>NC_083320.1:27653267-28291809 GCF_963455315.2 Globicephala melas | reverse complement strand
AGTGCCTCTCTTGTCTGGCTGGCTCTTCCCCAGTGTCAGTGGCTTTGTCCCCAGTGGGTCACACCTCTGTAACCTCCTACCACTGAAGTGATATGAATGGTAACTTTATCAAATAAATTTCCTCCTTTCTGCCCCCTTTGTCCTGCTGACTTAGTGACTTATACACCTAGGGATGTTGCCCTAGGGCAGTAATTGATAAGGAGAGAACCGCTGGGTTCCTTTAGTACCACTCCCTTATCTCTGCTGATTCCCCCTCCCACCCCCGCTGTGAGTGAAGAGGTTGAGTCTTATCAGATATTTCTGGTGCAACAAACACCCATGGGGTGATGGAGGGACCAAGTACACCTGCTCTTTCTAACCAAAGGTCAGTAACGGAAAAAAAAAAAGTCTGAGATAAAAAATTAATGATTTCAAAACAGAGCCAAGTCCTATTTTTTCTAACAATTTGTAACCCAGCAGGCATCTTTTGATCTGTATAATGGACAGACTGATCAATGACTTTCCCAAATTCAGAGACTGTATTGTTAATTTCCCCCCAATTTTCTCTTTAAAGGAAAAGAACAAGGGCAGGAAAAGGAAGGAGGAAGAGAAACTGTTTCTCGCATAAGAGTTATGTAGCTCTGTGATATAAATATAATGTGCAGGAAAAATATTTACATTAATTTTGTAAATACGTATGCTCCTCTTTGAGAATAGGACTTTATTAAAAAGAACCTTTCACTTTAAAAGGATTCACTGGCTCCTTAGTGTTTACTGAATTTCCTGACTGTATATAAAATTTAACAAACATAACTTTTTAGGAATACATCTATTTATTTATGGCTGCATTGGGTCTTCGTTGCTGCAAACGGGCTTTCTCTACTTGTGGCGAGCCGGGGCTACTCTTCATTGCGGTACACGGACTTCTCATTGTGGTGGCTTCTCTTGTGGCAGAGCATGGGCTCTAGGTGCGCAGGCTTCAGTAGTTGTGGCACGTGGGCTTCAGTAGTTGTGGCTCGTGGGCTCTAGAGCGCAGGCTCAGTAGTTGTGGTGCACGGGCTTAGTTGCTCCGCGGCATGTGGGATCTTCCCGGACCAGGGCTCAAACCCGTGTCCCCTGCAATGGCAGGTGGATTCTTAACCACTGTGCCACTAGGGAAGCCCTAGGAATACATCTTTTATACAAGGCAAATCTACCAATGTAATCATCTGTGCAGAAAATTGCCACAGACAGTGAAAGAGCAATGTCCCTTTGGCATTCTTCAGTGATAAACCAAACGAAAGCCAGCACCTTCATTTCTGAGTCATCCGGTCAAGCAGTCAGCAGTTTCACTGCTTTTTGGTTGTTGCTGTGCCCCACGGAGAACAAAGACCGAATGGCCTCCCTTCCCAGTGTCATGTCACAGAGGATGCGACTGTAGGGACACATACTTGCTATTGACCAAGGGCCATCCAATGGGTTTTTCCATTTTCTTGACAACATTCGTTACTTAATCCAGGAGTCTCAACCTTGGCACTGCTGATGGTTTGGGGCAGAGAGTCCTTTGCTGTGGGGGGCAGTCCTGAGCACTGCTGGGTGTTTAGCAGCATCCCTGGCCTCTACCCACTGGATGCTAGTGGCAAACCCCGCTCCTCCCTTGTCAATGCCTCCAGACACTGCCAAACGTCCAAATGTCCCCTGGGTGGGTGGCTGGGTGGGAGATCTTCCCAGTTGAGAACCACTGACCTAGCCTATCTGAATGAGGCATCACAGAGGGGGTACCCAGGGAGTACGTAACCAGTGCCCTCTCCAGGTGGAATTTGCGAGTGTCACCTGCTGGCTTATGCTAATACCAACCAATAAGGTCCAGCGTAGTGTATTTATTCATATCATTTTCACAAATACATATTTTAATACATCATTTGATTAAAATAGCTGAAACTCACTAGCATTCACCATACTGTGGTTGCTAAAATTAATTTAGGACATCATTTAAGAAGTCAATACCCATGACACAATTCTGTGCATTGACTAGTCACCTTCAACTTTTCATCAACTCACTCTGATTTTTCCATTCTCCCCAAAGGCCATCTTGGTGGTTGACCCTCCATCACATTTATTCGCTCTTTGGCCAAGAACTTCTGAGGTGTTTCTCTGTGGTATTCTTTGCTTCTTCATACCCTATCTAAGCCAGCTAGAGAACCAAAACCAAATACTTTTGTATTTGCCCCATAAAATAATTTGCTTCTACCTAATTGTGAAGCAGTTAGGTTTTAGCAACTTCTACAATGGAAAAGAGACCAGTAAAGTACCAGCGAGGCCACTTACTGCAGAGGGGAGAGCTCAACTAGAGAGAGGAACCCTTAGTTCTTGGCCCAGTGGCCCCAGCATCACTGGGATCTTGGGGGAAGTTACTTCATCTCTGAACCTCACTCTCCGCAGAAGTCAAAGAGAGAGTTGGATTAGATGGTATCTAAGGTTCCTTCCAACCTGCAGATTTTGTGCAGGGGAAAAAAGGCTACTCTGGCTTTTATCCTTCTCTTTCTAAAACTTTCTTGCCCCAAGGTCTGTGGATGAATGACAGGGAATGTAGCTTTGCTGGCCCCTCCTCAGAAAACCTCAAACTGACAAGCTGGGAATGAATGAGATAAGCCTTAAAGTGAAGAGCATCACTTTAAATTTTATTTATTTGCATTGATTAATCAAGCTACGAAATAGCTTATATGTACTAGTGCATACAGCTCTGATTATCAGGAATTTGGCCAAAAGGAGCTGACTCTGTCCCTTCAAATAAAATTTCAACTAAACATTAAAGACTCCTTTTTAAGCCTCCTCCCAATCTTCATCAGCATCCCTTTTCCCCAAGAAAAAACCCCCAGAATTGTTAAATGTTGTGGGGTTTTAATAATTTTTATTTTTATTGGTGGGGACTGGCTAGAGGCAGTAGTCATTTACCAGCCCATATGGAAGTACTTTTGTGTTTTAAACATTGGGACAGCCACACTGGAGTGGACCAGGTGCATATCAGCACTGGATATACCAGAGGATGTGTGAGGAGAAAGGAGTAAGTCAAGGTCTGCTTCTACAGAAGCTCTAGGGGGCAATGCCATTAATGATCTGTGTATGCCCTGGCAAACTGGTCCCCTTCCTTGGGACAGGGGCAGCGGAATATCTCCACCATTTGGGGGCAACACAAATCTCATTCTATGTCTTAACAAAGGCATCATCGAACAAGACTCTATACATTTTATAAACAGTCTTTGACCTAAAACTTAGCTTACTGGCCTAGGGCAAATGAAAGAGAGGTCCAGAACCTAGAAATTGAATAGTCAATTGTCAAGAAATCGGACAGACAGGGTGTTCTTTTTATAGCTATCAAACTCAAGAAAACTAACCTGTGAAAAAGGTTTGCTTCTCAAATACTGTGGCAAAGAAGCAAGAATTCCTGGCTGCAGAGAGTTTCCTGTTCTGAAATGCTAATGACATGAGGCCAATTAGAGACAGGCTGGCGATGGCTTTGTCTGTGCCCTTCCAGATTCTAGCCGCACACAGGGAGGTCGCAGGAAGCTGCTAGAGGCCTCTGCCCCAGGTTGAGGTCACTGAGATGCTTCTGCTCTGTTCATGTTGGGTTCTTCCCCCGCTGCATTTTTATTTTTGGCTCAGGCAATGACCTCAGATATTTCACTAGGACTGAAATTCAGGCTTAGTTTGGTTGGATCTCTGACAAGCGAAAGACAGGCCCACAGAGCAGGGTAGAGCTTTGGCTGATTTCCACTCAGTGGAGCCCACAACGAAAAGGGTGGGGTGCAGAAATAAGGTCCGGTTATCGGGCATGCGAGTGCGGTTTGGTGTATGGCTACTATGTAAGACGCCCCATAGGGTCACCAGATATTATTGGTTTTTCCAAGAAACCATTATGATTATTTAAATCTCTTAGCTAAGGGAGGTAGTTATTGGGGCCTGGTTATTTTAATGTTTTGGGCTGGTGTTTTCTTCTGTTCTTCAGGAAGTGAATGTAAGCAAACAATTTATAATTGGCTTAAATGGGAAATCAGCCAATATCATATATAGCATATGCCTGCATGTGTGTGTGTGTGTATATGTGCTGTGTATGTGCTTACATACGTATATGTACGCTGTTTAGAAGAATGCACAGAACATGTTATTAAATGTTCCAAGGTAAAATGAATTAAATATGATTTAAACACATGATAGAACCTAACAGATTCATCCAGTTGCGGGAAATAGAGCTAAAATAAAGAATTGTTAACACATAATTTCAGTAAGAAACTGATTATGGTTGGTGCTGATGGGTGGGGAGGGTCCAAGATTCATGGCCGCTGCCTGGAGCACCACCTCCAGTCAAGCCTTGTGCCCCTATAGTTTGCCCCAGGAGAAGCAGTTGGGAAAGGGAGGAAGAGGCAAAGGGTCTGGTAACGGATCACAGAACTCTCCCGGCTCCTTGCAGAGCAAGGGATGGACTGCATTTGGGTCCATCACATTTAGGGTTGTTGACTGTGATTTTTTTTTTCTTTTTTTGGCTGGGGGTAGGGAGGTGGGGATTGAAAAGGTAATCATAACGTTTGACTGGAATTATATGAGACTAGAAAAGATCCAGCTCCTTTGGCTAAATGTCTGGCAGACCGAGGCATGTACGTGCTAATTTGTAAATCTATTCCAGTAGTTCTGCTTTGTAAAATGCACATACAGTAAGATCAAATCAGATATTTAAATCAGGCAATATCTATATGGCCCTTTGCCCCTATTTTTATATCAATTATCCTTATAATAGTTCTCCTATTTGTTTTCCCTTCTTTAAATAAGTCAGTCAGTCAGTAAATAGATAAAAATGAAATGAAATACTAAAATAACTGGTGGCTTATCTGGTCCCAGAACTAGTAAATGGTGATCAACTTGGGACTTGATTCCAGTCTTCTGACTTAAATCTGGCCCTCTGTCCCCAGTTACTAGCCACATGGTCCTTTAAGTTATTCAGTATATCCCCATATACCTGCTAAGACTCAAATCTGGGAAGAACAATTGGTGTGCCCTGCGATGATCTTTTTATTTACATTTTAATCCCTGCAGTTAATTAAGGAAGGTTTTTTTTTCCCCCTGATTGCAGCCCACAAAGCATTTGGCTTTCACAGGTCTTGCACTTCCAGTTTGTAAACCAAGCTCAGCTAATACGTTTGACAAGTGCTTTACTTAAAATCTTGGCTTTGAAATAGAATGTAAACAAGGGTTAATTAATTCATTTGTCAATTTTGCTATCCTGCTGGGGACAATACCTCACCATTATCTTTAGTGCAAATGCTTAATAAATGCTTCTTGCTAATTTGCAGGTGGTGACAGGACTTCTCAGTAATAGTCTATGTATGTAAAATCATAATAGATTTGACCTGAATGAAATAGTTTTTTGGGGATAGGGTAAAACTGGAATTTCTGACACTTCTAAGTTTTTTTTTAAATGGTTCACCTGGCAGGTAATATCATTCTCAACAGACAAATGTCCATCACTTCTTGGGATTACTTCAGGATTTAAAATTTTTCTATAATATCTGGAAAAAGTTAGAATATATTATAATTGTACCTATTAAAGAACCATAAATAAGAGCAATGGCTTTCTGTAAAAATCTCTAAAGTAGTTCAAAACACCTAAGAGTCCAAGAGATGTTTAGAAATGTCTTGCTACGTCTAAGACAAAGGCAGTAAATATAAGAATTTATTAGGCTAATGCAGATTTAAAAAAATTATCTTGGCTTATATATGGACTTATGTTAATTTATCAGCCTACCTTTATAATGTAAAACTGAAAAATTTAACTGTCAAGTTTTTGAAGTAAACCTCTTTAAAAGAAATAATAATTTATAACGATGGTATCTAAGACTCTTGAATGGGACTTACTTGTATTTAACATATTACATTTCAGTTCCTCAAAGCACTAAGACACTTAATGGAACACAAAAGAAACTGTCAAGCACGGGTACATTAGAAAAATGCAGAAAAGTTCAGAAGGTAAATCTAATTTTATAAACAGCATGATTAGTTGCTTAGGAATAAGTTAGTGATGTAAATTTAAAAGGAGAAAGGCATTCAAAGTGTTTTGGCATTAATTTACACTGTTCCCCTATTTGTCTCTTCTCACCAATACATTCTCTACAAGACAGTATTACATCATTTTCTAATACTCAGTGTGTTCTGGGCCAATGGTTCTAAAAGTATGGTCCGTGAACTAGCCAAACCAGCATCGCCAGAGAATTTGTTGGAAATGCAAATTATTGGGTTCCATGCCAGACTTACTGAATCATAAACTACACAGTGGGGCTTGTCAATCTATGTTTTAACAAGCCCTCCGGGGAATTCTGATGAATAAGAAAACTTTGAAAACCAATGCTCTAGGCCAATCATTTCCAAAGACAGCTGGGCGGTCTAATATATTAGACAGGGCTGTTCTAAACACTTAGAACAAAAACACGGACTTTGCAAAGCGAAATAGGAAGTGATATTAATTACTGTTTTTACATAGGGCTTTATATTTATATCTATTAATATTTTCCCATAGCTGATATGTAAGAATCTCATTTTATTTTGCTTTCCTTAATTAAAATATGGAGTTGTTCTTGTATTTATTGGCCATTTGCATGTTTTTTCTGTATATTGGTTTGTGACCTTTGCCCATTTTCTAATGACTTATAGATTTTTTTGTATTTAGGAAATTAATACTTTGTCACATGTGGAAAATATCTCTCCAAGTTTCCTGTTTACACTTGCCTTTATCTAAAAAATTTTAGGCATTTAACATTTTAAAGATGTATTTAAAAGCATTTTGCTTTCATGACTTCTGGGTTTGTGTCAAGCTTAGAGAGACCTTCCCCACTTCAAGATGACAAAAATATTCACCCATCCTTTCTTCTAGTACTTTATGGGTTTTGTTTTGTTTCTTTTTTTTTACATTAAAATATTTGATCCAGTTGGAATTTATCTTGATGTAAGATGTATGGTAAAATCCAGCATTATTTTTCTTTCTCCAAATGGCTATTTGATTCCCAGTTCCTTTTATGGAATGATCCATTTCTGTTTCACTAATTTGCTGTGCTACCTTTATTGTGTGCTAAATTCCCATATTACCTGGGCTTATTTCCATACTTTCTGAAATCCTATTTCACTGATCTATTTTCCTATGCCAACACTATACTGTTTTATAACACATTTGTATATCCGGTAAAAACAGTCTCCCTTCAAGTAAACAACTTTAGAGTTTATAACCCTAAAGAGTTATAACATTCTATGTTGAATATATTAGCAAAGTTTACTGCTGCCCATCTTTATGTTAAATTAAAGAATTTGAAATGTAAATAATCCACCAATTAATTAAATTTATATTATAGTTTTATTTCTTAAGTTTATTTAGAAAGAGATGCACCTAGGGCTTCCCTGGTGGCGCAGTGGTTGAGAGTCCGCCTGCCGATGCATGGGACACGGGTTCGTGCCCTGGTCCGGGAAGATCCCACATGCCGCGGGGCAGCTGGGCCCGTGAGCCATGGCCGCTGAGCCTGCACGTCCGGAGCCTGTGCTCCACAACGGGAGAGGCCGCAACAGTGAGAGGCCCGCGTACCACACAAAAAAAAAAAAAAAAAAAAAAAAGAGATGCACCTGTATAAGTATCTCAGGTGGTCAAGGACCAATCCTGACTTTAGACATCTGACTTTTTGAACATCTCAGTTTTTTTTTTTTCATCTTTATATAATGTCCAGGGTATTGTTTGACTTTTGGTGGGTTAAACTAACAGACTGTTTACATGTTTATAAAATTAGGAAACACTGTTTAATTGTTCAATAATATATAAATTTTTAGTAGTTAAAATTATCCTAATGTGCTTGAACCAAGCATGTATTGGAAAAATAATGCAATAATGCTTAAAACCTGGTACTATCAACAACATATAGTAACACTGAATGAGGGAAAAAGGCAAGAACAACAATGCCTGTTTTAGCAGCCCCTTTGATTCAGTGAGAACATTATTTGGAACTTTTGCTTCCACTCTGCATATTAGTAAAAGCTGGATGGAACTGATAATCACAGTAATAAAAAGTTATGAATAGTTATGCTATGTACACAAGCAATAAATAGACACGTAAGACACCTGAAAGTCACTAAAAATTTTATTTCTTTCAACACTGCGCTGTGTATATTCATAAGACAGGACTAGGGTGGAGAAGGCTAGGTGGTAGTATATCTGCAAAGGAAACTCTCAAAGGGAGCAATGTGCTCACTCAGTGGGGGAAGCCAGTGGTCACTCACTGATTAGCAATGTGCTTGCTAACTAATAAATAAGCCTTTTCTCTTTCATTGCCTCTGGGAGGTGGCTTGGGCAAGCTGTCTAGAACCCTCAGTGAGAAAAACTGAGGTGAGAAACTTTTGTGGGGTTAGGCCCGGAGAAGGGTTAAGGACTGCTCTTAGGTACTTTCTAAGTATTAAGGTTCCCCTGATTCGGTCTCTCTCTTTTAAACAGCGGACCTTACGTACCTCTCAGGAAAGCTGAAAGCAGAGGAAGGGAAAGTCACCTTTCGTGCTTTGCTGCTTTGACATTCACATCACTTGTCCCTAAAGCCCTGAATTGGTGCCTATTTCTGATACTGCAGGAGAACCATGCCCTCCCTCAGTTTACCTCAGGTCTCACTCTCCCACCCTAATTCCATCCTTCCTCCCCTTCCCTGCCCCCCACCTTGTCTTCCCTACTGCCAAGGAAAATTTGCTTGTTTCTTCATCCTCAATTCTGAAATTTTTCTTTCCAATCATTAATGTAAGCTGCTTTCCCACCTAAGTCTTTTAATTTAAATTTCCTTTCTCCTCACCATCTCTTTCTAGAAAACAAGTGTTAACTCCCCTCGTAAAGAAGAGCTTTAAGATACTTCAACCTCCCCGCTCTCAAGGCCGAACTAGATCTTTTAGTTTAAGTTATATCAGTCCAAGTTAGTGGCTTCTAACGTTTCCAATGCAGTCTTTAAACCAGCCACTGATTCATTATTTGCAAGCAAGTCTACTGTGTTACTGGTTTTATAAAAGGCAATTCCCACATTTCTGTTTTTCACATGAATTACCTCTTTTAATGCCCTCTTGCCCTGTTTTCTCACCCAAAGGTTACAAACTTCTTTCCATTAATTTAATTTTGGTGAGAACACCCATTGCCACTGCCAACCATCACCAGAAGTAAGTGAAACTAGTTGAGGGTATGTAGTCGTCTTTTACCCTCCTAGGATGCTCTGTGCATCCCTCAAATTTTAGGCTAGGGCTCTGACAACAGGGTGAGGCAGAAAGGGTACCGCACGGGGGTGTGACAGCCTGAATCTCCAGCTAGCTATGGGTGTGGTGTGGTGGGGGACACTGGCTTCCATGGGGGGGTGGAGGGGGTGGGGAAAGGGTGTGTGTTGCAGGACGTGGGGGTGATGGGCAAACGACTGCTAAGCTTCCCACGTTCTACGCTCTGTTATACTTCATTCCAAACATAATAGCAACTTTTGTATAGAGTGTAAACAGCTATGAACTGTGCCTTTATCTCTATTTTAAGTACTCTGAAAGAATCAGGAACCAAACAGATGATTATTAATGGTAGCTATAGAGGGCACAGGCAGGTATCTCCTGATGCGGCATTGAGCGGTTTAATATTCAGAATACTGAAGGGGTTTAATAAAGACACGATAATGCACATTAGATGCTGAAATAAAAACAAGATGATGACTTAAACAGGTTACTATCTGTGCTCCTGTAATTAGTTGGATGAAAAAGTCTCAAAATATCATAAACATATACTGACAAAACCAAGATACTGTTGTACCTCTTGTAATTCTAAAGCACAGAAACAGTTCATTTCAGAACATATTGCTCAGTCTGAAAAGTCAACATTTTTTGTATGGAAAGGTAAATATTCCTTCTTTTCCCTATTGTGTATTCAGGTTACTTATTTACAGTTCCATGGGGAAGGAAAAAGCTCACACTAAGAAATGACCTAAAAGATGTTTTGAAAATTAAGTTATCCGGGTAGCTTAGCAAAGCTCAAATTTTTGACAGTAAAGTCTCCATTGGGCCAATAAAACACATCTGTCCCTAATATATAATAGAATGTTTATCACTCGATAAAGTCAGGTCTCTTGGTGATGTCTATATTTAAACAGACAATTTCCCTGAAATTAGTTTAAAAGCTATTTAAAATAAAAGAAAATACGTTGATAAGTACAGATTTGAAAAACTAAAGTAAACCATCCATTCATGAATTATTTATTGAGCATTCACTATGTGCTGTTCTAGATGTAGAGGATGGAGCAGTGAGCAAAATAGAAAAAGTCCATTTCCTCATGGATCTTACATTATTTCAGAATGGTGGACTGAATCAATTTGAAATTATATCTTAATCCCTTTGGGTGAAATGTATCAAAAAAATCAGTCAACTTCACTGAAAACGTTATGACAAACCATCAAACAGACTAATACAAAATGCTAAGCAATGGAGCTGGAGTAAAGCTCTTACAAGCTCTTACTTCTTTGGTCAATAAGAGCTTAAAACAGTGTCATACGCCTGATGTGGAGATGGTGGGGCAGCTTGTTAAAGATCACACAGCAATTTAGTGGCAGAGTTAGGAATGACATCTAGACTTTCGTATTCCCAGTCCAGCGATCTTTCTGTGGACTAGCCTGCCTTTACTTATGGATCTTGATAATTTTAGAGCCAATTAAGTTTTTTTTTCCTGTAAAAGTACCCATCAGTGGAAGTGTATAGATTAAATACAACTATTTTCCTGGTTCTAATATGGTGTGATAAAAAGACTGGATATAAAATTATGTATTTCATACAATCTCAATTTTATTAAAAAACATATATGCATACGTATGTATGGAGAATTTTCCTCTTTATACTTTTATGTACTTAATTTTATTTTTTATTTTTTTACTTTCATATATTTCTAACCCTTTCTATAATGAACATCAATTTAGTTTATAATTGGAAAGTTAAAACAAGAGTTAAATAAGTTCTCCCCCTCCAAACCACAAAAAATTAGGTTGTCTGAAACGCTTAGAGATAAAATGATTAACATAATATTAGCCAGACACCTAAGTAGAAACTTGGTAAGAAATGTGTCTGGGGGAGACAACAGCCATCTATTCAAGTGACCAAATGGCTTCAAAAACCAATGTCGGCCTCACCAGCTAGGACTGTGTTTATAAATGCATAGAATTTGTCAAGCGGCTTAATGGCAAAAAGGGTCGGGTCAGCCCTGAGGATTTCACACAAGTTTCGTCTGTGTTAGCAGACGTTCTGAAATATTTTGACGTGTGAATATAGGAGTCACCAGGCCAAGGTAAAATGTTATTTACCAAGTGACTCTTTGACCAAAGTTTAAAAGCCAAATAAACTAGCATTGTGCTCGAGTTTTTATCAAGGGGAACCTTCACTGACTCAATAAATACATTTAAGAGCAGGCAGTCATGTAGCCTAAGGAGAGCAGAATTCCATCTTGTAAGTCACCCCCTGCTTCTGCCACTCATGAAATCTGTGCGCTCTCTGGGTTTCAGTTTTTCTACGCTAAACATGTCTAAATGGTCTCCACAGGCCCTTCCGACTTTGTTAGTGTTGATTCTAGAACAGAGGCAGGAGTCTTGTCCTGCACCATCAGAGTTAGAGAACCATGGAGAAAGTTCCTCGATATGCTCCTGTTCAACGCGGGGTGGGGGGAGAGAACACTAAGCAGATGGGAACTACTGGTTCCTCAACAAACACACCTATGAAGAGGAGTCCAAATTCCCTCTGGCTGCTGGGAGGATCCCACACCTCATTACAATACTTGCTGAGTGGCTGCTTCCCAAGAAAAGCCACAGAAAGGAAATATCATTAAAAAAGCGTGTATGCGTTGAGGGAAGCTGTTCCCTCCCTAAAGCCCAATCTCGCCAAGGCTGTTGTTCTCTATTGTGGAACAGGATGTAACAGGACTGCCAAGCACAGCCCACAACCCTGCTAATTAGGTGCACCGACAAGTGTTTGTTTTGGAACCATTTACCAACAGAGGAATGTGTCAGGATGATTAGTGAAAAAAGGGTATGTAATGTATGTGTATTCGAGTCCAGATGAGGGCATAATCCAGGTATTCAGTCTGTTTGTGCAAGGACTCACAGAAATGAAGCCTGAGCAAATAGGAAGCCACAAGGAAAGATCAGCTTCTGGGCAGTGCTTCTCTCTCCTCCTCTTCTGGAGCTTTCTTCTACTCCCCCAACTCCCACCAAAAAAGTCCTGCCTAAACATGAAACTCTCTTTCAAAAAATGACAAACTGTTGTATAACTGGCTGCCCAGAAAAATGGAAAAGACTTTGTAAGGCTGCTGGCAAATCTGGGGTTTAATGATTTTCTAGGCACAGAAGTGGAACCTTAGGCAAAGCCGTCTCCACATTTACCTTCCATGAACAAATCAAAGGAAACTAGGGCAATGGAAAACACAGCTCTTAATGGACGGCTCACGTTGTGCTGAGAATTGTGCATCTCAGCATCTTCTGTGTGAAGAAGTAATTCTATCCTTCATAATACGGCTGGGTTTTTTTTCTCTTTTTAAACAAACCTTTTTAAGGTTTCACTACAATTAGTTATTTGAAGCTTCATGTGTACATGAAGCTTAAAGAAGGGCAGAGGTGCCAAGACAAAGCACAAAGTCCATGCCCCAACAAGTTCAGGTCCTCAGGGGCAGGGTGGTATGAATAGCAATGAGATGCAAAATGACAAAGGCCAATTCCAGAGGTCAAGGTGTTGGGAGGAGTCTCCATGCTCTTCAGTACAAGCTAGACATTTCTGGAGTTTGGCCAAGATGGATGAAAGCGATGGGGCTTGAACTGAGTTCTTTGGGAGACCTTTTTTTCTGTAAGCTAACCTGACAAAATAGATTTTAAAAGTGAAAAACAGGATAAGCCCTCTTAGAAACTCACTTGCTATGGACTCTTCCATGAGGCCAGTGTTCGTTCTCAATAGACAGATATAGGAAATGTTCTGTGAACGTGTGCAGACTGGATGTGGTGTCAGAGTATGTTAACTCAACTGGTAAGAGTTTGATGTTGATAAATTCAAGGTCCTGTGTGCAACTGTGATTTCTTGGAGAGGAGGAAGTAGTCGACTATTACATACAAAAGGAAAACTACCAAGTAATGCTCAGTCTGCTTCTCCAAACCCCCAGAGCTTTAAAAAAACACGTAACCCTTTTAGAAGAGTAACCACTGAGCTGCAGATGCCCTAACACAGGAAGAACATGTGCTCAGGGATGCCTTCCTAGGACAAGTGCTCGTTGACCTCCATAGGCCAACACTCATGCCAGAGAAATATTTGAAACGACAGGTCAGTTGCTTCAACCTTACATATAAATCTGTAGTGTTACTTCAGACTTTTACCATGCTCCTCTATCCTCACAAGTACTTTTTCCCCAGATTTATTGAGATATAATTAACATATAACATTGCATTAGTTTTAGGCGTACAGCAGGATGATTTGATATATGTACATGTTGCAAAATGATCACCACAGTAAGTTTAGCTAACATCCATCACCTCACAGTCACGAAAGTTTTTTTTCTTGTGATGAGAACTTTTAAGCTATAGTCTCTTAGCAACTTTCAAATATATGATACAGTATTATTATCTTTAGTCGCCACACTGCACATAATTCATCTTATAACTGGAAGTCTGTACCTTTTTGACCCCCTTCACCCATTTTGCCCCTTCCACACCCCCTGCCTCTGGCAACTGCTAATCTATTCTCTGTATCTATGAGTTTGGTTCTTTTTAGATTCTCCATATAGGTGAAATCATATAGTATCTGTTTTCCCTGTCTGATTTATTTCATTAGTGCAAGTATTTTAAGTTCTCTTAACCAGTTTTTTAAAAAAGCGTTGTCAGTGTTCTTAATGAATGCACATAATATATTTGGGAGAGTTAAACCAAATAGCAAATAGTTATGGAATGCCTACTATACGAAACACACCAAATTCAGTATTAATATATAATCATCTTATAGCACTCCCACATCTAAATACAGCCCCGAATGGGAGCAGGGTCATAAAGTCTTGAAGTGCAGTGTTTTCCATACTGGAAAACCTGTGGGGATGGCTTGTATATGACCTGAAAAAATCAACAAGGCTGAATGGATCGGACACAAAGGATGGAACTGATTTATGATAGCTGGTATGTTTTGCAAGTCCCATGTTAAACGCATGCTGAGTGTTTTTAAGATGAAGTATTTATGTACTTGTGATCTGGAAACATTTCAAGATTCAGGACTGGCATCTTCACAGAAATGTGTGAAGCAGGATGGTCTCCTTAGTAGCATTATGTCCTTAATAACAAAAGAAGACCAGTGATATGTAGAGATGTTGGAAAGAAAGCTGGATAGGAGGTAATTTTAGGATTTAAAAAAAACCCCCAAAAAACTAAGTCCTGGGTCATGCTGTGGATTTATGTGACGTTTTTCCTTTTATATTGATTGTTTTCACTTAATTCTTAGGGCAGTATCAGTCTAATCTTCTGATTTGTAATTCTGAAAATTTAGAGCCCTTATTTCTGATTCTCAGTCAAGGAGGGCATGTTTTGTCATTCCTGTTTCCTTAGGATGTGGAATTGGACACTTGTTTTAACAGAATGTTCCTCTCTCCTAGGGCTGAGCTTTCCTTTTAGTCCTCTAAAGGGTAAATGCTGGATTAGGCTTAAGTAAAGCAGTTTTGTGATTCTGGACCTTCCTATTGTATTTAAAATCTTGCAATTTGGATTTCAGTGTTTTCCTATTTAAAGGAGAGAGGTAGGTACTTAATCTGGAGTTTGCCTTCATAAACCTGATTAAGGTGGGTCCTTAGCTGCACAGGTACCCCTCGCGGACCTGGCTGCTCAGAGGTGGGAGCCCTGCTGTGGTCCCCTTTCCCACTCCCCCTCACAACAGCCCCTCGGCCACCTCACGAAAGAAAAGCAGAGCTTTCCCCTCCCCAATTTAACTCTGGCTCACTGCTCCAAGTATAAAAACTTCCAGGTTGGCAATAAAGGGAAAATTGTAAATAACAATTTTGGGGGAGGCTTCTTTTATTTATTTATTTATTTATGGCTGCGTTGGGTCTTTGTTGCTGCGCGCGGGCTTTCTCTAGTTGCGGCGAGCGGGGGCTACTCTTCATTGTGATGCGCGGGCTTCTCATTGCGGTAGCTTCTCTTGTTGCGGAGCACGGGCTCTGAGCGCGCGGGCTTCAGTAGCTGTGGCTCGTGGGCTCTAGAGCGCAGGTACAGTAGTTGTGGCGCACGGGCTTAGTTGCTCCACGGCATGTGGGATCTTCCCGGACCAGGGATCAAACCCGTGTGCCCTGCATTGGCAGGCGGAATCTTATCTAATGCGCCCCCAGGGAAGTCCGGGGGAGGCTTCTTTAACAGCAGAGGTACCTACAATTTTCAAATTTCTTTCAGGGGGTATGCTGCAAAAACAGTTTGAAGACTACAGGTACAAAAAAACCCCAGCGATGTATAATGAAAAAAGCATAGGTTTTGGAGTCAGATATATTTGGGTTCAAGTTTTGGCTTTATCTTTTGGGCCAAGTTAATTGCCTCCTCTGAACCTAGGTTTCCTCATTATTAAAATAGAGGTAATAATACTCCTTCAGATGACTGGCATAAGAATTAAATGATGAGATATGTAAACTGCTGGCACCAGTACTAGTAAATATTAGTGTCATTTTCCTACAATCCCAGAACATTCTCTATGTCTGCCAGAGATGGTGTTCTAAAAATTAATACTAGGGCTATGTTTCTAAATTACACATTCATGAAGTTTCCTCCTGCATAACAATTCATTTAATAAGGAAAAGATAGTCTCAAGAGTTCACCAATGTTTGATATGTAGTCATAATCAAATAAGCACGTTAAAACCGAGTGTATTCTAATATTGAAGTGCATAAATCGGTGCTTTAGAGCTCAACATGGAGCTCTATCATATGTTTAGAAATTGTGGAACGTCTTTCTACCCACAATATACGTCATTCCCCTTCTTGGAGCCCCAGGTCCACTCCCTCTACTGTGGCTCCTCCCACATGTTAACACAACTGCCTACTGGCTTGCCTGTCTCTTACTAGAGACTCTCAACTATTTGCGAGCAAGGAGCATGCCGGGTTCACTGTGTGTCTCTAGAACCCAGCCCAGTGCACAAACATAATATGTTCAATGAATCATTTATTGAAAGAAAGAATAGTTCTAATGCTTGTGGAATGTTCTTTACTGAATTGTAATTATGCTATTCACATGATATTTGGATCTGAAAGGACATTAAATATAGTTCGGAGGGTGCAGAGGTGCTGAATTTAGTAAGATGGTCAAGGATGTGGTAACAAATTCACTAAATACTAAATTTCTAGGATTTTCACATACAGAATTTTAAAAGGTATTTTATTATGGAAAATTTCAAACATATTCAGAAGTAGAGAGGATAGTATAATAAACCCCTGTGTACCGAGCACCTAGCTTCAACAATTATCTATCTCTTTCACCTATATTTATCGCCTTTCTCCCACCATCAGATTATTCTGAAGTAAATCCAATGCATCACTACTTCATCCATAAAGATTTCAATTATGCATAGATTTAAAAATTTATCCCACAATTCAAATTTACTTTTATTTACCCACATTTATTTATTCAGTACATCTTTATAGATATGTTTTAAATCTGCAACTCTATTTCTGATTAAAGTTTTTCTTCAGTAAATCTTTTACTAGTGTTTCTTTTTGTTCTTTTCCATTGATGTGTACAAGCCACTCCCAGTGTTTAACTGGAAACTGAACGCGATGGGAAAGCGCAACAGGCTCCTGGAAAGTATTATCCACCTGGAATTCCAGGAAGGCAGGTCAGAGCTCCTTCGGACTCAGACATTTGTGCAAGCTTGGAGAACTGCATCTGACCAAGGGAGAAACAGAGCATTCTAACTAGCTATGTATTCTTTCCTACTGGGTAAAGGCCCTATGAGCCCATAGATGTGCTAATGTGGTCGTTTTGCTTGTGAGAATCCAGCACCTCTGATCATGACCACAGATATTTTACAGGAGGGATCTTTTCCTTCTGAATGTGACTTAGAATCGCATGGGGAGTCTTTGAAGATACAGATTCTGGGGATTTAAAGAAGCCAGGTCTCACAGGAGATTCTGATGTGCAGTGAGAGGGGAGTACCTCTGTCCCTGCAAGGGACAAGTCCTGGGACTGAGGCTTTAAAAATGTGTGCATACCAGCACCCTGATCTTGGTTTCTAATATTCTCTATTAAAAGGAACCAGGGCTCCTTGGAGAAACGGCTGCTTCTAGGATTAGGGCAGGAATTATATAAGATGAGCCTGGAGCATCTGACAGTGCCAGAAAGTAAGGAAATGCTCAAAACCAAAAAACCCATAATCATTGGGATATGCCAAAGGGACACAGAAGCCAACTGAAAGAGTTATTAAATGGCTAAAACCAGAACAGTTTGAGTAACAAAATAAAGTGGTATTGGATTATAACCCAAAGTATAAAATAACTATGCATGAGTCCATATTGACATGAGTAAATAATTGAAGAAATAAATGGGGAAGAAACAAATCTCTTATGCAGAAGAATTCCAAATAATTTTGTACATACTGCACTCACAAAGGGATGGGGTATAACTCCCCACTGCTTAAGTGTAGGCTGAACATACTGACTTCCTTCCAGAAGGAAAGTATGGAAGGGGGATGGAGTGGGTGGCGGAAAGAAGAGTAACTTTAAAGTGGAGACACTTGACACAAAGACTACAGTGATCAGTCTTCATAGTACATACCCATGATATGATATGATGAAAATGACACTGCTGCTGTATTCTTCCTCCCAGACCCACAGAACCCAGTGTAATCATACGAAAAACAACACGTATATCCCAATAGAGGGATTCTACAAAATACCTGACCAGTACCCCTCAAAACTGTCAAAGTCATAAAAACAAAGCCTGAGAAACTGTCACCGCCAAGGAGCCTAGGGTGATGTGACAATTAAATGTAAGGTGATATTCTGGAACAGAAAAGGACACCAGGTAAAAACTAAGGAAACTGGAAAAAAAACTATGGACTTTGGCTAATAATAATGTATCAATATTGGTTCATGAATTGTAACAAATGTACCATACTAACATAACTGGGTGTGAGGTATAAAGGAACTCTCTGTACTATCTTTGTGATTTTTCTGTAAATATAAAATCGTTCTAATAAAGTTTATGAAAATTTTTCAGCCTTGATCTTTGAGTCGAATGTTCAGCTAAATGAATTGTTTTATTTTAATAGATTTTAATTTTTAGGACAGTTTTAGATTTACAGAAAAATTGAGTAGATAGTACAGAGTTCCTGTATTAGTACCGCCTCTCCCTGAGTTTTCCGTATTATCAACATCTTGCATTAGTGTGGTATGTCAGTTACAATTAATGAACCAATATTGACATATTATTAACTGAAGTCTGCAGTTTAAATAAAGGTTCATTCTGTGTTGTACAGCTCTGTGAGTTTTGACAAATGTATGATGTCATGTGTGCCCTATCACAGAATCATATAGAATAATCTCACTGCCCTAAAAATTTCCTGTGCTTCACCTATTTGTCCCTCCCTACCCCCTCTCAAACCCCTGGTAATCAGTGATTTTCTTACCATCTGTATAGTTTTGCCTTTTTCAGAACATCACAGATTTGGAGTCATATAGTACGTAGCCTTTTCAGATTGGCTTCTTTCACTCAATTATAGGCATTTAAGTTTCCTCCATGTCCTTTTGTGGCATAATAGCTCATTTCTTTTATCCCTGGATAACACTGCACTGTATGCCTATACCACAGTTCATTTATCCATCCACCTATTAAAGGACAACTTGGTTGTTTCCAGTTTTGGGTGATTAGGAATAAAGCTGCTATAAATACCCATGTGCAGGTTTTTATGTGAATGTAAAGGTATAAACTCATCTGTTACTTGAAGGTATATTGGGTTTTTTAAAAAAATTTTTACTTTATTCTATTTTTAACACAGCAGGTTCTTATTAGTTATCTACTTTATACATATTAGTGTATATATCTCAGCCCAATCTCCCAATTCATCCCAACACCCGCTTCCCCGCCCTGGCCCCCTGCTTTCCCCCCTTAGTGTCCATACGTTTGTTCTCTACATCTGTGTCTATTTCTCCCTTGCAAACTGGTTCATCTGTACCATTTTTCTAGATTCCACATATATGTGTTAATACACGATATTTGTTTTTCACTTTCTGACTTACTTCATTCTGTATGACAGTCTCTAGGTCCATCCACGTCTCTACAAATGACCCAATTTCATTCCTTTTTATGGCTGAGTAATATTCCATTGTGTATATGTACCACATCTTCTTTATCCATTCATCTATCGATGGGGATTTAGGTTGCTTCCGTGACCTGGCTATTGTAAATACTACTTCAATGAACATTGGCGGGCATGTGTCTTTTTGAATTATGTTTTTCTCTGGGTATATGCCCAGTAGTGGGATTGCTGGGTCATATGGTAATTCTATTTTTAGTTTTTTAAGGAACCTCCATACTGTTCTCCATAGTGGCTGTATCAATTTACATTCTCACTAACAGTGCAGGAGGGTTCCCTTTTCTTCACATCCTCTCCAGCATTTCTTATTTGTAGATTTTCTGATGATGCCCATTCTGACCAGTGTGAGGTGATACCTCACTAGAGTTTTGATTTGCATTTCTCTAATAATTAGTGAGGTTGAGCAGCTTTTTATATGCCTCTTGGCCACCTGTATGACTTCTTTGGAAAAATGTCAATTTAGGTCTTCTACCCATATTTGGATTGGGTTGTTTGTTTTCTTAATACTGAGCTGTATGAACTATTTATATATTTTGGAGATTAATCCTTTGTCTTTTGATTCATTTGCAAATATTTTCTCCCATTCTGAGGGTTGTCTTTTCATCTTCTTTATGGTTACCTTTGCTGTGCAAAACCTTTTGAATTTCATTAGGCCCCATTTGTTTATTTTGGTTTTTATTTCCATTATTCTAGGAGGTGGGTCAAAAAAAATCTTGCTGTCATTTATGTCAAAGAGTGTTCTTCCTCTGTTTTCCACTAAGAGTTTTATAGTGTCTGGTCTTACATTTAGGTCTTTAATCCATTTTGAGTTTATTTTTGTGTATGGTGTTAGGGAGTGTTCTAATTTCATTCTTTTACATGTAGCTGTCCAGTTTTCCCAGCACCACTTATTGAAGAGACTGTCTTTTCTCCATTGTATATCCTTGCCTCCTCTGTCATAGACTAGTTGACCATAGGTGCGTGGGTTTATCTCTGGGCTTTCTATCCTGTTCCATTGATCTATATTTCTGTTTTTGTGCCAGTACCATATTGTCTTGATTACTGTAGCTTTGTAGTATAGTCTGAAGTCAGGGAGTCTGATTCCTCCAGCTCTGTTTTTTCCCCTCAAGATTGCTTTGGCTATTCGGAGTCTTTTGTGTCTCCATACAAATTAAAATTTTTTTTTTCTAGTTCTGTAAAGAATGCCATTGGTAATTTGATACGGATTGCACTGAACCTGTAGATTGCTTTGGGTAGTATAGTCATTTTCACAATATTGATTCTTCCAATCCAAGAAAATGGTATATCTCTCCATCTGTTTGTATCATCTGTAATTTCTTTCATCCGTGTCTTGTAGTTTTCTGAGTACAGGTCTTTTACCTCC
Organism: Globicephala melas; assembly: GCF_963455315.2. Taxonomy (NCBI): domain Eukaryota; kingdom Metazoa; phylum Chordata; class Mammalia; order Artiodactyla; family Delphinidae; genus Globicephala; species Globicephala melas. The sequence goes on along the minus strand of NC_083320.1, from coordinate 28,271,113 downwards.
TTAGGTAGGTTTATTCCTAGGTATTTTATTCTTTTTGTTGCAATGGTGAATGGGACTGTTTCCTTAATTTCTCTTTCTGATCTTTTGTTCTTAGTGTATAGGAATGCAAGAGATTTCTGAGCATTAATTTTGTACCTTGCAGCTTTACCAAATTCATTGATTAGCTCTGGTAGTTTTCTGGTGATATCTTTAGGATGACCTATGTATAGTATCACATCATCTGCAAACAGTGACAGTTTTACTTCTTCTTTTCCAATTTGTATTCCTTTTATTTCTTTTTCTTCTCTGATTGCCATGGCTAGGACTTCCAAAACTATGTTGAATAAGAGTGGCGAGGGTGGACATCCTTGTCTTGTTCCTGATCTTAGAGGAAATGCTTTCAGTTTTTCACCATTGAGAATGACATTTGCTGTGGGTTTGTTGTATATGGCTTTTATTATGTTGAGGTAGGTTCCCTCTATGCCCACTTTCTGGAGAGTTTTTATCATAAATGGGTGTTGAATTTTGTCAGAAGCTTTTTTTGCATCTATTGAGATGATCATATGGTTTTTATTCTTCAATTTGTTAATATGGTGTATCACATTGATTGATTTGTGTATATTAAAGAATCCTTGCATCCCTGGAATCAATCCCACTTGATCATGGTGTATGATCCTTTTAATGTGTTGTTGGATTCTGTTTGCTAGTATTTTGTTGAGGATTTTTGCATCTATATTCATCAGTGATATTGGTCTGTAATTTTCTTTTTTTGTAGTATCTTTGTCTGATATTGGTATCAGGGTGATGGTGGCCTCATAGAATGAGTTTGGGAGTGTTCCTTCCTCTGCAATTTTTTGGAAGAGTTTGAGAAGGACGGGTGTTAGCTCTTCTCTAAATGTTTGATAGAATTCACCTGTGAAGCCATCTGGTCCTGGGCTTTTGTTTGTTGGAAGATTTTTAATCACAGTTTCAATTTCATTACTTGTGATTGGTCTGCTCATATTTTCTATTTCTTCCTGGTTCAGTCCTGGAAGGTTATACCTTTCTAAGAATTTGTCCAGTTCTTCCAGGTTGCCCATTTTATTGTCATAGAGTTGCTTGTACTAGTCTCTTATGATGCTTTATATTTCTGCAGTGTCCATTGTAACTTCTCCTTTTTCATTTCTAATTTTATTGATTTGAGTCCTCTCCCTCTTTTTATTGATGAGTCTGACTAAAGGTTTATCAATTTTGTTTATTTTCTCCAAGAACCAGCCTTTAGTTTTATTGATCTTTGCTATTGTTTTCTTTGTTTCTATTTCATTTATTTCTGCTCTGATCTTTATGATTTCTTTCCTTCTACTAACTTTGGATTTTGTTTGTTCTTCTTTCTCTAGTTCCTTTAGGTGTAAGGTTAGATTGTTTATTTGAGATTTTTCTGGTTTCTTGAAGAGAGCTTGAATTGCTATGAACTTCCCTATTAGAACTGCTTTTGCTGCATCCCATAGGTTTTGGATCGTTGTGTTTTTGTTGTCATTTGTCTCTAGGTATTTTTTGATTTCCTCTTTGAATTCTTCAGTGATCTCCTGTTTATTTAGTAACATATTGTTTAACCTCCATGTGTTTGTGTTTTTTATGTATTTTTCCCTGTAATTTATTTCTAATTTCATAGTGTTGTGGTCAGAAAAGACGCTTGATATGATTTCAGTTTTCTTAAATTTACGGAGGCTTGATCTGTGACCCAAGATGTGATCTATCCTGGAGAATGTTCCCTGTGCACTTGAGAAGAAAGTGTAATCTGCTGTTTTCGGATGGAATGTCCTATAAATATCAATTAAATCTATCTGGATTATTGTGTCATTTAAAGCTTGTGTTTCCTTATTTATTTTCATTTTGGATGATCTTTCCATTGGTGAAAGTGGGTGTTAAAGTCCCTTACTATTATTGTGTTACTGTTGATTTCCCCTTTTATGGCTGTCAGCACTTGCCTTATGTATTGAGGTGCTCCTATGTTGGGTGCGTATATGTTTATAATGGTTATATGTTCTTCTTGGATTGATCCCTTGATCATTATGTAGTGTCCTTCCTTGTCTCTTGTAACATTCTTTATTTTAAAGTCTATTTTATCTGATATGAGTATTGCTACTCCAGCTTTGTTTTGATTTCCATTTGCATGGAATATCTTTTTCAATCCCCTCACTTTCAGTCTGTATGTGATCCTAGGTCTGAAGTGAGTCTCTTGTGGATAGCATATATATGGGTCTTGTTTTTGTATCCATTCAGCAAGCCTCTGTCTTTTGCTTGGAGCATTTAATCCATTCACATTTAAGGTAATTGTCAACATGTATGTTCCTATTATCATTTTCTTAATTGTTTTGGGTTTGTTTTTGTAGGTCCTTGTCTTGTGTTTCCCACTTAGAGAAGTTCCTTTAGCATTTGTTGTAGAGCTGGTTTGGTGCTGCTGAATTCTCTTCGCTTTTGCTTGTCTGTAAAGCTTTTGATTTCTCTGTCAAATGTGAATGAGATGCTTGCTGGGTAGAGTAAACTTGGTCGTAGGTTCTTCCTTTTCATCACTTTAAATATATCGTGCCACTCCCTTCTGGCTTGTAGAGTTTCTGCTGAGAAATCAGCTGTTAACCTTATGGGAGTTCCCTTGTATGTTATTTCTCATTTTTCCCTTGTTGCTTTTAATAATTTTTCTTTGTCTTTAATTTTTGTCAATTTGATCACTATGTCTCTCAGCGTGTTTCTCCTTGGGTTTATCCTGCCTGTGACTCTCTGCACTTCCTAGGCTTGGGTGGCTATTTCCTTTCCCATGTTAGGGAAGTTTTCGACTATAATCTCTTCAAGTATTTTCTGGGGTTCTTTCTCTCTCTCTTTTCCTTCTGGGACCCCTACAATGTGAATATTGGTTTATTTAATGTTGTCCCGGAGGTCTCTTAGGCTGTCTTCATTTCTTTTCATTCTTTTTTCTTTATTCTGTTCTGCAGCAGTGAATTCCACCATTCTGTCTTCCAGGTCACTTATCCGTTCTACTGCCTCAGTTATTCTGCTATTGATTCCTTCTAGTGTATTTTTTCATTTCAGTTATTTTATTGTTTATGTTTGTTTGTTCTTTAATTCTTCTAGGTCTTTGTTAAACATTTCTTGCATCTTCTCGATCTTTGCCTCCATTCTTTTTCTGAGGTCCTGGATCATCTTCACTATCATTATTCTGAATTCCTTTTCTGGAAGGTTGCCTATCTTCACTTCATTTAGTTGTTTTTCTGGGGTTTTATCTTGTTCCTTCATCTGGTACATAGTCCTCTGCCTTTTCATTTTGTCTTTCTTTCTGTGAATGTGGTTTTCATTCCACAGGCTGCAGGATTGTAGTTCTTCTTGCTTCTGCTGTCTCTGAAGGTATACTGTTAATCTTCTAATATGTAGGTATTTTCCAGGTATCTTTCTGTTATGAAATACTAGTTTAATTTCATTATGGTCTGAGAACATACTTTGCATAATTTTTATTCTTTAAAATTTGTCCAGATGTGTTTTATGGCCCAAAATATGGTCTCTCTTGGTAAATATTCCATGTGAACTTGAGAAGAATGCAAATTCTGTTGTTGTTGGATGAACCACATGAATTGACATGGATGTCAATTAGATTCACTTGGTTGATAGTGCTTTTCAGTTTAACTATATGCTCATTGATTTTCTGCCTACTGGATCTATCAGTTACTGATAGAGTGGTGGTGAAGCCTGTAACTATAATAGTGTACATATATAAATAGAACAGTGAATTCATCTGTTTCTCCATGTAGTTCTATCAGTTTTTGTCTGATGTATTTTGACTCTTTGTTCATACACACTAAGGATTGTTATGTCTTTTTGAAGAATCGACCCCATTATCATTGTAATGCCCCTCTTTATCACTGTGTAAAGGATGGTATTATTTCTTTAAATATTCAACAAAATTCACCAGTGAAGCCATCCAACTGTTTCATGGGAAGATTTAAAGTAATTTAAGATTACTATTTCAAATTCTTGTAGGTCTATTCATATTTCTATTTCTTCTTGAGTCAGTTTTGGTAACTTGTCTTTCCAGAAATTTATCCATTTTATCTAAGTTGTCTAACTTGTTGGCATGAAGTTGTTTATACTATCTCTTTAAAATTTTTTAAATTGCTGTATGCTTTTTCATTACTGATTTTGGGAATCCATGTCTTCTCTCTTAATTTCTTGCTCAGCCTACCTAAAGGGTTATCAAGTTTGTTGATATATTTTTTAAAAATATTTATTTATTTTTGGCTGAGTTGGGTCTTAGTTGCAGCACATGGGATCTTTTGTTGTGGTGCATGGGAGCCAGAGTGCATGGGCTCTGTAGTTGTGGCTCACAGGCTCCAGAGTGCGAGGGCTCTGCAGTTTCGGCATGTGGGCTCACTAGTTATGGCTCATGTGTTCAGTAGTTGTGGTGCACAGGCTTAGTTGCCCTGTGGCGTGTGGGATGTTTGTTAGTCCTCCAACCAGGGATCGAACCTGCATCCCCTGCATTGGAAGGCGGATTCTTAACCACTGGACCACCAGGGAAGTCACTGTTGATCTTTTCAAAGAACTAATTTGTGGTTTCATCAATCTACTGCTTTTCTGTTTTTTACTTCATTGATATCTGCTCTAATCTTTATCCTTTCCTTCCTCCTGCTTGCTTTGGATTTATTTTGCTCTTCATTATCTCATTTCTTAAAGTGGAATTTTAGATTATTAATTTGAGAACTTCTTTCTTCTTTTCTGATATAGGTGTTTATAGCCATAAATTTCACTCAGAGCACTACTTTAGCTGCATTCCATACATTTTGATATTTTGTATTTCATTTTCATTCATTTACAAATATTTTTAAAATTTCTCTTGTGGTGGATTTCTTCTTTGACCCATGAGTTTTTAGAGTGTATTATTTAATTTCCAAATATTTTGGGGTTTCCCAGATTTTTTTTTTCTACTGGATATCTTAATTCCATGTGTCAGAGAACATATTTGGTATGGTTTCAATCTTTTTAAATTTACTGAGACTTCTTTTATGGCCCAGAATATATGGTTTATTCAGTTGGAAACATTTTTTAAATTTAATTTTTATTTTTTTATTAAATATTTTTATTGCAGTATAATTCACTCTTTTAAAGCATAAAATTCACTGCTTTTTATTGTATTCACAAGACTGTGTAACCATCACCATTATCTAATTCTAGAACATTTTCATCACTCCCAAAAGAAATCCATACCCATTAGTAGTTACTCCCTTTTCCCCTTTCACCAAGCTCTAGGCAACTACTAATCTACTTTCTATCTCTATGGATTTGCCTATTTGGAACACTTCCTATAAATGGAACATATGTGGCCTTTTGTGTCTGGTTTCTTGCACTCAGCATAATGTTTTCAAGGTTCATCCACGTTGCAGCATATACTTCATTCCTTTTTAGGCTGAATAATATTCCACTGTGGGTATATGTCACATTTTGTTTATCCAGTAATCAGCTGATAGGCATTTATATTGTTTCTAGTTTTTGGTTATTATCAATACTGTTGCTACGAGCGTTTGTATACAAGTTTTTGTATGGTATACATTTTTAGAAGTATATAATCTTTAGATTATTAGCTAAATACCTGTACTCAGGAAACTGGAGGCTGGAGTGTGTGCATGTGTGTGTGTGGGGGTCTTGTGTTTATGTGTCTTGTCTTTCTGTGTGTGGGGCCTGGATGTTTACAAATAGCCTCTGCATTTAAGAAGAGGCCAGAAGGGCTGAGTCAACTCTTAATATCTTAGCTCCACTACACACGCTTCAACCCTCCCTGGCTATGTGCCTCACCTTCTACTCTGAACCACAGAGTAAGTGAGCCCAGCAGGGTGGGAAATGAGCCGTGACATTCGTGCCCAAAGAAGCCAGTGCACATACATACAATGTATACTTCTGTTATGCTTTTGGGATGAAAGGAAATGTGATATGCATCATTTTATGACTCAGTAAAAGTGACAGGAAAAACCCCACTCTTAGGCTGGGGAAAAAATCGTCCATCAATCAATGGAAGTGACGATACCCAAATATTACTTTGGTTAGAAAAATAATCCCACGTGAACTCCCACTTTTCTGTCCTTTGGGTCCTAAAACTTTCATCACTACACTGCAGTGCATTTATGCAGAAGAGCATGTGGTGAGCCAGAGGGCTGTTCATCAGTGTCCTCTGGTTTTCTTCCTAGTGGCCAATCCAGTTTTGGTCTTCCTCTGCGACTGTGATTTCCATTGCCTATCACTTGACCTGGGATGGTTGTGAGGATTCTTCCTTCCCCATCTTCATTCTAAAATTGAATCTGAACATTCTTTGTTACCTAATAATGCAGAGCTAGGCTATGCAACTTTGTTACCTCATTCTGGATAAAGGTAGCAAGATGAGTTGGAAATAAATATAGGAAACCAAAGGGTTAAAAATGATCTCCAGGAATAAGGGAAATCTGATACAGAGGACGAGACAGATACAGTACTCAACTAAAAGCTGGCCGGCTCTGGCCCAATAACACTGCATGTGACATATTCAGGTATACTTTTATAAGACAAGAGATTGTGTACCTGCTTGTTGAAATATCCTCAAAAGGGTAGAGGATCTCTCCATTGTTACAGATTTCACAGATGAACCCCTTCTGGCTACAAAGACTGCAGCTGTACACATGTGAGGCGGCAAATTTAATGACCTTGCCCAAGAACGGAGCCAGCTTTCCCTCTATCACCTGCAGAAAGAGAAATGGAACAGGGAAGAAGCAAATTTGTTGAGAAGTCTTGCAGATGCAGGAGGAATTCCTTTCCTTTACACAACAGGAAAACCTCTAATTATAATTTCTCAGCAACTCTGAGAAAGAAAAGACATAGTATTTTCACTCCAAAAGAACTCTCTGGCTTAAACCACTGGAGGTTGGAAAATGAAGATGTTGAAATTTCTTTCGTATTCCTCTTTTTTTTGTAGTGTGCTGTAGAGGACTGAGGACCAACAAATGGGGAACCCTACTTTCACAGACTAACTTGACAGTTATCATGCGGTATAAGAGCAGTGTGGTCGATTTCCCAAAATAGACTGAAAACATATAGGGTAAGTACTAATGTAGTATTTTATGTTGTACATGCAATAATATCTGTTTTCTGATGAGTTAATAGAATAGTTTTTTCTCTATCTCCCCTAAGAACATGTAACAAATGTGGAAAATAGGTTTCTCTTGCTGCTGATAATTATAAGAATACACAGAAGCTGCAATTTGGCAGTCTGAGTGCTATATTTAGCCTCAAGATTTAAAAAAAAATCTTTTAGTGTTTAAAAGAAAATAAGCCAATTTAATAATTGGAAGGTTTCACATAAAATTCCAGATTTTTGGCTTCTTTTGGAAAATCATTAGATCTGGAAAAACTAGGCCTGAATTCCAACACGATGATGATCCCAGCTGTGAGTAGAGGCTGCTTGCTCCTGCCGAGGCACGTGCTCTTCAACTGACACTTGTCCCCGTGAGGCCACAGTGTCTTGAGTCTGCCTGCCTCCCACAGTCCCCTCACCTGCTGGCCTGCAAACATCCGTGAGTTTGGAGCCAATGGTCCATCAGAGCCCTCCTCACTTAACTAATACTGCACGGGCTTCAAAGACTTTGGCAGTTCATACACTAACAAGATAAAATTTGCCTTTATTTCTTTCTCATTGATGCATATGCATATGCATGCTGATTTTGATATAAGAAAAAAACGAAGATTAAATTTAATTTGGAAAGAGCTAGAAATGGATACTTTCAAGTGAATCACAGTTAAAATGATAATTTTACATAAAAATAACATCTGAGAGCAGTAAATCATATTTAAAGAGATATAAGAAGGCCAAGGTGAACAAATAGTAATAGCTGATAATACAAAAAAAGACTACAAGTAATGTAATAATGTATTTTGCAATTTCTTTACACTAACAATGAAATATGTGAAAGAGAATGTAAACAAGCAATCCCTTTTAAAGTCACATCAAAAATAAAATAAAATACTTAGGAATAAACCCCACCTAGGAGGTGAAAGACTTACATACTGAGAACTACAAAACCTTAATAAAGGACACTGAAGATGATTCAAAGAAATGGAAAGCTATCCCATGCTCTTGGATTGGAAGAATTAATATTGTTAAAATGACAATACTACCCAAAGGATTTGGGTACTACAAAGCTACAGTATTCAAAACAGCATGGTATTGGCACAAAAACAAACATATGGATCAATGGAACAGAATAGAGAGCCCAGAAGTAAACCCACACACCTACGGTCAATTAATCTTCAACAAAGGAGGCAAGAATATACAATGGGGAAAAGACAGTCTCTTCAGCAAGTGGTGCTGGGAAAGTTGGACAGCCGCATGCAAATCAATGAAATTAGAACACACCCTCACACCATACACAAAAATAAATGCAAAATGACTTAAAGACTTAAATATAAAACATAACACCATAAAACTCCTAGACGAGAACACAGGCAAAAACATTCTCTGACATAAATCGTACCAATGTTTTCTTAGGTCAGTCTCCCAAGGCAACAGAAATAAAAGCAAAAATAAACAAGTGGTACCTAATCAAACTTATAAGCTTTTGCACAACAAATGAAACCATAAACAAAATGAAAAGACAACCTATGGACTGGGAGAAAATATTTGCAAATCATGCGACCAACAAAGGCTTAATTTCCAAAATATACAAACAGCTCATACAACTCAAAAAAAACAAAAACAAAAAATGGGCAGAAGATCTAAACATACATTTCTCCAAAGAAGACATACAGATGGCCAATAGGCACATGAAAAGATGCTCATCATCGCTAATTATTAGAGAAATGCAAGTCAAAACTACATTGAGGGACCATATTACACCAGTCAGAATGGCCATCACTAAGAAGTCTACAAATAAATGCTGGAGAGGGTGTGGAGAAAAATATCCTGTGATAAACCATAATGAAAAAGAATATATATATGTAAAACTGAATTAACACAACATTGTAAATCAACTATACTTCAATAAAATTTTAAAAAATTAATAATGTATTTTGCAAAAAATCAAGCTATACATAATACTGGAGATAAAAACTAAAGTGGTTTATGAACATCACTATTGAATAATCTCATGATGTTTTAAAAATGAATATAATGGTTAAATCTAGGGAAGGGAACAAGTTGGAAAAGCACGTCTTTCACCTTGTATATGGTTGTTTTGGCATTTTTAAAAGCAATGTATATTATTTTTGTATTGATGCAGAAATGGAACAGATGAACCAGGTTTACTACTTTATAAGGGTGTTGTTTTTTTTTCTTAATAAAGGGGGTAGAAATTATGCTGGCTTTTTTTCTTTTTTTTGAGTCAAGCAAGCACATTTTCCACCATTTTAAAATTTATTCTCCTCCCCATTACCTTTAAAAAGCCATAGATAAGACCTCCTTTTATTTATGTTTTCTCAAGGACCATTAACTCCAATCAACCCCAGGAAAGTGTGTTCCTAATAGCAACACATGATATACACTTTCTAAGAAATAACCACTACCAAATCATATACCCAACGGGGTTATTTATAAATTGTGGTAACAATACTTTAGCTGAGTTTTGTTTTACTTATTTTACTCTTTTCTAAACAACCAAAGTTAATGACACATTTAAAGAGAGGCACTAACAAACTATAGTCCATTTAGGGGAAAACATCAGGATATAGAACTCACCTGGTCTGGAAACCAGGTGAGTAAAGGTTGTTTTAAGGAACCGAGGATGAGAAGAGAACACCTTAAGGAAGACATGAGAGTTATCATCTAGGATCTAAAAGAGAAGATTGGGGCATCTTGTACATAAAGTTTTTCTTTATCTAGAAGATTTTCTTGGTACAAAGCGTAAGGGGTATGAACATTTTGAAGGCTTTTGAAATATTTCACCAAATTTACAGTGCCAGTTATTTTTATTTATTCCTATCTGGATATTTTAATAAGCTTTTAAAAATTAATTTGGGAATTGATATCTTCACAACATTTAGTCTCCCTATCTCTATTTTATTAAATCTTCATTTATTAATAATACAAATTTGTTTTTTCCTTTGTATAAGCCACTTTTTTTAAAATTTAATTTTATTTTTTATACAGCAGGTTCTTATTAGTTATCCATTTTATACATATTAGTGTATACATGTCAATCCCAGTCTCCCAATTCATCCCACAACCCCCACCCCCACCACCCCTCTTGGTGTCCATACATTTGTTCTCTACATGTGTGTCTCTATTTCTGCCCTGCAAACTGGTTCATCTGTACCATTTTTCTAGATTCCACATATATGCATTAATACATGATATTTGTTTTGCTCTTTCTGACTTAACTTCAATCTGTATGACAATCTCTAGGTCCATCCACGTCTCTACAAATGACCCAATTTTGTTCCTTTTTATGGCTGAGTAATATTCCATTGTATATATGTACCACATCTTCTTTATACAGTCATCTGTCGATGGGCATTTAGGTTGCTTCCTTGTCCTTGCTATTGTAAATAGTGCTGCAGTGAACACTGGAGTGCATGTGTCTTTTTGAATTATGGTTTTCTCTGGGTATATGCCCAGTAGTGGGATTGCTGGGTCATATGGTAATTCTATTTTTAGTTTTTTAAGGAACCTCCATACTGTTCTCCACAGTGTAAGCCACTCACAGTTGTTAATTAAGTTATTTTAAGGTTAAACTTTTGTATAATATTTTTTCTTATCAGCTAGTGCTGGTGTATTAGAATATACTGATATTTGTGTCCATCTCATATACTATATTACTAAATGTGCATGAATGCCTATCATTTTTAGGTGATTCTTTTGGGTTTTCTGAAGGAAATAATCTGGTCCCTTCCTTTCATGTTTTATGTCTTATTGCATCATGCAGCACTCCTAAAACAATATTAAATAATAATGGTGTTAGTGGACAGTCTTGTTATTTCAATGAAATCAAACTATATAGAGTCTACAGTGAATGATTCATTTTCTTCATCAAACACACATCTTGTCATGCACCACGTTCTATTGATTCCCTTTCTCTTTTTATTTAATTATTTATCTGTAAAATTTTATTTATTTATTTTTGGCTGGGTTGGGTCTTCGTTGCTACACGTGGGCTTTCTCTAGTTGTGGCGAGCAGGGGCTACTCTTCATTGCGGTGTGCAGGCCTCTTATTGCGGTGGCTTCTCTTGTTGTGGAGCACGGGCTCTAGGTGTGTGGGCTTCAGTAGTTGTGGCTCGTGGGCTCTAGAGTGCAGGCTCAGTAGTTGTGGCGCACGGGCTTAGTTGCTCTGCAGCATGTGGGATCTTCCCGGACCAGGGCTCAAACCCGTGTCCCCTGCATTGGCAGGTGGATTCTTAACCACTGTGCCACTGGGGAAGCCCCTCTCTTTCTCTTTTTTAAATAACAGCTTTATTGATATATAGTTCACATAACATGTAATTAACCTATTTAGAGTCTACACTCGAACATGTTTTAGTTTATTCAGAGTTGTGTACATTTCATCAACTTTTCCCCAAATCCCCATACCCATTAGCAGTCACTAGTGTTTTCTCCCTAACCCATCCCCCAAGCCCTAGGCAACCAATAATCTACTTTCTGTCTCTATAGATTTACCTACTCTGGATATTTCATGTAAATAGAATAATATGTGGTCTTTTATGACTGGCTTCTTTCACTTAGCATAAGTTTCAAGGTTCACACTGATTCTCTTTTAAATGTCCCTAGTGTAAGTCTTCTTCCCATCCTATCTCAAGCTTTTATCACCCCTCTCTAGATTAATGAAATAATCTTCCGGTTTTATTTCTGGATAATCGTCTTTTTCCTTTGATCCATCCAGCATATATACTAGTCAGTTTTAGACATCACTTTCATTGTGTGTCATCTCTTCCCTCAAACCTTTGGTTGAATTCTTATTTTATCATTGGTAAAAACTCTTCATTCGTTCATGTCAGAAAATTACATTGAGTTACTATTCTCAGTTACTGATACAAGTGTGAACTAGACAAAACTGCAGCTTACATTTTGCCTGGTATATGAGTGTCTCCATAAGCTGATTCCACACCATCTATCCAAATTCATTTTCCGTTTCTTCATATGTATGTTCCATTGCGAGGAAAGCTTCCCCGGTGTAGAATATGCTTGTTCTTGCTCCTGTGCCTTCACCCATGTATTTCCTCTACTTTCCTTTCACTTCCTCTCTTAACACTTATTTAAACTTCACCCAGGCTTTAAGGCTCAGATCTATTCTGGCGTGATCTGGAGAGCCATCTCTGGCTACTTAACCTGCCATGGATCTCTTGGGCTTCACATAATTTATTTTTACATCACATAATTTAATATAAATCGATGTTCCTTTGTATTTTTTGCTATTGTTTAACATGTGATTGTTTTGCTTGTCCAACTATAGATTGAAAATATAAAAATGGAGATACCACCTATAAAATGGTGATCTTACCTATAAAAGTATAATGGTGACTTTACCTATACAAATGGCAGTTTTATACGGAGCAACCTAAGAGAGTGTAAATCGTCAGGCACCTAAGTTCCTGATGACTGCCTGAGAATGCTTTCCAGTCTTCTTCCTTGGCTGTAGCAGTCATAGCTTTGTGCTACTGTTGTGTCACAACATGTTGAATCATTCTGCTGTGCGATTTAGGGAGGAGCACGAAGAACACATGGACTTGGTGGCAGTGCAGCTCTTCAGAGACCCTTTCTGCTTCTTTATACTTGAGTAACTGCTCTTCCTATTTGTCAGCTGAGGTTCAGGGCCATGTTCCAAAGGGCTGAAGCTGCTGGAAGTTTTTCCTCCAGAAAAGTGAGGTAATATTCTATAAGTTTATTTTAGAATTGACAAACATTTCTTTCATATTATAGAAAGAAAAACTTTATACTGATACATTTCAAGGGGTAAAGGTATATTTGGAAGGTTTAAATCTTGTCTTTGAATATCACAACTAGCAGCACTGGGAAGCTCTTCCGGCTTCTGGTCTAGAGGTTTCATCACTAAGAGAAGCAGGCTCCAGGTGTGACGTCTCCTAGGGTTCTTTTCAAAAAGCAGATATATCTTGGGATAACTACTTAAAAAGAAATCAAGTGTCTTGCCTCCCACCATCTCCTCCTGCCCTCAAGAATCATGCTTTTCACTCCTACTTCCTAGCCATCTTGGTGGAGACTTAAGGTTGGGACCATATACCACAAACAACAGGAAGATGGCAGCCTCAAAGAAGACCAAAGCCCAAGGAGCCCCTCTTTTTCACTCTTTTTTTTCCTGGTCACAGGTTAATATAACTTTATATGAGTCCATCACAAGTCACAAGGCCATGCATCTTTTTTTTTTGTGCGCGGGCCTCTCAACTGTCGTGGCCTCTCCCGTTGCGGAGCACAGGCTCCGCACGCGCAGGCTCAGTGGCCATGGCTCACGGGCCCAGCCGCTCCGCGGCATGTGGGATCCTCCCGGACCGGGGCACTAACCCGTGTACCCTGCCTCGGCAGGCGGACTCTCAACCACTGCGCCACCAGGGAAGCCCCAAGGCCATTCATCTTTAGCGTTAAAAGGCTGATAGTTTCCGTTAACCAGGTGGTCATTTGGATATGCTGTAGGTGCTAATGAAACAGACCTCTGAGATGAGGTTTGGTTATCCCTGGTTTAGTTATTTTCCCCAAAGTGTCTCTCTACGTGAACAAAATCATGACAAAGTAATTAGCAGAAAACACATGTAGCTCTTTGTCCATCTCCTCAGTCTCCCTCACCTTTTCTGTATACCAAATTGCCTTATCTCTTTGAGAAAAGGCATATGTCCAAAATAGGGTGAAAGAGTTTGTTTCTGTTTTCCATTAAACTTAATTTCTTGTATTAAGGAAAATCCTAGTCTGATTCACTTAATTTGGGAGTGTTGCATATATGACTATTCCAGAGGTATCATACTGACCTGGTGTTCAAAGAATGCACACTTCCGTTTGTAACTTAAAATTGTGTCCTTTTATTGCACTGTAGGATAAAGACAAAATGCACTATCAAGCTGGTATCTTAAAGATTTTTCTCTCTTTGTCTTTTGCAGTCTCTCTACAAATTCTTTTCACTCTATCATTTCAGGTACTTCTAGAACTCAAGGAATAGTCAAATTTATCACTCTCCATGATCCAGCTAACTGACAAATATACCAAATATGCTTATGCTTCTTGTGTGACAGCAGCCCATGAAAGCTGCCTGGTCGAACTTCCAGCTCAGGGATACACACATTTTCCCCCCTCTTCTATTCTGGCCAAGATGGTCAGCATTGGAATTTGAGGCCTATGGCTTTCTTGCAGACTAAGACAACAGACTTTATTTGATTTGCTTTCTTGCAGACCAATCGAAAATTACAATTAAGTTAAAAAATAACCTAGTGCTGCCTTCTCCAAACCACAGTTTCAGGAACAGCTGCTTATTACTCATGTGTGGCACCAGGAAATTGCAGTGTCATGTTCAAGGTCTGTAGCCAATAGAAATCTGTGGGATTGGGAAAAGGGCACAAATGATTCTTTTATGTCTGTTACCTTCACTCCCTCAGCACCACCACAAAATTCAAAATCTACAGGGGGAGAGGGACAGAGCACTGGGGACTTGGACAAGAAACAAGAAAGAAAAAGCTCTTTCTCATTGAATTTATGCATCGACGAATTCCTTCCCCCTGATTTGTCAAGTTACCTTCCATTTCAATACAGGCATTCCTCAGCCATTGTGTAACATCTAGATTCTGGACAACTGTTGGCAATACGTTGATGAAGAGGGCTGCTGCACTTGACAAATGGCCCCTCCTCTGAAAGTCTAACCAAAAGACCCCATTCATGTTAAATAAAGCCACCTGCCACTCACTAGTAACAAGCTAGCCTGGTTACTAGTAGAAGAATCAAAATTGTCACGCATTGTAAAATGATTTCAAATATAATTTAGGTTGCATTTGCTTGGCCAGAGGACTATGAAAGGCTGCACTCACTATTTTCTCTCTGAGTGTCATTTCTCAGCATTAACAGGTGGGGACAGTGATGTCTAGTGATCTAGGCCAGGTGAGTTCCTGGAGAGGTAAGAAAAACAGCCTATGGAGTCTGCCCAAGTTTGAAAACCTAAACCACAGCAATAATATTCTGAGTTCTCATTCAATTCTAAATTTCACTTTTTTTTAAATTGACATATAACATTATATTAGTTTCAGGTGTACAATGTCATGATTCGATAGTTGTATACACTGTAAAGTCATCACCACAGTAAGTCTAGTTAACTAAATTTTACTCCTTTTAATAATAAATTCTTAAAAATAGAAAATAAAAAGCATACTACCACATTATTTTGCTCAAAAATAGAAAATAAAAAGCATAGGGAATTTTCTTATTTCAAAAAGTTTGTTAAAACCGCATTTCCCCATAATTAGCCTTTGAGCTCCTTATCATGGCTTAATGCTGGGATGTTTGTATATAAACAGAAAACTGTGTCTTCTCTAATTAGCTGCTCCACACCCTTCTTTTTCCATTACGGGACTGTTCTAACAGGACTAAGATTTTGGCTAATCAAATACTTCACTGAGGGTGGATTATGATGTCACCAATTAGCTCTTATCTGATCCTCTCCCAAAGGTGACAATTTCTACTTAGATATTGGAAACTATGTGATAATTTAATCTGGGTTAGTATAATTGGGTAGATCTGTAAGTGGTCATCACCATTCCTATCAAATTATATTTTGCTTCCTGATGGAAACTATCTCAGGGAATAAAAGATAAACGAATTTCAATTTTCTCCAATGGCTGAATGGTAAAGCTGAGCCCAAGAACATAAATTTCTTATTCACAAAAGTATACGGGGGGACTTCCCTTGTGGTGCAATGGTTAAGAATCAGCCTGCCGGGGCTACCCTGGTAGCGCAGTGGTTAAGAATCCACCTGCCAATGCAGGGAACACGGGTTCGAGCTCTGGTCCAGGAAGATCCCACATGCCGTGGAGCAACTAAGCCCGTGAGCCACAACTACTGAGCCTGTGCTCCAGAGCCCACAAGCTACAACTACTGAACCTGCATACAACTACTAAAGCCCGTGTGCCTAGACCCGTGCTCTGCAACGAGAGAAGGCACTCCAATGAGAAGCCTGAGCACCGCAACGAAGGGTAGCCCCTGCTCACCACAACTGCCCACGCATAGCAACAAAGACTCAACACAGCCAAAATAAATAAATTAATTAATTAAAAAAAAGAAAAAAAAGAATCCACCTGCCAGTGCAGGGCACACAGGTTCAAGCCCTGGTCCAGGAAGATCCCACATGCTGCAGAGCAACTAAGCCCATGCGCCACAACTATTGAGCTTGTGCTCTAGAGCCCATGAGCCACAACTACTGAGCCTGTGTGCCTAGAACCCATGCTCTGCAACAAGAGAAGCCACCGCAGTGAGAAGCCTACGCATCACAACAAAGAGTAGCCCCTGCTCGCCACAACTAGAAAAGTCTGCACGCAGCAATGAAGACCCAACACAGCCATAAATAAATAAATTTATTTTTTAAAAAAAAAAATATATATATACAGGAAGGGGCCTATTTCAGTTTTTCTGCACTATGGAAAGTGCCTCAAGGGGTGTGGCCTCTTGAAGCCACAACCTCATGAAACTTCAGTAGAAGCATTTGCAAACAGTAAGTACAATTACGTGGCCCACATATTCTGAGCCCCAAAGCAGGCCACATGGTCTCATATAAGTGCATAAGTATTATTGAGGGGAAAATAGATTAAAATATTTTAAATTGAGACAGTTCCAGAAAATTCTCATGGTATGGTCAGCAGAATCTTACTCCTCTATTGAGTTAATTAGCTATGTGTCGAAAATAAATCGTATTTAGGTCTCTACTATTCATTTTGGCCCTAGTTATGTCGTTATTACTCACTGAATAGTAAACAAGGAAAGGCTCTAAGTGGTTTCCTTAACTCAGCTTCCTTACTTAATATATGAGAGAACTAAGGCCAAGAGAGGTGATGTGAGCTGTCTAAGATCACCCAGCTGGGCTATGTCAGATACCTGTCCACCCCCTTAAGCACCCTGCACTACTCTAGGAAGGGGCCTTTCTGAGGGCATCTAGGGTCAGAGCGCAGCCCGAGAATCCTGAGGTCACTGGATGCCCACTGATCCACCATATAGAAATGGAGGACTTCTAAACTGACTCAGTCCCTGCCTGGAAACAAGATGCACAGTCTGGTCCAGGTTTACTCCCACAGTCCTGATCTGAACTGGATTTGTCTTTGGCTTATGTAAAGATTTATTGTCCAACATACTTACTACTTGTATGAAAATTCTCTTAAGTGGTCACATCTTGTGTGAATTTCTGAACATGGAGTATGATTCTTATTATTGAGTGAATGACTGGGAAATTCATCGATTAAAGTAACATGAAATTCTGTGACGAAAATGGACTTAACATCAACTTAAACCCTAGGCTATTTACCAAAACTAGAGAAGTAATTTAATTAAAGGAAGAAGCAATTACAGCTGGAAAAAACCAAAGCAAAACAAAGCAACTCCCCGAATGCATGTATGTGGGAGAAATTGAAGAAATACAGCTTTTCAGAGAGGACCTGAGTAGAAGCCAATGGAGGACATCTTAACAGAAAAACAACAAAAGACCCCATGTTTAAAGGGATAGAGAAATAGAGGAGAAATAGGAGCAGTATTCCCTGATCATCTAAGGGAATGACCCACTAAGGGTTAGGAGAGACACAAAAGGCAGAAAGAAGGGAAGAAGTACAGAAAGGGTGGAGTTAAAAAAAAAAAAAAGTTAAAGAAAAGGGAAAAGCGGGCTTCCCTGGTGGCACAGTGGTTGAGAGTCCGCCTGCCAATGCAGGGGACACGGGTTCGTGCCCTGGTCTGGGAAGATCCCACATGCCGTGGAGCGGCTGGGCCCGTGAGCCATGGCCGCTGAGCCTGCACGTCCAGAGCCTATGTTCCGCAACGGGAGAGGCCACAACAGTGAGAGGCCCGGGTACCGCAAAAAAAAAAAGAAAAGGGAAAAGCAATTCAGATGATCACAAAGAGGGGGGAAAAAAAAAAAGGATTGAAGCCGATTTAGATCTGAAATGGGAGCTAGACATCTTGGCTTCTATTCTCAGTTTTGTCTCCACTAAGCTGTCTGACCTTATTAATAAGTCACTTAACTTCTCCATGCCTCAGTTTCCTCATCTACAAAATAAAGTGATCATACTAAGTTATTCAAAACTAGATGATCAGTAAGGATTTCTCTCAGCTTGAAGATTCTATGATTTTGTGATTAACAGACAGGGAAAACATCAAAAGAAGCTTGTTGAATACCCCCAGGAATGTAGAAAGGAAATATCTGGGGAGATAGATAAAAGGTGAGTTTAACCAGACTAATTAGAAGATACCCAAGGAAATTTTCAAAAGAAGTGAAATAATGTCACCAGCTTTTTATTCCTCTGCTCGCTGAGCACCATTCAAAGAGGGAGTTAATGCTTTTTAGGAATCATCCCCTCCCAGGTGTGCAACCAGATATCAGTTTTCCTGAAGAAGTCTGCAAATCCCTTCCTTTCATCAATGCATTTAATTAGTTAATGTTTAGATAGAACTTAGGGATGAAAAGTACAATTTAAGTGTTCAACATTATTATTACTTAACAGCTTTTATGAGACCAGAAATGCCTAAGATTAAATGAGAAACCAAAATGAGTTCCTGGCTAGAAGGTTGTGATCTAATAAATTGCTGGGTTACCGATGTGAGGAAAAACAAACCCTGCATATAAATTGAAATAGCTGCTCTTTATTAGCTTGCATGCCATTGTCTTAAGAATGTGGGTACTTTTTATTCTTTGCCTCAAGGTGTCAACAAGTAGCAAACCACCAGTCAGTACTGATTATGACTACATACATCCTGTTTTTTGAGAATATTATCTGCTGTATTTGTGCTGTTTATGCTGGATATCTGTACACCCAGGGTATGGATTCAAATACATATGGGAATTTAGTACACAATAAAAGTGAGGAGAGATAAATTATTTAATAAATGATGTTGGGACAACTGGTTAGCCATCAAGGGAAAAAATAAAGCTGAATCTCTAACTCATTTCATAAAAAATGTAATTCCAGATAAATGGAAGATTTAAATATAAAAAGTAAACCATGAAAGTATTTTTAAACTATAAAAGTATTAGAGAAAAATGTTAGAAAAATGTTTATGTGGAGTAAGTATTTTGTAATCTTAGAAACCATAAAAAAGTGATAAATCTGAATATACAAAATTAAAAATCAGTACAGTACAAAATACCATTTACAAAGTCACATAACAGAAAACTGGGAAATATATTTCCTAGTTATGTAAAAAGAATGCTGATTTCCTTAATATAATTTAATTACAGGTTAATGAAATAAAAAGGCAATTCACAAAAACTAAGTATAGCCAATATAATATAAAAAAGATACTCAACCTTACTTACAATGAAAAAAATCAAAATCATAGTGTGAAGTTATTTTTTATTTATCAGAATGGCTAGGATTAAAAATATTGTTTACATAGAAAGTTAATGTGGGTGGAGGAAAACAGTCATTCTCAAGACACTGAATGGAAGTAAAAATTGATTCCACCTTTTCAGAAGGCAAGTGGCAATATACATCAAACTGCAAAGCTTGCATACCCTTTGACCTGGTAGTCTCATGTTAATGAACCTACCCTACAGGCTCATTCACACAAGAGTACAAGAAAACGTATGAAGGTGTTCACTGCAGTATTGGTTCTAATAGAGAAAAACGTAACAGATTAAAAATCAAGGTAACTCTATACTATGCAGCTAATAAAAGGATGAGGTAAACCTTTATGTATACTGAACGTGCACATATGTCCAGATGTCCACAGTATAATCTTAAGTGGAAAAGGCAAGATGCAAAGAGGTAGTACTGATCCCATTTGCAAAAAAATTAAATATTCACATTTGTGTATAGAGATGTCTGGAAGAAGACAGACTGGCTATAGTTAAACAAAAGCTACCTCTGCAGAGTGGGATGTGAGGGAGAGAAAGGCAGATGTTAAAAACAGAATTCTGCAACCACCAGAGGAATTAAGATAATAATCCCATTTATAATTGCATCAAAAAAAAAAAAAAACCCTAAGAATAAATTTAACCAAGGAAGTGAAAGACTTGTACACTGAAAACTGAGACATTAATGAAAGAAATTGAAGATACAAGTAAATGGACAGATATTTCATGCTCATGGATTGGAAGAATCAATATGGTTAAAATGTCCATACTACCCCAAACAATATACAGATTCAATGCAATCCCTATCAAAATTCCAATGGCATCTTTTATGGAAACAGAACAAACAATCGAAATATTTGCATGGAACCACAAAAGACCCTGAATAGCCAAAGCAATCTTGAGAAAGCTGGAAGCATAACCTGCTGATTTCAAACTATGTTACAGAGCTATAGTAATCAAAACAGTATGGGATTGGCATAAAAATAGACACACAGATCAACAGAATAGAAATAAACCCATGCATATATGGTCAATTAATTTATGACAAAGGAGCCAGAAGTATACAATGGGGAAAGGGAAGCCTCTTCAATAAATGGTGCTGGGGAAATGGGACAGCCACATGCAAAAGAATGAAACTGGACCACTGTCTTACACCATTTACAAAATTAGCTCAAAATGTATTAAAGACTTGAATGGAAGACCTGAAACCATAAAACTCCTAGAAGAAAACATAGGCAGTAAGCTCCTTGACATCGGTCTTGGAGATGACTTTTTTAATCTGGCACCAAAAGCAAAGGCAACAAAAGCAAAAATAAACAAGTGAGACTATATCAAACTAAAAAGTTACTGCATAGCAAAGAAAACCATCAACAAATGAAAAGGCAACCCCTGAATGGGAGAAAATAATTGCAAGTTATATATCTGATAAGGGGTTAATATCCAAAATATATAAAGAACACATACAATTCAACAGCAAAAAAAAAAAAATCTAATTTAAAAATGGGCAGAGGATATGAATAGACTTTTTTCCAAAGAAGACATACAGATGGCTAACAGTTACATGAAAAGGTGATCAACGTCACCAATCATCAGGGAAATGCAAATCAAAACCAAAATGAGGTACCACCTCACATCTGTTAGAATGGCTATTATCAAAAAGGCAAATAACAAGTGCTGGTGAGAATGTGGAGAAAAGGGAACCCCGTGTGCACTGTTGGTGAGAATGTAAACTGGTGCAGCTATTATAAAAAATGGTATGGAGGATCCTCAAAAAATTAAAAATAGAACTACCATATCATACAGTAATTCCAAGTCTGGGCATTTATCTAAAGAAAACAAAAACACTCACCTGAAAAGATATATGCACCCCCCTGTTCATTGCAGCGTTACTTACAATAGCCAAGATATGGAAGCAACCTAAGTGTCCAGTGATGGATGAATGGATAAAGATGTGTGTGTGTGTGTGTGTATACATATATATAGTGTGTATACATATATATAGTGTGTATACATATAGTGTGTGTATACACACACACACAATGGTATATTATTGAGCCATAAAAAAGAATGAAACCTTGCCATTTGCGACAACATGGATGGACCTTGAGGGCATTATGCTAAGTGAAATAAGTCAGACAAAGAAAGGCAAATACTGTATGATCTTACTCATATTTGGAATCTAAAACAAAACAAACCAGCTTATAGATACATAGAAGAGATTGGTGGTTGCTAGAGACAATAGGTGGGGGGTAAGTGAAGAAGGTGAAAGGAGTTAAAAGGTATTGGGATGCCATTTTGGGGAATATATCTTAAGAAAATAAGTTAATATTGGATTGGCCAAAAAGTTCGTTTGGTTTTTTCCATAAGATGGCTATAGTAGCACTTAGCTGTCTTTAACTTCATTCAAAACAATTTTGTTAGATTGTATTGTGACAGCTGTCATATCAGCGTGCGTTTAAAAAAAGACTTATCGGGACTTTCCTGGTGGCGCAGTGGTTAAGAATCCGCCCACTAATGCAGGGGACATGGGTTCGAGCCCTGGTCTGGGAAGATCCCACACGCCGTGGAGCAACTAAGCCCGTGAGCCACAACTACTGAGCCTGTGCTCTAGAGCCCACGAGCCACAACTACTGAAGCCCACGCGCCTAGAGCCCATGCTCCGCAACAAGAGAAGTCACCACAATGAGAAGCCCGCACACCGCAACAAAGAGTAGCCCCTGCTCGCCACAACTAGAGAAAGCCCATGCGCATCAACGAAGACCCAACACAGCCAAAGATAAATAAATTTATTTTAAAACATAAAAAAAGAAAAGAAAAAAAGACTTATCAAAACTGGTGAATTTTTGTGTAGCCATTTTAGTATTGATGATGGAAGAAAAACAACATTTTTGGCATATTATGTTTTATTATTTCAAGAAAGGTAAAAACACAACAGAAACGCAAAAAAAAAGATTTGTGTAGTGTATGGAGAAGGTGCTGTGACTGATCGAATGTGCCAAAAGTGGTTTGCGAAGTTTCATGCTGGAGATTTCTCCCTGGACGATGCTCCACAGTTGGGTAGACCAGTTGAAGTTGATAGGGATCAAATCGAGACATTAATTGAGAACAATCAACGTTATACCACGTGGGAGATAGCCGACATACTCAAAATATCCAAATCAAGCAATGAAAATCATTTGCACCAGCTTGCTTATGGTAATCGCTTTATTGTTTGGGTTCCACATAAGTGAAAAAAACCTTCTTGACCATATTTCCGCATGTGATTCTCTACCGGAACGTAATGAAAATGTTCTGTTTTCAAAAAAATTGTGACAGGCGATGGAAAGTGGATACTGTACAATAATGTGGAACGGAAGAGATCATGGGACAAGTGAAATGAACCACCGCCAACAATACCAAAGGCCGGTCTTCATCTAAAGAAGGTGATGTTGTGTATATGGTGGGATTGGAAAGGAGTCCTTTATTATGAGCTCCTTCTGGAAAACGAAACGATTAATTCCAACAAGTACTGCTCCCAGTTAGACCAACTGAAAGCAGCATTCGATGAAAAGCGTCCAGAATTAGTCAACAGAAAACGCATAATCTTCCATCAGGATAACAAAAGACCTCATGTTTCTTTGATGACCAGGCAAAAACTGTTACACCTTGGCTGGGAAGTTCTGATTCATCTGCCATATTCACCAGACTTTGCACCTTCGGATTTCCATTTATTTAGGTCTTTACAAAATCTCTTAATAGAAAAAGTTTCAATTCCCTGGCAGATGGTAAAACGCACCTGGAACAGTTCTTTGCTCAGAAAGATAAAAAGTTTTAGGAAGACGGAATTATGAAGTTGCCTGAAAAATGGCAGAAGGTAGTGGAACAAAAGAGTGAATACGTTGTTCAATACAGTTCTTGGTGAAAATGAAAAATGTGTCTTTTATTTTTACTTAAAAACCAAAGGCACTTTTTGGCCAACCCTATACAAAGTTCCACTTATAAAATAAATAAGTCACGTGTATATAATTTACAGCATCATGACTATAGTTAATGATACTGTATTGCATATTTGAAAGTTGCTAAGAGAGTAGATCTTAAAAGTTCTTATGATAAGAAAAAAATTTTGTAACTATGTGTGGTGATGGATGTTAACTAGACTTACTGTGGTGATCATTTTGCAAGACATACAAACATTGGAAATTACATTGCACAACCTGAAGCTAATATAATGTTAATGTCAATCATACCTCAGTTTAAAAAATCTATCAGAGAGATTCAGATAAAGATGATAACTTCTTAAAAGTAAAGGAGTAGTAGTAGGAGTGGAAAGGGAAGGAAAATTTTAAGAAAAAATTTAGTGGTAACATTGGAAGAGCATGTTGGTGATTGTGTGAATGATATTTGTAATAAAACGTTAAACTCTTTTGATGTTTGACTGCAAATAGCTTTTAAGCCTCACACCTGCCTCTTCTTATACCCCACACCTGGGCAAGCTGATAGGGAAGCCCAAGCACCTACAGGAGATTCAAACCACCCAATCTCCTGTCTTTCTAGGTCAGTCCTCACCCAGGCCCACCCCCTAACCACAATAAAAGCCTCAAGCCAGTCTGCTTTCCTTGCTCTCTCCAGCCATTTTGGACCAGCTTGGGACTGCTCTGCTCATCCCATAAACCTCCATTATGTAAGTAATAAATCTTTTTGCACCTTCACAAATATATATGTATATAATTTCGTATTTTTAATTTTTAAATTAATATGAATTGCCACTTTTATAATAAATGCTTAAATTGTTAAAAAACAATGACAGTGCTACAAAGCATGGCTTTAGAAATAAATACATGTAATTTGCATATGCATGTATATAAGCATTATGAAAATGCAGAGAACCTTCCATTTTGTTGGTATTATATGACCTGTGTTTTCACTTATCTTCATGTTTATTTTCACAAAAGTTCTTGAAAATTGCCTATCAGTGAACCTGTCATGGCCACATAAGACTCAATGCTTGTATCCAAGGAGACCTGTCTGTCTAATCAGAATGTTCCCTGACTTATGGGTTTTTTAGGTTTCAGAAGGTAACATTGCCCCGTTCAATTAGAATGATTTATAAGATATGCATAGTGTCAATAGCCATATCTAATACTAGGCAATTGAAGGTTGGTTTTTGTTTGCATAATTATCACTGAATTCTAGACATTTAATCTTATCTTCTTAAATACCTAACTGGGAGTTGGTAAGTAAGCAGTTGGTTAGGATGAATACTGAAGTTTTTACAAATCTCACTTAAATGTTTTAAATGCCCTTCTCCAGCTTTGCTGGGCCAGGGCTTTTTCCCTCCTGACCTAGCAGAAACGACCTTCCTCTCACTGCTCCATCCCAAGGCACGTTACTTGATTTTGATCAGCTGGTTGGTCTCGACATTCCAATCGTTTTAGATTGTGTTTTTGTAATCAACAGGAGGAGAAACAGAATTGGTATCAGATTTAAAAAATCCATTCCCCAGCCATTCAGAGGTCACAATCATTTCACATCACCCAGGGCATTATGCAGGAGAAGTATGTTGCCCAGTCTGAACACTTTTACCACTTAGTTTGGTGTCAATCCAAGAAAAGGTCAACATACTGACTGACGTGCCTTGGACTTGGCCTTAAGAAAGAAATGAAAATGGTGGTTTTACAACAGGAGGACATTCAAAGATAAGATTAGGTTCAAAGAGAAAAGCATTCTGAATAGTATTGTCACCTGTGACACGTTTAGAGGTTCAGTAAAATCTAAATGGAAAAGTGCCCTAAGGTAGGAAGCCCAGTAAACAGTCAACTTTCCGGAGGACTGAGGGTGGACGGTCTGTCATCTGGTACAGCGTCTAAAACCCTTCTCCACACCACCCGGGTGGCCTGCCTTTCTTGGTTCTATCATCTCTGTACCACTGGGCTGGAAGAAGAGAGAGACTCTCCTCTAGATTCATTCACTACTGCCGGTAGGCAGCTCTAGCAAAGGGCAACTCTCCACTAGGTCAGAATTTTGTATGAGTTGTAGAGGTTTGTTTTCCTTGGGCTTCCTGTCCTTCAGGAGCATGGTTCACTGAAAAAGGGTTTCACTTAGTCCCTCACAATGCCTACCCCACCACTTTTTTTTTAAGTGAAGAGAGCTCAGCTAATTGAAACTCCAAGCAGTTGTAGAGCAGCATATGTAAACTAGGAGAAGAGTTTTCATTGGTTACCTCTTTTATTACATTTCTTTAAACCGAGGTATAAAATACATGAGGTAAGATGCACAGATCTGAAGTATACAGCTCAGTGACCTTTTAAACATGTGTGTGAAAATACCTGTTCTCTTGGCTTCCAGTCCCAACCACTGCAGCCCATTCTCTATGCCATCACCAGAAGGATCTTACTAAAACACAGATTTGACTGAACAATAAGAATAATGACATCAGCTGTTGCACCACCCTCACAGCAGTGATTAGCTGTTAATATGTGCCAATCACTGTCCTAAGCTTTTAAATGCATGACCTCCTTTAAGATAACGCAAGTCAAGCACTTAGAACATTGGCAGGCACACAGCGAGCATTAAATAAATAACTATTATGATTCGCAAGACCCCTGAAGGTCAGTATTTTTATCGTAACCAATTTATAGGTGATAGAACTGAGGCTTAGAAGGATTGAGTCATTTGCCCAAGGTCACCAAGCTTGGATGTGTGGAGTAGGGAGCTGGGTTCCCGGAGCGCTTTAGTGCTGTCCTAGAGCTGGCATTTCTTTAATGAAAACTCCCAGAGGCCTCTTCAGCCCCTGTGGGATGAGGTCTCAACTCCTTAGCAGGCCCTACAAGGGCTTCCCACAAGCTAGGTACAGCCTGTCTTTCCACACTTGCTTCCGGCTTTTATCTGCCATGCATCAGGCTCCTGCTCCCTAAATAACTACCATTCATTGCTATGACCAGGTATGAGTTCTGGGTACTTCTGTATCTATTTCCAATTCTTACAGTATCATACTCATTTTACATATAAGTACACTGAGACATAGGAAGATTACGGGACTTGTTTCATGGTCAGAGAGCTCAATCAAAGCTGGAGTCTGAACTGGGTCGTCTGATCGCAGTGTGTGATCCTTCCTACTTGGCTGCCATTCCCCTCAAGTCACGTGCTCTCATACCTGGCTCAAGTGTCCCCTAGTTTCTAAGGCCTTTTTGACTCTGGCCACCAATTTACCCCTCTTGCTCTGCTGCTTTCCACAGGTCTAAACAGATGACTAGTTAAGGAAGAATGGCTCTTGCTCTATTTCTTTTCTAGGCCTTTCCAAGTGCATTCGACCTCTGCATTAGAAAAGCTGAAACTGAGTACTTCTGGAATATTCCTAGGGCAGGCCCTGGAATGGCAGCTCTGTCCAAACAAAATGGCAGGTCTTTGGCCAGAAGGGGTTATGGGCTAATGGCATGAACACAGAGGGCAAATGGAGAAGTTGCTGCCAGTTAAACACCATGTGTACTTTAGCAGAACCTCTTGGGGCTGTGTGATTCATGCAATCCTGGGACATGGATAATTCCTGAGGGATGAGCTAGCCAGCTCCTCAAACATGAGGACAACTGGAAGATGAATTCTTTGGCAGCTGGAAAGGCCGTAGTGGGCAATTTTTGAACTGATCTTGAAAAGCATTTTATCATTGGAATAGCTAACATTCTTGTTGATTATGCAGAATGAAAAATACCAAAGCATTTGAACATTTGGTACATGTTCAGTTCCTTCGGTACCTCAAAAGTGAGTATTAATGTGCAATCTGCATAAGTCTCACAACTTGGGAAGCGGCTGGCTCTGCAACGACCTCCCGACAAGCCACGGCAGCATTCGGTTGTGATCGTTCAATCATACTTGTATTTAAGATTATAAAATAAGTCACTTGATTCTTTAGCACATTATTCTTCCATAAATTTAAACTACATACGTGTTTTAAGTCCCAAGCTAAAAATTCTCATTGTTAAGAAAAAGTACAGAAATCCAACTCAGAATCAGCACAATTATTAAAATAATTTACAAAGTATATTGGGTGGACAAGGTGATTCCAAAGTTGATCTACAAGAATAAAAGCACAGGCATAATAAATCAATTTTGTAAAACGAGAATATGAGATTGTATTTACACTACCAGACATCAAAATATATCATACAATTCAAATAATTGGTGCTGGCATCAGAATTGCTATTGAGGAAGCGGAAGTGACTGCTCAGAAACAGATCCCAGAACACACATGTAATTAGATTATGATAAATATGGAATAAAAAGTAGCAGAGGAAGGATTGATTATTTAAAAAAAGGAGCTGAAATGACTGCTTACCCATTTGGGGGAAAATCAATATACATCCTCACTTTATATCATGAAGTAGAATAAATCCTGGACATTTATTAAATTATTAAACACATAAAATTATTTTTAAAAGACAAGAAAATGCAAACGATCCTTATCTGATCTAAGCATAGTGACAGGCTTTTCAGGCTTTAAAGCCATGGAAAAATATCTCACAAGGGGAAAAATGGACAGATCTGGAAACATAAGTTAAACTTCTATTTACCAAAAAACATCATATATAAAATTCAAGGGCAAACAACCAAACTAGGGAAAATATCACACATAAAGTGTTGATAGCCTAATATAGAAGGAGCTCACATAAACTGAAAAAACAGCCTACCCCCAAATAGGCAAAAGATATAATCAAACAACTCATAAAAAAAATGGAATTAGCAATAAACATATAAAAATGTTTAGCCTCACAAATCATAAAAAGTAGATATGCAAAGTCAAAAAGGAGAAATTTTTTTTTGCCTCTAATATTACCAGAGAGTTGCAGTTTTTAAATGACAATGGTTAATGCTCCAGTGATATAAAGAGAGAATTTGCTTACACTGTACGTGTGGGTATAGATACAGTAAATTGTATCTAAAGCTCTTAAAAAGTTCAAACTCTCTACTCTAGTAGTTACTCAGGTGAATTTATCTTAAATAGTGAGAAAGTAAGTGATTCTGGAACAAGGATGTATATCATAGTATTATTTATAATAATACAAAATTGGAAACCCCAAAATGTTCAATAAAAAGGAGGTTAAAGTAACTACAGCAATGGGATCTTAACATAGGTATTAACAATCTTCAGAAGCAGTGGGTATTTTTAAGTTATAAGCAAGATAAAAATTTTTATGCTGTAAAGAATGGCCATGTTTCATACCTATGAATGCATAGAAAAGAACTCGCTGGATGTGTGTCTCAGTGTTAACTGTGGTGGGGGCTTATGATAACAGCAGCAGCAACTAGCCCTGGCCGGGTCTGTGATCTCCTTCAATCCTGGCATCACCAGTGCAGGGATCTCGCCACCCCTGCTTTTATAGATGAGTAGTACACTGAGTAGTGGGGCTCAAACTCAGGTCTTCAAGGGCTGCGATCTGAACCTCTCTGCCATGCTGCCAGGATGGTTATTTTCTCTCAGTAACTGCCTATACTTCCCACATTCTCTGCAATGAGTATACTGTTATAATCTGGGAGAAAAACACCACTTTTTAAAAAGTGAATTGGGGCCAAGAGGCCCCTGGAAGTTTTGTGTTCTGTCCCCTGACAGCCTGCGGTATGGGAGACTGTTCTGCCACTGAGTCCTCTCACTCTTCCCCCTGGCTCTGGGTTCTCCTTCAATTTCCATTTCCATTCCCTTTCTCCTACTCATTCCAGTGTAAATCTCGGAGTCACTTTGCTAGTGAGGGGACAAAGCCCTTGGTGCACAGCAGAGCCATCCCAGGGCTGGTCTGGCCTGCTCATTTTCTTTCCTTTGCCTCCCTCTTTTCCTTCCCTCCTGCCTACCCTTAGCCTTTCCAGCACCCCCTGAGAATAAGCCTGGTTCAAAGTTCTGGTTTAACAAAACAAAACAGGGCATCCTGGGGTTAATTCTGGGCTGGCCTTTCACAGTTCTATGATTAAATTGCATTTTTCAGTGGTTCTGCCTTTAAACTCAAACTCTTTTAAAGAGAAATTTAAGGAGAGCAAAACACAGGAAACAGTGCCAAATGCCAATAACATATTTTAGTCATTTGGGGAATGGGCAGCTTTAGAAACCACAAATTCCCACTTATGCAAGGGCTACTTGAGCTTTTTCTTTATTGCTTAGTGACAGAAGCCTGGCTTTAGACCATGGTCAGAGTTGTTCTTTTGTTTTCTTTTCTCTCTCTCCGAAAACAGTTATAAAAGGCCTGAGCTATCACAACGAGAGTTGGCTACTCCTACAGATCTAATCAAATAACAAAAATCATTTCCCACTGATGTAGTTAGTCCAGATTAAAAGGCAGATCCAAGTCTATGTCTTGGTACCTGCTATACCTACTCAACAAGCTCAGTCAGGTGGAAACATGCACTCAAAACTTGGGAAGCTCCACCCACGTGACTTTACCACCAACTGGCAAGGCTTTGGTACCATGTGTTCAGTTAGGTGTTCTGTCTCCTTTCTCCCAAAGAAAATAACTGAAAAGGGAAGATAAGATGTGAGTATTGTTTTGTGACTATGCTTTCCAAAACAATGGCTGGCACAATACAAAATGGAAAGAATCCCAGACAGCTCTCTTCTGTGGCCTTAGATCTATTCTGACCATCAGGGACTATGAACCCTAACGCCAGAATCCGATGATGAGGTTCTTCTAAGCCCCTGCAGCTAGATTAAGGTGTGGCCCAGCCAGTCCTGGGGCGTGAACTGGTAAACTGTACTACATTCTCACCAAATAAATTGGAAATAAGGAGCCAGCGAGGCTGGGTTTCCATAGCCACTCCTTAAATTACTGGTAATTGTGCACTAGTCCCACTTGAGGATAAGAAGATAGCAATGAAATTTTAAAACAGCTTCCTTATATAGAGTACTGAGCATTTTGGTAGTAAGCATGTGTAAGGTGTACAGAGTAACTACAAGCCAGGGAAATAGTTCTGCAATGAAGCAGCTGACAGTCATCTGAAGAAGCAATCAACTAACATGGGTGCAAGAGATTAATTTTTGTTAAATAAAGACTAAACTGATTCCATAAAAATTGCAAACAAAAAACCTAGAGAAAATAAGAACTATAGAAAAGTTGGGAAAAGATGCAAATATCCTCAATAAAATACTAGCAAATTGAATCCAGCAACATATAAAAAGAATTAGATACTATGATCAATTGGGATTTGTCCCAGGGATGCAAGGTTGGTTTAACATCTGAAAATCAAACAATGTAATAGTTTGACTACATTAAATTACCACATTAATAGAATAAAGGACAAAAACCATATAATGATCTCAATAGATGCATAAAAAGCATTTGACAAAATCCAACACCTCTTCATGATAAACACTCAACAAACTAGGAAAAGAAGCCTGTATTAGATTGAGGAAATTACCTGTCTATGAAAAAGTCAGTTCATCCTGAATGGTGAAAAACTAAATGCCTTCTCCTCTAAGATCACCAACAGACTCACCACATGTATTCAACATTGTACTAGAGGTTCTAGCCAGGGTAATTAGGCAAGAAAAAGAAATTTAAAACTCCAGATTGAAAAGGAAGCTGTAAAACCATCTCTAGTCTCAGATGACAAGATCTGGTACATAGAAAGGCTAAAAACATTTTGCTGACATGAAATTCATTAAAAAAAAAAAGTTTATATTTTTTAACAAGACTTTGTAACTATATTCAAGTATGGTGCTTATACTCTTGGAGAGTCTGAGTGGTTAACACTATCCAGTTCAGAGTTATGGAAACATTTATTAGAAATTCCATTCAATAAGCTAAAAAGATAATGTTACTGTCAGAGCATGTAATAAATTCCTCATTTTCAACATAAAGAGGTATATATGTATTTTTTTAAATTTATTTAATTTATTTTTGGCTGCGTTGGGTCTTCGTTGCTGTGCGCAGGCTTTCTCTAGTTGCGGCAAGTGGGGGCTACTCTTCGTTGCAGTGCGTGGGCTTCTCATTGCAGTAGCTTCTCTTGTTGCGGAGCACAGGCTCTAGGTGCGTGGGCTTCAGTAGCTGTAGTACGTGGGTTTAGTAGTTGTGGCTCGTGGGCTCTAGAGCGCAGGCTCAGTAGTTGTGGCGCACAGGCTTAGTTGCTCTGCAGCATGTGGGATCTTCCCGGACCAGGGCTTGAACCCATGTCCCCTGCATTGGCAGGCAGATTCTTAACCACTGTGCCACCAGGGAAGCCCTATATGTATTTTTTTTTTCTTTTGCGGTACGCGGGCCTCTCACTGTTGTGGCCTCCCCCGTTGCGGAGCACAGGCTCCGGACGCACAGGCTCAGTGGCCATGGCTCACGGGCCCAGCCGCTCCACGGCACGTGGGATCTTCCCAGACCGGGGCACGAACCCGTGTCCCCTGCATCGGCAGGTGGACTCTCAACCACTGCGCCACCAGGGAAGCCCTATATGTATTTTTATTAGTAGAAAATCAGTTTCTCTTCCCCTATCTACTAAACATATTAAATACTATGTAAGTACATGTTGAAAATAGGTTTAAAGAATATCAATGAGTAGGATGCCAAATTATTAGCTGCCTTGGTATCCACATATTTCAGTCTGGCCCTATCTCCTGCAGGTACTCTGGGTCATGGCTACTCCCAAGAGAACAAAGATGACATTAGTGTGATAGGTCTGTTCCAGCTCCCCTTGCACTAGATCATAAAAGACTGCATATGGACATGGGGCTTAGAGTCAACTAGAAACAAGCTATTGCCATCTGCTGCTAAAACTGAGGCCAAAGGGTAGATGAGGATGAGAACCTACATGTCTCCCTACAAAGATCATTTAAGGCACAAGGGACAGCCATGTAAGGGAGAAGGCTACTCAGACATCTTAGAGTTAGTAAAATAAAAGCTCCATGCAAGCCAGTAATACCCGCTGAGAGTGATCCAGGTGCTTGGGGACGTCTTGGTCTGAGCCTAGGTTATATTCTTTTCCTTAGAGTGGTGACAATGGCAGTGATCCTGTTGCTTTGGGTTTGCTGGCCAACGCTAGTCTTGAACTTGCCAGATCTTCCCTGGCTAACTCGTACATATTCTGAAAAACCACCTTAAATCCTGCTGGAGTCCTTGAACTTTGCTTCCTGTTTATGCTTTTGCCCTATAGTTAACCTTTCTAACTCTAGTTTTCTTGACTTTGGGCATTTTGGGCCTCCTGCTTTCTCTTTTACAGATCTTTCTGTATCTCCAAATGGCCTCTTTCTAGACCTACTCTGAAATCTCATGTAAAATACGAATGTGTTGGTCAAAACAATGAAGAAACAGAGACAGAAAAATAACAATCTTTTAAAATCTTCTTAAATCTGTCCAATTTTTTTAGCTTCCCTTTCTCCTGAGTCCCAGAAACAACAGCAGCTACATTAAAGAAAAACAAAACAAGAAGAAAAACAATAACTACTTAAGTATTTCTCAACTGTGCTCTGAACTTTCCATTTATTTATTTATTTATTTATTTATTTATTTATTTATTTATTTATTTATTTATTTATTTATTTATTTATGGCTGTGTTGGGTCTTTGTTTCTGTGCGAGGGCTTTCTCCAGTTGTGGCAAGCGGGGGCCACTCTTCAACGCAGTGCGCAGGCCTCTCACTATTGCGGCCTCTCTTGTTGCGGAGCACAGGCTCCAGACGCGCAGGCTCAGTAGTTGTGGCTCACGGGCCTAGTTGCTCCGCGGCATGTGGGATCTTCCCAGACCAGGGCTCGAACCTGTGTCCCCTGCGTTGGCAGGCAGATTCTCAACCACTGCGCCACCAGGGAAGCCCTGAACTTTCCATTTTGGAAGTGAAAATGAAATAAACATATCGTAGCAAGTATAAGTATTCCAATGGATTGGTTGCTCACAATAGTTATTTCAGATACTACATCTTTCAAAAACTATTTTATTAATAATTAGCATTGCAGTCCTAATAGGAAAACTATAAACCTAGAGAACAGACGTAAGAGAATTCCATAAACTGGAGTTATTTAATAATTTCCCTGAAGAAAATGCTTGAATGCACTTTAGAAAGGATTGGCATGATTCCATATCACGCTTCCTGAAGTACTCAGGGCTGCTGGGCAACTGAGAGGAATCATACCATGAATAGAGTGACTGAGCAATGGCACCCAGATTACATGTTTTCTGGATCAGTACAATTTTTAAAAAGTGTCCAGTTTATTATTTTGCCTAGTAAGAACATTAAGAACAAAACAAAACTTTTCAGCTACTATCACCAGCATTTCACAAGAAAGGAATGGGATTTTAACACCAAAAAAGTAGAAACAGTATGATTTCAGAAAAATATTTTCAACTGAATATGTGTGGTATTATTAAAAATTCACCACATTATATTTTTCTCCCTTCTGCATGACCTGGTGAAAACTCCATCCTGGATGAGTCCTCAACCCACAGAGGGAAGTTGGAATTTTTCTGTGATAAGAGAACAAGGATCTCACTATTTGCTAAAACTATTGCTTTAAAGTGAATTTCAAAACAGAAGAATTGGGAAAGTGTTTCCCAAACTTCAATCATTTGAAAACACCTTTACAAACATTTTCATAGCTGCATTCCACTTGTGTTTCAATTGAGTCATTTGTTTGCTTAAATAAATTTATTTAAAAATGAAAGTCATATATGAATACCATAAATGGAAAGCCAGTATCCCTTGCCATGAAAGCAAGATAACCCAGCTGCTGGAAGGCCCTGAGCCTACAGCTAACTGTTGAAAAGGGAGATACGCTGGTGTTAGGGGTTCAAGTCACACCAGCACCAGAATGAAACTTTGCTTGATATAACCTCAAGGACAGGAAGAGAACTGAAGAGAATAACTTTCTTATTATATAATTAACTGTCATTTAATGCTATGACCATGTACTGCCTAAAAGCATCTCTTATATCAACTAATATCATTTTGGTAGACATTCCATGGAATCAGAGGTATCCTCACATAGTAATTAAGAGCAATGGCTAACTTGGTTCAAATTCTGAGACCTTCCCACGTACCAGCTGGTGACCTTGAGCAAGTCATTTACTTCTCTGCTTAAGGTTTTTATCTATGAAATGGGGATAATAATGATACCCACTTCATTGTGAGAATCAAATGAGAAGATACAGGTAAAGCTCTTAGAATGGTAAGCAACAGATATTAAGAGCTTAAAAATGTTAATATCAATAGTTATCCCTAATATCCCACACTCTGAGAAACACCAAAGGTCTAGGCATCTGTTAGACTATATCAGGCATATAGTGACACAGTAATGTATTTCTGGAGAGAACATATAGCTAGAGAATAAGAATGACAATTCCTTTACTAATTTGAATTAAAATGAATAACTTGGTACTAGTGCATCTAAGGCAACTTAATGTTCATTTGGTTTAAGTTTCCTTCCATGGCCCATTTTCTAGGTCAAGAGCAAGTTTGAATGATATATCTTTGTCTTTAAGGCAATACTACACAATGTGTTTGACACAAAAAAGATTACACCATAGAGAAAGGCTTTCAGGATCTTAACTGCAAGTCACTACTTACGTAAACAAGGCCATCCAAATATATTAGGCTTTTAATTATGAAGTTAATGTCTCCTCTTGTTAGAGTAAACAACAGAATTAACATAGGATTTAACCCTCAGAGTGGGGAGATTTAACCCTCACATGTTATGATTTAATTTATATTATGACATACAGTACAGGAGGACTTACTCATCACCAAATCATCAAATAAATAAGCTAACATCAAAAGCAGTAGTTCTAGGGGGCTCCTGAGATGGATTAGTTGGTCTTGAACAAGAAAGACATATATTAACATATCTTAAGCTGTTGCCTTTCATGTGTCTCATCCCTTTTGTCCCTGGAACTATATTTAGTACAGTGAGAACAACAGCGCTGCCAGGGCAGTCAAGTAGAAAGAGAGGGTATTAATATAGTAGATCTTGGTCAAGGTTAGGGCAAGAGATAGTGGACAAGTACATATTTAGTTTATTAAACTACAAGATAAGGTCAAATTGAAAATTTATAGTAATCTCTAGACCCTCTAATGGGTCTACTTGATGGCGGCCTCATTCAAAGGATCTGGATTTAAGAATATCTTCTCCAGTCTCTGTCCATTCAATGTAGGGAAGTTTCTTCCATCGCAACAACATGCTTCTTGGTAACATCTCTTTTTCTTCCTCTTCCTCTCCACTCAACTTTGGCTGTTTTCTTCCTCTAGTGTCTCAAGTTGAACATTTCAGCTTTTCCTTTTTTGCTGTCATGATCCCCCATTTATAACTTGCCTCCCTTTTCTCTACAGCCCTCTTCATTGCTAGGCTTCTCTTCTGATGAGACCAAGTTATCATCCTCATTTTCCTTGCTCTTTCAGGCAGGTCTCCCAACTTTACTAGTGAATTCAGCATGAAACATTATTCTTTCTTAAAAAAAATGTTATCTGTCCTTTCCTACTTCTCTTCCTCCTCCCATAGAGTCAAGGACATTTTTTTGGAATATTCCTTCACTCTACTCTTATGTCTATAAGTAATAGAATGTTCCAAATTCTGGAAGTGGAATTAGGTCACATCTTTTCATTTTCCTTTGCACCTTTTCCCTAGCACTTACTTCTTTTAGAAGGCTTAGCTTGAGTACTGTACCAAAAAAGAGCAGAATGAGCTCAGATGCAAGGCAGTAAACTCCCTTCCCCTTTCTTTTTATTTATGTTTTAAAATATCTTTATTGGAGTATAATTGCTTTACAATGTTGTGTTAGTTTCTGAAGTACAACAAAGTGAATCAGCTATAAGTATACATATATCTCCATATCCCCTCCCTCTCCCTTCCCCTTTCTTTACTGAGTTTGCGTCTGCTCTGGGTATCTAATGAAAAAGAGTGCCCAGGGCTGGAGCTCAATAAACCTTAACTGCTTACAGTGGCTCTAGCTTTTAGTGAGCCTTACACCCTACCTATAAATGACCTCTATGCTCTGGGGTAAATTAACTCTTTTGGATCTGTCCAATTCCTTTACAATGATCTGATGGGTCATTTATGAAAGCGTAATAGTGTCACGCTACCACCAAAATACATATACATTCATGGGGAGTCTGCAGGATGCTGGGCACGGTTCCAGGTGCTGGGGTTATGGGTGAACAACTCCGACAGGCCCTGTTCTCCTGGAGCAATGACTTCCTGAGAGTATTTAAAGGCCAAGGAAAATGATCACAGTCACACTGGTCAAGGAAACCAGATTAAAACCATCCTATTAAGGAAGAGGGGAGTAATTCGTTGGTGGATGGGCCACTGTTAATAAAAATTCCACCTCCCTGAACTAGGATACACATTTAAGAGTGGGCAGGAGGTTTAAAAAAAAAAAATCCTAACCCAACCCAAGAGATAATGGGAATCATCTGTTCTGCTCTCATGTGCAAACCTATAATTTATGGAAAGATGGGAAAGAGAAAGTCCCTGAGGAGACCCAGCCAAGTTCTGCGGTGAAAATTCAACTGTACTCGAAGCTCAGACTGGAAGAAGTGGGGGTGGAGAGGAGCAAGAAGCCACAGGAAAAATAACACGTCCCGAGGCAGCCAGCTCCCTCTCCTTTCCCACTTCCAATGCCACTCCTGGGCCAAGCTGCCCTCCTCTCCTCCTCCTGCCACCTCCAGCCCCTCCCCATTCACGCTTATTGCTTTTTCCTCTTTATTTTTCATTCATTTTTTAAGAATCCCAAGCTGGCTGTAGTGCTCGTAATTCCTGTCACAAGGTAATGTCAACAGTGTAAATTATAGGGCATCCTAGGAAGCAGGTGGTTGAGATCAAGTGAGAATGTATGTTATTAAATTAAAATGGAGTTACCAGGAATCTTCAGATTATGGAGAAGAGACCATTTCCTTAAATACATGACTGTGTATGCTATATATTTGCATATATATTTGTGCACACTTACATATATAGTAACTTACTACTAAAGAATATGCTATAAGACCTGATAGTAGCAAAGGCCATCATTAAGTGCAATGTCCCCAGCAATATCACCCTACCAAACTCTGATTTTGAATTTCTGCTCTGTATCAAGATGGCTGCATATTACCTTTTTTTGCTTCTTCTATTGGGGTATCACTACTTAGCTTTATAATATTGCTTTTAAAGGGTATGGTTATTAACAAGTCAACTACTGTTTTCAATGTATTTTTTAAAATGCCAGTATTAGTGCTGGGCCATTTGAAAACATCTTCATTACACTTAATAATTTGCTAAGGTACTTTGATAAAATTTCAATATATATTTTATTAGTTTCCTTATGAGTCATGTAAGGTAAATTATTATCTATGTCAGAGATGGAGAAATTGAAGCCGTCTAAACTACAAAAGATTGGTAGTAGAGGTAGAATTAGGATGTGAAATAAATGTCAAATTGTCCAGGGAGGGAATCCCCTTTGTAACATTTCAGAGTTTCTAATGTCAGTTAAGGTGTTCTTCCTATTCACGGATAGCTAGAACTGCTAGTCAGAATAAAAGGCACAGAGAAAGGAAGCACCTGTGGTCACAGGGTGCATGCTAAAGCCTCATTAGTGTTGTAAATCAGCTGCATCTTGTCAATACTACGGTGAGGGACTTTCAAGAGCAGCATTCACGGAGCATTCACTATATGTCAGGCATTCTTCCAAGTACTTTATGTATTTGTAACTCGCTTAACTTCACCATCTTGTGAGGTAGGTACTTTAATCATCCCCATTTTACAGGTAAGGAAACTGAGGCATAACAGTTTAAGGTGACTTGCTCAAGATCACACAGCTGGAAGGAGTGCAGCTAAGATGCAAACCCAGGCTGTCTGGCTCCAGACTCCATACCCTCAAGGACTGTGCTAGACTGCCTTTCAGAGGGCATGCTGGAGCCACACGACAGACCATGAATATTTAAAGGTTTACTGGGAAGTCAGGTGTTTGAACTCAGGACCACATAGTACTAAAGAGAAAAACAAAAGATAAATGTTGGTGGGGACTTCAGTTCACAAATGCTCACTATGCAACAACAGGGCTTGTAGCAGTGCACAGCCCCTCTCGAGTTCATTCTCATTCCTGTCTTCCTCTTCTAACAGCTGATTCATTCATTCACCCACGTTTATTGGGCACTTCCTCTTGCCCAGGCACTGTTCTTAGTAGCAGGACGGATAAGATAAAGACTTGCATTCAACGTTGACTCTTTCACTTTTGGATTGTTTTAAAAAGCTCTTGTGAACAGGCCTAAGAACCAAGCAACTCAGGTGACATTTTATTTTGGGAATGCAAAGCAGTTTTGGCAAGAATCATCAAAGCACCTTTTCTGCTCCCAGCCTGGGAACTGAGGACACCCCACTGGGCCAGCCCCTCTGGATCCTGGATGTGAGGGGTTGGTCCTTCCTCCTAAAAGCATCTCTCCTCCCAGTTCAGAGGACTCTTTCAGCACACTGCCCACCAGCACGTGTATCTCATCTTAAGTGCATTTTTAATTCACTGCATCACAGTACCTAGCAGTTAACAAATACATGAAAGGTTGTAAAATATAGTCAAGGAGTACTTTCCCGAGAAGCTCATGATCATTTAAGAGTATTTAAGTATTTAAATCTTAAGTATTTAAGAGTATTCATCATTATTATTATTATTGTAAATATATGTAGCATAAAATTTACCATTCTAACATTTTTAGGTATATCACTTTTGATCAGTTATACTTCATGGATTACTTTTCTGAACACTATGAATACTACAGCTTAACCATTTCATGGTTAATAAGATCACCATTCAGACAATGAGCTGGTGTGCCGGCCACAGCAGTGTCTCAAAGACCAGCTTCTCTCCCGTATTGGGAGGACTTCAGTCCTTGTGGTGCCCCTTCCCTCCCCACCCTCGATGGACTCAGATGCTAGCTCCGAGGTTTGAAGTTTCTTTGCCTCCCTCATCCTAAGCAGCTGAATCAACTTCTCTCTCCACCCCTTTCATTATCCCATTCCATCCACCCCATTGCCATCAGTGGGGTGGAGACTCAGCTTATAAGTGTGCAGAAGAAAACCCCAGAAGCAAGAAACTAGAATAACTTGCTCCTGCTAACAAAACAAACCAGAAAACACAGTAGGGGCCAAGACCTCAGAGTCGCTGAGTTCCAAATCCTTCCTTATCCCAAGGAGACAGACTGCCTGCCTCTCTATTCTAAGCTCAGGCAATGTGGCTTAAGCAAACGCATAGGAGGAATTCAAGCCTCAAGATCCATTTTCAGCTTCCCCCAGATCCTCATGTGCCTTTTTATCCTTACTCCATCTTGCCCAGCCAAATGTGAAAGCTTGTGTAAAGACCATTACATGTCTCACTTTGAAAGGACTTTAATGCCCTTATGAACTAACTCCTGGCTGAAATCTTTGGTCCCATGGAGACAGAGAAAGCAGCAGCCAGCTGGAAAACAAAAAAAGAGTTGTTATCTCTACATTAAATTAAACTCAGATCTGCTTAATATCTTGGCCAACTTATGCCACAACTATGTTGGCCCTTTCTGCCACCCCAAAGTCTTCTGCGGCCAAAATGTACCATTGTGCTGCTGTCTGACACTGTGCCAGCAGGCCTGTGCCAAAGCCAAGTAACACCCTTCCTTCTTCGGGTTTTGGGATAGCAGGGGAGGGCTGCTAATTCCTTTTGTGACCACTGACTAAGAGCTGAGTGGCCAACAATTTGGTAAATTATATACACACCTAAAATGTCAGCTGCATCAGAGATTTTTGCTCTCTGTCTTTCCAGTAGCTGGGGGGAACCTTTAGGCTAAAGGCAATTCTAGAAGAGTTGGGTTTCCTAACCACATTCTGTGGGAGGGATGCTAGCAGAACTCCAAGCATGCAGGATCCCGAGCAGCAAAGAATCATCTTTGATAAGTGTATATGCCAATGATTCAAACCAATGGAAAGGGATGGGAATTAAAATTAGTCACAGTTATGAAAACACACACACACACACACACACACACACAAGAGGAGAGAGAAAAGCTCTACCACAAAAGTCCTTTTTGGAATCAGACTAGCTGTAAATACAAAAACACACGTGGACACAGGTCAGCCGTAGCTACGAATGTAGAATCTGTTAACTCCAAACTTTTGAAACACAAAAAGTGAATTCATAGCGTCACAAATCCATATGTATTTAGCCTGCATTCCTTTTTGGACTATAAGTTAATATATTCAGTGGGTTATCCAGTTCTTTATTCTAGAAATTTGCTGTTTTTGACAACTACAGGTCAATGGGTTGGATAGAATTGGAAATTCCGTTTCGACCACCATGCCAGTGTTCAAAACGGATCTGTAAAAATTTTAGGGACTAGGGGCTTCCCTGGTGGCGCAGTGGTTGAGAGTCCGCCTGCCGATGCAGGGGACACGGGTTCGTGCCCCGGTCCGGGAAGATCCCACATGCCGCGGAGTGGCTGGGCCCGTGAGCCATGGCCGCTGAGCCTGCGCGTCTGGAGCCTGTGCTCCGCAACGGGAGAGGCCACAGCAGTGAGAGGACCGCGTACAGCAGAAAAAAAAAAAAAAAAAAATTTTAGGGGCTATGGCCTGTGTAGGGGAACTGGGTGGGGGGCTGGGCCTGACTGCTGTGATCACACTGGCTACACCAAGTGTCCTGGGCTCTGGGATTCGTGCCATGTGTTGGCTCTCTGGCCAGCGACGGGTTCATGGGAACCCTGTTCTGGTTCCCTCTTTGCCATAGTATTCCCTCCCTCCACCCAGTGAAAGACTTGGTGGGGCTTTAGCAATGGTGGGGCTGGGCCTTGCTGCCAGGTGGATCTTGCTACCAGTTTGCCTCTAGAAATAGAGAACGTCAGTGCTGGAAGCAGACGGTACAGTGTAGCAGCTCGGAGTGCATGCCCACTGGCAAAGGGAATACCTACAGTTACAGCGGTAATCAGCAGGTAGTAGTTGTTATTTATGTTTTGATAAGTCTGAAAAATTTCATACAAAATTGAAAAAGCAAAAGAGTACGTGCTAGAACAGGAGAGCCTGGGTCCTGGCTCCTCCACTTTAGCTAGATGACTTTGGGCAAGTTCATTCCACTGGCAAAAGGTGGATGATAATTGTCCCGTCTTTTAGGGCTGTTGTGAGGATTAAATGAGATAATCCACGTAGATTTCAAACAAGATCTGGCCTAAAGTAAGCACTCAATAATACAAGTAACTAACATTTCTTGAGCATATAATAAAAAGTAGCCATTGTTAATCTAATTATTAGTACAACCTTCTCATCTTACAGACAAGATTTTAAGTGCCAGAGATAGGATGTGACTTGGTAAGGGATAGACTACTATTGTTACCTTGGGTAGTAGGTTTCCTGAATGTTCCTTTCTCTTTCTCCTTGACTAAGTGCTATGACGTGAGAGTGGAGTGAGCAGGCCCCTGGCCTTCAGTGAGACTGTGCCTTAACCACTCCGGGGGTGAAGCCCGCAGGCTGAGAATCCTGGCCCTTTCTAGCCCCTTCTACCTGCCTGTAGGATGATGAGTCCCTACTCCCAGCAGGCAGCAGGCAGAGAAAGGAGAAAAAGGTGAAACTCCAATCAGCAGTTTTATTACCCACCATTGCCTAGACTTTCTCTGCACCCTTGACCTCTCCTCCAGCCAAGAATCCATTCACAGTATCCTTCCCTGGATTTCCTTTTCTCATCAGGTCTACACCTTCCATTATTAATGCCCCAACTTTTTTTTTTTTTAATATTTATTTATTTATTTGGTTGCGCTGGGTCTTAGTTGCGGCAGGTGGGCTCCTTAGTTGCGGCTCACCAGCTCCTCAGTTGCAGCATATGAACACTTAGTTGCTGCATGCATGAGGGATCAAGTTCCCTGATCAGGGATCGAACCCGGGCCCCCTGCATTGGGAGCATGGAGTCTTAACCACTGCACCACCAGGGAAGCCCTGCTCTATCCTTTTATTGTCTGAGCTGCAGTGGGATCTCTGCTGTTAGCACCGAGAAAATCAACCCACCGTTCACCAGATAACCTGAGTGACGCTGCCCATCTTAGTAACAAACTCACTAAATGGCATATTCTCTTCCGCATGTTTTTATTGGCCAACTTTTGTGTGCTGGGCATTGTTTCGAACTGCCACTGGAGTGTAAGGTATTACAAAGACAATTTGTGTTTAAGGAATATAGGAAATCAGTAATATTTGACTTGTTTTTGTAAGCTGTCTTTTAGGTTGTATTTGTGAAAACGTTTCAAAGTTCTATTTAATGACAAGTTGAAATACCAGCTGACCTTTGGCAAATGGAAACCTTGCATTTGTCACTTAGAACTGAAGGGGCTAAGATCTGGCTCTCCTCCCAGGTTCCTGGCTGTGCCCAGAGCTTGGCTGCTTTATGCAAACTGGCTGGGAAACCCCAGAAAGTAGATACAGGTAGAGTGGCTTCCACAACTTAATCGCTTCTCAAGGATTCTATAATCATGGAACCAGAGTCCTAGAGCTAGAAAGGGCTTTAAAAATTGCTTAATTCAACCTTTTCACATCACAAATGAGGAAACTCAGGACCCAAGAAGTGAGGTGATAAAGGCAGTTTTTATCCAAATGCACTTGTGATTCTCCTCTTGGGAACAGAGGAGCCAAAGCCAGAGAAGAAAGTGGTCCAAAGTTGGATATACCGTATGAAATTGTCATTTAAAGATGCCATATAGGCTTCCCTGGTGGCTCAGTGGTTAAGAATCCACCTGCCAATGCAGGGGACATGGGTTCGAGCCCTGGTCCGGGAAGATCCCACATGCTGTGGAGCAACTAAGCCTGTGCGCCACAACTACGGAGCCTGAGCTCTAGAGCCACGAGCCACAACTACTGAGCCGTGTACTGCAACTACTGAAGCCCCTGGCACTTAGAGCCGGTGCTCCGCAACAAGAGAAGCCACCGCAATGAGAAACCCGCGCACCAAAAAGAAGAGTAGCCCCTGCTCGCTGCAAATAGAGAAAGCCCGTGCACGGCAACAAAGACCCAACATAGCCAAAAATAAAATAAATTAAAAAAATAAAGATGCCATATAGCTTTAACCACACGGGTTAACAGGGTTGAGAATAATCCCTATGAGGGTTAAGTTAAAAATGCATTGTTGTTTTTTTTTTTAAAAAAAGAAACTTGGCTTTTATAAGCTGTGAGAAGTGATAGGGATGGAAATATTTTCAGAGGTAAGCTGTGTTTACACTCCTGACGAAGACTTAATGGAACACATGGATTCAGGGAGACGAGTGGGATTTTAACACAATTCAACAGCAGTTAATTCTAAGAGTAAAGGCCCTTCAGTCCAGCTCCCTTCCACCTCAACATTAAAGGAAGCTAGAAAGCCAATTACACTCGCAGCAGGGCCTCTCCCCAACTGCAAGGGAAGAATGTACTGCAAATCTGTGTGTGCTTTACAAGCTAGTAAAATTATAATTGCAGGTGGGAAGGAACATGGGTTCTCTTTGTTTCTGCCAACATTTCAGTCTGGGAAGCTCCTCCCTTTTATAGTTGCAGAAATAGCGTGG
Organism: Globicephala melas; assembly: GCF_963455315.2. Taxonomy (NCBI): domain Eukaryota; kingdom Metazoa; phylum Chordata; class Mammalia; order Artiodactyla; family Delphinidae; genus Globicephala; species Globicephala melas. The sequence goes on along the minus strand of NC_083320.1, from coordinate 28,227,192 downwards.
ACTTAGTATTTTTTTTTAGCACACAAAATAGGTATTCTATGGTTCTATAAAACTTACAGAATGCTTTTTGTTAAAACTGAAAAGACATCTGTGCGCAGCCCACCAAAAGGGCATGCATTCTTCAGAGACAGGTGCCGAATGTGCCTACCTTTACTTGGAAGCCAAAACCCACCTTCTGGTTCAAGCTCTGAAGGTCTCTCAGCAAGACTAACAAAGGTGGCGAGGCTGGGAGGGTAATACCTGACTTGTTCTAGCAGAGCCCTAGGGAGATCTTGTTGCCGGGGGAGAAGGTGTGGGGCAGGGGGCTCTCGAGGTGCAATTCCCCTGTGGGGTCACTGGGGACGTCTGGTCTAGGAGCACCCTGGAGGCAGGAGGAAGCTTTCCCTGTCAAGGTGCTGTTCCGTATGGTGACTGTGCAACTGTTGCTGCAGCAGGATCCTGTGGTCTAGACACCATTGCAGAATCTGAGAGGCAGAACTGGGGTGTAGCCAGCATTACTTCTGTGGTGATAACTGCAGTCTAGTGTCCACAGATGCAGAGTCTTGGTGCCACTGAAGAAAGCTACAGGGAGCCATTTATAAAAGTCCACATCTCCTAGCAACACTATACCAGTACTTGTACCACTGGTACAGCTCCTATCTCCTAAGCCTTACGTGTTAAGCAGAGTTCTAAGTGTCATACATGCTAACTCTTCTAAGCCTCATAAACACATTTTGGGGCAGGTACTATTATTATCCCCACTTCAGAAATGAAGTGCTTCTCGAGGCACCAAGTGAAGTGACTTGCCCAAGGTCACCTAGTGAGTCTAGGGTGAGCATCTGAATGTGGGCAGCCAGTCTCCAAGGCTTCAGTGCATAACCACTGCACCGTTCAGCCCCTCTGCAATGCCCAAGGTCGGGTGTCATCACCCCTTTGGAGACCTTTGCTCCAGGCAGAAACTTCATCCCATGTTGGCCTCACACTGGCCTGCTGGTCTCCTAAAAGCTCCTGACAGCCATCTTAGTTTTGATTTCTATTTAATTTTCCACCTCACAAAGCAGTGACAGGGAGGGAGAATCTGGTGATACCTTTTGAATATGATTTATTAACCAATAGCTTGAGGAAATGTAGGGCTTCCTTGCTGCCACCTGACCTTTGTCTTCAGCCTTCCGAATGTTTGCATTACTGCCCTGACCTTGCAAAGTGACCTGGAATAGCTTGCCTGTTTCCTTGTGTGTGTCCACTTTCAGAGCCCAGCTGTCAGCCTGTGCAAGTCTGTCAGTTAGCATCTCAAGGGTTCGGAATGGGGTCTGCAGCCTTTTGAGGAACACAATCTAACACTAACCTCCAAATTCCTTCCCGTAATTGAGCATTCATTAGTTTGACGGAACAAAAGCAGGCATTCTCTTTTATAAAGCAGAGGTCAAAACCAGTAGCTGTGTTTTGTTTGGCCTGCAGAGTGTTTAAATATTGAGAAATTTCACATAAAAATACGAATTTCCGGCTTCTCTTGGAAAAGGGGAAGGGATGACAGCTCTGGGGCTTTGAGTACCAGCTGTCCCCTTCAGAGGCGGATGCTCTCTCCAGCTTCTCATCATGGCCTGAAGTCTCACCTCAGGCCTGCTTTGGGCACGGGCGCCACTTTCCTGGCCTCTGCAGGAATCAGAGTCAACAAAACCCTGTTCTGAAGCCATATTTCCCTCCTCTAAAATGTGAACTGGCTTGGTTAGGCTGGTGTACCAGGACAGAACTTGGAGAGCTGGTGTTCCCAGAGGGCAGGTGCTGTGCCTTTTCTCTCCTGTCCCTGCACTTGGCATGGTAAGTGTCTGGTACATAACAGACATTGATCACTTTCTCCTTATGGATGAATAAGTGAGTGACTAGCTCTCTGGAACAGAGCGAGCTTCTGAGTGACAGAAACCAGCTCCCCAGCTACGGAAGTCCAGGCTTATTAATGCTTCAATAGCTTTTTGAATGACCGAGGCACCCTACACCTTTTCTTTATTTATTGTGCTATAAAGATCTTTCCTGCTGTCACAAATGAGACTGAATCTTGTTTAAAATTCCAGAAGCAAGTATGTTGATGGTTTACTAGAAGTTAGCCAGAAATTAAAATAAAAAACAAAGAACAATGTGAAAAGCTGCCCCCGTCAACCTTAAAATTTTTCCTCAGAAAGATGGGGGTGATAATTATTGAAAAGCAGCAAGTTCCAAATGTAGATGGAATTGCAGGCCACTAACACATGCAGCCAACAGTTCTCGCTAAGATACACGAGCTAATGCAGTCCTGTGAGGCTGCCATGCTTCCTGGCTCCATCTCTAGAGCATCAGGCGAATGAACTTTGTCTCTCTCTTTTTTTAATTTTATTGAAGTATAGTTGATTTACAATGTTGTGTTAATTTCTGCTGTACAGCAAAGTGACTCAGTTATACATATATATATATATTCTTTTTCATATTCGTTTCCATTATGGTTTATCAAAGGATATTGAATATAGTTCCCTGTGCTCTACAGTAGGACCTTGTTGGTTACCCATTCTTTATGTAATAGCTTGTGTCTGCTAATCCCAAACGCCCGATCCTTCCCAGCCCTCCCCACTCCCGCTTGGCAACCACAAGTCTGTTCTCTATGTCTGTGAGCCCGTTTCTGTTTTGTAGCTATGTTCACTGGTGTCCTATTTTAGGTTCCACATGTCTTGACTATGGTAAATAGTGCTGTTATGAACATAGGGGTGCATGTATCTTTTCAAATTTTAGTTTTGTCTGGATATATGCTCAGGAGTGGGATTGCTGGATCATATGGTGATTCTATTTTTAGTTTTCTGAGGAACCTCCACACTGTTTTCCATAGTAGCTGCACCAATTTACATTCCCACCAACAGTGTAGGAGGCTTCTCTTTTCTCCACACTCCCTCCAGCATTTGTTATCTGTAGACTTTTTAATGATGGCCAAGCGAATGAATTTTGAAAGTGCTAGAAACCTCATCAGCCCTCGACACCTGACTAGACAGAGCCTTCTTATAATCCCTCTGGCCCCTTGTGGACCAACCACAAATGTGAGAATGGCTGGCATGAGACATCAAGGGGTAAAATCCCACCGGATGTCACTAGGTTGCAGCAGAATTATAGGTAGCCTCTACTAATTCTTGGCACCCAGGCAGAATACAGGGCTTTGACCATAACCATCAAGAAACACTAGTCCTTTTCTGAGAAAATGAGCCCTCTCAAATTCAGGGCCGGCATGGCTCCGGGCATGTAGTATGTGCTAAATAAATATCTGCTGAATGAATAAATGAATAGAGAGAACACCTAGGCAGTTCTCTTGATAGAGAACTGGGCTCATGCTTCAGATGTGCAGGTGGGATGGAAAGATTCTAAACTCTACACTCTTTGCTGCTTTAGGCACATCACAGACTCTTTCATTTCTGAGGAAAGTGATGTGACACCATCATACTTATACCATGAATGTTTTGAGACAAGCTATCAAAATCTTGAAGCATGCAGACAGAACTGTCAAAATCAGTAATGAAAATTACTCTTCAGAAATGTCCAAGTCAGCAATGAGAGTTTTCTCCTGCTTGCCTCCATTCCAGAAACACCGTGGGTTAAGGTCACTGAGGGGTCTGAAGCTACCAAGGCCTGGAAGTCCTCATCCCATTGCCCTCTGCCTAGCTCATGCCTATAGAGCCTCACCTCTTAATCTAGAATCACAGCCAGTCGGAAGCCTTCCCTGACAGCCAGGTTCCTGGGCGTTCCAGTTACTATTGCTATAAAACAAATTACCCCCAAACCTAGTGGTGTAAAACAGTCAATATGTTCAGATTCTGTAGGTCAGGATTTCAGGACACAGTAGAGACGGCTTGTCTCTCCTCCATGGTATCTGCAGTCTCGTCGTAGCCTCTGCTGGAAAGACTTGAAGTCTAGGTGGGGAGTCATTTGGCGGTATCTTTACTCACATGTCTGGCGGTTGATGATGGCTGTCATCTGGAATGACTACATGTGGCCTCTCTCTGTGGGGTCTCTGCACGGGCTAGCATGGGCTTCCTTAAAACATGGTAGCTGGTTTACAAGAGTGAGCATTCCCAAAGAGTGGCAGGTTGAAGCTGTATCACTTTTTATGACCTAGCCTTAGAAGTCACAGAGCATCACTTCCATGGTCACAGGCCCACCCAAATTCAGAAAAAAAAGATGCCACTTCTCAATAGGAAGAATGTCAAAGTCTCAGCATAAGAAGGGAATGTGGGATGGGAGATACTGTTGTGGATATCTTTGTGAAATATCATCTTCCACACTGGGTTGGATGTGTTTCCTGAGTACCCTGAGTTCAACTCCCCCTGACTTAAAAAAAAAAAATGCTTGTGTGCCTCCCTCCCTAGACTGTGAGCTCAGGCAGGGAAGGGACTGTGACTTACCCACCTTTGCCTCCTCTGTTGCACAGTGCCTGGCACAGTCAACACGCATTTACTGAATTGAACCAAATAGAAAGGAAGAATCAGAAGGACTCCTGGGGCCCCTTTCATGCTGGCTGTTGGTGGCATGAGGGAAGTTTGACCAGGGCAATAAAAGAAATGTGAGAGAAAAGTACCTAAACACCCAAGCCCAAACAAATAGCCCAAGGCTATTCCCTGTGACTGTATCATGTATGATAAGGGGGTTTTTGCTTCCTTATGTTTCTCACACTGTATATAGGAAATAACTACAAGAATTGTAACTGACTTCATGTATTTCTCCTCTTGAGCTTTTCGGAAATATTTTTTTCCCCTTTGTATCTCTGTGCCATAAAAATGGCAAGTATGAGATGCCATTACCCAAGAGGCTGCCTTTTTTTTATACACATACACTCAGGGTACAGCAGAAAGAACATTGGATAAGGAGTCAGAAAACCTCGGCTTCAGTCTTGGTTCAGTCACTGAGAAGAAGCTGTGTAGCTTTGGTACGCCAGCTAATTTTTCTAAATCTGTTTTCTTGCCTATAAAATGGGTATTAAAAAGGTAGTAACACAGTATACAAAAACAACATGCTATTACAAAACATGGTGGTTTTAAAATATGTTCACACATTCTTTGACATGCCTCCTTTCAGAAAGTAGAGTCTAATTCGCCCCAGAAACGTGGGCCTGACTTAGTGATTATTTCAAGTGAACAGAACGTGGAAGTGATGCTGACTTCCAAGGAGAGGTCACGTGGCTTTGATTCTCCCAGGTCACTCACAAGCCAGCCAGCATCTCATGAGGACACTCATTAAGCAGCTCGTGGAAGGGCCCTTGTGGGGAGGAGCAGAGGCCTCCCACCAGCAATCAGTACCAACTTGCCAGCTGGGGGAGTAACCCACCTTGGAAGCAGATGCTCTAGCCAGTCAAAGCTTCTTCAGATGATGCAGTCCTGACCAACCAACATCAGGACTGCAGCCTCCTGACAGATTCTGTACCCACACTGCCCAACTAAACTGCTCCTGAATTCCCTGACCCACAGAAATCACGGGAGGCAGTAAATGTCTACTTTCGTTTTAGGTTACTAAGTTGTGGGGTAATTTGTTACGCAGCACTAGATAACTAATACACAGAACCATGCCCCACTAACCAACCAAAGGTATGGTAGGCATTTGTTTCTCTGATCACATGATGGGTTAGTTTTGAGTCACCAGGAGGGGGCAAGAAAGGGTTTGGATCGAAAGATATTTATGTGTGAGGTGGCAGGCTGAGGGGTCAGGCAGGGGGAAGAGTGCAATTCCACCTTTAGTAAGAGTGACACTAACCTTACTTTCTATCTTTAAGTAAACTGTCTTTGAAACCAGGCCCTCACCTAGTCAGTATTACAATGCTTTTTAATACGTGGGAAACAACAACACAAACTCCAAATCAACAACAAAACCCAGATGGCTGGAAGCCAAGGTAGACATGGGGGCCAGGAATGTGGACTCCGGGAAAATGATCTCAGTGCTGACCGAGCACCATCCAGGGGTATAGTTGCATCTTCATCTACTAGCAGGCTGTTTATACTCGAGGGGCTCACGGTTGGCTTCTGGACTCCTTATCTCTGAGCTCGTTCTCACCTGGACCACAAGCCTCTCCATCCAACACTCAGCACCCAAGGTCATCTTTCTGACCTCGTTTCCCAACAGGAGCAAGAACTGTGCCCTTGGCTAGCCACGTTTCCTGCCGCAGCCCCCGTCGGCCTTCCCCAGTCCTTCACCGCATCTGTGGGCTGAGTGTGTGGTTGTAGTCAGGGGTGGGGCCTGGATCTGCAGGCAGGCAAAGTTTTCTCTGGGCAAAGGCTAACCAGCTGGCACAAGGAACAATCTGCGCTACCACCTTGTTAATCATCTGTATTAACCCACTCGGCTAATCGGCCCCATCACCAAAACGCCAGCAGTCATGATCGGCAGGCCTCCGAGGACTGAATGCCTCAGGGAAGGAGTCAGAAGACCCAGGCTCCAGTCCTGGTACTTGTCACTTCTCCCTCTCCCCTTCCCCCGGGATCTGAAACACCGTGAGGCAGGAACTGTTCCCACCTGCTCTCCTGACAACAGTGACTTTCCATTTGCCCTGCTGCCAACCTGCCAGTCCTTCAAAGAGCAACTTTCGGTCCCTTCACTTCACCCTGAAACACCCACATTCACTGTTTAAAACCCCCCTTATTTAAAAGGAATGATTTGTTCCCCGAATGACTTACGGTCCTCTTTCCTAACTCATTCACTGGCTGCACCGACCCTGATGAAAGCTGCTAACAGAGATTTAGTGATGTTTTAATGGAGGCCTCATTCTGATCTCGGCCCAGATTATGCTCAGGGGCTTCTGAAGGCTGTGACGGCTGCAGGGGACACAGGCTCTGGCCATGGAGCAACACAGACGAGCTGTCACGCTTTGTTTTTCTGCTGGTTAAATCCAAATGCTCCTAATTAGTTAAACTGACCGCTAAGGCCGGGGTGGACAATGGAGTGGGGATCAGGGGTGCTGAGAGGCTATGAATACAAGTTCCTTGGGCTCCTGAGGCCTGGGGACCAGTGACTTGGTTGTGGGCACTGAGGCACTGTGTCCCTGGGGGCTGCAGATTCAAAGACGTCAGCCCTCGTGTGAATAAAGGTCATCACCTGTTACTTCTTCGGTGAAAGGGCAGCTGTGCTGGGTGCCCACTTAGGCTCAGCCTTTGTCTGCTGACTCTGTGAATAGCACCCACAGAGAATAACATTCTCTGATTCTGTGTTTGCTTGGTGGGGCAGAGCCACAGAAAATAACTCGCGAACTTCCTCGAAGAAGTATTCAGCCAAGTATGTTTTTAAAAAGTGGCCTCGAAATGCCTTGAACGTCACCTTTTGGTGGTTGTACTCACTAGCTAGAACACACTAGAAAATCTTCATGGTAGGGCCACCAATTTGCATTGTTTCTTCAGGAGCCAATTCTGACAAATGTTTAGGTCACAAGGATGACAATTCCTGAACTCCATGGGTGTGGGGGACTAGAGAAAAAGCTAACTGAAAAGCCAGCTAGCAGTTCAAGAAGGTTTAATGTTCAGAAAGTTTGCAACATTGAACAACCCACTGTTGCTCCAATATGTAAAAAGCAGAGATTTTATTTGGTTTTAGAATTCTGTGCATTATTTTACAAAGTAGCATTTCTTTTTTTTGTTTGTTTTTTCATCTCCCTCTCTTTTTTTTGTTTTTGTTTTTGTTTTTTGTGGTACGCGGGCCTCTCACTGTTGTGGCCTCTCCCGTTGCGGAGCACAGACTCCGGACGCGCAGGCTCAGCGGCCATGGCTCACGGGTCCAGCTGCTCCACGGCATGTGGGATCTTCCCGGACCGGGGCACGAACCCGTGTCCCCTGCATCGGCAGGCGGACTCTCAACCACTGCGCCACCAGGGAAGCCCCATCTCCCTCTTTTTTAAATTAAAAAAATTTTTTTTTCATTGGGGTATAGTTGTTTTACAATGTTGTGTTAGTTTCTACTGTACGGTGAAGTGGAGTTCCCTGTGCTACACAGCAGGTTCTCATTAGTTATCTATTTTATATATATTAGCGTATATATGTCAATTCCAGCATTACTAATATCATTTTGTTTAAGGGCTTATGTTAAATTAATTCGTTTGCTTTTCTTTTAAAGGAAGAGAGTGCGAATGAGTTCAGGATACTGTATGTATGTGTGTGTATTTATCCATCCATCCATTGATTCATTGAACATTTACATGCCCAGTTGCTTAGTATAAATGTTCATTGCTTTAGCATAAAACAAACAGTTCAGACTGTTCTAGGCCCCCTGGAAAGGCAGTATGCATCTGATTTGCTCCTCGCTTTTCAAGGCTCTTGAGGGCTATGGGTCCTCTCCCCTGGTACCCTTCCCACTTCACATCTCTTAGTAAGTACTCCAAATTTCAGACTCTTCCATCATTTTCTCATAATTAAAACTTATCTATTGAAATCTATCTCCCCTCAGTTGATTATCCTGTGCTTTCAACTTATTAATAAGACAAAAGAATTTGTGCCAAAATAATAATTTACTCTTCTCAGGTAATATACAGGCATACCTCAGACATACTGTGGGTTCAGCTCCAGAGCACTGAGATAAAGCAAATATCACCATAAAGCGAGTCATATGAATTTTTGGTTTCCCAGTACATATGAAAATTGTTTACACTATATTGCAGTCTATTAAGTGTACAAGCATTATGTCTAAAAATAAGTACATGCCTTGGGCTTCCCTGGTGGCGCAGTGGTTGAGAGTCCACCTGCCGATGCAGGGGACGTGGGTTTGTGCCCCGGTCCAGGAGGATCCCACATGCCGCGGAGCGGCTGGGCCCGTGAGCCATGGCCGCTGAGCCTGCGCGTCCGGAGCCTGTGCTCTGCAACAGGAGAGGCCACTGCTCCGCAGTGGGAGAGGCCACAACAGTGAGAGGCCAGCTTACCACAAAAACAAAAACAAACAAAACAAACAAACAAAAAGCACATGCCTTAATTAAAAAGTACTTTATTTCTAAAAGCTGCTGACCATTATCTGACAATGCAGGGTTGCCACGAAACTTCAATAGGTGAAAAACACAATATCTGCAAAGTGCAATAAAATGCAATAAAATGAGGTATGCCTCAGTTTCATATTAACTAGAATCGAATGGCCTTAACCTGGAGGCAGGGGCTAGTTTGAAAACTCAGGGCCCAGGGAAGGTGAACAATGGGGAAGCCAGCTCCTGAGATGGTCCCACAAGAGGTGTGTGTGTGTGTTGGCAGGTGCGGTGGTGAGCGGTGGAGGGAGCGGGTGAGGAGGGGGCCACCCTAACCCACCGCCCCACCCCTGGGATCATCCAGTACCCTTTCTCACGGATCGGGTACAAATAGAATCATTCACTGCTTAACTTACATACGTCCCAAAGGTGAGTAACACCAGAAGAGTTAGTCATTTATAGACATTTTAGGTTTTTGTCACAAGAGCACAGGTAGCCACAATTTAGAAGTCAAGTCTGACCGTTCCTTTCAGCAAGTAGAAGGAACTTCAGAAGAAGCCTCCTATCACTTACACGGTCCGAGGAATGATACAGTAAACCATGGCTCCGATTTGCTCCTTAATAGCAGCCAGGATCTCTTGAACGCTAACTCACATACACTAATGTATTCTGCTGATAAGATGTGGGACGTTCTTGTCAGTGTTAAAAGCACCAAAGGGATCTGAGTAAGGAGAAGGTTTGTCGCACACTCAACAGGGAAAGGGGAGAACTAACACAAAAAGCTAACGCACTGAGGGTTACAGTATTGTCTCTGCTGTCCCACTGGAGCATATCTTTTTATTGTATTCCTGTTGTAAAGTCTTCCCTTGAATTTCTGATAATGCTGGGTAGACTGAAAATAACGAAACATAAATTCTATTCTACTTTCCCTTCTCAAAGTATCCAAGTGGGAAAAAAGCTCTTAGAAAGCAGCCCCATTTCCCCATTAAAAACACGCACCAGCACCAGTCCATTCATTCACATACGCTTAGCCATTGCCTGCCAAATCCTTTCTGAGGAATTGTTCTATCATTTCAAAACACCACCATGCATTCAAACCTCCTGAAAGTTTGTTTATAAGATTTTACCTTTTAAAAAACCAGTATATTCTGTCAGATTTACATTCAAAGAGCATAGGTTGAATGTTCTTCTAACAATATCTACTTTGCTGAACAGAAATTCATTTGAAATTCCAAACTTAAATGAATAACTCAAACGGGTGTGCCCTCCTCAACCCCCCCACCCAGCTCCCGGGATTTGGAGAGTCTCTGCCCCCATCTTCTTCGCCCTTCCTTGGTCCTGCTACTAGGACAGGAGAAGTATTGATACTTGCTCTGTCTTACATGTTAAAATGCCGCCACTGATTAGGTAATGACTGTGTGGGGGTCAACTACTACCTTTGCCTGTGCTAGGAAAACCCAGTGAGCAACTTATTTACTGGTGAAATAAAAAGACAGTTAGGGGCTTCCCTGGGGGCGCAGTGGTTAAGAATCCGCCTGCCAATGCAGGGGACATGGGTTTGAGCCCTGGTCCGGGAAGATCCCACATGCCGCGGAGCAACTAAGCCTGTGCGCCACAACTACTGAGCCTACACTCTAGAGCCCGCGAGTCACAACTACTGAGCCCACGAGCCACAACTACTGAAGCCCGCGCGCCTAGAGCCCATGCTCCACAACAAGAGAAGCCACCGCAATGAGAAGCCCGTGCAGCGCAATGAAGAGTAGCCCCCGCTTGCTGCAACTAGAGAAAGACTGCATGCAGCAACGAAGACCCAACACAGCCAAAAGAAAAAAAAAAGACAATTAGGGACTCTGCACCGGCATAAGCTACAAATGTTGCCAATAATTGGCAACGCTGAGCACTCACTGGCCAGTGGGCAGGTGACTACAGCTCCCAGAACAACTAGAGGGAGTCCCCTTTGCTAAGCAGTGTCAGTGAGTGCTATTTATTTCCCAGGTCCAAGTGTACAAAAGTAGAGAGAGTGCGTGCAAAGAGGCCAGTGAATTCAAATACTAAGAAGAGGAGGAAAAACTGTCTTGAATGTCATTTCAGAGGCATTAAGGGAGTTTGAAATCTGCCAATTTGTTGAATTGAGTCTACCTGCTGAAACTTTTGGGATTGTTACTTATAAAAATGAAAACAGAGAGACAGAAAAAGGTTGCACATTTTTTGCTACCAGAATTCTTTCAGCATCTTTATTTGGGTGGTATTAGTGTTTTGTTTACTACATTATTTTAAGATTATTGTATATTTACTTAAATTATAAATCCCCTTTTACCATGTTTATTAAATTTTTACCTTTTTTTTCTTTCTGGAGAGGAAGATATCTACATTTTGTTTTTTAAATAAAAGCTAATGGGAAAACTCAAATTCACTTGAGAGAAACTTGTAGAAAGGAATCTAGGCCTTTAGGAAGGATATTCATATTGCCATTATTTGAGATTAATTCTTCAGTTACTTGGTTGAGTTTCTTCCTCTTCCCTGCAAAAGTTATAAACTGAAATTCATTCTGCTATAGTTATTTCATATGATAGAAGAGATGCTTTTATAGAGACCTTTATTTTAGGAGTAAGGATGGGAATCAAATGGGAGAAACAACTTGCTCTAAAACTCCTGAAGCTGACTTGAAACAGGGTGATGTAGACCCCAGACAGAGGCTGAAATGGTACAGGCCGAGCTGGGGCTGGGAGCTGGGTCAGTCAGGCTGGGTTTCCTGCTACCCCTGACACGCTCTGTCACAAAGCAATAGTATTTTTTCCCCCTTCTTGTGTTACCTTTTCTTACCTATTTGCAACAACAGTTCCGATCCAGAAAACACGCCAGAAATTTACTCTGAAACCAAGGGAAGATGGGGCAGAGGTGCCCTTCAGTACTGATAGCCTAAATGTAGACAGATCAAAAGCTAAATCCAATTTAACCCACCTCAGGCAGAAAAAAATAATTGAATTAAACGTCCTCTAAATACGATAGGTTTGGGGATCTTAAATCCAGGCACAAAGAACCAGGTTAGAGTGAACTGTGGAGTAAATGGATGAAGGGAGCTCTGGCTGCCCCCGCCCACAGGGAGTTTGATAAGCTGTTGATTGCCTCTATTGCTTTACTACGGAGGCTGAAAACTGATTAAGCTGCTTATGGGGCTCCGAGGCTGATGGCCCACCAAGAATACTGGTGCCACTGATTTAGGTAAGCTGCTCGGCATGTATGGTTTGATTATTACAATGGAGGAAAAAAAAAGAAAAGAAAAAAAGACAGCAGGGTATAGGAAAGCTTTAAAAAAGAAGGCTTTATTATGCCAAATAGCTACACTACTTTGACACCGTAAAATGAATATGGAATTACTGATTCTTTCTCTTCATCTGGTATCAAAACTCATTTTTGAAAGGCTTGCTCAAAAAGTACTCACTTTGGGGCCCACCCATTCTATTTTAAACCACCTTTACAAGAAGATGTCACTGGTGCCTTTAAACATACTTCTCCAGTGATAAGAGTCTCGGTCCTCAGATACTAAGATCAGGTAGAGTCCTAGAAAATATATAAATGTAAACTGGGTCTTGTATCTGATTCTTCCCCTTGAACACCACTGGGCAATCATAATTAAAACTGTATCTCTTTCCACTCCAGTCAGCAGATCACTGGTGCCTGATTACGTAGTAAAGGACAGCAAGACTGAAGGAGGGGAAGGAGCTGATATGTGCAAATAGGTTTAAACTGGATGTACAAGTGGAAATTAAAACCCTAGTATTCTCTCACCCTCTCCAACTAAAATGCTCTAGAACTATTTCTACCTTTTAAAATAACCTGCCTACTTCTGGTGGGATAAAGAGAACACAAAACTCTTAGTTTAAATTACTTTTCAAGGTTTTACTTATTTTTTAAGTCTTGAAAAATGAGTGAAGGATCTGAACACAGATTAAGTTGACCTCATTTCTTCTGGACAAAACAGCAAGAAACAAAAGAACCGAATCACAGCAGTTTGAGATGTTCTGAAAGTTGTCACAATTTTTTTTTTTTTTTTGGTCATTGACTCTTGAAAGAATCCACAATATATGGAAAAGAAAGCAATGCTTTCATGTAGTGTCTGAAAGCTTCTTAGGGAGTGAGCTGTTGATTTAAATGATTAACCAAAGCTTAACATATTCAGAATTTTGGGTTGAACAGACAAAATGTTGGTTTTCTTCCCGGCTGCTAACCTGGTCAGTCATTAAAAGGAGATACGTACACAAATAAAAGTATAAGAAGATGATTTTGACTCTTACATGCTCTGTTGTGTTTTACTAAAATTTAGCGTCATCCAACTGTTTGACGTGAGCACAAGTCAAAGAGTTTAATATATTCATTGCCTTTTATATCTTTTTTTTCCCTTGTACAACTTTTTTTGTTGATATAATTCACATACCATAAAATTGACTCTTTTAAAGTATACAATTCACTGGCTGCTTTTAGTATAGTTTCAAAGTTGTGCAACCATCACCACTAATTCCAGAACACCTTCATCAGCCCCAAAGGAAACCGCACACCATCAGCAGCCACTCCTCACGCCCGGCTCTCCCCAGGCCCTGGCAACCACTCACCTACTTTGTCTCTATGGATTGGCCTATTTCGGACATCCTAAGAGAAGTCCACATAAAATAAGAATCATAAAATAGGTATTCATTTCTGTCTGGCTTCTTTCAACATGCTGTTCTTAAGGTTCATCCGTGCTGTAGCATGTATCAGTACTTCACTCCTTTTTATGGCCGAATACTATTCCACTGCGTGGATATATGACATTTTGTTTATCCATTCATTAGCTGATGAACATTTGGGTTGTTGCCACTCTTTAGCTGTTATGAATAATGCTGCTTTGAACATTCCTGTACAAGTGTTTATGTGGACATATGTTTTCAACCCTCTAGGGTATATGCCTAGCAGTGGAATTGCTGGGTCACAGGGTAATTCTACGTTTAACTTTTTGAGGGACTGCCGAACTATTTCCCTAAGTGGCCGCACCACTTTCCATTCCCAGCAGTGTATGGGAGCTCCAGTTTCTCTATATCCTTGCCAGCATTTCTTATTGTCCTAGAATATCTTTTTATACTAAGTTTTCTTTTCTCATTCTGAACAGAAAATAATTGATTATTAGGGCTTGTGAATAAAACTACTCCAATGAGGGCAGAATTCAGTGCCAAAGCCATAATCAACAAAAACATTTTCCCAGGGAGAAAACAGAAATGAAATGGCCCCTCTAAGTGCTTACCTGCTGCAGATCAGCGAGGGAATACAGGTGGATCTGCTGAAGGAGGTATTCTCTGGGGAAAATTCTGAAAACAGACAGAAGCACAGATAAATTGTGGTGTTGCCACAAAACACACTTTTTCTGAGAAGTTTCCAAGTCTCATTCAAGAATCCCTTTCCACCTAATACTCTTCCTCCCCACATCCTCTGAGAAACCTGTAATAATACCTTTTTCCAGATACTTTTCTTTCTAACACAAATACCAAAAACGGAGTAAGGGTGTGATCTTTGATTTCTGATGTAGTCCAGGGTGCTAGGAGCACAGTGCAATGGTCCAGGCCTGAGGACCAGAGTGCCAGATTTCCTGTACCAGCTGCGTCCCTAACAAACTGTGTCATCTCAGGGAAGTCTTAAAACCCACCTAGCTTCAGATCCTTCATTGGTTAATGAAGGTGACTGAACTTGGTGTCTTAAATCTCTTTCCAGCTCTATTAGTCTATGTCTAGATGAATAGATTTTAGAGTTGAGAAAATCAGTTGGGGGGGCAACCTGGGTGTCTTTGCCTGGAGGCTCCTATGGCTTTCATTAAGGGAGATGGCAGTGCCAAACACCACTTAGTGAGCTATCCTCTTACGTGCACAGTGATGAGTTTTGGAACCTAGGTACAGATGGGAATAATGGGACAAAATATTTCAAATTGAGACTCCCTGACAAAGTCCAATATCTTTGGCTACTGTCAATTCATAGCATCTGGATAAATGACGGTGAGTGAACAGGAAAAACAAATCAGTTAGGGACAAGCAAACAGGTACCGAAGCATAGATGGTTAGAAAACACCACACACACACACACACACACACACACGTATACACAAAACAAAACTCATGGTGCTAGCATTTTCTCTTTGTCTTAGGATACAAGAAAATTGCATAATACCACCTAAATGAAAGAAGCCACCAACTCAATTAACATTTATGACTATCTGCTACATGCCAAGCACTGTGCCAAGGCACTAGGAATTATGAATTATGAGTGAGACAGTCACAGTACCTGAGCATATCAGAGCATATCAAGGAGAATAAAGTCAAGCTAGGGAAAGATACATAAACTGATCATTACAACACAACATGGTAACATGAAAATAAGAGTTATATGCACAGGGTACATATTTTTAGATTGGTCTAGCATGGTAGGTCCCAACCTTGGCCGTCTATTAGAATCACTTGGGAAGCTTTTGAAAATAATAGGGGATAAGTATGGGTAGAACCCAGAAATCAGTCTTCAAACAAAAACTCTTGTGGTGATTAGTGCAGCCAAGGTTTAGAACCACTGGCCTAACTCGTAGCTTGTTGGGGAATTCATTACTCAGTCTTTCAATTAAGTATGCATTACTGGACAAATCCTAGAGATTAAGTCCTTTACCCTTCCATTCATCTATCTAGCCGTCCAATTCTGGTTAAGCACAACTGTGCACCAGCTCCTGTACTAGGCCACTGAAAAAAGGGCACTGGGCCAATTAGGTGAAGTTCATCCCCCATGGAGGTCTGGGACAGGCATATTCTAGTTTGGAGCACTCCTGATAAATATATGATAGGCTCTGAAGATTTCTGCTGAAAATTCCTGTTTCATCCACAAGAGTGCGAACGGACCAAGTGAGTGACACGGCCCTTATACTCTGGGGAATAAAATTCAGCTCCTAAGGGTAGGCTCCCTTCAACTCTAATGGTTTGGGGCCGAACCTGTGGCAGGTAGCAGCACATAGTCCCAGCCCAGCTGGGGAGGGTGTAGGGAAAGTGCTCAATCCCTCCATGTGGGATGAAGCTTCCCTACAAAGAGGGCCCCCTACTGTAGAAGGTAGACCACGGTCCCAGGAGGGACCATGAGACATGACCAACTTCCATTTTCAATAACACACACGTATGACAGAGATGATCGAGAGGGCTACTCCTCATGACCCCCTACAGAATTAACAATAAGAGAAGTCTGCTTCAGGTGTGGCCCTCAACGTACATCATTTAATTCTCACAACAACCCCGCGTGGTAAGTACAACCTCCATTTTATGTGAGAGGGAACTGAGGCTCAGAGGCAAAAACTAATTTGCCCAGGGTCACAAGCTGGGATTCAAGGCCAGGACTTTCTGACGCCAAAGGCCTGTGCTTCTACTTTCCAGGAGATGAAGGTGGAGGAAGGAGGGAGGTGGGTTTGAGCTGACCATCTAATATAGCTATATAATACATCTCTCTTCCAGGTAGGTGTTTATGACTGTTCAGGCCAGCAGCAATATAGAGCCATTGGTCCTTTTTAAAAGAAGGAAAGTAACACTGACGCGTTTGGTCATGCCCACTTCCTGAAGGCAGCCGGGAGGGTGGAGAGACTGCAGGCAGGGACAGTCCTGACCACGTACCCCAGCGGCTCTTCCAGGGTAACCACAAGGCGAAAGCGAAATGGGTGAGTGTGTAGACACAGGAGAACTTCTGGAAGAACTGACAGCATTTGGAATTGAAGGCGACTCTGAAGTCCTAGCTTGGGAGACAGGATGGTGATGTCATTGGCCAACACAGGGCAGGCTGCTGGGGGGAGGGGGAAAAGCATTGAGATTTAATTGTGCTGAATATCAAGTGCTTGTGTGGAGGACAGCAGGCGTGGCCCTTGCGGATGTGGGGCGAGAGATGTGGAAGAGCCAGGGGCACTTCTGACAGCAGCACAGAAGGGACAGCTGAAGCTCTGGGAACGGAGGGAGCAGACCTTGGAGGAAAATGAACGGAAGCGGGGCTGAGTGTGAACAGCGGTTTTTACTTTTTTTTACCTTACAAAGCCTGGAATTATCTGAAGTACACTTTGGTAGTCTGCAATTTCTCTCATGCTTGAAAAATTGTTTTGAAAATAATCAGGATGTTCACGTGTACGTGAGTTCCTAACATTTCCTCCTCTTGTGAAATGTTTGTGCCCTTATACCCTTCACCTGGCTTCCCCTAATGGTAACACCTTACACAACCATGGTGCATTGATCAAAACTAAGAAATGAACTATTATGTAAATTAGACCGTATTCAGATTTCACCAGTTGTTTCACTAATGTCCTTTTTCTGCTCAAGGATCCAATCCAGAACACGAGATTGCATTTATAGATTTAAAAATGTATATCAGTATTTGCAAGATGACTTGAGACCCAAACATCACGTGCAGAAAAGCAAGCCTAGGACGCAGTCTTTCAGTGGAGGTCACTAGGGTAGCAAAGTATGATAATCTACTATGGGGACAGAGGATGTCTAAGTGTGGTTGAATGGGAGGAATAACCTTTTTCAGAGGCAATTGCCTCATAATGAAATCCCTTAAGTAAAGTAAAATGAAGGCAATGTGGCAGCAGGGCTGAGAAACAGACGGACTGAACTAAACAAGCAGGCTGGAAAATCATTTCAAGATGAGCTCCTGCCTTTTCCATTGGTTTATACACATGTAGGCCAGCTGGAGAAAGAGTTAGAAGGAAGGTGACTGAAATGAACTCTAGCAGGGACAAATGCAGGGTAGCATATCGTTAATGTTTGCTACTTAAAGTTCTTCTCTAAAGTCCTAAAACTTCCACGACTGAGAGTACAGGATATAAGAATTAACTGCAAATTTACAAATGGAATCATACTGGTATACACTTATTAGAGTACTACAGCTAGTCAGTTCGTTATCCAGTCAACAGACACTACTGCGTGCCTAAAATGAGCTAGGTGCTGTGCTAAGGGCTGGAGACGGATATGTTCAGTGAACACAACTGATGAGCAGCAAAGAGAATTTCCAATTTCTCCTCTCTAGGCTGGGTCCCCTTTGCCTCCAAACACTGTTCATTACTCTTCTCACAATAACCGGCCAACTTTGGACACAGTAATCTCTAATACTCCTTAAACATTATTTACACAGCTAAAGTGAGCTGTGTATGTAGTGTTTCTGTGTGTAAATATATTTCACATATTTATTTTCTCTTCCCCCCTGGAAGCGATTCTAAGCCCCTCCAGAAGCACCGTATCTGCTGTCTCCTCTCTGGCACTCTTCAGTGTCTAAGACTATAATTTACAAGAGGTCAGCCTAACGACACAAAGAACTGGAAAATGCAATATATGCAGAAAAGATAAAGGAACTGAGCTTGTTGTGTTTGGAGAAGATGTTGTGTCCAGGAGATTTACTGGTGGCCATAAAAAATACAGACTTTTAAGACAGATAATGCCAATCAGCTTTTCTTCTCTCTGAGGATGGAAATTATATCAAGAAAGCATTGAAGTCAAATATGAGAATAAATTTCCTGAGAGGGAAGACTGAGCAGCATTAAAATGTGTCTCTTACAGGGATGCTTTTTAATGTAAATAAAAGAAGAAAAAGATCTGTTGCAGTTATTTAGAGGTAGGGGCTTGCTCTTCTGCTTAGAGGAGGAAAGGATTTCAAAGGCGGGGCCAGATGACCCCGTCAGTTTGTTCCTCTTTTTCATTGCTGGAGCCGTCAAGTCAGGCTGAATTGGCACGACATTCTTGGAATATCTTTTCTTTTTTAAATTACAAATTTTTTTTAAAGGTTTCAGTCCATTTACAGTTATTACAAAATACTGGTTATATTCCCCGTGTTGTACAACACATCCTTGTAGCCTATCTTACACCTACTAGCTTATACCTCCTACACCCACGCCCACCCTATATTGTGTCCGCCCTCCACCGCTGGTAACTACTAGTTTGTTCTCTGTATCAGGGAGTCTGCTTCTTTTTTGTTATATTCACTAGTTTGTTGTATTTTTTAGATTCCACATATAAGTGATATCATACAGTGTTTGTCTTTCTCTGAATATCTTCTTTAGGCTGATGTCCACAGGGGAAGTGCAGGGCAAATAATGATATAAAAGCCAAGCCCCGAAAAGCACAGGCAACATCCCATCTGGGTGATCCCCAGGGTTTCCCCCACTGTGGCTTTGGTGTACAAGGAACTGGCCTTGTACCTGGCCCGTCTGACAGGAGCTCTTTAGGAAATGGATGGAACAAGCAGGGCCTCCCAGGGCTCAGTTGTGGAAGGGATTGTGGAGAACCCGGAGGCCTGCGGTGTGCTTGGGTAGCATTAAGCTGCCTCTGGCAGATCTGACTAGGAGAGGATAGGGCTCTGCAGGGGACCAGAGATGAACCTGCAGCCACTTCAGGCACTGCTAGGGGACCCACTCACATCTGGGAGGCAAGGTTTGGCACCCCCTTGAGAGCCATGGCAGAACTCATTTGATAATTTTACTATTAATGTATTCAATAAAGGATGGATGATTGTTTGCATGTTTTGGTCAGAAAACACAACTTGTGATCACCATATGGCCCAGGAATTTAATGCAGATGAAGCCCCGTCTTATGACCTCTGTGACTCGTCACTACAGCTAAGAACCTAAAATCAGAAGCTAAAATCAGCGCACACTTTCACTGCAATGAGCGGATGCTGGGTATGTATGTGGCAGAAAATTTGGAGAAGACACAGTTTTTTTTCCAATACATACAGACAAGTGAGATAAACAGACAAGTAAACCGACAGCTCCAGCTCCAGCGTGGAGTGCAGGGCTGAGTGGAGCCTGCAGGACACCTGTTCAAGAAAGGTCTCAGAGAACCGACAGGTCAGAATCCATCTGGAGGAGTGGAAGAATGGATATTGCAGGTAGAGGGTGCAGCATGGCTAAGAGCAGAGAGGCCAGGACGAACATAATTCTTTCAGGGAACAGGCTCTGTATGCGTATATATGTGTATATGTGTCCATGCTGGGGGCTGGGGGGACTGCAGGGTGTGAGCTCAGGAAGTTAGGGTGTAGCCAGACATGTGAGGGCTTAGATGCCTAGAGAAGAGCCTACCCACAAAGAGATGAGTGCCTCAAGCAAGAGAAGGGGACAGCATTAGATCTGCACCTTTAAAAGATCATTGACAGCAGAAGGGGGAAAAGACTGAAGAGATGGATAATTCTGGAGATAAACTAGGTGAGAAATGTTGGGGGCCTGAACAGAATTTAAACGGTTGCCCTAGGGTTGGAGAGAAATGGCCTACCACAGACAGCTTTCTCCAATGATCCACAGGTCATGAAGACTAATGGGAAACGGAGGCTGGGAAGGAGCCTGGCACTGCTCGTGGTTTTCCAGCTGGGCCAGTAGGTAAATGGAAGTTCCATCTACTAACACAGGGAATAATGAGGAGGAGTCACCTTTGGGGAGAGAGGGTGGCTCAGCTGTCGGGGCAGAGGTGTGGAATGTCCAAGTGGAGTCATCTGTGAGTCCAGGGAGGAGAGCTGTGTGCCTACAGGTGAAGACATGAAAATGAGGAAGACCCTGAGACAGTACACATGAGTGCAACGGAAAAGACTGGACACTGGCAAAACAATACTATTAAAGGAACGGCCACAGGAAGAAAGCTGGGAAGAAGCAGTTTGACAGGAGAAAAAGCGGAAGAGCCAGCATCCAGGAAGCCAAGGAAGGAGACAATTTCAAGGACAAAGAGGGTCAACGGCATCAGAGGCAGAGGAGAGGTCACATAATCCGGGGAAGACTCTCATGAGGCCTGAAAGGTGCCTGCTGGTTTTGGCAAAGGGGAATTCACCAGTGACCTTAGGACAGTATCCAGGAGGAAGAGGGACACCAGACTGCAGAGGGGTGAAGGACTGTGGAATATTCTTTTAAGAAACTAACTTTAAAAGAGAGAAACTAGGCCGTAGCTACAGAAGGATGCAGGACTAAGAAAGGATTCTTTTCTTAGAGATGGGAGCCACTTGGGCATATCTATATGCTAAAATGAAGAAGCTAGTATAGAAGCCAAAGCTGCAGATAGAAAAGTAAGGAAAATGACAGAGCCTGAGCTAGTAAAGGCCTAGAGGAAATGGGATGTGGACCCAGCTAGGAGCTCTTCCAAATACACATTTGTGTGTGTGTGAGGGTGCACGTACCTATACACACACTCTGCATTTTGAAATGCTTCAAGTTTCTACTAAAATGTTATGTAAAAGGTAACTAACTACTAATTTCTCCAATGTTCCGTCCAAACTTCAACATGTTAGGAACGGAAAGCTACAGATTACAGCTAGTTGTCTGACTTGGCAATCCTTTGGTAAACGGCCTCTTTGCTGCGGGATGGTGCTGCCTTTTGTTTCTGGTGAGGCGGCTGTGTTTAGGGTTCTCTGTGCGGTAAGTGACCTCACTGTACTGTAGGCCTATTCATCACTAGGTCTGACAGCATTTCACCAAGAGGCCAACCACAAGGACAGCCCTGCTCATGCCAGTGCAACTTCTTCTGGTTGGCCCTGATGTCAAAGCCAAAGGACAAACGTGATAAGGAGAGTCAACCCCACACTTCACTCACCCATCAAGGGAAACTGCATCACTGGCAGGTGGCACTGTCAAGTTCTCTGATACCAAAGAACAATGAAGAAACCTGCTAAAGGATCATGGAAACCAGCTAGCACAACTGTTTCTAGTGCCAACATTTTCTGTTTTATCACCTTTAGGATTTCCTGACATACTGAGAGGGTAACTTAGGCTTCATTTATAGATTGTTCCAATGAGAAAAGTAAGAAAAGATGAAAATCAAAAGGGAAGAAGGTCACATATGATTCATTTCCCTTATATTACACAGCTGGTACTTGGGGTTAAAAATGCAGAAATAATGGCCTAAGAAATCAAAGGCAGTAGTCTATATAAAACACGTAGGGGGTCCTCTTCTATTTTGGACCAGGACACTGAGTCAAATACATCAAGACTCATTTAACCTGACTAATTTCTGGGAACTTCAACTCAGTTCCCACCAAGCCCTGATGCTCATGAGAGAAAAGGGACTAAGTCAGGCACACCCTTTGCAGGATTTTGATAGATTCAGTAATATCGCCATTTCCCTGAAGCTCAGTTATTTGAGCTGCATAACTGGCATTAAAAAACCCAATGATTAAAATGAAAAAAGTCTGAATGAAAATATCTCAGCACATGTAATAGACAGGCTTTAAAGGAAAGATCTCCCTCCCTTCCTGTGTGTCGTGTGTCTCTGTCTCTCTCTCTTACACACACACACACAATAAAAAGGATAACACCAGGGCTTCCCTGGTGACGCAGTGGTTGAGAGTCCACCTGCCGATGCAGGGGACGCGGGTTCGTGCCCCGGTCCGGGAAGATCCCACATGCCGCAGAGCGGCTGGGCCCATGAGCCATGGCCGCTGAGCCTGCGCGTCCGGAGCCTGTGCTCCGCAACGGGAGAGGCCACAACAGTGAGAGGCCCACGTACCGCAAAAAAAAAAAAAAAAAAAAAAAAAAGATAACACCAAAGGAAAACCTCCAATTTTGATTCTAAATCATAAGAGTCTAAAGGAAGAATACAGGTAGAAGTGCATAAGGAATAATTTAGAAAGGAAAACCATTTATTTATGAAATATTACCGTGTTCTCCAAGAATATGTGCTCCAGGTTAGGTAATCTGTACAGAATTGAGAGGGCTGCAGTATCTTTCCTTTGGAGGGCACACGCACCCACACTGAAATCAGCAAAAAGCACTGTGAAGCATCCCTAGGGAGATGCAATTTGGTGTTCTTGATATGAGCTGCAAACACTTCCTGAAATAGTTACATTAGACTGGATGTGGACAGGACTCGTATGTCCAACCATGCTCCCAGCTAATGGAAAAACAATTTTAAATCAAAGGCAGATATTGCGATAGCAACCCATGTGGAAGAAACAAGCTTCAATCATTTCAGTAGATACCTCATTTTGCTAATCTCATTGGGTGAAAAAGTGGCAAGATTGCATCAGATATTATATCTTGGAAGATAGGTATGGGAAATAAGGGTCTCTTACCAGCTCTTTCAGAAATTGTGCTTAAGTTTCTTAGCAACAATCTAAAGCCCGGAGTAGAAATACTTGGGAAGTAATTTGGGTTGTGATTATTCTGGGGTCTGATTATAGAAGTGACAGATTATATCACATTATAGATCTTAGCTCAAATTCTTACAGTATTCAACGGTTCCAAGAATATAACACTTTTCCTGCCATGAGTTTTATTTTTTTGTTGTCTCTTAGAAAATGATTTTAGATAATTTATAGATTTCATTTAATCTTAGAATAAAACACTTTTTAACTTTCTGAAGGATTTCTTGGTAAATAAAAAGCTACATGTATGTTACAGTAAAATTAATATATAACTTGCCAGAGCTCCTTTTTCAAAGTTTATCAATCTGTTTAGCTTTGAATGACACTTTTGCAGATAGTCTATAACTCCTTTTTAGAGTGTTGCTATCAGCATATATATTTATAAAATTTGCTGAATGAGATCTCTGGAGAAAATGAAGGAAGGGGGAGGGGCTATCAGGAGATCAGGAGGTTAGACGACTTGAAAACCTTAGTACTAGAAGTCATCCGAGGGAAAAGGAATTCTTGAAGGAGACTGAGAACGGTTGCTTTCAAAATCTATCAAAATAACATCCTGTGTTTTAGTAGTTTGAGCCCTGATAGATTCATGCAGCTAATCTGTTGAGAGTAAAGCCCCAATGACACTTTTAATTAGCTAACTTGAAAACTAGCTACAAAGTCTGGCTAATATTAAGTCTTACAGAGAACATAAAGAGCTGTGTTCATTTACTGAGCTTAAAGAAGTGTTATCTATTTGCTTGAAGTGCTAATAACCACTGGTCTTTAATGAGACTAATTTAGTGATAATATTATGGCTAAAATGGGCTTATTCTTCTAAAAGCCAATATTAACCAGACTTTGGCTAATAATCAATGGCACATTTGGATCTTAGATTTTGCTTATAAGACATTGCTCATTTGCAGTTCAGAGACACAGCAAATCAAGTCTGCACAGATTGTGTTTTAAGAATGAGGCTGCCCGAGGAGATAGGCTCTCAATGAGCTAGCCTCCTACATTAAGTGTATTCGAGTCACAAGAGCATGAAATCCTTTCTCTGTAACAGATGACCCCTCTACCTAATATGTCTGACTTATTGGGAGGTAGGGAGAAGAGGAGGTGTTGCTATGATCTCCCCCAGCTCGTGCGATCTTTTGTTGGGCACACTGAGTAATATCCTCACCTACTTCTTCCCAGATCGAGGGTGTATCAGTATGCTCATGCATCAAAACACCATTTTCACTCAGTGATTCATGACGCTTTAGACAAATATTTACCGGCATAAAAAGATGTTCACGATATACTAAGTGAAGTGATTGGGTTAAAAGTAGTAGGTACAGTATAAAACCATTTTTTAGGGAAAAAAATAATCTGCAGAGGAAGCAGTATGAAAGGATATGCACCAAAGTGGTAAGATAATGGATGACTTTCTTATTTTTGTTTTCTATGATGAACAGTATTTTTTGTAATATGAAAAACTGTTTGACCCAATTAAGTGGGCGGAATGTTGGTAACAGTACTTTATTTATTTAATTAACTTGTTCACCAAATATTTATTTGCCCCCACTCTATGTCAGGTATGGTTCTAGGCCCTGGGGATAGAGCAGTGAGCAACACAGATAAAAAGGCATGACCTTCTGTCGCTTACATTCTAGTGGAGAGGGCAGGGCCTCTGCACACGGCTGCACAGGCTGAGCAAAGCGTGACCGCCTTAGCCATACGTGATGGCGCCAGAGAGGGGGACAGACAAAAATCAAACACCACTTTATGTGGTGATAAGCAGAGAATGAAGAGAGAAAGTGTGGGGCGGCGGGGCGGGCAGTGTGTGCAAAAATTTTAAATAAAGTGGTCAAGGATGCTTCAGGAACGTGACAGCTGCATACAGACCTGAAGGAGGTAAGGAAGCCAGCTACACCACTATCTGGGGAAGAGGAAAATGAGCATAGAAACTCACATGGGAGCCTGCTTGGCATATGCTCAAGGAGCAAAACAAGGCTGGTATGACTGGAACAGAGTAAAGGAGGGGGAACGTACTGGGAGATGAGGGCAGAGAGGTGATGGGGAACCAGGCTTATATGTCCTTGGCTTTTACTTGAATTGAGAGGTGACGCTATTAGATAGTTTGAATCAGAGGTGATATCATCTAATGTACACATTAACTATAGCTGTAGCCGGAAGAACAGACTGAAGGGGGTGATCAGTTACTGCAAAAATCCAGGGGAACAATGACAGTGGCTTGGACTCAGGTGGTAGCAGTGGAAGTGATGATTCTGTGGTGATTTTGAGTGGACATGTTTTGAAGGTGACGCTGATAGGACTTGCTGATAGGTTGGGTGTGGAATGTGGGAGAAAGATGTTTGGCATGAAGAGCCATATGGGTAAAGGTGCTGGTAGGCGGATGGGGGGCCTGCAGTAGGAGCAGTTTGCTACAGGAGTGGAGGAGGGGCTACTAGCTCAGTTTGGGACATATTAAGTTTTTGTTTTTTTGTTTTTTTGTTTTTTTGTGGTACGCGGGCCTCTCACTGTTGTGGCCTCTCCCGTTGCGGAGCACAGGCTCCAGACGCGCAGGCTCAGCGGCCATGGCTCACGGGCCCAGCCGCTCCACGGCATGTGGGATCTTCCCGGACCGGGGCACGAACCCGTGTGCCCTGCATCGGCAGGCGGACTCTCAACCACTGCGCCACCAGGGAAGCCCTGGGACATATTAAATTTGAGACGCTAGTGGACATCGAAAGGAGGTTTCACCCTTTGGACTTAGCTTCCTGTCCAGTGAATTCACTAGCCAGACAGACAGCTTTCCCTGGGGGTAACAAGCGAAGGAGTGGGCAGGGAATCTTGGTGAATCAGGTGACATTTCTGGGGACTGTTCCTAAGTGCTAAGCAAGCTGCTAAATTTTGCTTGAAGGAAGAGGAGGCAAGGAGAGTCTGACAGGATACGTGCGCGTGTGCGCGCACACACACACACACACACACACACTCTCTCATCTTTTTCTGGCACTCACCAGGATAAATAATGGTAATAAAAATGGCTGTTTTTATGATAGAAATTTCTCACCGTTTAGTAAAGCTGATATTGCAGTGAGAACTAATTCTGGATATAATTATAATTTCAAATAAAATGTGAGACCAAAGACAGGAAAAGGTGACTTAGAAGGCAGAAGAATCACGTTTGGTATTGTCTAGAGCTTCCCAATTCAAGCTGGTCAGAATGGTCCAAGCCAAGAACTAAACTTAACAAACAAGTAGGACTACCTGTTCCCCCAGAACCATCACAACTGTGCTCTAAGTAACCGGAAGGATAGGCGTGAACATTGCTTACCGGCCTCGACTAGTGTTGGAGAGAAACTAGTTTTAAATACGTATCATAATAGGAACTTTGGATTCACCAGGCACCCAATCCCCAAATCATTTGTTAATGATAGAGAATGGGAAACACTCAGGCATCCACTAATTAATTTCTCTGATGTCTTTCTTTGGACTAGATGATTTCACTTCAGCACTCAGAACAGAACATTTAACTTAAATCGGGATTTCTGAAAAGTTAGTCCCAACAGCTGGTGTTGGTCTGGTGATGTTTTTAGCAATCCAAGGCAAAATGAGAAAAGAAAAAGCATAGTAGAATGAATTTTAAATCTATTTGACTTTAAAAAGTTGTTTCATTGCTGTCTGCCTGTTTTTGTGTTTTTTTTTTACCATTACTACGTTCTTTTATGAAATGATGGTGAAAAATAGGTGGATATTTGTTTTAGCAAAAGACATGGATAAGACAACCCTACAGATACCTCTACATTTACAGGTCTATGGAATGAAAAGGTTTGGTAAACACAGACCTAGAGAAAACTGCACTCATTAGCGCTAAGCCAATTGTCATGCCTTGTTCTCCAAGGCTGGCGCTGGCAGTGAGCACAGGAGTGCCTGTGTCAGCAATTGCACCTTCCCACTCAAGGCACATTACTGTCTACCACCTCCTCGCCCTCCTTCACACCCTCCTAGATGACCTCAATCAAGGCTTCAGGAGATATAAAAGCAGTTCCTTCCTCTGAAGAATCTAGAAACTCCTGGACGTCATGGCCACCAGCAAATACACTGGGGAAAGCAGCAGCAATTTGAGCATCAGAAAACCTGGTTCCACGTGTGGACTCTGCTCCTTAGCAGCTTTGTCACCTCAGGCAAGTCACGCAGCATCTCA
The DNA here is from genome assembly GCF_963455315.2 of Globicephala melas. NCBI lineage: Eukaryota > Metazoa > Chordata > Mammalia > Artiodactyla > Delphinidae > Globicephala > Globicephala melas. Next base: position 28,199,977 of record NC_083320.1, on the reverse strand, counting down.
GAGTCACAGTTCTTTCCCTTCTTTGTAAATACCATCTGTCTAACCCATCTGAAGGGCTGTTATAGGAGCAAATAATATATCAATATTTACAGGAAAGTACTTTTTAATTGATTAAATCATAATGATCTCACATGGGCCCAGGTACCGTCATAAATAAATGAAATGGGCTGAGGATAAGACAAGCAGGGCAGCAACATATTATGTACCCAATGCCAGTGGGTTTGGGGAGAAGATAGGAGGGATAGAGACTATGGGAAAGTGCAGAGTCCAGTATGTAAAGCTGATTGCTGCATCCAGGAATGAGGGAAGCTTTTGTGTAATCAGAGCTTCTGATTTCTTAAGAGAAACCAGAGAGTTTTACTTTGTGTGAGCATGCAAACTCCTAATTATTTAAATGTTAGCTAGTATTTTGCAACTTTAAAACCTGGTGGGGGCCATCCCTGAAAGGCCAAACAGAACGTGTCTGAGGGCCAAATCTGGCCCCGAGGTGCCCTTTTGTGACTATGATTTACACACGTATCCCACTATTCCTGTGTTCCCAGCTTTTCTTAGGGTCCCTCCTGAAGACATCCTTAATGGCAGCTGCTCCGGATGTGTCCTGACAGTGCCAAGATCTTCCACAGAGTACTTCATGCACCTTTACATGTGGACACTGTAAATAATTTCTCTCTTGAAAAGTTAAATAGGCCTTGAATCAATCCAGCAGGGTCGCTCGCCATCTGGGAGTCCTCAGAAACGGTCAATGGTCGGCACTATAAACATTTTAGATTTCATGGAAGATGCTGACTTTTTCTAAACTAATCACCCCTGCCAGTCAAGATTTGCAGTATGGGTTCAAGAACAAGGCGTTCATTTAACAACAATAACAAAAACAGTGAGGATACAAACCGGATGGTCATTGTAGTGATTGGTCTAAAAGCCAACTGGGACTTCCCTAATAAGGCGACGACCGAAGTGGTCTCCCTGGCGGTTGAGCGCCACTATGATTAATCAGTCTGTTTCCAGTTTCCTCATGACAGCAGTATTAACAGTTTGCTTTATTCTGTTTATATGGCGCTGACAGGTCTTCAGCATGTTGGGCCTACTTGCTGGAGATTAATGACAACTTTTATATGGAGGTAAAAAACAGGCAGGGAGAGAATGCCTTTTACGACTAGATAAGAACTGGATTCTCTTGCTCTAGTTTTGTTCCCCTGTTGCTCATCAACTCCTCCCTCTTTTAACTTCTATCGAGGATACGTATGGTTAGTTGTGCCCAGCAGGTGCTTCTCACTGTTTAAACCACCCCACTCTAGATGTGGTGCCCGCAGATGAGACAAAGGGAACCTTAAGTAGTGTTTTTGAACATGCTTATCATCGCTAAAAGTACTGTGGGCTAATTTTGTTTTTAAAAAGTCAGATTCCATATAAAAGTGAAAGATGATTGATAGGCAAGAGATGGCTTTTGGTGACAGGAATTTTAGCATGTGAGGTGGGCAATGGTTCCCCTTTGTAGCTATGGTTATTTTTATAGACACTGAAGAAGGTGGAATTAGTAAGCATGGCCCAGCTGTAAGAAGTATGAACATCCCAGAAAAATCTCTTAGACATATTTCACTAAATAGTCATATTTCAAAATAAATCAAAATGATTTCTAGCCTCCCTCTAACTCGCCACCTCCCCCCAAAGTTAGGAGTACTGCTTGCTACTGGTATACTTTTTTCTGTGCCAGGTTGGAGAGCATGGTAACCTAAACCCAAACATTATGTTAACAGTATATAAATATAGAGAAACTAAAATAACATTAAAAAAAAAATCAATCACCTCCTCTAGGCGCTGTAGGAATCACTGTCTCATCCTTTGCTCTTAGGGAGCCTCCTGCTCCTCCAATTTTTTTTTTTTTTTTTTCCCGGTACGCGGGCCTCTCACTGTTGTGGCCTCTCCCGCTGCGGAGCACAGGCTCCAGACGCGCAGGCTCAGCGGCCATGGCTCACGGGCCCAGCCCGCTCCGAGGCATGTGGGATCTTCCCGGACTGGGGCACGAACCCGTGTCCCCTGCATCGGCAGGTGGACTCTCAACCACTGCGCTACCAGGGAAGCCCCCTCCACCTATTTTTATGCAACAAACGCTCAGATAAGTGCATCCCGCGTACCCAGGAACTGCAGGCCCTGGGCCCGGCTGGCCCTCCAACCCACTTCCTCTTGCTCACCCCTCTCCTGATACAGTGAGTAGCAGAAGGAGCCTGAGTCCAGTAGACAGAGCCTCAGGGGTAGCTTTTAAGGAGAATCTTTTAACAAAGATTTTAAAAGCTAGAGACAAGAACAGTCTAGGATAAGAAAGCAGTATTAGGACTTCCCGGGTGGTGCAGTGGTTAAGAATCCGCCTGCCAATGCAGGGGACACGGGTTGGAGCCCTGGTCCGGGAAGATCCCACAGGCTGTGGAGCAACTAAGCCCGTGAGCCACAACTACTGAGCCTGCGCTCTAGAGCCCGTGTGCCACATCTACTGAGCCCACATGCTGCAACTGCTGAAGCCCGTGCACCTAGAGCCCGTGCTCCACAACAAGAGAAGCCACCACAATGAGAAGCCCGTGCGCTGCAACTAGAGAAAGCCTGTGTGCGGCAACAAAGACCCAACACAGCCAAAAATAAAATAAAATAAATAAATTTTTAAAAAGCAGTATTAATAATAATGGTTATCTATAGAGTGTTTACTATGTACAAGCACTACTGTAAGCCCTTCACTTGCAAAAACCCATTTAATTCCCACAACAGAATGCACTGAGGGAAGAGTTAAATAATTATTTGTGTTTGAAGTGCAGTGTTTGAGAGAGTAGAACAATATACTGGATTAGATTGGGGCAGATCTTTAATTCCATACTTGTGCTTTAATAATTTGTCTGATGCGAAGGTTCAACTGGAGAGGTAAGAAACCCAAGTGAGACAGAAAGTCAGAAGGATACTGTAATAGTCCCGAGACTGAACCAGGGGAGTGCACCAGAAGTGAACAGGAGAGGAAAGATTTGAGACTTATCCCAGAAACAGAAATGCTTTTTTGGCTGATTTGGTTTGCTCTTTGGTTGATTTGTTCATTCAACAATTTCTGAAAGTTTCAGATAGGTCAAACACTGTGCTAAGTGACACGGGGAAGTAAGAAAAAGAAGAATTTGAAGGTGACTCCTTCCTCAAAACTGGGCTACTAGCCACTGCTCAGTGGTCTAAAGTGACACTGTAGCAGACATCCAACTATCACGCATCCCTCCGTCCATCCATCCATTCAGTAGTTACTGAATACCCACCTTGTGGCAGGCACTACACTACATAACGGTCATGAGCAAGTCCAGGAAAGAGAAATGAAGGAAACGGAAAAAAAGACTACTATTTTCATTCTCACAGCCCTAGGAATGCTTTTTTTCTAGAACTTCCATTCCTTTCCCGGTGGTCTGGCCATATGGCACAGTACATGGTGGTAAACCACCAAACTGCTGGAACAGCATAGGTATTCTTAGTCATCCATATGAAGACAGGATCTGCTATTTAACTTCTAAATGTGTGCCCAGATCGGACATATTTAACCAAAGCAAAACATTATATCATAAAGGTATCTAACATGATTCCCATGTGTAGATTTTATTTATTTATTTTTGCTGTACGCGGGCCTCTCACTGTTGTGGCCTCTCCCGCTGTGGAGCACAGGCTCCGGACGCGCAGGCTCAGCGGCCGTGGCTCACGGGCCCAGCCGCTCCGCGGCATGTGGGATCTTCCCGGACTGGGGGGATGAACCCACGTCCCCTGCATCGGCAGGCGGACTCTCAACCACTGCGCCACCAGGGAAGCCCCCATGTGTAGATTTTAATATCATTTAAAAATATAGGCACAGGAAAAACCAGCTCTGAGCAAAGCCAAAAGGTACTGAAAGTAATAGAACATACTTTCAATGTTAAAAATCTTGTATCTAGTTTAGTTGGTGAATTAGTTTGAGACACATAATTTTATTGCCTTTCAGGCAAAGCCCTGATCTTTAAAATTAAGATTTGCCTAGACTTTACAAGAGTAAATCCTGACCACTTTCTAGCACTTTCTGAAAAACAACTAGGTAACAGAATGACTACCACTGAGAAGTATTTTGCTTTATGGCAGCTGCCTTTTCATTATTATTTTATGAGAGCTTGTCTAGATATTATGTATCCCTTACCATCTACATTTAGTTCTTTTCAAAACATCTCTTCAGATGCCTGGGGTTTTGTCAGTTTCTTTGGATCTTAATTGGATTTCAAATAGCAAACGATATCACTTTCCAAAGGTTCTTATTCACATAGGCTTGCCTCCAAAAATCATGACTAATGTATGCCTTTAAATTTCTACTAAAAAAAAAAATTTAAAAGGTATGTTTAGGGACTTATGAACACCATCAACAATTATTTCAAGTATAAGCTAGTTCACATATGCCAAGGGTGAGAATATAAATGCCAATAAAACCTAACTGTAAAAGAAGGAATCTGATGAGAGCAGGCACATTTTAACTTCACTTTTATGTTGAGGATCTGAGCCTGGCATGGACTTGCGTGTTCCATAAACTCTGAGATAACCAAGCTATGGATAAGCAGCCTATGTCAATGGTAACATGAAAAGGCAGAATCCTGGGCCTTTTCATGTTTTGTGCCTGTTGTTGTTTTTTAATGCATTTTAATTCAAGCTCTACAGCCTGCATCATTTACCAAGTTCGCTTCTGTCTGCAAAATAAGATTTGAATAACCACCTACTAATTTCCCATTGAAAAAATGTTTTTAAGTTATGAAATATTTCAAACATGCTTATTTTTTCCTGATGATAATACGAACTGAACTTGAGGGAAATATAAAACACTACATAAGTGATCAATGAAGACACTCCAGTGAATATTATCTCAAGTTAACCTACAGGTAAAGAGAGGTCTTCACCATTGTGGGAACTCGATCCATGGGTTAAAAGCCTTCAGTTACGCTGAGATATTATTTTCATTGTGCTTGGCTCAACGGGATAGAGGCCCTCGGAGGAAAGAGCCAAAGATGAGCCCGGAGGGACAGCCACAGAATTCGAGACACTCCACGTTGTAAAGGCCCTTGGAGATCCTCTAACCACCCTCCCGGGGCGGGAAAAGAAAAACAAACCGACGCCGTCTGACATTTATGACTCTTACCTGCGGCGCAGATCCTCGGCCACCGCTGCCCGGCAGCTGAACAAATAGGCTCGCAGTGATTTCAGCCGCTGCCGCAGGCGCACCACGGTGGCCAGCGGCTCGGCGTGTCCGTACAGCATGGGGTTCTCCTGCTGGATGTCGATCAGGGGCTCTTCGTACACGTACTCCAGAAACTCTTTGGCCTGCTTAGATACCTACAAAAGAAACTGCTCCATCAGCGCTGACGAATCACCTGGCTTTCCACACCTCCTCCAACCAGGAACCACAGCTTAGATATCAAAATAACATCATCTTCTGAACACAGCCAAATGAAAAAGCCCATAGTGTAACTAAGTATAAAGTGTGGCTTTTCTTTCTCTCTTCCAGAAATGCAATTGGTAAAGTAACCTGGGCATTGAAAGGAATTCATTAACTCTGTATGTTGATCATGATGTGATTGCACAAATCTACACGTGATAAAATGACACGGAACTATACAGACCCAGTATACCAATGTCAATTTCCTGTTTGTTTGGTTTTTTTAATTGTACTATAGGTATTTAAGATATAACCCGTGGGGAAAGTAGGTGAAAGATACACAGGACCTCTCTGTATTATATTATCTATGCAACTTCCTGTGAATCCATAATTATTTCAAAATAAAAATTTAAAAAGAATTCATTAAGACTTTTTTTTTTAACATCTTTATTGGAGTATAATTGCTTTACAATGGTGTGTTGGTTTCTGCTTTATGACAAAGGGAATCACCTATAGGCATACATATATCCCCATATCCCCTCCCTCTTGCGTCTCCCTCCCACCCTCCCTCTCCCACCCCTCTAGGTGGTCACAAAGCACCATTAATACTCTTAACAACAATGCTGACTTTAAAAACTAAAACTATGTGCACCTATATGTATATATAGTCTATAACGCTTTTTATAAAATAGCCACTTTAGAAAGATAGGTAAACCACGCACATACTACAAAATTCAAAAGGAATAAAAGGATCTCTCCCAAAAAAGGGGAAAAAAGGATATTATATGCAGAACAGTGTGCATAGAAAATAGGCTCAAACACACACTTTCATAAGCAGAAAAGAGTTGCTCTTATTAGAACAGCTCTGAGCTTAGGCTGACTTTGGCCAATAGATCCATCCAACTCTATATCCACTTCTGGTAGTCATCATCAAGAGTATGGAAGTTGATTTTAAAATGTCATTGTCATCCAAAGAAATAAATAGAAGAAACACATCTGAGATACAGAGGGAATAGCTTAAATAATGCATAACCTGTAGTTTGGGGGAATCTTTACACACCAGTTCACTGATACTGGCGACCACAACAGGCAGGGCCCTGTCCTCATGTAGCTCACAGTTCAGCGGGGAAAGACAGAATTGGGTTCAAATATTTTGTTTATCGTGGTTAAATATTTGCTATATTTAAAAATCTTAAATGAGGGAAAAAAATGGATGGTGTTCTGGAAAATGAAGTACAATCCACTTGAAACTGTTGCTGAAGAGTGATGTATTGTACAATTCAATTAGTCTTTCTGGCTCTACTGAGCAGTGTTTATACTGAGCCAGGGCCCCGCTGAATTAGGTTAACAATGCTACCTTTTAGTAGGTGAACAGAAGGACAAAGGGCACTGGCCAGTCTCCCAGGCCTTAAAAGGCTTCTCTCTTCAGGTGGTACTTAAGCCCAAATGGAAAAAAAAAAAAGTCTTTTACAGAGACAGTAAAAGCAGTGAGACAAATGGGATGGCAGCTACTGACATCAGCATTCATACACTGAAATTACTAAAAACAAAAACAGAGCTAGTTTCAATAAGGTCTAAGGCACTGCTTCACAAAGTTATTAGCCAGTGTTAAGAATACAGAGCATATTGTGACCTTGGCTGCCTGAGTATGTGAACAAATAAATTCCTGCCATGTTGAGCCGTTTTTGGCAGCAAGGCACATGCTCATTTTTTTGAGAAACGACCACTTACATCAGTGAGGGAATTTTTGAGAGAACTCAATATTTGGCATGAAACGCTATTTTTGTAAAATAGGAAATGAGTGGGGATACAGTGTCCTAAGTTCAAAACCACCCTCCATACTGATAGGAGCATTCTACTTTCAAACTCAACTGTAATTAAAAAGCTTTTTAAAAATATATAGTTACTTAAGGAAGGAAGCCAATGATATTCTTAAGTGACGAAGTTTATGTGAGAGCAAGTTTCTTTCTTATTAATAGAAATACTTCATGAGTTATATGTGAACACCAAATAACACTCTACCTAGGAGCCAAGAGCTACTGTCCTATTTCTTGCCTACTAAATTATGAAAAACATCAAAAGCCTGAGTGCTGTGTCTGACATGAAAACTCGGCTCATAAGTGCAGATGGATAAGCCCACTATTCTTTCCTTTAAAAAAGTGAACGGTTCAAGTTGGCATTCTTTTTCATGATCCTACTCTACTCACATCAGAAGCAATTTTTACAGGGTTGACAGTTCACTTTTCCAACCTATTGGCCTGTTAGTATTTTACTAAATAATATTTAATATTTATTAATGATATTAGTATTATTAATATAAAACAGTTTCTTTCCATAGGTCTTTTAACTTAGAATAGTTTAAGCTATAAGAACTCCAGTCTCTGACTGTGGTTTTGCTGCAGTTTGTGAACTGGTTCTCTCTCCACAGCCCTGCCGTCAACATGATTCAAGAGAGTTGAGGCGGAAGAGGTCCAGGTAGAAACAGGTCTCCTATCCATCTCACACTCAGGAGGAGTTGGAGAAAAGGCACAATCAGGTTATAATTTTCCACAAACTAGTAATGACAAATCTCCTAGATACACAGATGTATTTATAAATAAGCATGTTGTCATTTGATTTTAACATTAAGCATCGTTGGTATAGATTTCAACATAATACATCTTTTGTTATGCTGGTGACAGCTACTTCTGTAAAACAAAATTCTCAAATATTCAGGTTTATGTAACTCTGAGAGGTTCCGGAATGGTGTCCTGGTATGTTCCCCCACAAAAAGAGCCCTGGGTAATAAAGCAATGGGGCAGAGGCAATGTGGTGACCATAGACAGCAATTTGCAGAGGAGGAGGATGTGCCGGTGGTGAGGACTTTAGCTTTTGTTAAAGGAGGAAAATGTATCAGAATAAAATAGATGAGAACATAATCTCAGAATAACAAGAATGGGTACAGATAATCTAGTTCAGTTTTTTCTCAACCTGTGTGGCAAGGAATACCAGTCACACAGAAAAGATGTTCTGAGGGCCAACGAGAAATACGCCACATGCCACATTCTTCTCTTGGTGTTTTAAAGTGCAGCACGTTAGCGTATTAAAGCCCTGGGACATGGAGTACTAGAGAAAACCTGCTTAACCCAGCCACTTCCCAACCAATCTGACTACAGACAGGGCAGCTGGTTAATGTCATGCAGGCTGTATGGAGGGGGCAGTAGGAAATGAAAGTCAGCCTAGGTCCCACTCACCAACTGGAGGAAGGGACATTTTTCTCTACCATTACCTATACTTAATAGAAGAGAAAATTGAGTCCAGAAAACTTCAATGACTTATCTGTGGTCATCTCGTGGCAGAACTCAAGCCAAAACTCAGATGTCGAGATACACTACTCCGTGCTTTTTACCATTGTTTATGTTCACAGTTTCTTTTATTTTTTTAATAACTCTACCAAAAACTATCTGTTTTTAATAACTCTACCAAAACCTATCTGTTCATCACTCTTTAAAATAGGAGATCCCTGTCCCTGTTCTGTCCTTCCCTCCACCCCAGTCAAATAGAAAACAAGTGGGCTACCAATGGAGATGAACACATAATTTAAGGAGGCAGTACATTGGTGTGTGGGTCTTTAAAACAAAAACTAAAGTCTAGTAACACTTCATTTATCTAGAAGTCACTTATTTGTATATTTGTTTACTGTCTTTCTCCCTCACGAGAAATTCATGACACAGAGGCTATGTCCCCGGTGAGCACAGTAAGTGTTCAATAAACACTTGCTGAACAGATGAATGAGTACTTTACAATGCTCTGGCCGTGACTCTGAGCCACACACTTCTAACAGTTTGATTATTTGTTTCTAAGTTCACAACATATTTAGAATTAATAAAGTAGAAAAGGGGAAGGACAGCTAGAGGCAGCACAGTGACAAAAGAGGTGACAGCTGACATCCTGGTACTAAGGGAAGAAAGGCACGTGCAAGAAGAGATATGGTAAAAGTATAGAATACAACCTCGACAGAAAGCAATTTGGCAACATCCATCAAACTCACAGGTGTACATACCTACAACTAGGAAGTTATCTACAGATAGCCTCACTCGTAAATGAAAACCTTACATTCAAAATGATGTATAAAGTTATTCACTGAATCACTGTCTATAATAGAAAGACTAGAAAAACCTTAATGTCCATCAAAACAAGGACAAGTTGGATAAACTGGGGTGTGTGTGTGTATGTGTTAAATTCATGATGCGATATGGAATGGCTGGGGGCTTCCCTGGTGGTGCAGTGGTTGAGAGTCCGCCTGCTGATGCAGGGGACACGGGTTCGAGCCCTGGTCCGGGAAGATCCCACATGCTATGGAGCAACTAAGCCCGCGTGCCTCACAACTGTTGAGGCCCGCGAGCCTAGAGCCCATGCTCCGCCACAGGAGAGGCCACCACAGTGGGAGGCCCGCCACCACAGCGAGGAGCGGCCCCCGCTCCCTGCAACTGGAGAAAAGCCTGTGTGCAGCAACGAAGACCCAAAGCAGCCAAAAATTAAAATAAATTAAAAAATATATATATATGGAATGGCTGTTTTAAAAAGCCCAAGGAAGAGTTTTATGATCTGAATGGAATATTTTCTAAGAGCAGCATGTATACTGTATTGCCAATTGACATTCTTGTGTAAAATACATGTATGTAAAATATTTCTGGAAGGAGTAATTTGGTTGCCTGTGGGTGAGAGGAAGAGGGAGGGAGATTATCTATGTGTATATGTCCTTTGTATTTTTGAACCTCAAAATGTGAAAGTATATTATATTCAAAAAAAGAAGAATAAAAGTATAGTGGTATAAGGCAATTTCCTTACAGAAAAAATAGCCTCCCATATATCATATTAAACCACATTGAAGTTATTGATCACGAGGTAGAACACTCATATTTATAATTATAATTCTGAGGCATTAAAAAAAGGTTAACTTCTAGTACATATTTTCTGAAGTAGGAAACTGTCACGGAGCTACGTGACAGTTAAAATTTATAAAATAATAAAAATAATGTAATCACATTACTGAAAGTTTGGAGAATAAAGATTAGGAGAGAAAAAAGAAAATCACCCATAATCTTACCACAGTAAAATAACCACTGATTGCTTTGGTATAATGTTTCCTTCCAGTATTTTTTCCCATCATCTATTATGAAAAATCATGGCAAAAGTTTTAATAAGATCAATTCCAACCATAATACTTCTTGGTCTTATTAAAACAGGCACTGTGGGCTAAGGGAGAAGGAATCAGGAAATCTTAACTTTAATTACAATTTGTTCTCAAAATCTCCAAATGACTCTGAACAAGTGGTTTTTCCCGTCAGCGAGCTACTCTCCAGCTCTGCAAGGGCAATAGAGTTTTCCTTGAATGCCTCTCAAGATGAAGAGATAGGAAATGGCTTATGTAACGTGGAAAACCCCTAGCTAAGTGGAATGTGAATATTCAGGCTAGGATACAAAAATATTTTTTAAAAGCACAATTTAGGAAGAGTTCAGGCTAAGTTTGAGTTCCTTACCACCTCTTTGTCATGCTTGATATTTTTGAATTGGGGTGGTGGTGGTAGAGGGCAAGTTATCTTCAAAGAGAATTTCATTAGAAAATGGCTATAAAATTGGAGGATAGGGTTTAGCTGCTAGGTAATCCTGGGGCTCAATTCAATCCGCAGGATGTACACTGGAAAACAGAAGAAATCCTGCTTTAAAAGTAATTAGGATTATTATTACTCTGGAGGGCAGACAAGGAAACGCTTAAGATGACAGATTTCATTCTGCTCTGCAAAACCATTTTTTCACTCTTCAAATGGATATTCAAGCCAGTCACGTACTTGCAATTAAGGAGAGCAGGCAGATCTAACAGAACGATGTCTGGTCTTGGAAACTGATAGGTCTGAATTGATCCTCACAATTAGGAACATTAAGTTAAATCCTGGCATCTGAGCAAAGACAGACAGACACTGGACTAAATGGAATATAGTTACTTAATGCCAGTGAGAGATGATCCAGATAAAATTGACCAGCTCTGTTCTTGCTTTAAAATCTTCCCTGGTCCACTGAGATCCAGGGAGGGAATGGTCTGACAAAGGACATTTTCCTCATGGATGAAGTGAGGGTACCTAATATCCCTATTACTTACCTATCTTCTCAAAATCAAACCTTGTCACTTGAATGACCACCACCACAAAAATATCTGCTTTATAGAAAGACTACAAGCAGCAGTGATGGCTAGATTGATGGTTTGAGTGGCCTTTAGCCATCACTACAGACAGAACTGAATCTCCTCCATTTCATGGCTTCATAAACCATTCCTGAGTTTTTCACTTCCTCATTCAGTGCCACCTTTTCTGCTTTAGCTGATGGGCACATATTCTGTGGGCAGGTGCCACCAGCCTAAACCCTCAACGATCACAGTGCTGGGGCTGCCTCACTCACTTGCTTTCTACACACCTCTCAGCTGTCAAAGTCCTGCTCCAAATAGATTAATCTAAACTGTTCAAACTCAGCTAGTGTTCTTTCCTTCTAAGTAAGTTTTTATCTAATACACACATGGCAAATATATTTATAGCCTATATTCAGAGTGTCAAGTACAAGATGCAGAGGAGAGAATGACAACTGTCTGGCTGAGGGGAAGGAAAAAATCAGGAAAGGAAATGAAGTTTAAGCTGGGTTTAGGATTTGAATGAGGGCAAGAGGAAGACAAGAGGTGTGAAATAGCCTGGTGGGACTGGGCAATGGGAAGGAGTGCGATCTTCCTGAAGAGACTCACGGGGGCGGGGAGGGAGTGGATAAAAGGGCTAGAAAGGCTAGGACTAGAGATCACAAACAGTCTTTTGTCGGGCTAAGAGATTTGGATTTATCTTATGTTCAGTCAGAGTAAAAGCTGGCATTAATTGAGCACTTATTACATTCCAGACACTGCACTAGGTGCTTTCTGTGAATTATTCATTTAAGCAAACAGCGATCCTGTGAAGTAGGTACTATCGTTGCTATTATCTCCATTCTAAATGTGAAGAAACAGAGACTAAGAGAGGGTATAACATTTACCCAAGGTGAGAATGGGACTTCTTGGGAATAATGTTGGGGCAAATGGGACTTTTCTGAAACACTGTTGGGCAAGACCTGAAGGCAGGAAGCACGGCTGGGAGGCGACTGAATTCTCTCCTGTGAGTGATGCTGAGGGTTGGGATTGTGTGGTGGCGCTGCGTGTGCAGTGGGGTGCAGGGCCTCAGAGCTCCAAGTCAGCTGTGGATTTCTGTGAACTGATTAGGCAGGGCCGGTGTGGCAGAGGGAACAGTCCAGGATGTATCCCAGCACTGGCGGTGGGACTGGTGGAGCCACGTGCAGTGAGGAAGGGGTGGGAGACAGCTGGTGAGGGTGAGGAAGCCAGTTTGGGGCGTACTGAGTTTGAGGCACCCACAGGACCAGCTTCACTATACAGCTCTGCTTACCTACTACGCACCAGAAACTGTGCTAAGGCAGGTCCCCAGCACCCAGGAAGCTCACCTTTAGTAAGAAGACAGATGAGCAGCCAGCTGGTATATAAATGTGAGGGTCATGAAAGTAATCCCTTCATTCCATTCTTTAAGTACTTACCACAGTCAGTCGAAGAGTGCTTTCCTTATATTATCCCAATCCACACAACTCTTTTAGGTAAATACGTGAAGTGTAGTAAGAACAAATGCTTATGTGCGCGAGGTACTTTGTTCGCATGCATGAACCCATCTAACCATTGATAACCTTATGAGTTATTATTGCCCTCATTTTACAGATGAGGAGACCGAAACACAGAGAGACTAAACAACTTGCCCAGGTTAGACAGCTAGTAAATGACAAAGCTAAAATTTGAACCCAGGTACTCTGGGTTCATTTTACAGATTACGAAATGGAGACTCACAGAAGTTCAAGTAATTTGCCCCAACCAATCAAGCACCTAATTAGAGGTGGAGGGAGGATTTGAACAAAGGCCTGGTGAACAACAAGCTCCTGCTGTTGGCCCCTGTAATAAGTGCAATTCTAGAAACCCACGCATGCGTGATGGTGGCACAGGGAGAACCAGCAAAGCACAAATGGGGAATGCGGGGAGCATCAGAGCTTTCACCAAGGAGGACATGCCTTTCTCAGCTCTGGAACAAACAGCAGGGATTCCCGAGATGGGTGAAAATATCTGGAGCACACATAGAAGGACGATCTCTAAACAAGAGAAAAGGCTCTTCTTCTTCCCAACATAGGACTGGAAGCAGTAAGGATAGGTACCAACGTAGACAGATTTGTAGGTATTCGTATTCAAATCTCGTAGCTTCAATTTTCTCCTTGAAGTAGGAGGCAAGGTCATATGCTGAGAAGGCCTGGGATGAGGCATCTTGAAGACAGTGAAGATGTGGATGATTATTGGGTAGAACAGGAGACAGAGCTGCCCAGGGATGTAGAAAAGGATCCAAGACAACTGGCCACTCACAACTGTCATGTTCATTTCAGACTTCAAAGATTACAGGTAGGTGACAGCCACAGGTTCCTTCCCTGCCTACCTTGCTCCCGAATGACTTACAGTTACAATGAAAGGAAGTCTAAGACATCTATCAGCAAGGAGGTATAAAACCCATCATACAGCCTGTTTTTGTATGAAGCACCTTGCATCGAAGGTTTGTTCAAGGCAGATGTGATGATATTCTGGCAGAAGGATCAGGAAAGCTTCTAGTCCGATGAGATAACAGAATTCTCTATTGGGTGGCAGGACCCAGGACCGGAAAAAAATCCTAAGCCTAGAGTACAACTCCAGTGGGGGTTAGATTCTTCGACTTGCCAAAGTCGATTACCTTGTTTATGCAAGGGTGGAAATGCTGTGCAATGGAGCTAACTGGTTCACGTGTCTTGAGGACTACTAGGTTGAAAACTACAGTTGAGATAAATGCTATCAGGCAGTTAAATCCACAGATCTCACTTTCAGTAGCAAAAGCAGAGCTGGAGATAAATGTAGGAATCATCAGCATGTGAGCCCTGGTAGTTAAAACCATAGAAGGGAGGGAAATAACACAATGGCTTCCCTGGTGGCACAGTGGTTAAGAATCTGCCTGCCAATGCAGGGGCCATGGGTTCAATCCCTGGTCCGGGAAGATCCCACATGCCGCGGAGCAACTAAGCCCGTGCGCCACAACTACTGAGCCTGCGCTCTAGAGCCCGCAAGCCACAACTACTGAGCCCATGTTCCACAACTACTGAAACCCGTGCACCTACAGCCCATGCTCTGCAATAAGAGAAGCCACTGCAGTGAGAAGCCTGCGCACCTGCAACGAAGAGTAGCCCCTGCTCGCCGCAACTAGAGAAAGCCATGCGTAGCAATGAAGACCCAATGCAGCCAAATATAAATTAATTAAAAAAAAAAAGGAAGTATGGAGTGGGAAAATAGCATGAAGTTGTAGCTTTTATGAGACTACTTAATCAGGTCTGCCTCAAATTCTTATCTTATTATCTTTAGAATCCACACGACAACATGTAAATACCCAAATCGCTATTATGAAGTGAACCCAGTTTCGGTACCTACCTTATATTTTGAAGTATCCCAGTTGTGGACTATGCGGGCCGGGATGAGAAAACTGTCGTCCACGTGGCAGCTGCTGCAGTAATACCACCCGCTGTAATTGCACACCTTGGCTTTCCCATTGGAAAGGCCTATGGATCGCTGGCATCCTGTTCAGGGCAAAAGAAAGAGTCGGTGACTGTTGTACTTCTAACACCACAGAACGAAGTTACACAATCCTCAAGTGAAACAAAAGTCTATGATGGGAAAGAAATTGCAGAGAATAGGTGTACAGACATGTCCCCTCTGTCCTAGCCTGGCAGCTCCCACCCCTTCGCCTCCTCGGGGATTGCTGACATTGGTACTGTTTCTGGTCTCTTCTGGTTCCACCTCTTCTGTGTACAGCGGCCAGAGACCAGTCTCTCTACAACCAACCCCCTTTCATCTCCTCGCTTCCTCCTCAGAAACCCTACTTCACCAGGCAATTGGCTGGGGGCTACTCATACAGGTTCTTACTTAACCCATGCAGCATCTCTATGAGGAAGATATTATGAGCTCTGTTTTACAGATGAATAAACTAAGGTTTTAGCCAGGTTAAGCGTTTTGTCTTGAGGTCACCCAGCCAGTAAGAGATGGCGTTTGGGTTTGGCTCTAAGCTTGTCTGATTCTAAAATGATCCTAAAACCTGATGTGTAGCCTTCCTTGGCTGACAAAAAAATCAATGAAAGGAATGCGTCCTTTGATAGGTCCCCATCTCTCCTTTCCAACTACCTACTCCTACAACTCTCCAGTGGGAACAGAACCTCTTTGCTGCAGTTAGAGGACTCTCCTCACTGTTCCCCAAATAAACAGGGTGCTTACTCTACCCTCCATATCTTGGCACAATTTATTTCTCCTTTCATGACGCCCTCTTCTCTGATCTCTACTTTGCCAAATCCTGCCCATCACTGATGGCCTGCAAGTGATTGCCAAGGCCCTTTTCGTGTTCCAGGAAGTCCATGATTCTGTCAGTACTGTCCTGGTACTGTCAGGGGACCTGGTAATAATCATGGCCCTGCCAAAAAGAAGCCATTATTTTCCTTTAGCTAGGAGGAACTATATTCTACTGACAACAGAAATTCTGTCATAATCAACCCAAACGACAACTCAGAACAGATAATCAGGATTATACAAACAGCATCGTTTTTCTGACATTTCTCATCCACCGCTTTCATTTTAGAAATCCTCCCTCGTGGCCCATTTCATGGTTGGGTACCAAGACCTGAACCGATCAAAGAAATCTCGCATGAAGCCTATTTCGTAATATGGGTACAAAATCGATTACTCTTAATAATCATAGTCATAATAATATAACCAGTGTTGCAGCCCACTTCCATTAGAAGGAGCTCAAACATGTTTATTTAACAACCTGCCAGCCTAAGAAGATACTTATTCCCATGAATCCATGAATGAAAGCATCATAAATTCCTAGAGCTTTCATTTCCATCACAAATAAAATGGTATCAGTCATCCAGCAGTTTCACAGGGTACCCTCCAGAAAGAGAATTAGATCCTATTGTTTTTAGATACGAGAGGTATTGAAAGACGGACGGGGAGTAAATATATCGGAATTACGCTTCCAGAGCTTAATACCCTTTCTTCCTGGGATTGCTATTTCTTTACAGTTGAGTAGCAACAAAACACTAACAAGCTCCTGTTTCTCAGATTGGCTGAGGATTGAGATACGTGTGAAGGATAAGGAAGAACCAAACCCACCTGCTGCTTCTGTGGGGCGTGGGAGGTGCTGTCACGATCTCTGGGCTATGAACACCGGAATGCCGTGTGCTGCGCCCACTGACCGCGCTGCTTATGCGGCATGTAGCGCGTGCGTCCCCTTAAACACTGCGCTTTCTGACGTGGTTGTACAACCCTGACCACACGACAAACTGCTCAGATGTATTTTTTATCCTTAGCACTTACTGTAGCGCTTTACATATGATAGACCAGCAATAAATGTTTATGTTGAAGAGACGATAAACTGAATATTATCTGGCACATAAACACCCTCATGCATATAAAGAGATTTTAACTTCCCAGAGCTATTCTGGAATTGATCCTCCTAACCTGGTCACCTGCCTCTTGAAAATAGCCTACTCTGGTGAATATCCCTATGCAAATATGTTGCCCCTTCTAAGAATTACACATTAGACACGTTCATAGATGGACTGTGAAACAGAGTTGAGTAGAACTTGACACATTTTAGACACTGAGACACTGTTTCCAAAATTTAGTGGACAGTGAAACTGACTAAACACTGAAGTGACAATGAATAGAATTCAGTCTTCCCTAATGATTCAGAAAATGAGCGCGATCTTATAGAAATTCAGGATCATCATTATAGCTGAAACTCTCACCATAAAACACTGCAAAAATAAATTTATTTTAGTTTTTTCCTTCTTTGCATTTTGGATATAATAAACAGTAAGCATTTGCTGAATGTTTATATACGCTTTAGTAGGTCCTACTGTGTTTATTATTCTGTAACTTTTAATGACTTTATTATAATCTCCTAGATGCAGCAAACATAGGCAATATTAAAATACACAAATGTGCATTTTTTTTAACATCTTCATTGGAGTATAATCGCTTTACAATGGTGTGTTTAGTTTCTGCTGTATAACAAAGTGAATCAGCTGTACATATACATATATCCCCATATCCCCTCCCTCTTGCATCTCTCTCCCCCCCTCCCTATCCCACCCCCACAAATGTGCATTTTAAGAAAGCATATAGCCTACAAATGTGTATGTCAACTGGGCACACAGGCCCAAAGCCTAACATGGTGAGGGTTCAACTAAATAAGCTGAACATCCTCACTACTTTGCACAGGTCTCCAGGCTCATAAAAGAGAGAAAGGCTGACAGAACATGGCTGGGGTTCATGCCCATTTTATTTTTTTTCACACTTAATTTTTTTTTTATTCTGGTGCAGAACATTATCAATGTCTAACCTTCATTCTAGAGGGTAATTCAGAGAGGGGATGTCAGGAACCAACTATTCCCAAGGCCAACCCTGTCATGCAGTAACCTTTGGGCCATACCACCCCTGGAGCTTTAAATATACCTACCAAAAGGCTTCTGTGAGTGCATTTCTCACCACCACAATCAGAAAACACTAGAGATAGCACCCCAACAAGATAACGTCTATAGTTTAAAAAAAAAAACAAAAACAAAACAAGCTCCAGAGTGAGATTACAAACCAGTCACATGAATGGTAGCCGGCTGTCAGTTGGCCGACCCCTGCTAGGTCTTAAGGGAAATCTGTCATTGGGGCCACCTCGCCCTGGCAAGATGGGGTTAGGTCCTGGAAAGGGGCCGATTGGGTCAAAACATGGTCTGAGCGGAGGGAAGTGTCTGGGTATCTCCCCAGGCTCAGGGATGAGTGAATTCATTGGATCCCCAACATAAGGAAGGGTTAGTCTTTCATCATATTCACCACCAATAATTCCTGGAGGAAGGAGAGAACTGGGAGGAAAAGGCCTGGGGTGCAAGGGGTTGGGGTAGAATGGAATGGGGTGGGGTGACGATGGCAGGAACATCACATGCCGCCCTCTCTGAGCTTCTTTTCTTTGTTTGTGCCTCTTCTTGTACAGTTCTTTCCAATCTGTGTCTCGACCTCTGACAGTACCATCTCGAAAATCCCGCAGATATAAACACCTCCACAGAAGTTGGTCATTTGAAGCAATATAGAGGTCATGACAAACTGCAGACAAAGACAGGACAGAACGAACAACCAAAAGTCGGAAGATCTGCAGTTTCAGCTCCAATGGGAGGACTACCAACCCAAATACATCTGTTAGGTTCAGTGCTTGTCGGGTAAAAGCCAGAAGAGGATACACCAGCTGGTCCTTGAAGAGGCGAGAGAGCTTCTGAAGATCTTCGTATGTCTTGGCTACATTTTCCCCTGATTCCTCTTTGCAAATAAAAGATTCTGGCAGCAGCTGCAGTCTTTTCACACTTCTAATCTCATTGTTGATTTTTAGTGTAGCATTTATGACGATGAGGTTTCCCAAAGGCACACAGGTGACAGCAGCAGAGCCACCCTCGCAGAGAGGATGTGTGTACTGCAGCTTATACACGCCCCCGACCTCCAGTTCTCCAGCATGGACACAGCTTTGGCTTCAGTCTGCTGAGGTATGTAACCCGACTCTAACACGAGGAAATGTATGGATACTATCGGGGGTCCCTGGGGTTAGAACAGTCAGCTGGCTGCTACAGGGTCTCTGATGAACGTGGCACTTGCCCTTCCACCGATTCACTGCAGAGCATTGGTTCTGAGGGATAGAAACCTGTGCCCTCTTCCATAACCACAACATCTGGAATTGACTCAGCTTCAAAATTGTGACTAGGCCCTGACCCACTGCCATCATTCCAGACATCAGATTGGGCTGCCTGTCCTTGGAATGAATCACGCAGTTGTTCATCCTGCCTGCTGGACTGACTGGAGCTGGCGGCCAAAGAGGGCTGGTCATTATTCTGGAGCGAGGAATGCTCTGGATCTGTGGATGAAGGTAAGTTAGGTGCTGCAAAGGCATCTTCAAGAATCAAACATATCAAGTCCCCAGAAACAATCCCATATGAAGCCAAGGTCTCTTCATCTCCAGTGAGGGCATCCTTGTTGTTCAATGTAATTGCAAACTGGGTATCAGAACCTGGAGGGGATGGGAGCCCCTGAGACGCCGGGCCATGACCTCCAGGAGCCAGGAAGCCGCAAGCTGCAGCCTCAGCGCCCACTTGCCACCCGGCCTGCACGTCACAGTCCAGGAGCGCGGGCCCCATGACGCCCCGCTCACCGCCCGGCCTCTTATGCCCATTTTAGTTGAGACAGAAGCAGCAGCACATAAACTCATACGTCTAGTCCTTGGTGTCTTTACCTTTATAACTTATTTAGGACCATGCTCTCCTACTCTTGATGCTGAAATCGCCCTACGAAACTGAATAAAAGGAAAACCTCATCCACAACGGAGGCAGGAAGCCCTGGAAGGGGAGGTCTCAGGCACATTCCACTTGTGGCAGCTTCCTTTACATAGCCTAGCACGAAGAAGGAAGATTTTCTCCTTGCCCAGCAACAACCCAGCCGATGAGAAGCCACCACAACCCTGAATACTCACAGTCCTCCAATGAACCTTCCTTCAAAGCAGCTCCTTCCAACTTCCCCTTTCCTCTGTAATAGAACTGCTCCTCTCCTTTGTTCTCCGGACCTGCCTGTGGTTCACAGCAGTTTGCATGTCCCGAATTGCAATTCTTCTCCTATTCCCAAATAAACTTGATTTTGCTCACTAAACCGTTTTTTGTTTTAAAGCTTGATAGCTCCTAATGACCCAGAAGGTTTCAACCTATCCGCATTCTTAGGAGTGTTTTGGATACATGGTGTATAGACAAGCACAAGCCTAGAGTCAGGAAGCTTGCTCTTTCCTAGGGAACACGGTGAGCCTGACCCATCCAACTCCCTAGTCCTGCTTTCCTCACCTCAAAATAAAGGAGTTAGCCTAAATCAGTGGTTTGCCAAATTCAGTGAGCATCAGAATTTTCTGGAGATGTTTGTGAAAAATGTAGTCCTCCTCCACCTCCAATCTGGGCCCAGAGATTTTGATTCTGTAAAGCTGGGGTAGGGCCTGCATTTCTACCCATCCAACCACCACCAGGGACTGTGGTGGGTAAAAGCTGAGGACTGTTTCCTGATTTCTAGGTGACTCCAAAGGTCCCTCCAAGCTCTAAAATTCTCATTCTATTTAAGTAAAGTGCAGCAAGTGGGCAGACTGCTAAGTGAAAAGTTCATAATTGGTCACACAGTTTAATTTCTAGGCTTCCAAAATCAACACTTCAAGTTCTTAGTCAATTTTCAAAAATTTACTGTGTAGAAACAACAGTTCATTTTACCGGCATTTTTTCCAGAGCATTCACTGTCCCCACTGAGAAGCATCTTATTTGACTTAGAAAGAATTAAGACTTTTAATCTCCGAATCCAATGTATTTGTCATTGAAAGAACATAGGATGGTCAGGAAAGAATTAGAGGCCAGTCAGTGGCCTGGTATAGATTCATTTTCTAAAAAACAACACATACCATTTATTTGAAGAAGGAGACACCCGTTCTTTCAATTAACTGCAAGATTTCTTTCTTTAATATCCTACTAGCAAATCATGGACTAAAACTGTCTGAAACAATTCCCCATAAAGATACACAACCTGGGACTTTACTTAATCATTGTGAGGTTTTCAACCAGAAGGGGAAAAATGTGTTTTCTTAATAATGACCGTTAGAAAAACACATTTTTTGGAGGAGGCCAAAGCTGGACTCTGACAAGTGACATTATGAGGAGAAAAATAGAGCTGCAAAGCAGAGACAAAAAATAATTAATTGAAATAACTAATTAGAACTTATTTACATATTATATTTTCATGTACTTTCAAATAGACTTTTCAACAATGTTTCTAAATTAAAAGGCATTTGTAGTAGGGAACACTCCACATGTAGGATCAAAGCAAAAACATACTTCTCGGTCTCTTTTTGAAACTTTTCAGAGAGTGTATTCAATTCATAGGAACAAAAAACTATCTCACAAGAGAACCCACTGGCCTTTTTTTTTTTTTTTTTTTTTTATTGCTTTCCACCCCACTTCAAATCTTTAATGAACACATGCTCTGAAGAGCTTAGCTTCCCTTCTGATACACTTTGGGAAACAAATGTCACCATTTAACCAATATCCTATTTGCTGCTTGTACAGTCCATTTCCCAAGGAGCCTTTCACTATAGACACCCAAAAGAATCTGTTGCTGAGGGTTGAAGCAGAAACGTTGGCATAATTCTCAACAAGGGTACAGTCTTTCTTCTAACAAGGGTACCTAGTTAGCTCAATTGGCTGCAATGAGATGTTACTGAAGTTGAGGTCTTGAGAAGCCAACCACCTCTCTCTACTTCCTGGCTCCCAACTACAGCCCTCCTTCCCCCGGCCAGTAGGTGGAAAATTCATGGGCACAACAGAAAAGTAACAAGAGTTGTGTCTACGTCCAGGTGATTCTCTCTCACTAGGGAAAGAATGCACCCAATGCTTCCTAAGTGTGGCCAGCCACGCTACCCACTCCACCTCATTTGGTAAGGGAAATCCAGGACTTTGTATTTGGAAGGAAGAAATGATCTAAGAAGAGAACAGGGGCAAATAGAAGAGAAGGTGCCTTTATAAAAGAGAGGAAAGAAGAGAAAGAGAGTGAGAGGACAAATTTTCATTTGCTCTGTTAAAATAGACAAAATAAAACTGGCAAGTTTCGATCCCTCCTCTACTGTGCACGCCGGGTAAGGAGCAACGGCCATGGGAGGGGAAGGGGACGGCCCTGTCCCTGCCTCCCCCCTCCCACCCAGTGTTCTGGTGGGAGACAGTGAGCTGTGGGAAGCGCTGGGCAAATGTTGACTGAAGGCCTGGAGCCTGATCATGTACCCCAGGGATCAGATGTTCCAAGATGAAGGAAAATGGAAATGGGGATTTCAATGACTTCTTGTTTTACAAGAATTAGGGGGGAAAGTCATAA
Source organism: Globicephala melas (assembly GCF_963455315.2). Classification (NCBI taxonomy): domain Eukaryota; kingdom Metazoa; phylum Chordata; class Mammalia; order Artiodactyla; family Delphinidae; genus Globicephala; species Globicephala melas. The sequence goes on along the minus strand of NC_083320.1, from coordinate 28,177,502 downwards.
AGAACTTAGCTTTCCTAGCTTACAGTCTGTAACCATTGGCTCATTAAGTAAATGTTGAATAACTACTTTTAAAATAAGGTGTCACACTGGATATACAGCAGAAAATTCTGTTTAATGAGCCTAAGATTAGCACAAAGCTGGGCACGGTGTTTATAAACGAAGGATTGTTGGACACAGGGCAGAAGCGATTTTTGCAAGGTAGCTTTGGTATCCACTAAGGGAAGTTGAAGCAAAGTAAACCTGGGCCCCAGACTTGCATCCTTCTCTATAGGAGGGGAAGGAGCTGGCAGGTGAGACTGATCACACGTGTGTTCACAAGTTAACACAGGTGGAACCGAGGCTACATAATTCTACATAATTGTAACAGGAAGAGGGCAAGGGTGAGGGACACTGAGAAACACCTACTTAGAAATAAGTGATCCAAAACTTTCTCCTGTCTCAAGCATCCAAGTTACTCTAGATCTTTGGGACCAGGTGGTGACCCATAAAGTAGGAGACATCTACTTAAGTCATAAAATCAATTAAGACATGAAGTATTTGACATTTTAATTTTTTTTTTAATTTTTTAAAAAATTATTTTTGGCTGCGTTGGGTCTCCGTTGCTGTGCGCGGGCTTTCTCTAGTTGCGGCGAGCGGGGACTACTCTTCGTTGCAGTGCTTGGGCTTCTCATTGTGGTGGCTTCTCGTTGCAGAGCACAGGCTCTAGGCATGCGGGCTTCAGTAGTTGCGGCAAGTGGGCTCAGTAGTTGTGGCTAGCAGGCTCTAGAGCACAGGCTCAGTAGTTGTGGCACACGGGCTTAGTTGCTCTGCGGCACGTGGGATCTTCCCGGACCAGGGATGGAACCCGTGTCCCCTGCACTGGCAGGCGGATTCTTAACCACTGTGCCACCAGGGAAGTCCAAGACATTAAGTATTTGGATTGGAGAATCGACACATGAAAACAAGTGCCTCTGAGTATGCATTTTGTCTGTTATAAGGAGAATAGTACCCACAAGCATCTCAAATGGAACTAAAGGAAGAAAACAGGAAATCAAGAAAAATCAATTGTGTTCTACCTCTAATTGCTTATGTGACTAGTATGGCTCACTGCTGGTAGTCCCTTTGGTATATGGTCTCAACTTTGGAGAGCAATACTTCAAAATTATTTTCTCTGTAAGGTTTTAAGTCCTCTGGTAGGGAATTCTCTTCCCAGGGGATGAAAACTTCAAGTATGGGAGGGAATACACATACTCAAATACAATCCTAAAATGTACTGACTGGTTGCTTCCAAAGCTATACTGAAATTCATTTCTGTTCATCAGAAAAGAATTTTCTTCTGGTGGGCTTCATTTTACGTTTGTCTATAAATGACTTTCATGGCAGTGAGAGATTGTAAAGAGAAACTGTCACTCATTGTTGATCAAAAGTTTGACTCAGGGCTTCCCTGGTGGCTCAGTGGTTGAGAGTCCGCCTGCTGATGCAGGAGACACAGGTTCGTGCCCCCGTCTGGGAAGATCCCACATGCCGCGGAACGGCTGGGCCCGTGAGCCATGGCTGCTGAGCCTGCGCGTCCGGAGCCTGTGCTCTGCAACGGGAGAGGCCACAACAGTGAGAGGTCCATGTACCACAAAAAAAAAAAAAGTTTGACTCAAAAAGTTGGGCTACACAATCAGATGGCTGACACGTTAAAAAGTATAAGTAACACTCGGAAGGAAACTGTTCCTACTGTGGCTGATCCACATTTAGGATAATTTAACGTGGCACTTGTAGAATGGACTGTAGCTGTTGCCAGGACAGCTATGTCCTTAAGAACATAAGTAAATAACTCCTCTGAAGTTATGGATGTACCTAATTAAGGAATTTTCCTTTCATTACAGCAAGATGGCAAATGTTAGGCTTGCAAAGTATGAGCACTGCGCCTGGACACAGGGATTATTCAGTGGCACATTGTATCTAGAGACAGAGGCAACTGAGACCAACAGACATCAATTGTCCAAGACAGAGGTCATCTACAAGTATAATCACGTGTTGCTTGATTATACTTGCAGGACTACGGCAACCAAAGAAAGATCTTTAAAAAAACCTAATCTGAACACTAATTGGTTTAAAATTTTAAAGTATTCTACAAGCTGTTAGCTGAGGTGTTTTTTTTTCCCCCACAATGAATATTTAAATTGCTAAGTCAGTTTCGATTTGCATGTTGTATTAACAGAGCTAGAGGTGCTATGTTTAAGTAAGAAATGAAGAGAAAATCATGTCAGGTAATCACTGCTGACTGAAAATACAGGCAGCACACTGGTGGTCTCACGGATCTGTCTCGTTTTGACAATGTTTGGATGGAACAGACGCAGGGACACCCTTTCTTCCTGTCTCTGACCACTCTCCAACCTCCTTTCTAGTCGCGACCCCTGGGACCCTCGCCATCCTCTGTCTCCGGGACCGGCCAACACCGTTTTTTGTGGTTAGCTCCTTACTGCCAACCAGATTCGTCAGAATTATTCCAGCGAGGTAGAGGCCGCTGTCAACTGACTGGTCAGCCATCTGCGGGCCTCCTGCACCCACCTCTCTTTGGGCGTCTAGTTCCACTGCGACGCTCTGGCTCTGGAGGTGTGAGCCACTTCTGTGAATTGGCTCAGCAGAAGCACGAGGGCACTGACCGTCTCTTCAAGATGCAAAATCAGTGTGGCGGCCGCGCCCTCCTCCAGGACATGCAGAAGCCCTCCCAAGAGGAGTGAACTGAAACCCTGGAGAAGACCCTGAACTCAGTCCTGTGGGATCTGCGGGCCCTGGGTTCTGCTTGCACAGACCTCCACCACTGTGACGTCCAGAGAGCCACTTCCTAGATGAGGAGGTGAAACTCATCAAGGAGATGCACTGCACGTGACTAACCTCTGCAGGCGGGACTGGGTGAGCATCTCTTAGAAGGCTCATCCTCCAACAGGACTAGGAGCCTCCAGAGCCCAGTGGACTTTGAAGGACCCCTCTGCATGCCCCTGGTGTCAGAATTTCTGCCCCCTGCAGCCACTAGGCAGTTATTTTAACCACCCTGGAGCCCTCTCCCGAGCTGTGGGCCAAATGGAAACAAAAACGGTTCTGCAGCAAAAGAAAAAAAGAAAAAAGAAACTAAAGACTTTCTGCTCTTGCTAAACTCTATAATGTTTATTTGTTTAATTTCATGGAATGTTGTTATTAAGATTATAAATCGTACGAAATAAATGAATAAATACCAAGTAGCCTCCAACTCAAGTTGAGAAGTGTCAAGATTTATTGGTCTTTCAGGTAAACAATGATTGAGAACCTAGAGTCAATATTTAGTCAAAATTTATCTTGAAAGGCAATAAATCTTGATTTTTGCTAAGGCAAGTAAGTAAATATGTGCACTGCTTGAGAGATTCTGACTGCTTTTCTATCTACTAAATAGCTACAGCGAGTTATAGTGATCTGTGACACGGATTTTCATTTCCAAAGAAATGTTTTGAATTGTTGAGTTACTTTTAATTTTTCCTATGATATGATGCTTCAATACCAGTATTTAGAGTAGTGTAAGATAAGTTTAATAAGAAATGTTATAAATTTCATATCTAGTATATTTAAATCAGTCTAAATTTAGTATTTTTTTCATACTTGTTTTCCTCTTAGAGTTTCTCATTAACTTCTATGCCTGTCTGTTCTTTTCCTAAGGACTTTCAAGAAAATGGTAAGAAATTTAAAATGGAAATAATACAGAAAGAGGCAAATGGATAAACAAATACTAACATAGTGCTTACTATATGCCAGGTTCTGTTATAAGCACTTTACACACACACACACACACACACATTCATTTAATTCTCTTATCATTCTGTGAGGTAGGTATTATCCCCATTTTACAGATGAAGAAACTGAGACAGAGGGTGATACAGTAATTCTGTCCACAGTTGTACATCTAGTGAAAAAGGTAGGACCTAGATGAAACACCCAATACGGCACTTCGTGAGGAACAACAATGAACTCTATAGGTGAATTTCCACGTAGCTATCTCCATACAGAAGATATCACATAAATTGTCTCCTTGTGGATGACAATATGACAAGCACAGAAAATATGAATCAGTTATACAAAAGAACACAATTTAGCTCATCAGTGCATTCAGCCTTGGACCTCACATGCTTTAGCATCTCCTCTGAATATGAACGGTGAAGCGGGGGCAAGAATACAAATCTGTAAGGTGGCAAGTAGAAGACAGTAAGAGATGAGCAAAGGAGGAAGCAATCACTCTAACTGTAGAGATCGAGGAAGGCTGTATAGACATAGGGGCATTTGAGCTGGGCCTTGAAGAAAAAAAGAGATTTTGGAAAAGGAAGGCTCAAGTCAGAAAAATGGAAGCTCATTTGGAAAACATGGACCATTCTAGTTGTCTGAAGCTCACTGTAACTAGAGGGGTGCCAGGAAAAGAGCTTGGAATGGTAAACTGAACATAAGACTCCCGAATGCTCAGGGCAGAAGTCCTTACTAATCAATACGGGATGAGTATTAACGAGTAAGATACAGGAACAGCTAGAGTTGTTAGAAGCAGAACAGCAATCTGCGCTTTGGAAAGATTAATTGGCAAGAAAACACTGGGAGGGGAGAGAACCAGTCGATAAGTTACTGCCCTGGACTGAGCTTGGGTAGGCAGTGGGCTTGGGAGCAGGTAGGGGGAAAAAGAAGGCGATACTGGGAGATAAAGTGTAAATGATTTGGTAGGCGATTCATGGGGAGAGCGTGGCAAGGGGATTGTCAAAGAGGCCCATGGCATTTTGAGCCTGCGACCGTTATATGAGAAATCTATCCGTCAGAAGGGGCGGGTGGTTTAAATGAGAAAATGCTGTTTGAAGCATTAAATTAAAAAAAAAATAGTTCAAAAAATTTGAACTAGCAGATCAACTGATGCCTAAAACTAAGCTGATTGAGAATAATTCCCGTTTATTGTACAAATCAATCTGAATTCAATCTTCTGTTACTTGTGACTGAAAGCATCTGATATATTATACTGAATGTTGGTTGGTGAGGGTTCTATTACTATAACCTAGTCCTTTTACTTAAACCTACCCATTAAGAGGCTGAGGTCTCATTACAAACCATTAGGTGGTACAAAATAATCAACATGCATTTCAGCAGAAGACACTTACTACTTTATAAAGAAGTGAGGAAGAGGAGACATAGTTGGTTGCCCTTGTTTCTTGATAGCACAGTGGTTCTCAACCAGGGGAGATGTTTTGTCCCAACCGGGGACATTTTTGGTTGCCACAAAAGGGTGAGTGGGGGTAGCTACTGGCATCTAATGGATGGAGGCCAGGGATGTTGCTAAACATTCCTCAATGCACAGGACAGCCTCCCACAACAAAGGATTATCTGGCCCCAAATGTCAATAGTGCCACTGTTGAGAAACCCTGCAACAGCACAAAGAGGGCAAGATAAAAGGTCCGTGTACTGACCCTACTTAGTCACTTTTCTCTGCAAGCAATGGATATACCATCTATTATGAGGAGGAAAAGCCCTTTCACCAGCTCTGCTTTCTTATCTAAAGAAAACGATTCATGCTGCTAGGTTAGTTTAGACAAAAGAGATGCCTCCAGAGAGAGGCCTTGTCCACACTGCACCACCATCTACTAGACTACCTGCGAGTAACATCTGCTCCAAGCCTGGGGCTCTTCCCTTCATAAATTAATCCTTCTGGTGAAATACTTGCTACCAATAACCCTTACTTGAAAAACAATGGCAGAAACAGAAGGGGCCAAACTCAGCTGATGATTTTAGACATGCAGGCTGCCGGTGGTGGAATAATGCTCCTCGGTCACAGCTTACACACCACCCACTTCAGTTCTATCTCAAATGTGGAAGTACCAGGATTCCCCATCTGGCACCCCTGCAATCCTAGACAGAAAAGGGAGGTCAACCTCACCACCCTCAACATTAACAAAGCAAATGCTGGGCTGAGCAACTTGGAACTTACATGCTGAAAGCTTTGGGGGAAGACATCTTCATAAGTAAACTGTCTTACTGGAATGTTCCTCTGAACCATATTAGCGCCTGAGGCAAAAGGAAAAATCCATCATACTGATCCTACCTCTATTAACGATTTTTTATTTGTTCATCATGGATTTTTTTTGTATTAATTTTGATTTTTAAATAATATTACATTAAAATAATATTTATCTTGGTTACTGAGGGTTTAGTTTTGTTTTTGTTTTTTTTTTGGCATTTCCTTAAATTCTGTGCCCCAAACGAGCGCCTCACTCCCCTCACCTTAATTTCAGCCCTGCTCTGAACCCTTTTTCCTCACATAGGCTCCATCGTGTGTCCCAATTATGTTCTTTCTACAGTGATTTCCCTTGGTATTTAACATTATATTAAACCACCACTAACTCTTTTCGTGATTCCCAAGTTGCATCTCTATTATGATTGCTTTGAAAGGTCAATAACCTCTGATTGGCTTGAAGTTCAGATTATCTTTTTGATTTACTTGAAAAGCACCTGCCTTTCCTTTCTGTTCTGGAACTTAGGTTTCCTTCCAGTGTGTATACAGAAGGCTTCACGTCCATCAGCCTCATCTGGCCTGTAGCTTCTGTCACACACACTGTCCCACCAGGGTCCCCTCTGACTTCTCTTCCACGTTACTCTCCATTCTCAATGCTTGTTTGTCTCTCCTTATTTTGTGAGAGTCTCATCTCTTTGAACTTTACAGTATCTTTAAAACACAACCTTTCCTCTTCTTTGCTGAAACCTCTCTGAAGAAACCCTGACAGCATCTCTTAGAGTAATTTCTACTTGAGCTATTTTAGTAATGACAACAATTTGATAAAATTAAAGTCATGAGAGTGGATCCGAATAGTACTAGCAATAGCCTCAAAGTAAAAAAAAATCACTTTCATCAGCTTCCTTTAAGTCCGCGCTGAATTCCGGCATTTTCGCCCCACACCAAATCCTTTATGTTCTAGAAGATTTAGGCACTGCCTTGGTCTACTGTCTTTACCTACTCTTCCCCTTATGCCTTCTTTGGCCTGCTTTCCAGTCTCTCTAAAAACACAGGTTTGCAACCGCCACCAAGGCTGATCTTTTAACCATATGTTTCATACTTGAAGAAGACAGGCTGCTTGTGTCAGGATATTTAGAGCTGGTAGGCAAGACACAAAGAAACACCTACAACTCAGAAGCAACCACAGACAGCCATAAATGAGTGAGTGCGGCTGTGTGCCAATAAAACTTTTATTTATGGACACTGGGGAAAAAAAAAAAAAAAGCACACGACACCTTCAAGTAGGAAACGTCTGTTCCCTGGTCTTCGTGTTGCCATTTGAGCGGAACTTCCTAGAGTAATATTCCCAGCTTCTTTCCCCAGTGCTTATCCAGCGCTCCTCACAGATAAAAAAAAATGAGGTATCTGACCGGGGAGTTTAGAAGAAGGACCTTGGCACGTCAGCTGGCCTGCAGGGAGCAGTTTTTCTGTCTGCTATGGAGAGAGGACATGGTCTTAGGGACTCCAGTTGTGACCACATGAATAAGTCTATCTAATTTAAGGGTCCATTCTATAATATTACATGTGATCTATGAGCGATGCATGCGATATCTTGATCTCCATCCTCCTGACCTCTAGAAGCGGAATGAAGAAGCATGATTTATTAACCCTGTAAAGCCTCTATACGGATGACGGCTCAGACAGGCAGGATCCAACACTGGGAGTGGGAAGGAAAGAGGGAGGTAATCAGGAAACCAGAGCATGCCTATTGGTGGGTGAAGGTCATTAAGAAGAGGGTCGTACAGGACAGCTGGGCTCAAGGGGTAGCCAGGAAATCCCCCACATTATTGGACACCTTTTACTCAGTTAAAATTCTTCATCCTAACAGCAGATGAGAAATATCATTTTCCTAAAGGTTTCCCATTCATTTTTAGGTCACAACAAGACCTCTCTTCATCCAAGAGAGAACCTCCCCCCCATGTTTTCTGGGGATAAAATGCAGTGATATATAATATTTGGCACTTTGGGTGCAACTGATATTTTGTAACATTTGAATTGTACATAGTCAAGACAGTTTAATCGTCCCTCAAGTTATAGTGTCAAAGATGCTGACCTGCAAGGCTGTGAAAAGGCTAGCTTGAGGCTGTGTAATAAATCAGTAGCAGGGCTGTAAACAGAAGACTAGGCTCTTGTGCTCCTAATTTATTACTTATCCTACTGAGTCTGGATGCTTCCCAGCCACCAAATCATGTGTCTATTATTTTGTCTGGTCTCTAAAACTCTGGAGGTTGAGAAGAACAACTTTATTGGTAAAGGAATAAAGAGACCAAGGCTTTCAAACTAAGTCTATCCTCTGTGTCAGAGGTACGGGCCTCGTGATTTAAGGGGGAAAGTGATTTTTAGCAAAGCTTTTGGTTCAGCCCCACATGACTTATTTACATTACTGGAAAAAATATGGACAAGACACAACCTTTGGCATACTAGTACAGACCTGGTTAGAATGATGATGACTATAGTTGATAATACTGTACTGTATACTTGAAAGTTGCTAAAAGAGTAGATGTTAAAAGTTCTCACCACCCCAAAAAAAAAAAGCAAGAAAAAAGTAACTGTGAGGTGACCTTTTTGTGGCAATCATTTCACTATATATACATGTATCAGATCATCGCATTGTACACCTTAACGTTACACAATGTTACTTGTGAATTACGTCTCAATAAAGCTGGATTTAAAAAAGAATGTGATTTTTCACTCTTTGGAAACTGATACAAGCCTACATGTCTTTGGTTTTGGAACCCTAGCTCCCATGTCTAGAAGTTGTGTATAGCATAAACTAGATTATTTTCAGTTAAAGGTAATATATAAAATTAATTTTGTTGATCATTTTTATTTATAGCTATTTAAAAAGGAAACACTCTACTTTAAACCAAGATATGAGAGTGGTACCTGGGTGAGAGAGCAGGAATCACAAAGTCATGGACGTGTCCATCACCCCACCACCCTGAGCTGGGGCTCTGGGAGGGCTGTAGCCAGGCTGGGCAGCCCAAGGCCAGCCAGTTTCTTATCGGCTTCTGAAGCTGATCAGTTCCAGAGGGATCCAGGAAGATACCACCAGAAATCTCCCCTCCCCTGGCAGATGCAGTCAATGCTGGAAGGCACCCACCAGTAGCTCACCAGAAATGAGGGAACAGGGTCAGCAGGCCATACCTTCCTCACTCTTTGAAGGGCAACCACAATATCACATCCTCTTTTCATCCAAGTTCTGTTTTTGCTGTGGAAATGGCCCACTCAATATCCTGAGCTGTTGTATCATAAAAAACTATCTGGTCCTTCTTCCTAGTTCCTGGGAGGGAGCTTCTAAAACCCTTGGAATTTCCTCAGTGACACAGGTATCTTTACTATTCATGAGCCCCTTGGATCACAGTTGAGTTAATGCTAATGAAGTAAGTCCTGGTGGACCACGAAATAGCTTCAGGATGGGGGGTGGTCACCAGAATGATCAACCACAGGATTAGAGACTTGGGACTATGAGCCTGCCTGACCTCTGGGGGAGGGAATGGGAGCTAGAGATTGAGTTCAATTCCAAAGTCAATGATTCAATCAATTGTGCCAATATAATGAAACCCCAATAAAAACTAGACACTGAAGCTCTGTGGAACATCCTGGTTGATGAACACATTGGTGTGCTGAAGGGTAGATGCACCCTGATTCCACGGGGAGAGGGCATGGAAGTTCTGTGTTTGGAGCCCTCCCTGACCTTGCCCTCTGAGTCTCTTCATTTGGCTCTTCCTTATTTGTATCCTTTCTAACAAAGCTGTAATAATACAGTCATTCCTGAGTATCCATGGGGTGTTGGTTCCAGGATCCCCCTGTGGATAACAAAATCCACAGATGTTCAAGTCCCTTATATAAAAGGGTGTAGTATTTGCATATAACCTACACGCTGCCTCCCATATACTTTAAATCATCTCTAGATTACTTACAATCTCTAATACAATGTAAATGTTATGCAAATAGTTGCTGATGCCCAACAAATTCAAGTTTTGCTTTCTGGAACTTTTCTGGAGGTATTAGATCAGCATGATAGCAGAGGGAACTAAAAAGGTCCTAAGTTAGTCTGAGGGGTTGGTTGGAGAGGGTGCTCTTGAGAAAGGAATATTTAAGTAGTGACCTGAAGAATGCGTTGCGGATAGTGGTGAGGGTGGCAATATTCCAGGGAGAGGCAACTGCACATGGAGAGGCTCTGAGGCAGGTGGGAAGGAAGTGGTACATTTGAGGAACAGAGTGAAGTCAGTGTGGCTGGAACTCAGTGTGGGAGAGAGTGACAAGAAGGCAAGAGTTGAAGGTTAGGAGGTGGGCAGGGGCCAAATCATGGGGTGGGTCATTGTAAAAATGCTGGTCTTCATGTCAAAAGAAGCGGGAAGCCACTGCAAAATGGTAAAGAAAGGTCTACCAGGGTCAATCTGAATTTTAATAAGATCATACTCACTGTAGTTAAGACAAGGTTTATAAAAGGTTAGAATGGAAGCAGGAAGCCTGGTTAGGAGGCCACTGTAGTCATCTATGTGAACGATGACCAGGCTGGGAGCAAAGAAGGTGAGGGAGGTAAAAGCTGTTTTCAAAATTCAAATACTAAATATGCTTATCAAGTATAAAATAAAAACATATCATTAGGATGTCTTAAAAAAAGAAGCCAAAATGTGGGTCAAGGACTTGAGCTAATCACTTCCTTCATTTGTATACAGCACTGGGTAGAACCCTAAGAGAACATCATTGTGGTTTCCAGAATATAATGAGGATATGGAACCCTAGAGCTTATCAGCAGGTTGATACTAAATGGTTAAAATGTTGAACATATGTAGAAGAAACAGTTAAAGGAAATGAGCTTATATAACCTAGAGAAAACTGAAATATGACTTGATCCATTCACTAAGAACATTCTATGGGCTAGGCTGGTGGTTTCTCAAACTTTGTATGTGTGCAAATCAACTGGAAAGTTTGTGAAATCTCTAGGCCTGATCCTAGAGATACTGACTTCAACAGGTCTAGGGAAGAGTCCAACCAAGGCTCCCCACATCAAGCTCATGATTCACCATGCACATGGTGCTCCAATCACTAGTCTGAGAGGTGCTGGGGCCCTGCCCTCAAAAAAGTGAGACACAAGTCATAGGCCCATGGGTCCAAGACAGTGGAGGTAGGTGGAGTCAAACAGGAGGAATGCTCAAATTTACCTGGGGAATTAAGGCGGGGTTTGGGAAGAGTGGTCAAGGAAGGCTTGGAAATAAGTCTTTGACGGTATAAAGGATTTTTCACACCTACAAGCCTTCAACAAAGCACAATACAAAACTGTACCCAAACACTGGCTGTCACCCCTGATCTCAGGGCACAATGCTTTGCAGGCCTGCTCCACTTTTCATCTGAAACATGTAAAGGAGTTTCATGTTGTTTTTTATTACTATAATTTAATTAAAACATTTTCTATATTAGCATATTTCAAGGTATAAAGTCTTGTCTACAGTCATATTTTCTTCTGCTAAAATGAACTTTTAGTTTACCCCCATGCCTCAATTTCTGGGACTGTATGTGGCCCATGTATGTTGAATGAATGAATGAATGACTAGATGAAAATATTAACGCAAGAAATAAGGTGGTATTAGGATAGTACCAGATTTCCTTATCTAGAGATGTATTTTTAAAATTGCAAGTTTTTCACTTAAGTATGTTTCTGCTTTTAGGCAGTATAATAGATTTTAGAAAACCTCTCCAGTAACTCTTACTCTTAGGACTTCATGAAAAGCTTAGTTTTTCAAGGAACTTAGTTAGAAATTAAGAGAACCTACCCCAGTCTGTCCTAAAACCACACCAAGACCAATTTCCCTCCCAATGAAAGGTCAGTAAATAGAAACTTTTAACTCAACATAGAGTCCAATAGTATATTAACACTTACTTTAGAAGTTTAGCCGGAAATGAACACATGATGAGAACAATGTTAACCATAAAGGAAGCTACAAAAAGGGACAAGAACTTTCCAGACCAAAGTATAGCAACAAAGACTAGGAGAAATGAACAGCTTTAAAAAAAAAAAAAAAAAAAAAAGATAGCACAGCTATGGCCTATGAAGTTCAGGAAGGTCTATCAAAAGATCCCTATCTTCTGAAATTCAAAATGATTTTATTCTTCTGAAACATATCAAAGACCAACATGTGACTTCTGTGATGAGAATACCAGGAATAAATCAAAAAAGCAAATTTATATCCTATAAAATCAAACGGCCTACTTATATAAAGTGATCAAATCTCTCTGAATTTTAGGATGTGAAATAGTTCAAAACCCAAATTATATAACATTCTTCTTCTTCCATAGTCATGGTACTATTTCAGTGTATATTCACATTCTTCATATACATTTATTTTTATTTAAAATGAATTTCCTGGACCTAGAAACTTAGACTGCAAAAAAAGTAATTTATCCAATGACAAACATCAGAGTCAATAAAAAAAAAATTCCCATCTCCTGTCCTCTTAGTCAAGTGATATTTCTAATGTTTTAAATTCTCTTACCCACAGGGAAAAGGTATTACTTATTAAATGAGGTTTAAATAGAGGATCACATTAATCTAATTTCCCCTAATCTTCTATAGACATTCAAAGAATCACAGAATGAGAAATAAAAAAGGGACCATACAGAGCAAAACCATCCCCTCTAAAATATCCCAGACAAATGGAAGCGTTGGAGGGAAACTCAAAGACCTTCGTGTGCTATAGTTACTTATTTAATTGGCTTCCGATTTTCAAGTTCTGTGAGGACACACAGTGGGATTATCTTGTTCACTAAACATCAAGCATAGTACTTAGAACATAGTAGAACTTCAATAAATATTTGCAGAAGGGCTGAATTAATAAATCTCTTCATCCTGCAGAGGAGAACACGTAGCTCAGACAAGTTAGGCGACTGGCCTTGAGGTTCTTCTGGTCTCGTTGGCCAGGGCTCTTGCCACTCTACTCATTTTCACCCATGGCCATCAAACCCTCTTCAATAAGGGAAAATCCATTCTACTCTGGGCATTTCTGTTACTTTGATCCAGTGGAATTACATAAAGTAAGCCTATTTTCTCTTCTAAATGGCAGCCTTCAAATAATGTGGAGACGACTTGTGTCCTCCCTATTCCAGGTTACATTTGTGTGGCATGGTTTTTAGTCCTTTCACTATCCTATCAGGTGTCAATAGATGTGGTTGGTTGTTCTTCCAGAGCAGCATTCATAACCGACATCTCCAGGTGGGGTCTGGCCACAGTGAGGATGTGTTCTCTTCCTTCTGGACCTGCTTTGTGAATGCATTTGGTGTAGGCACAACAGCACAAATGCTGGCTTCCCCATGGCTTCATCTGCATGCCCACATGAGCATGAGACCAGAAGAACCTACCTTCTATATTTGCCTTTAATTTTCTGAATATAAGTATAGTCCTATCTATTAATCCCTACTAAATTTCACCTTGCTTGGTCCATTCCTCTAGCTTGTTTCAGAATCTCCATTCTCTCATTCAACATATTAGCTGTTCAACCTAGTTTTGAGATAGCTGCAAATTTGGTAAGTATGCCTATGATATCTTTATCCAGGTAATTATTGTCCTATGTGGGCAAATAATAAAAATAGCTAATCCTTCTATAGCACTTACCATGTGCCAGGCCCTGTTCCAAGCCCTTTTAACCCATTTCATTCTTACTACAAACTTCTGGGGTAGATGTGATTATTTTCTCACACCTGAGATTTTTAAATGGAGGTACAGAGAGGTTAAGTAATTTACCCAGAGTCACAGAGCTAGTGAGTAGCAGATCTAGAAACGTAGCCAGTCTGATTCCAGAGTCCTCGTTCTTAATTACTAAAGTGTGCTGCTTCTCATTGTTATCATGTACCTTTACTGACAACATTCTAGGCTGAAAGGAATCCATTAGTCAATAATCCTTGGGTAGAGCTGCCAATCATTCACCATTCACAAAATGACATAACTAAAGTCTCTGATAACCCAAGTTTCTCTGTCTTGAGGGTTTTGCCAAATGCTTTTCTGAACACTAAGCATGGATCTGACTTAACTGCCTAGTAATCCCTCATTTTTCCTTTGTGCATTTTCAACCAGACTATAAAAAGTCCTGGGGGTCCAGGCCACATCTATGCTTGTCTTATATCTCCCATCTCACCTACTACCTAATGAGCACATAAGAGAAATTCAAGTTTTATCTTTGACAGATGGTACTAAAAGCTGAGGCGATGTTCCCCTGAGATTAATTCTGCAGGAAGTAGGAGGATAAAGTTTAAAATGCGGGAGTGAGGAGAGACACCCTTTAGCACTTGAGCTTTCAAGTTCTCTACAACAGGGATTCTCTGACATGAACTCAAACATGGATGTATGGGTCTCCAAACCAGTGGCCATGATGCTTGACCGCTTTGTCTCTCAGTCCCATCCAACCCCCCATACCCTTTTTTGGGGGTAGTTATTCTAGATGTCTTTGAAGAGCACAGCCTGCACCTCACTCCCACTTAGATATCCTGAGGTGCCCGGTAGAGCATGTGTGTGGTGTACATGAAGGGTTTAATAAATGCTTGTTGAAATAAACCCTCCACTAAAACTCCACTTAAGGATTTTACTGTCAGCAACCCCTCCGTGGTCATATTCAAGGTTGGGGAAATAAAACTTAGCCCTCCAGCACGCACAAAAAACTAACTAACTAACTAACTAGAGATTACTTCTCTGGGAGATAACAATCAAATACACTCAAAAACAAAATAACTTAGACAATACAAAGTGAGAAGGCAACAATGGACTCAACAATTCTCATTTATCCAAGCTATTTATATGTTTTGAGGGGCATAGCTGAGTCTTCCTTAATTGTTTTTTTCTCCTCCAATTGGCTACTTGCCTATTCCTTAAGTCAAATAAATCTTCACTGTATTACTATCCCTTATAAGTGGGAGACAAATTTGAAAATAGTAGTAAAGATACCATGGAAAGTCAATGTCTTTTTATTTCTGTCTCTCATTGCCTTAGGAGATCTGGCATTTTGGCTACTAGAGGATACCCTGATTTTTCACACGGGAATCAAAACAGATTTTTGGCTATGCTAGAATTTGCTTTTTCAGGAGCCTAAGTTATAAGTTGTATAACTTTCCTTCTTGGCACTTGAAAGCCTACAGACCTTTCTTTACCTAGACTCACATGCACAACTAGTTCCCAAATTCAATTTCTCTTTTTCTTAAGAATGGCCATTCTGCATGATTTACTCTGAGGCCAATAAGTAAGTAACTATGCCCAACTCAGAAATATTGCTTACTTTCAGACTGGCGGCTATGTAATGAATAATTAACCACTCCATACTTTCTATCAGGGATGCTTATATTACCAGGGTAAAGGTATCCTTTATGTCTAAACGATGTCATAAAACAGGCCTTTGCCAGAAAGACACCCTCATTTATCACATGAAATGCCATGTGGTATTAACAAGGTCGATACTGTTTGTTTAATATATTTTGCTTTCATAGGGGCTTGAAATGATTTGTTTTTGCAGCTGTAACAGAGTTAAATTAGGGATTTAGCTTCAGCTTAGCTAGTTGGGCATATATAACCAGGGGCTATTAATTATCTGCCTAGAGGCCTTTGGTCATCTTCCCACAATTTACAGCAATCTTGGGGTGCTGAGTTACACCACAAGCAGCCAGGTTCTATCCTAAAATAATCAATCTTGGCTTCTCAGGAACTGAGGGGAGATTAAATAATTCAAATTTTTATTTCTTATTCCACAACACCTCCAAAACACACACACATGTAAATGTTATTAGTGCACAGCTTCTTAGTTGAAAGACTAGCTTCAGACATCCGTTCCCACAAATGAGAAACTAAAAAAACAAAAACAAGAACACTTTTCTGACCTTAAAGAACCAATAATCAGCCCTCTTACCCTTTTCTCTCTTCTCACACAGCTGCTCTGCCTTAAATGGACCAGGGGGAGAGGAGGAAATTTGCTCCAAAGATAAATTTGTCAAAAGCATGCACTACAATCCTCATTCCTCACTACCTGCTTGTGAATGTCGGCTGGGAGCAACTGCTGAAAAGCTTGGGGTGGAGGGGTGGAGGGGTGGCGGGAAGCAAGGGGAGAGAAGGGGAGAAAAGGGGCGGGGCAAAGAAAAACTGGAGTGCAATGCAAGCAAAAAGGAAATCTCACACTCAGACACACACACACTCACACTCAGACACACACACACTCACACTCACTCACTCAAACACACAAAGAGAGGGAGAAAAGGCTCCCCCCACCTCAGGTCCTAACAACATACTTCTTTATCAGAGGTTCATTGTCAATCAATTAGCCGAGGCAGCAGGGGTCTGTGAGGTGGGGGGCACCCGTGGAAACAATGGGCAGTCCTGTTGTATTACTATTTAATCACTTCTGCTAAATAAATAGAGCAGCCCCAAGGTGCTGTCATGTCAAGGGAATTTATAACAAAAAAACCTTCATTTTTCATTGGTCATTCCTTTTCTCCCTTCAGGACAAGAGAGGGTTATTACTGTAGCCTTAAGTTCCATCTTTGTGTTTCTTGCCTTTGATTCCCACTCGGACCCTGCCACTTTCTGGCACTAATTTGTCAGGCTGAACAAAGAGAGGATTTGTACCTCCTGTAAGGTCTCAATTAGGAATGGCTTCTGCTGTATTATGTGCCATTCAGAGAGGACACAATGCCGGTAATTACAGGAATTTGCACTAAATGGCTGAAGAATTCACAGCAAAACTCCCCCCCCCCCCCTTGGGCTTACCCCTCCCAAGGGCTGGGGGGAAAAAAAGGAAAGCAAAATGCTCTGAATGCCAGAGAGATGTAATTACCAACAGCAGTCCCAAGAGGTTAAACAGCAGCCGAAGGAGTAAAACCATAAAAACTGACAGTGTGAGATGGTGGAGGAGATCCCCTCAGCCCACTGTTTTCTTGCTGTCTCTCGCGTTAACATTTTCAATTTCAGTTCAGAATCAGGAACACTGCCCCACAGTGGGCTGTCCGATTTCACCTTCAGATTACAAAGCAGTAAGACACTTCAAGACCGGAGCTTTGCATCTCTTGTAGCATCTATAAAAAAAAGGGCCTGGGCCCTTTTATCACAATACTCAATTGCTAGGTTTCTTGTTTGTTGGGAAATTAGAGGAAGAAATCTGTATGTATTAGTGCCAAGAAAACCATGCATCTATCGAGGGGAAACAGGTATGTACACATGTCTAATTACAGAAGAAAACCGGGCTACTGCCTTATAATTGAATTTATACAGCATTTTGTGAACAACCTCATGTAGAACCACTTACAGGTACATACCCCATAAATATTTTAATAAGCTGCACAGTCGTTTGTCTTAGCATTAATATTTTAACACTATAGATGCCCCATTGCCGAACATAATTTTGAATCCCAACCAGTGACTTCATTAAAGAAGGATTCCTCATTTTCTGCTACAGATGTGTTTCTGTAAAGCTGTGCTAAAGCACCAGCAAATTAATTGTTCTTAAACACCACTTTCCTCACGTGCTCCTCTGCTCAGGAACGTTCTGGGACTTCAGGGTCAAACATGAAGTTCAACCTTATCAAACTGCCCTTTTTTCTGTAGGTCAAAAATGACTGTCTGCAATTTCACAGAGTTCCACACGGCACCACCTCTGACAGCTCTCTAATCTGACCTGTGGGCCTAACTTCCGCAGCCCAGCTCACAGTTGCCATTTGGCATTGGTGATGTGAACATCTGATTAGTGTCTGTTTTCCCCAGGGGACTGCAAGTTCCATGAAGGCAGGGACAGGGACCACGTTTGCTTTCTCGCAGCACTGACTCGTCCAGGTGCACCTGAGTTTGGGGCATGTGGTCAGAAACTCAGCGCACAATAAATGGTAGAATGAATGGAAAAACGTGATTTTCAAAGGCATGTTCTCAGGGATAAGGAGCAGCAAATATAAAGGCCCTGGAGGCATGAATGACCAAGGTAGGTTCCGGAACAGCAAGAAGACCACTGTAGCTGGGTTTCCTAATACAGGGCAGCCATGGATCTGGAGAGGAAGCCATGGAACAAACCACACATAATCAAATACAACTATAAAAAGTTCAAGCACATGTTAAGAAATACACAGTTATGCACAAGCATGTATTTTTAAAACCGTAACCTCAGGCATTTGGGGATGGTCAGAGTCCATTTTCTCTGCAAGGGCTCTTTAAGTTTCAAAAAAGGATATAGAAAATTCTTCACCTACAGAAAGAATTTAGCGAAGTGAGGCCAACTGCACTATTTTGTAGATTTAAAAGCCAACATTTGTGGCTCCCCCAAATAGCATCTGAATGACATCATGATAAAGAGCTGCTCAGTGCAATCTTCCACTTTTAAAGTTTATTCATCAAAAATATTTAAAGGGGGAGGGACTAAGTGGACATAAATAGTTGTAGTCTAAAGAGGCTCACTTAAACCATGAAATACTGTGAATTAGCTTCTCCCTAAAATGATAAAGACAAGATTCAACTAAAAACGATTTACTGGACTTTTTGACAGTTTGGGAGGTAAACACGCTATACAACCAGTTTTTTCACTGAATGTGTGTTTTTATGAGGATGAAAAGTTAGGGGACACAAGTACTAAATGAATAAACAGCTGGTTTAGATTAACTGTGTTTGTGAGAAACATAAATCAATTTTTAAAGTTCCATCTGCTATAATAATCTTTGATATAATAAACAGCCTCCCAGATAATTTAGAAAACATTCAGAGGTTTGCTTACCAAGTTTTGATATTTTTCTTTTGAGACTCTGCCCCCTACAGGAGATGAAGTATTCCTACCTGAGGTAGGAAACCGGTATTCCGGGCACGCTTACCCATAACCCACGTGTACCACAAAGCAACAGAGCGTAGCAGTTTCTGATGGAAGAGGGGGCACTGAAGTAAAATTAAAAATTTCTACTTGAGAGTCAGCCGCACTGTACAAATTAGGACTGACTTCTCCCCATGCCAAATGAGAAACCTACCTGTGCCCCATTAGAACCCCAAATCAAAGCATGAAGGTAAAAGCTGGGCAGCAAAGGAGTTTTAGACTACATTACCCCTGTCTCCTGGGTTCCCTATTACCACCCATCCCCACCCTATTCTCCAGCCAGCTATTCAGTGAGCACTTGATTCGCACAGCAAAGGGCAGCATCCTAAAACACGGACCCTAAAGCAGCTGCCCCAAGTTCTATCCCAGCCCATCATGTGATCCTTTTCCTACTCTTTTCCACTTAGCTTCCTTCTCCCTGTCTCTCCTACTCAACTTTCTATGCCTTTTTCCTGTTTTAATTTCTCCATCTGCTAGATGTGGTAGACCTGCTGAATGGTACCCTCTACCTGCATCTCTCCTTCCTCTAAGTGTCAGAAATGCTACTCAGGTGGTACAGAATGTGGGCAGGGCACACTCCATCAGGAAGCAAACTTAGGAGAGGAAGGTGAAGTAGGAGCCAACAAAGGGACCATCTTTTCTAACACCTGAGGCTTTTCTTGTCTCTTTTACTAGAAAGTTTCCCGGTTCATACTCTGGTCTCTACCTTGAAAATTAAGCTGAGCTGTTCTCCCTGATTCCAATAACAAAGCAGATTTGTTGCCCCTCTCAGCAGTCTAAAGCCACAGGAGTGTACCATAATTCCAGCATGTCCACAGAGTAAGCACTTATAAATTATTGTTGAATGGCGGAACTTTGAAATATAATACATGCACTAGTAAAATAAGACACTGAAATGTCAATAATTTCTAAAAACTGTGCTAAAACCAGCATCTCCTTAGTTCAAAAGCATTTTCCAAAAGTAGCTGGCTGACTTAACACAAGGTCACTCATGCCTGCACACATACGGCCCTCACCTAGTACAGCTTCTTTATCGGCTCGGGGTTGCTGGTCTCTCCCATCCCACCCTGCAAGTGTCTGCTCCCAGTTACTGAGGCCCTCCAGACAGAGCAGGGATGACTTACTTAATCTCCCCTTTGGGTAAATTATTTTTCAGTAGTAAAGGTGATCATCATAACTAACTTAAATTCAAAGCTTCACTGTGCCACCACTATTTGGCTTTTCAATGCAGGAACAAGCACGAAATTGAAAATTTAGTCTTGACTGGTGGTGACTTCCCTGTTCATTTCTAAACAACATACTTAAATCTGATACACTTGAATTGAAATTTTCCAAATCAGGCTTTCAATTAAAGCTACCTTCATGGTAAATTTCTTGTGACAAATTGTGGGGTTTACTGAAATAACTTGATTTCATTTACAGGAGATATATAGACTTGGTTTAGTGCGGGTTGTTCTCTTTCTGGTTTACTGTCTGGGGGAAGGTGAGAGGAAGGGTGAGTAGGGGAGAGAAGCAGTTACAGGGTTTTAAGAACTAACAGATGACTGCCTTGGCCTCCACCTTGTATCTCACCCTCCACAGCAGTTCCAGTAGCCCCAGGCTTCCCCAGGATGAGGCACCGGCCCATCGTGACTCAGAGGTCATCTGCTGAATCATCTTAGCCCTGCTCTTAGCCACCTCCAGGTTTTCTGTCAAGGCTGACTTTCTGGATCCTACCTTAACAGGGTTTGACAAGGTCATGATCAATGACAGTTACTGACTACAGACATCTTCCTCGCCTAAGGAGTGCTAGTGGTCAGCTTTGGGCTTGAATGTCTCTTAGGAGACAATTTGTGACATCCACATTCCCAGCGACCTTTATTTAAGAAGGCTGAGGAAATGTCATCACAGCAGACTCAGGAAGCCTAAATTCTAGCCTCGTATGCTTCAGCCAAGTCTTTCTGATTCAGTGGGTAGATCAGAGCTGCTTCTACTTACTTCACCAGCATGGCATGAAGACGGACAGATGGTTTAATATAGCAAACTCCTTAAAGGAGACATGCCTTTTCAACAAGAGGTAGCTAGGACTGGTCTCTTGAGGGGACTTTTAAAGTGAATTCCAATTGTGGGATTCAGGATTATTCTTTAATGAGCTTTAGGCTGAAAATATGTTTCATACCTGCACATTTGAAACTCTGAGCAGTGAGTCCTCGTTCCAAAGACAAAGTCGTCAGGATGCTGAGGAAGCTGGTGGTCACAGACTGGCGTTTGTTCTTCCTGAGTTCATGCCCACCCATCTGATCCTTGGGTTTGGTCCTCAGCGTGACCTGCAGGTTTTGTTCTGAACTCCTTGCCGCATTGGCAGCCGTTTTCAGAGCCTCCATCCACTCCTGGGCCCTCTGCCGGGTCTCAGCACGGAGGCGGAGGACATCTTGGGGGAAAATGACTTGAAAGCAAGAGTCACAGTCATCCAGGTTGTCCATCTGGACGGCCAGACACACATCCACATTGTAGCTCAGCAGGGGATCCTCGTCCAGCTTGCCAGGCTGAAAAGCCATCAGGTAGGCCGGGCTCAGGACAAACGTAAATGCCTTCCAGTTGTTTTGGATGGTCAGCCTGTACAGCGTCCCCGATTTGAGGATGTTTTGGTACTCTTTGGGGCTATCCAAGACAGGGGATGGCACGAGCAGCTCACTGGATTTCTTCTGCAAACAACGATTCTGTGGACAGTCGGCATGATGACCGAGCCCCGGTGAGTCAGCCAGTTCCTCTGGCCGTCCCATGTAAGCAGGCGCGGCGGCGTGCACACCTTCCCAAAGCTTCTGCCCCCAGTCCAAAGCCTCCCATGGCGACTCTGCCTTTAGCTGCAGCTGAGTGTTGTCATACAGAACAGTATCCACCAGCCTGGCCTCGAGGTTGCCCAGAACAGATATGCTCTGGAAGTGTGACAGCTGATACGTTCCACAGAGGTTCTGATTCCCACTGCTGTCGAGGCTGTAGAAGTATAAGCTGTAGGGGGAGAGTTCCGCGTAACAGCTTTGCCAGTAACTGTCATGGTCCTTCCGAATCTCCAGGTAACCCTTTTTCAGAATGTTTGGGAATGCCTCCTTGTGTTCTAGAAAGAAAGGAAAAAAAAATAAAAGGAAGCAACATATTAATCCATTAATATGAATGAACAAATGAGATGAAAAGGCAGGTGCCAGAAACCAAACGGATCAGGGGTTGACATCCTTCTGGCCCAAGAGTAAGTACTGGGGAGTGGGGTGTTGGGGTTTCATGGTCAATGTGACATGCAGAAGTCCGTTCGGAAAACAGAAACACCGAATGACTGGGACTCTGCCATGTGGGCCCATGAAACAACTGCGCTTTGCCAGGATTTCTTGTTTTCTAGATGACGTTCTACAGAGTACCAAATACGAGAGAGAGAATGTTCCTCCTGCCACCTGACCTAACTCCCTGCTAATACGCATCTTTCTTTAGGTAGGGAAAGCCAGGAAGGGCCAGTGGAAAGACCAGAGCATGAAGTGCACTGCACTTCTCATAAACTCCTGTTTCTCAGATGCCCCCATCAGTCTTCAAGGCCAGGCCATGAGCCTTCTGGCTCATAACCAGTTCTCCAGCCACGCCTCAACTACTCACTTCTTAGATCTCTGCTTGGATAGCAGTTCCTCTCACCTCTGAGCCTGCTTATGCTGTTCCCTCTGCTTGCAATGCCCCTTTCTCACCACTTCCACCAGCTATGACACACTTACTCTTCACTCAGCCATCCTCTCTTCCAGAAAGGGAGTTTGTCCCGACTCTCCCAACCCCACTCCCTCGCCTGCACAGACACATCCCTCGGTCAGTATCAGGGATCCTTACTATATTATTCCTCTCTAATGGGCTCTCATCAGTTTATATAAAACAGTTTATAATTTTTAAATTATAAAAATAATTTATAATTTTTAAAGAAGTGTGTCTTCGCCACTGGTCTGTAAGCTCCACTGAGGACAGGGGCTAAGGCCTGTCCTGTCATCCTTATATCACAGCACATAGTGTAATGCCTGGTACACAGTAGGTACTTAGTAAGTACTTGTTGAATTAGAGTAGAAATAAAGCTTCTACTATAATGTCCAGCATATAATAGGTATAATTCCCTTCCCTTCTCTTCCCCTGTGTTTCACAAGTCCATCTGGTCATGCCATCTTTAATCAATGACTAGCTGCAACAGATACAAATTTCATACTTTAATAAAAGGGGACTGTCACTTGGGAGATGTCCTGATACTTTCAACAGGCATGAAAATGAGGGAGCTCTCCTCCCTAGTACAGCTTTTCGTTTCTGAGATGTTTCTCAATCTTTTTGCTGACACACGTCGGAGACAGTCATACACTAATTGAGTCACTCCGTGAAGAAGAGAAATCACATTCCCAAAGGGTATGATTTCTGATCTTGGCTGGAGGAAAAAAAAAAAAAAAAAAAGAGTAACACAGATCTAGATCTTCAAATAGGAAAAACCAAAAGAGAAAATGAGAGAAATGCAGCAGAGAAAAGCCAGTTTTACCTGCTTTACATCTCTGCTCCTGACATTCGTCAGTATTTCTGTGGTAATTCAAAAGCCATTAATTTCTTGCAACCCACACTAATCCCTTTGCAGAGAGAGATAATGGATGCCTATTCTCCGTTTTCTTTTCTGATAATGCAGTAAGAGAGGCAGTGCTGTTAGAGACACTGATGCCACCTCTCCGCCTCTCATTTACATCAGGTGCCGATGACAGTTCAACCTTTTCCATAATAAGACCCATAACCTCGCATCCCTCCATCCCCATCCCTCCTGTGACCTAACAGCTCAGGCATGTATCCCCGAATAAAATAAAAACCATCTCTCTTGCTTTTAGCTAGGAATTTTCCTCTCCTTTTCTTTCCTCCCTGAGAGCTTTTTACAACAGCTTCCACGAATTAGAAATTCTAACTATAATTGGACCCAAGCCAGAAGCAAACCTCACTCCTTTCTGACTGTATAAGCTAGGGTGTCAGATGCCAGCTTGGGTGGATTGAATAGAAGTCTAACAGGGAGTCTCAAAAGTTCCCCCACCTTCTTGCTGCAAAATAAGGTAAAGAATGCACTGTGTTTCAATATCTTCTCTCCACCTCGGCTCAGCCCTCTCTAAATAGGTATGTTAAATTGAGATAGAAAAGAGGGGTGTTAATCATAGGAAATGGCCCATCCTTATAGGCTGCAGTTTGTAGTGTAATTTCTTGGAAAAGAAGAGAACAGATGTGATCAGAAAACTATTCTCAGCATGTATTCCTTTCTGGAGGGCCTGTTTATTTCAAACCTTATTAATATGTTGTGTGTGAAGTATTAATTATCTGACTGTAGAGGGCTGGAGAACTACCATTTCTCTTTAATCTCTAGCTGCTACTTTCTACTGAATCTGAAGTTTATTTTGAATATTTTTGCTATTGACAAATCAGAAGTTATATACTTAAATCTAAGCTTTCGTTAATTTACTATAGTTCAACTTTTGTTTCCCCGGACCATATCATTTCATCACATACATTCTTCTAAAGTGTTCCATTTCACGAATGAACAATATGACCTCTGTCTTAATTAATATCATAAATGGTTCAGGTAGAACAGCTGACAAAGATTATCGCCGTTTCCCCAATGAAAATAGAGAAAGGTGATCAAAATGAATCACTGTGTCTGTAAATTTCATACTGAAACCATAAGAGAGTAAGTCCCTTGTGAAAAACAGCAAGAAGCAAAAACAAAAACATAAACAAAAAGAACTTGAGAACTCTTTGCTTCCCCACTGCTTTCCACTGTGGCTAGTTACAAAGACCTGGGTCAGTTCCTCCTCAACAAAGACCCCTTTTCCTTCTCCCCCTGGTCCCACAGTACCCAGCGCAGTGGCTTAAGGACAAAAATTGCTACTGATTGACGAGGAAGAGGGGATTTTTCCCCCTCATGAACCTCATTCATTTCTGTACTGCCAACTCACTGAAGAGTTCCTCTTTTGCCATTATTTCCTCTTTCTGTTCTCAAAAAAGTTCCCATTCTCAGGCCACCATCTTAATCAAGATCTTAAATGGGCTCCCATTTCAAGCCCTCCCCCCGCACCCCACCATGTCACACTCAGTTACCGGGGTAACCTTTCTGGATCACTCATAACCTTTCCCATGCCCTCCCCATCAGCCCAAAACCCTGCACAAGTTTCCTGGTGCTACACAATAAAGTCCAAACTCCTTAGACCGGCCTTAACACATTTTCTCATGGAAAATTTCAAACACAGTTAAAGGCATGGAGAAGAGTAAAATGGACACCTGTGGGCTCACCCCTTAGCTTAAAAGTCATCAGGTTTCTGCTATTCTTGTTTCCTCTTTCCCACTCCTCTCCAACTCTTGCTTTTTATTGTTTTTTGTTTGTTTGTTTGTTTTTGCTGGAATACTTGAAAGCAAATTGCAGACATTTTATCATTTCTACTGTAAATATTTCAGGCTGTACTTCTAACAGATAAGAATATATACATATATATATATATATATATATATATATACCAGTTTCACACCCAAAACATGAATAATTACTTATCCAATACCCAGTCTGTATCTCATTTCCCCAGATTCTCTCAAAAAATTTCTTTATACAGATGGTTTGCTCGATTTAGGTCCACACCTTGATTTGGCTGGTAGGTCTTTTAAGCCTCTTTAAACCTATAACAGTTCCCTCTTTCTCCTTTTTTTCTCATGCCATGTATTTATTGAAGAAATTCATTCCTTTGTCCTGTAGAATTTCTCACATTCTGGATTTGGCTGAGTGTATCCTCACGGTATCAGTCAAATGCTCCTGTTTCCCAGGTTTTCCATCAACTGCTATTTACTTATTTTATTATTATTTTTTAAAATATTTACCTATTTATTTGGTTGACTGAGTCTTAGTAGCGGCAGGCAGGCTCCTTAGTTGCAGCTCGCCAGCTTGTCAGCTGCGGCATGTATGTGGGATCTAGTCCTCTGACCAGGGGTAAAACCCAGGCCCCCTGCATTGGGAGCAGAGTCAACCACTGTGCCACCAGGGAAGTCCCTCATCTGCTATTTAGATCTCAAGATCCAGTTAGGTTTTTTTGTGTGTCTTTTTCGTGCAAGAATATGTTACAGGTGGTTGCCCTACTTGCAGGGATATGGAGATTGATTAGGAGGCTCAGATGAGGTTAGCCTGACCCCTCCGTTTTGAGTTTCCCCAGGGACCTTTCACACTGCAGCCACTCTCTTCCATTCCCCACACTCCAGCCAGGGGACTTGCTGTGGCTTCCATTACTGGCCCCTCCCGACCTTCAGGCATTTTCTCTCACTGTTTTCCCTGCCTAGATTTCCCTGCATCTCTGCTTGTCCATGTTTTCATCCTACGTGAGAGCTAGTATAAAATCTCACCTTTTCCTGAAGCCTTTCTTTGTCCCCTCCAGTTGAACACAGCTGTCCTCCTCTGAAGCCCCATGGCTCTATGGCTACACCACCCTGATGACTCATTTCAGATACTATTTCACACTCATCAAATATGTACTAAGTTATATAATAAAAGTATTCCAAGAAAATCAATAAGAAATGATTTTAAAAAGTTTCTGCCTCCACATCCCGGCACCCACAATCCTTCTGCCCAGACTGTAGAGCGTTTGATAGGAAGCCTTTAGACAGTATACATATGTAATAATAATATTATAAATAATAATTGGGACTGTTCACATATATTAGCATATGTAATTAAAATGTGCTTCTATTTGGGTTACTTTATGCAATTCTGTTTTTTTAAAAACCAGCATGTCCCAGATCACAATAAATGAAACATTTAGGTAAACGTTTAATTTACCAAGAAAGTCTGAACTGCCCGAGTCAACACCATGAATGATGTCATAAGAATAGGACTTCAAAGATCAGACAATAGTTCAAAATGAAAGATAAAGAGCAACGTTTTAACATTTTCAAAGAACTCAGAAGCCTATGTGGTGTCAGTATTCCAAATCAAAATTATCTAGGCAAATTTAAAGGAAACATTTAAGTTCTTACAACAAGATGAATAAATGTGAAAGGAAGCCGAAGTAGAGAGTGAATGGAGTACCATGATGCTACAGAATCACATTCTGTCCTAGACAAGCCCAAAAGCACTGCCCCTCAAAGTTCAACAGATTTATTACATTTATTACATAAATGTATACATTTATTACATTACATTTATTACATTTATTACATTTACATTTATTACAGTTATTGCCCTTCATCATCTTTCTTTTCAGTTTCTCTACAGGTTATCTAGGCTATTGTTAGCTAAAAGGATAGATGATTTTAAGATCTGAAAGCCTAGGAAACAGGATTTACAACTACACATGGGCTCAAAACTAAGGGAGAAAAGCAATTTGACACACATTTACTGAGTACCAACTATGTGCAAAGTAGAACACTAAGCTTTACTGGAGACCCAAAGATGACAGAGGTCCTCAAGATGCTTACAATTCAGTTTTGGCAAATGACTCTAATAGGAGGCTTCCAGGTCAAGGATAAAGGAGGAACCATAGCGCCACTTCAAAACAAAGACACTTCTATGATTTGGCTCTTCTTCATGAATGGCCAGTGCCAATGACCTGTACTCAACCGCTACTGTCTCTTGACTTCCAGATCCCATCCCCAGCCTCCCAGACTACAGTGCCACTTGGTTCAACCTCACCTCACAGCTCTGACCCAGGTGCTGCCAGCACTACATGACAGCCTAGAGCATGGGAGAATGTGACTAGACTCCCTCAGATACAGACAACCTGAGAACCGTCTGTCTACTCACTGGCCAGCCCCACTTCCTCCTCCAAGACTGCACGCTTCTCTGGGGTTAGTTACAACCTCTAGGCTTCAGGACTCAGCCCTAGTCCTCAACTCCAATTTCTGGACTTCCCCTCTTACTGAATGGCCTGCTCTTAGCTCCACGCACCCTTGGAGTAATAGCCCCTTCTGGCACTGTCTGACGCAGAGACAGGAGGCAACTTTCACTGACTGCTACTGACTGCCTGGAACCCTGTACTGAGAAAGATGCTGAGGCCACATCCAGACTCAGTGGGGAAAAAGCACCATGATGTCACTGAGGTGGGAAAAGATACATGTTATGTATTTGCCACCTGGTTTTAGGATCTTTACAAACATAGGTCCTCCCCCTCCTTGATTCCAGAGACCTAATTCTCTCTTCCACAACAGTAACATCCCAGACCTCTTAGACCTCTTCATCACAAAGTATTTTCCAACTTCCAATGCAGTACTCCTTCATTCTTCTCACTCCTCCACCTCCCCTACCTTCCATTCCATCCTTATAAAGACCTTTAAACATGAAGCCCTTCTACCTCACCCCTTAAAGTCTCTTCCTTGTTTCACTGGACTCCCTCCTCTAGACTCTGTAGTCAATAGTTAAAACTTGTTTGCTCAGACTTCCCAGATTTAAGCACCAACTCTGGATCGTTACCATCGTCTATTTAAGACCAGCATGCTCGAGGAAGACTCAGAAGTATTAACACAGGTATGTTAGTTCATTTCAACTGCTATAACAAAATACCATAATCTGGGTACCTTGTAAACAACAGAAATTTATTTCTCACAGCTCTGGAGGCTGGAAGTCTGAGACCAAAGTACCAGCTTTGGTACTGGTGAGATAAAGCTTCCTGGTTGATAAAAGGCCATCTTTTTGCTATAACTTCGCATGGCGGAAGGGGCTAGGGAGCTCTGTAGGGTCTCTTTTATAAAAGAGACTAATCCCATTCATGAGGGCCCCACCCTCATGACCTGAGCACCCCCAAAGCCTCCTCTTAATTCCATCACTTCAGGGGTCAGAAGTTTAACATATGAATTTTGCGGGGGGACACAAATATTCAGGCCGGAGCACCGGTCAAACATAGATTCATGTTGCTCAACTTCTTTTATAGCTTTAATCCTGACAATTCATTCTTTTATTCATCTCATGGATCCCAAACACAATCCAAGAACAATTTTCCCACATCTTTAGTCTTTTCAAACTGCAAATGCCACCATCTCTTTATGTACCATAGGGAGCTCCTTTACATATACCATACTCGGCTTCACTTCAACATTACACTAACCAATATCCTATACAAGTAAGACAGAGCACAGTGGTTAAGACCACATGTGCTAGAGCCAACTGGCTTAAGTTTAAATCATAATTCTGACCTTACTGGCTGGGTAACCCTGGACCAATTACTTAACCCAAGTCTCAGTCTTATCATCTTTAAAACGGGCTATATTAGCACCTACCTCATTGTACTATTGTGAGGAAGAAATGAGTAACTCTCAGAACGCTGCCTGACACATCTTAAGTATTCAATAGATGTTTCCTATTTTAGCTTCTGGTCTCAAAAGAAGCAGCTTCTTGCCTCCTTGTTAAAGCTAACCCTTCCACCTTCACTCTGTACCTAATTCTTTCCCTCTTCTTCAGAATCTCTCCCTCTATAACATCTGAAAATTACGTCTCTATGGATCTCTTTTCCTCTTGTCTTCTAATGTCCTAAGGTTTGCTGTGTCTATTCAAAATTATTCACTTGAACCTACGTCTTCTATGGCTCAATCTGTCTCCTTCCTTCAGATTCCAGATTCTTCTAATGCCTCTACTTTCTGTCCCGCACAATCTGGCCTCTGATTATTGCTGACCTCCCCTCACATCATCTCACATTACTTCTCTCACTCCAGCCAAAAGCCTCTCATGGGTTTTGAACAAGCCGAGCACTTTCTGGCCTCAAGGACTCTGAAGCTGCTGTATCCTAGGTTTGGGACATCTGCCCCCAGCTCCACTGATGTATTCAACTCCCTCAGCTTTTCACCTCAAAGGTGCCATCCTCAGTGAGGCCTTCATCCCTCAGCATCTCAGTTAAAGGGCCCCCCTCAGTCCCTCTCTATCTTACAACATTGTTTTATTTCGTTCAAAGAACTGCTCCTTGAAGACAGAGACCTGAATGTCTCTCTCCCTTCCTATTCCCAGTGGCTGGCTCTATAAGTATTTGTCGAATGTATGCACCAAGGACTAAGCTAGAATCGTGGAAACACCAGGTGAATCAGACAGACCCTGTCAACAGTTTACAGCCCAGTGACAGCCCTCCTTTCTCTCTTCACAGGTCCCACTTTCTCTTTTACCACAGTCGCCCTCATTTGAGTCCCCACCACCTCACATCATGATGACCGCAGAGCCTTCTCATTTCCATCCCTTCAATTCTTTCCATCTACCAATCCACCCCACGTACTGTTAGGGCCTGAGGGGACCCAATAAATAGCATCACTTTTTTTCACCCAAGTTCTAAACCAACTGAGATTGACAGAGGGTAGTCAGACGCATAGAAATCAAAACATGAGCCAGCTGGAGGACACAGCTTAGGTGTGTAGCACCCCAGAATTCCACAGACTCACCAATGAGTCACCCGCAGCACTGGATCAGCACAGGCTCCCCTCCCAGGGACCACCCATGAAAGGCTGGTGGGTGGTGGAGCAGGCCTAGAGGAGCGGACCAGAATCAGTGCTTCCTGTAGAGGCTGAGTTACACATGCCTGGTTCCTCTCCTAAAGTTGCCCGTAAGTTACTCCTCCCCAGGGGTGGAGTGTGCAAAGGGAGGGAGAGAGGCCAAGGGGGCCATTCTAACTGATGAATCTTTACATGGACACAAAAGCTATAGGGAAGGAGATTCCCTGCAACCCACCCCCCACTACCCTTGGCCACTGCCAGCTTCCAGACTTTCTGTAAATTATCCTTTTAATCTTGACTGTCAAGAAATTTTCAAGTGCTTCTTGCCAAACATATCATGTTAATTCTCTCTGTCTGGCTTTGAAGGTCCTCCATAATCTCAGCCCACTGCTCTACAAAATGTAGTCCTGCTCTGGCTTAGCCTCTGACCACCCCACACAAAGCCTGTGTTCATCTCCACCTCGGCTGTGTGCTCAACCCTCAGTGCTCAGCTGGAACATCCTTTCCTCAATGAAGACTTCTCTGACATTCTAGACCACAATCAAGTCTCTTTTCTTTACATTTCTGGTTAATAAAACAGTTTTCCAAGTCTATTTGTTTCATGTTATTATTCAACTGTGTTTAAGCCAGAGACTAGGGGGAAATTAACCAAATTTAGGTCCTTGTTCTCATTAGAGGGCATGAGGGAAGTGAAATTAACAGTATGCACATCAATCGTGACACTGCCACAAATGTCCATAGCAAAGAACATGAAGAGAATGATGCTACAGGAACCAAAGAGGGGCTGTGTTTTGTACATTTTCAATATGGTATATAAGCCCTCACACAGTGCTGGCCACAGTAGTGCTCACAGATATTTGTTAACTTATTCTGGTAGAAATGAACTAGGCTCAAGTGATATCTCTTCTGTGAGTTACTTTGAAGATCTTTCTTTATGGGTAAAAGAGAGTATCCCATGTGTTTTCCCTTCATTAACCTAGGGGAAAAGACATATCTGTGCAGGCTCTAGAAGAAAGAGATCCATAACATATCTAGCTATGTATTAGCTAGACACACCAGCTGGGGATCTTTTCCATCTAAGTTCTTTGTGCTATGAGCAACAGTGATAGTGCATAAGTCAACACAGACCTGGTCCATTTCACTTCTCAAGTGTGAACCTGGCCAGGAGATCACAGACCCAACCTCTTAAATTCAGAGGTTTTCTGCCTTCTGTGACAAGGGTAATTTCTAGTGCTTATAGAACTTGTTGACCCAGAAAACATTTCCAAACATCAACTTTCAAATGATGCTCACTCTTGGCCATCGTGAGCTTCTCATTCTGTTTCGTTAATCTATACGAATTAAGTGTAAGAGAATCTCTCATACTTAGGCCACCAGATTTTAAGATAAGTGGCATTCCATTGCTATATCTTTGGGTAACACAGAATCATAGAAACTTAGAGCCAGAAGGGACTAGAAATCTCTTCAGCCCAGCCCTATCTGAAGTAGAACCTGTCAGGGGCCTCCAGCCTATCAACTGTCTCCCCCTATTTACCAACGGAACCCTAATTTTGTTCAGTTGTGGAGATGGCCTCTCCCCTGCCCCACAAAAGGGATCATGATTTGTTTAACCCAATCAGTAACCACATTTTCCTTTGCCAGAGATTGCTTTAGGGGAAGGCATGCAACCCAGTTCTGGCTGCAGACGAGGTGCTTTTCGGGTCCTCTGGGAAGAGACCCAGAGGAAGTGCCCTGCTTTCCCTTCCTGACTTTGGCAGCTGACATATATCCTTGGGACTGCTGTAGCCATCTTGCATAAATGAGGGAGAGAAGAGACACTACCAATATACTGAGGATAGCAGAGGAAAAAGATGAAAAGTGCCTGGATCTTGATGACCCTGGGGCTACCAGAGGTAGGTGTCCTTAAGTGTTCACTGCATACAGTGTTTGATATTCACTAAGTGTCCAATAGCTATCTGTTAGATACGTGAAAAAATAAGATGATAAATGGCCTCACTGTTTATGTCACTTTCAGCTGAGTTTCTATTACTTGCTTCTAAAGACATTCTAACTGATTTAACAGATTTGGAAAGAGGTTCCAGGAAACAAAGTGACTTGGCCAAGGTTATACCACGGAGTGTGCAAGTTGAGAGTGGAACTCCAACCTCCAGACTTTCAATCTAGATGACACTGTGCTTTATCTGTGGTGGAGGGGATGAGGCCTAAGCTTCCTCAGACCTGAGAGGCAGCATTAGAGCGTGGTTAGGTGTGGCCTCCAGAATGGGCTTGGCTTGGGGTCCTAGCTCCACCACATACTAGCCAGATGGCCTTGGGTGAGGTTACCTTCTCTAAGGCTTGGCTTCCTCCTTTGTAAAATCAGCAAAATATTAATCTCTTAGTCTGACATATTAAACTATTATTAATATTAAATAAGATAATGGATGAATATTTCTTAGCACAGGTCTGGGCATAAAGTTAACTCTCATTAAGTGATAGCTCTTATTGACAGTATTAATACTAACAAGATTCATTCAACTTGACTCAAGCTTTAGGTAAGGAAAAATGAAAGAAAGGCCATTTTCATTCTGGAAACAAACAAATAAAACAGTGCTGTCCTGATTTTCCAAGCACCAATACATAGAGTCCAACCAAACACCTTGCATATGCTCATACCTGATATGATAGAAAGTTGTCTACAATACAATTCATTTTATCAAAGAACTGCCAACCTAGTGTGGGAGATGAATGTACAAGCAATTACCTATAATGTGCGGCAGAATAAAATGTGCTATGGAAACATAAAATAAGAGAAAAAAAATAATTTTAATTTAAAAGAAACACAAGAAACAGAGAACAAACCAGTGGTTATCAGAGGGAAAAGGGGTCAGAGGAGGAGCAAGATAGGTGAATTAGAAGGATTAGGAGGTACGAACTACCACGTATAAAATAAATAAGTTACAAGAATGTGATGCATGGTACAGGAGATACAGCCAATGTTTTATGATAACTTTATGCAGAGTATAATCTATAAAAATAGAAAATAGGTATGTTGTGTACCTCAAGTTAATATAATATTGTAAGTTACTTATACTTCAATTTTTTTTTTAATGGAAAAATATGGAAAGGTCTTAGGGATGATGTGGCATTTGAACTGGTCCTTGAAAGAAAATGGAGGATTCTGAAAAGTGAAGAAGACAGAGAAGGTATTGTGGGTGAAGAGACATCACGAGCAAAGTCCCAGGAGCTTGAACGCACACGGCACATTCAAAACTAGCACACAGATGGGGTGACGAAAGGTGCAGGTGATAAGCTTGGAAAGATGGGAAAGATGCTTTAAAAAATTTACACTTGATTTTGTAAACAACGGGGAACCATGATTCATTTTTGAGAACAGAGTAGCACGAAAAGATCTGTGTTTTAAGAAAGTAACTCTAGCAGTTTGTGAAATTAGTAACTATAGTTCTCCTTAGCCAAGAAAGATAAAATACATTAACAGAACAACCGCATAAAAATGCCAGACATTTCATTTTCAGAGTTCCCATATACATTTGTTAGGAATCAGGATGCGGGCTGGCAATGAGGCATGTTGGGTTTCCGAAAAATATAACCAATGGAAACTATACAACCATATAAAATCAACTTTCTGTGACCTATTTTAGCAACTTCTTTGCACTGACTAATCTTGCTGAAGAGTGAATCATAAATTCAGCAGAGCCCATGTCCTGGTGACCTCACTTGTTCTAAGCCCGTAGGAATATTCCCACCTCTACTGGCTCCAAGTCTTTTGAGAAACATCATAATTGAAAAAGCAGTCATTTTAGTATAAGTCCCAAATTTGGCTTTCTTTTTCTTTCTTTTTTTCTTTTTTTTTTCTCTAGTGAAAGATGAGGAAAAAGGGAATCAAAACAGAGTAACATAGAACTCCAGATAAAGAAACCATACTGCCATGGTTTTTCTAGCCCTACAGAAAAACTCTGCTTGAGACCTTCTCCTAAAGTACTCAGCACAAGAAAAACAGGCAGAGGGATGGTACCAGGTCACCAGAGAGTGAAACCGACTGAAACAAAAGCCCAGCTGACCACTGCCCTTGCCAGATGAAAATGTGAACACAGGGAGGGAAAAGTCAGTCAGATTCGGGCAGTCTGCTGAGTTTCAGAGCTCCATAGCTAATGCCAAGGAGTTCTTCTAAAACTTTTTTATTTGAAAAATTACAACAGCAGTTCATCCAGAAGTAGAGTCACAAGGCACGTGGAAATGCTTCTGTGTTACCTAATTTCAACCATACATATATTCCCATCATGACCTTCCATTACCTCTCTGACTATAGTAATTGGCTCCCACACAACCGTAAGTCAAGGTCAGTTCAACAACATCCTAGAATAATATCATTTTAGAGTTGGGAAAGATTATAGAGATAATTTAACCTGCTTCACGAGTTTACAAACCAAAGGCAGTAGACAAGTGATTCTTCCAAACCTACATGGTGAGTTAGGGGTAGAGCCACGATACAATGTTTGCAAGTCCTTGCTGAGTGTTCTCTCCATATAGCCTCACCTTCCTCTACCGTGTGTATATACTTAGAGGGATGAAAGAGAGAGAGAGAGAGTGTGTGTATATAGCTATTTTTCATATTGATAACATATCTAGTGTCCACACGTTCTTATGGCGTTTTATGTTCTTACCTTAATATATGTTTATATTTGGATTATAATTCTATGGTGTTAGGACCCCGTCTTTTTTATCCCACAGGAAATTCCCTGCTGCCTCTGGCTGTATCATTACTTAGTGAACAAGAACAGGGTAACAGTGGTGCAAAGGGGGAAAGGGTTAAGACAGATACAGGTCAGGAGCATGTCTGTACAGAATGAAGATTAGGACTAAAAAGGAGCCATTCTGGTTGCAGGATCAGGGTCCTCCCTCAGGGCTAGTTCCCAGTCAAACCTCGCTACAGCTGCCTAGGGCACGGCAGACCCTGGGATGGCAGAAGCAAGGGAGCTGGTGCTAAGGAAGCTTCGGTCTCCACCACCTACCTTGAGGTTCTCTAGAAATAGCTGCCTTTGAAATGAGGTGATGACTGTTATTTAATGGATGGGTACATCCTTTCATAACGTATACATATATCAAATCATCATGATGTACGCCTAAAATGTCGTACAATTTTGTCAATTATACTTCAATAAAGCTGAAAAAAAGAACTGCTGTTGCCATCTCACCTTAGATCTATTCCTTCCCCATCAGTTTATGACCTAACCCTTTTGCTATGACTATTCTATCCTCAGGTAATGCAGGTAGTCTTAACTACATTGGATTCAAGCTATACTCCGTCCACCTAGTAGGACCCACTTGCAGTACCCTAGCACTTAGCATAGTCTGTTTTCCTGAGGCAATGACATCTCTAGAATGCATTCACAGGCTTCTGAGTAAGACTGAAAAAGGAAGCCAAAGATGGGGCAAAACTCTGAAGCCTTCTTTCCGTGGTCACAAACCCAGAGGGGTCGGTTCACTTATGCTTTTCTGTATGGATAACATCCGAGAGTGTGAAAGGCAGAGTTACAGTCTTCCTTTTGCAGCTTCGTTGGTCCTCTAAAGGACTCTGACCAGCTCTGCACTGTTCATGTAGTAAATGTGTCAAAGGCAGGAAACAATCCTTGCTTAGCCAGACTGCTTGGGTGGGTCTCAGTTTTCCTAACCAGTGATTCCCTGAGGGAGTAATTTTAGTTGATGAACATTATCACCCAAATCTGCTTCCTCCACATCACTTCCTACCCTTTACTCCCACAGGGACTAATTGCCAACAAGCCTTCTCTAGTGGAGGGTTCCGGAGACTGCGAACTACTGGCTTCCAAAGTAGGGGTCCAGCTCCAGCTTAGGGGTTAAGAGCATGGAGTCTGAAGAAAGAGTGCCCGGGTCCAAATCGAGGATCCACTTGTTACTCGCTGGGGAACTGTAAGCACGTTACTTAAGCTCTCTGTACCTCAGTGGCCTCATCCTTAAAAAGGGCTCAATAAAAATACCTATATCACAGGAGTGTTATATGAATTAAATAAGCTGCTATCTGCACGGCACTGAAAATAGTGAACAAAGTAAGTGTTTGCTGCTGTTATTGTTATTTTTTTCCCTTCTCTTTCCACCTGGGCTCTCTCACTTACCCTGAGGATGAACACACCAGGTGCTCGGATGTTGGCTTTGATAGTAACAAGTAGGCTGTTAATCTCTTTGATGTATTCTGCTCTCATAGATACCAAAAACCTAGGAAAGAAGTGATCTTCAAATCCAAAGCAATAGCCTTCTGTAAAGAAACACTATGAGGGAACGGGGAAAAGTTGAGGAGTGATGCAAAAAATTACCTCACGTGACTGCCAACTTCAGAAAGACTGAAGGGCGCACCACAATTATCTCCCCAGGCTTTGTGCTCACCAAACAGCAGTCAGATTCCTCTACAAAGGGTAATCGTAAGCATGCCTGTGTGACCCTGGCATCTGAGATGGTGTCTGGAGACTCCTCCAAGGCCAGGGCACCATTCTTCCAGCACCAGGGGCTACTTTACAGGCCGTATCTGTTTGATTCTCTCTTATCACAAGGATAGTGCACAGCAGCCTTTGAGATGAAAGCAAATCTTCATTTCCTGCTGCTAAAGAACTTCACAGAGAGGATGTGCAAGGTACGAGATGCTAGATGATGGTGCGAGGCCCTCGGAAAAGAGGGTGGAGTTGTTCTT
This sequence comes from Globicephala melas, assembly GCF_963455315.2. Taxonomy (NCBI): domain Eukaryota; kingdom Metazoa; phylum Chordata; class Mammalia; order Artiodactyla; family Delphinidae; genus Globicephala; species Globicephala melas. Next base: position 28,140,520 of record NC_083320.1, on the reverse strand, counting down.
TTTCCAGAAGGACATAAACCAGCTAAAGCACTAATGTTCTTAATTTATCAGCTTGATTTCGATCAGAAATACATTCATCTCATCTGTAAGGAAATGTTTTCAGGATGTATTATGTTCAGGACACTATATTAGGTACTGAGGATAATGCAATGCATAAGAAACAATCCCTTCCTCAGTGACCATAAACTCTGGCGTAGAAGACAGTAAACAGCTGATGACAAATCAGTATGAGAGAGGAAATGGATGGTTTATTTCCCATTAACCAACCAGTTAACAGCTATGAGAAAGTACAATGCAGGAAGGCCAATTCAAGAAATATTTATTACGAGGCCATTTTATGAAACTGACTATGCCAGGGAGAACTAGGAGTGATTGGTAGTATCACTTTGCTTCTCATGGATGACTTCCAAATACAATTGTAATAGTAATAATAATATTATTAAATGTTTAAGACCTCTATTAAGTGTTTACTGTGTGCCAAACATGGTTCTCAGAAGCACTTTAGATCTTTTAACCCATTTAATGCTCACAAGATATTGAGGTAAGTACTACTATTATCCCACACTTTATGGCCCCCCCCAAAAAAAATTAAGGTTCAGAGAGATTAAAAAACCTGCCCTATGTTACACAGCTAGTAAGTACTGAAACAAGGAATGAAATTCTAACAGTCTAGGTTTATAGTCATTGTTTTAACCAATATGCTACTTTGTCTGACAAGAAGGCCTTCTTCAGACAGGCTTGCCCATTAGCCAAACAACTCCTACTATACCCCAGCTACCCACTGCCCTCAATATGCCAAAATCTGGTTTGCTTTATACCCAAAGCATCATTTATCCTCAGTAAGGCTCACAAGCCTAGTTAATCATTGCCAAACGAGGCAGAAGACACAGAGGCCCTACCTAATGAAGAAGACCCTTGGGCTTGTCGTAATGGAAGGAAAGGGAGGGAGTGAGGGTGGCAGAAGAGGAGGAAGCGGCGGTCGAGGAGGAGAAGAACTGCTCCTGGTTTAAGTCTTTAAGCTACTCAGGGGCCTCAGAAAAAGGATCCAGAAAAAAATAAAAATCAACTGGAGAAAACACAAGACTACAAAGTAATAAAGCCCATAAGTAAGAGAGTGACAGGGCTAGACACAAACCCTGATAGCCTTTCCCCGTCTGCCTGTGGTGTCAGGAAAGGGCTTTACAGTGAGGAAAGGGTTCCTGTGCATTTCTTCTGTTTGTTTTCTTACTAAAACTCTGTGCCATGCCCTGAGAGGGTTGCACCCCGCAGTGTGTAACGTGTCTTCTGTATCTGTAGCCTCTAGCAACTGGCATCTTTTGAACAAATCCACTTTGGCATGGGGACACTCAGAACACAGTGACAAACTGACCCCAAAGCAGACACTATTTGAGCACGCCCCTGTAGAACACTTGTTTGCAACTTGCTGACCTCCACTGAAGCACGTGTGTATGCGGGCGTGTGCACACGCACATACACACACTCACAGGGCTGAGCCCTGGTGACTCTGGACACTCTACTCCCCTCCCAAAAGCCATTTGATCCTAGGAGAAGACCCTGCTGGCCAAACTACAAAGATCTGGAGGGCCCTGGGTGGACCCCAGAGACACACTCTTTGCTGAAAACCAGGTGCACTGCCGTGCCATTGCTGGGGTCCCAAGCGCTGCCCTTCACCCCAGAGCCGAGGTGGCCCTTCAGGCAGGCGGCGGTGGCCTCGGGTGTTTGCCTCCCCGCTGCAGTCAGCTCCTGGGCTCTGCAGGGTGGGCTCCAAGGCCACAGGGCCACCTTTCTTCCCTGACGCGCTCTTCCACAAACACTGGATCTGCTGAGCCTGGGGGGGAGGGGCAGAGAGAAGCCCCCAGCCAGCAAGTGTGCACAGCGCAGAGGGGAGGCGTGTGCAGGACGGAGGTGCGCCTCGGTTTACAACGTGGCTGCAGCGCCCGCACTTCCCTGTCTCAGGTGTGACGTTGATTTATTGTTGCTGAGTAACTTCTCGTGGTAGAAACGAAATTTCTTTTAATATATTACATATGTATGTACACACTCGTGTGAAATATATGTACTTTGAGGGGATCTATTTCTGTTCCATGGGGAGTCATTCTTTCCCATCAGGAATCTCACCTGCTGCTTTGTGTATCTGGTCAGATTCCTGGCACGTTTTGTTTCCTGTTGTTTAGTAAAGGTGCTCTTCCTGGGATGCACACACACAAAAACACCAAGTCGCCCTCCTCAAAGGAGACCCATTTGACTACATTTTATTTCATCTGAGGAGCCTATCATTAACCCTTGTTAATTTTTAGAACAGCTAGAGTGGAGGATGTGAGGATGACAGGCCCTGTCTGGACACCGAATCTGAAGTGCCTGTGGGACACTCCAGCAGAGGTGTTCACCAAAGAGCCGGATACGCGAGTCTGAAGTTCAAGGGAGAGATCTGGCCTGATCGCAATCTCCTGGGTCCTCAGCTACAGCTCTGGCCAAGATACCACACCGCCTCCCTCTGCTTTTGGCATATGCCTTCAGGAGAGACAATAAGCCTTTCTTCCGTTTGGACGGCTACGTTCAAAGGTTCTAAAGTGAACTTCACTCAGAGATCTTGGCTGATCTTGACTCTGCACATGGGTGTTGCCACTTCCTCGCCTCTCCCAAATGCTGTGAGAATTACAGTCGGCAGAGTGGGTGACCAGCCATGAACCTAGAGCTCCTCTCCACCCCCAGCCCAAGTGTGGGCAGCCCACGGGCCCTGCTTGCCCCTGCCCTTTACCTAGTGAGCAACAGGAACAAGATTTCTCTGTCCTGCTCTCCAGAGTATGCCAGAGGGAGCAGGTGTCAGACACTTGGCAGGCCATTTCCCCAACCTTATTAATTCCAGACAGGATGCGTATCCCGTGGATGACCAAAAGGGGGCCAGGTTATATTATATCAATACTTGCAAAGGCCACTGGTTACAGTTTAGCTTTCAAAATACCACTCGGTACTTATATTTCAACATAATACTCAAACTTTTTAAATTGAGAATTAAAAAGTAATAATCATGGTCTGTCATATCCTCAAGAGAGAAGCTAAGGAAGGTTCTTTCTTTAGCTTCCTTTAGAGAACATGAGGAAGGCTGGTTCTTGCATTTACAATCCAAACAAGATTGGAAGAAATAAAATTGGAAATACGACATCCTCTTAACTTGGTTTATGCCAGGGATTTAGAATGGTTACAGTGGTTTAGTGATTAAAAAAAAAGAAATCTATGTGAACTCCAAGAAACCAAACAAAAACTGAGGTTGTTTGCTAATCAATGAGTACAACTGTTTGTACGTGAGCCCAAGGCAAAGGTCTCATTCTGCCAGGCACTGAGGTCGCAGCAACTTGTTCATCCCCTAATGTCTAGCCAGTTACCAAGCCCTGTGCTTTATAATGTCCTTTTCTTTTTTACTCCCATGATCACCATTTGGCTAGATGTTACAGAGGACTGGTGAAAGTCTAGGAGAGAAGATAAGGAATTACAAGTCATGAATTTGAGTTGGGGGAAAAAGAGTATTTTAAAAGGATAGATTTGAACTGGGTGTGAAAATAATGTAGCACCTCATAGGCAGGAAGACTGCATCTCCTTAATGGACATACTATACCATATCCTTGCCTCGAGTTATACTTACAAACTAAATGTTATTAATTAAAATTTAATGTAAAATAAGTAAATAAAATACAATGTTAAATGTATCAATGGAGTAGCAAGCAATGATAGAGATTGAAGAAACGCTAAAATAGCAGTTAAGTACATAAAATAGTCTCCCCAGTTAATTAAGCAGAAGCCATCTAAATTAAGAGGTTAAGCAGGGTAACTGAAGAATCATCAGTAAGAGGGCTTCCCTGGTGGCGCAGTGGTTGAGAGTCCGCCTGCTGATGCAGGGGACACGGGTTCGTGCCCTGGTCCGGGAGGATCCCACGTGCCGCGGAGCGGCTGGGCCTGTGAGCCATGGCCGCTGGGCCTGCGCGTCCGGAGCCTGTGCTCCGCAGCGGGAGAGCCCCCAACAGTGAGAGGCCCACGTACCGCAAAAAAAAAAGAATCATCAGTAAGAAAAATGGGTACCCTGTATAAATGAAGTTATGGTGAAGAAAAATGCTGGGGGAAACAGAGAGATGGTTTGTCATGTCTCACAGAAGAGGAAGTTCACGGGTGAGTACATGAGTACATATTCATGTGCATGTGTGTGTGTGTGTGTGTGTGTGTATAAAGTACAAGGAAAAAAGAAATCAGGGCCCTGCACCATGAGGTCCTAACCAACCTCTCCAAACGTTTCCTCCCACGACCGCCATGAGATCCTTTGGTCTCCTCAAGGGTCAGCCTGGTCTCCTTGTCTCCCCCTTGGTCCACACCATAATCCTGACCGAGTGTCCTCCAACTGTGACTCTCTTTCTGCAACTTAGTGTCCTTCAAGGTCCAGCTCAAGTTCCATCATGTCTCACAAGCCCTTCCTGACAAGCCCAGCCCAGAGTGTCTTCCCCTTCCTCTATCCTCTGACAATTGCTGCCACTCACTCATTTTTTTAAAAAAATTCCAACAATATAAAGCAAAACAATGTTCCCTCCCAGGCATTTCAGTTGAGCACCTCCTTTCTCTCACCACTGGGCACCTTCCTGAGTCTTTGGGAGTGTCTGATCCCCTCAACCTAATGAGAAGTTCTTTAGGGCAGGGACTGTGTCTTCACACATCTTTTAATCCTTCATATCACAAGACTATGGCCAAGGTATGAGCTGATCAACATCTACCAATGTGAATAAGTGGTATCATACAATGTTCAAAGGAAAGTACTACATTAATCATGAGAACATTCTGATTCTAACATACAAGATTAGGAAAGGAGAATTAACCGTAGCCATCTTTTCACTCAGTTCCTCCTAGGAGGAATAAGACTGTAGACTTCTTAAGTAAGAAGGGCTTAAGTAAGCAAAGGGGGCTTAAGTAAGCAAAGCCAGACACGGACAATGGAGAGTAAGACTCTCATGAGGTAGATGCAAGAGAGACAAAGGAAAATCAACAATTATTTAATTGCAGTCAGATATAAAAACATACCCATATTTCCTTGAGCATCTTCTACCTTGTTTGATGAGGACAATAGAAAAGACGTCCTGGTGAAGTGAGGGCCCTGAAGAGATGGTTGTTGCTGCTGAGGCAGAGGCATGGTTTTGAGGACCACCCTCCAGTCCACCTGGCTAATATCTGACCTTGATCGAGCATGGCCGGGCTTAAAAGTAGAAGTCTCATCCAATAAGTCATTCACAGAACGAGGTCTGTCCCTCCGACGCTGACAGATGTTGAAAAAATCAAAGGTTGAAGCTTCCTTTTGTTCCATCCAGGACAGATTATCTGGGGTTGTCCCTTTCTGGACCATAAACTGTTCTTTGGCAGGGAAGACATTTTGAGCTTTGGTTTCTAAGAACCTGGTCTTACAATGGTCCCAGATCATGCCTCCCTTGCCCAGGGAGGAGACATTTCTGATAGCACCATTGTCTATGTTACTGAGGACCTCATGCCCCACCAGTTCAGGAACTTCCTGAATCCCATAAACCTCTGCTTGCTGCACAGCCTTTTCTAGCTTACTATCAAAAGTAGTAAAGAAATCCTCAGTAACTTCCAGGGCTGGGCTGATATCATCCACTTCCAAAGCTTCCATGTCACAGGCTCCAAGAGGCCTAAGCCTCCTAAGCTTGTTCAGGAAAGGGCTTCATGAACATTTACCCGACAAAGAGAGGTAAAGTTTTGGGCAACAGAGTTCTGGAAACAACTGGAAGGAACTTTCATTCAGCTGCCCAGAGCAGGCCAAGCACAAGGGTGGTTGATGTTTTCCAGGACATTAAAAACATCTGCTAGATGATAACAGTCATCAACAAAGGTACTGGGAGACAAACATTCCTTTGAGATTATTCTTCAGTGAGACCACTGTAAAGACAACAGGAAGTGCTTGTCAAGGCAATTGTCACCACCATCTTTAATTTCCTGAAAGAAAATGAAAAGAACAACATTGGCACATAGTTCATTGTATTCTATATCATTGTATTCTATATACATAAATCTGCCCGCTTACTTCCTCATCTTTACATCTCTTCCATGGCAGTCATGCCCAAACGTGGACAACACCTACAGAGAAGTTCCACTGTCAAGAGTACACATCACTGGGACTACCCTGGTGGCGCAGTGGATAAGAATCCACTTGCCAATGCAGGCGACATGGGTTCGATCCCTGGTCCGGGAAGATCTCACATGCTGTGGAGCAACTAAGCCCGTGTGCCACAACTACTGAGCCTGCACTCCAGAGCCCACGTGCCACAACTACTGAAGCCCATGTGCCTAGAGCCTGTGCTCCGCAGCAAGAGAAGCCACCGCAAGGAGAAGCCCGCGCACCGCAATGAAGAGTAGCCCCCGCTCACCGCAACTAGAGAAAGCCAGCGCGCAGCAACGAAGACCCAATGCAGCCAAAAAAATAAATAAAAAAAGAGTACACATCACTGCATTGTATTAGAACTTACACAGAGCAGGGTGGGACTCTTGATAAGGGGAATTACGGTCAGCAGCTTTTACTCATACAGAGAAGCCTACACGAGCAGCTGTGAAAAGACTGCCCCGGCAAATCTCTGTGATATTGACCTAAAAGAGTTAGCCAAAGAGACTAGGAATTCTGTGACTGCGCTTATATCGTAATCAGTCTGAAAGTCATAAATGCATGAGTCCTGTCACAAACCGTGAAAGCACTGATGGTTTGTCAGGCTCAAAGGTGCAAGGGGGAAGTAGAGAGGGAGAATGGCCCTTTTATTAACCTGAATGTTTTTGTGTTGTGTTTCCTAAGCTTAGATTATGTAATGCCTGATGATGACTCTGGACTTCACAATTCTTCCAGTCATCTTGCAAAAAGGCTTCAGGATCCAAACTCCCTGAGGCTTTGAGGATTGGCTTACGAGTAGGTCCAGCCTTGGGGCTGGGCAGAAAGAATCATAACACTAACCACACTGTCTGGGAAATGCTAGATCTCCAAGGCCAGGCCAAACGAGAACAGTGATGCTGTCCAATATGGTAGACACTAGCCATACATGGCTATTTAAATTTAAATTTATTGGGTTTCCCTGGTGGCTCAATGGTTAAGAAGCCACCTGACAATGCAGGGGACACGAGTTCGAGTCCTGGTCCGGGAAGATCCCACATGCCGTGGAGCAACTAAGCCTGTGCGCCACAACTACTGAGCCTGCACTCCAAAGCCCATGAGCCACAACTACCGAACCCACATGCCACAACTACTGAAGCCTGCACGCTTAGAGCCCACACTCCGCAACAAGAGAAGCTACTGCAATGAGAAGCCTGCGCACCTCAATGAAGAGTAGCCCCGGCTCGCCACAACTAGAGAAAGCCCATGCAGGGCAACGAAGACCCAACACTGCCAAAAAAATAAATAAATAAAATAATTTTTTAAAAATTTAGAAAATAAATAAATAAATTTAAACTGATTAAAAATCAAATAGGGTTCCCAGTCACACTAGCCACACTTCATGTGCTCAACATACACCTTTGTATCTTTACCAAAAAAATGAACAAAGAAACAAAACAACTAGGTAAGCTTTGTTTTCCTTAACTACTTACAAGTAGGTAAAACTAGGCAATTAGCAACACCTTTGCAAGTTGCTGCAAAGGTACATAAATGTGCTTTCTTCTTTAAAACTGCAAAATTTCTGTGGTTAATTAAAATAATTTTTAGCACTTAGGTCATTAAATCATTACATTTAAATCAACAGCACCAATCTACATTGCTTAATGTGTGTAAGTAACACTACTATATACAGACCGTTATTTTAAATGTATCAAGAAGGTTTGCAGGTCACAGGAACTTGGTGGCTAACCTCTTATAAAGTGATAATGACTGTGAATTTGTCTACTTTTTACATTTTCATGTTTATTATGTTAGCATTCATGAAGCAAGGCACAGATTGATTTTTGGCGATAAGATCAGTTATAATATTTTTCTAGCTGCAAACATGGTTTTGTTTGCTGTGTCTATGCTAAGCCTTGAGTCTCTTGAATCCTATAGCAGAGTTTCACTACTTCTGTCATTTTGAAACTTGGAATTTTTCAGTTTTATCTTGTACACCAGACGCTAAGAAAAAGAAATACATAATAAATCTAAAATTTGTAGTTCTTTACTAAAATTTTAAATGAACATAATAACATATGTTTCCCATTTTATAGAAGAGGCACCAAGGTGCCGAGCACTAAGTTATTCATCTAAGATTCTATTATGAATGTTCCTTTTCTTACCTAGTTCTTAAAATTCAGTCTTTAATCATACTAGAGAGAGTAAATACCTTTAAACTGATTCTTTCTTTCTTTTTTTTTTAAATCAAAATGTCTAGGAATATACTCTTTGTGCTCCCTGCTTTGGTATTCACAGGCTGGCTAGGAGCATATAACCATTGACGGCCAGCACTGCTGGCTTGTGGAACACTCCATCACACTGCGTTCTAAGATTGTAGACTGTTAGACAAAGACGGGACCTTCGAGATCATCCTCTCAACCCCAACTTTCACAGAGGGGACACTGAGGCCCACAGAAAGTAAGATGTCCCAGGGACACTTCCCTATGCAATGCCTCATTTAATCCTCATTAAGGGCAGTAACAATTCAACTTGAGAACCATTTCAATGCTGTTTAACAAGGGATTCTGGAAACCACTCATCTACCATCCATTAAGGTCACAACAGGTCCAAGATGCTGAAGATGGAAGGATGAATAACATACAGTCCTTGCCCTAAAGAGGCTCACAGTCTATCATGATGAGCCTAAGAAAATAAGTCCAAAAAACTGCCTTGATAGAGGACGGAAACAGATTTGGTGGGGGAAGGAGGGAGGGGTCACTTGCTAGCAAAGGTGAGGGAGAGATTAAGAAGGCCTTCAAAGGGAGGTACCCTCTGAGTTGAGTCTAGAAAACTTAGAAGGTATTTGCCTGGATGGCTTGGAAGAAATTAGGAAGAGTAAATCACCTTTTGGTTAGCAAGGGATTTTCAAGTTTATTATACAAAATGACTTTCCATAGGCAGTGTAGTGAGCAATGCAGTGGAGAAATAGCAAGCAATCTAGTGGATCTAGAGTCAGAGCTAGGTCCAAATCCTAATTCTGTCTCACACTAGCTATGTAATTTGGGGTAAGATTTCCCTGAACCACCCCCCAAGTCCACCCCAAGTCCTCTGGGCTAATCTGTTCTTCCTATTCTAGGAATTTCACTGTTAGTGCTTTCCATTGCTTCTGTCTGGAACCTACACAGCTATTCTCTTTGCTTTCTGATGTAAATATGCATTTACCCTTCAAAACCATACTCTACTCTTCACTGTGTGCCCCAGCATTTCCATGCCACTCTTCCTCCCCTCATTCCTCCACTTAGTTACAAAGGCCTTTCAGTTCCTCCTTCAAGGTTTACCATTTTGATCTCCAGGCCTGCCCACGGGCTGTTCCCATCGCTGGAGGGGTTACTCCCTCCTGGACTCTTTTGCCCATTGCATCAATGCCTAATCATCCTTCAGGGTCCAATCTAACATCAAGTGACAGACCTGTATTCTCTAAAGAGAGCCACAGCAATATCTCCTATCCCACGTGCTTTTTGGCAATGAGAACTTGCTACTTCCCCATCAAGAAGTGAGTTTATTTTTCCACTCCCATGATTCGGGGCAAAGCTTGTGATGTTTTGATCAGTAGAGTGTGGCTGTGCCCATTGGCGGTGCAGCCTTTGACTGGCCTGGTGGCTTCCTCTTCCTGTCTCTTGGAGCTCTAAGCTGATTATATAGAAAGTCCAGGCTACTCTGCTGGAGGGAGAGACCACATGCTAGAGCACAGAGGCACCAGACATGTGAGGGAAGAAGCCATCTTGAATGACAGCCCAGTTGAGCTCTCCGATGATTCCAGCCCCAGTCAGTATCATAAGAGATTCCCAAGTGAGAATCTTCCAGCTGAGTCCAGTTAGCCCAGAACCATGAGAGATAATAAATTGTTTTCAGACGCTAAATTTCAGAGTAGTTTGCCACACAGCAAACAATAATCAGGACTTACCACTTCCTTAGGGAAGCATTCTCTGGTGTCCCAGACTAGGTTAAATGTACTCATATAAGGACAGAAGGGCCTTGGTTCGGAAGGGCACCAGCACTTCTGTAAGTTATACACATCACATTTGTAATTACTAGTTTCGGTGTCAATATCCCCTTAGGCAGCAACTGTCAATTTTGTTCACCCATGGACCCCCCAAACACAGTTGCAGTTCAATAAATATTTGTTGAATAAATGAATTATTTTTGAGTGGGTATCTTTAGAATCACGACATTGTTTTCTTTTCCCCCTTTTTCTTTTGTTGTTAGTACCTGACTTACATTCCTCTTACCACATAATGATTATCTCTAGCAATAAACAATAGAGGTACTGCTTTAACAACAGCCAAAAAAGTTAATCTTTAGTATAATAAATGAACAGACCAATGTGAGAGATCCAGCCCTTTGCCTGTATTTTCACAGTACAAATTAAATAGCTAAAAAGAATTTGAGAGTTGCAGTGATTTATTCATTCCATAAACATTTACTGAAGCATCTACTGTGTTCTAGGCACTAGTGATACGACAGTGAACAAGACAGACATAAACCCTACCCTTGTAGAACTTACATTCTAGTGAGCACTTACTATTTAGACACTGCTCTAAATGCCTTCAATGTCTTACCTCATCTGTTAAGGTGTGGTGAGAAGGCTGATGTACTCCTCCACACTCTAGCAATCCGATCCATCCCATCCATCCCAAATCCCAACCCTCTATGAAGTCTTTCCTGAGACTCAATCCTTTCGGATCTCTCCCTTCCCCAAATATCTAAATCATCACTAAACAAGTCAACTTTGCAGACTGTCTTTTTCCCTCAATTAGACTATAAGCTTCTCGAGGGCAAGTCCCATACCTATGTCTCCGTCACCCAACAAAGGCAGCAGGGTATTCCTGCCTCTTGTCTTCCTCTTTCTAAAGCAGCCTCCACATCGTTTCTCTTAACCCTTCAGAGTCTTCCCAGTAAAACAGGGCTCAGCAAACATTTTCTTTTTTTTTTTTTTTAATTTTGTTTTAAACTCTGGCAACCACTATCAGCAAACATTTTCTGTAAAGAACCAGTAATAAACAGTTTAGGCTTTGTGGGCCACACAGTCACTTTTGCAACTACTCAGGTCTGCGGCTGTAGTGAGGTAAATAGCCACAGGCAACATGGAAATGAATGGACATGTCTGTGTTCTGATAAAGCTTTATTTACAAAACAGGCAGATAAACAAAATACGATATATCCATACAATGGAATATTATTCAGCCTTTGAGAGGAAGGAACTCCTGTCACATGCTACAACATGAATGAACCTCGAGGATATCATACTAAGTAAAATAAACCAGTTACAAAAAGAAATACTGCGTGATTCAATGTATATTAAGAAGTCATATTCATGGAAATAGAAAGGTAGAATGGGGATTACCAGGGCTGGAGGGGAGGAGGGAAAAGGGAGTTATTGTTTAATGAGTATAGAGTTTCAGATCTGCAAGATGAAAAGTTCTGGAGATCTGTTTCACAGCAATGTGAATATAAACACTACTGACCTTAAAATGCTTAGATGGTAAATTGTATGTTTTTTACCACGACTTAAAACAAACAACCAAAAAAACAAGCAGAGGGCCAGATTTTCCAGCGGGCTGTGGTTTGCCAATTCCTGGCCTAGAAGATCTAGTTCAGCCCCCTGAGGAGAGGAGGAGGAAGTCAGGAGTGACAACTTCGGGTCTCAGGAGGAAGAAAGGAACAGCAGCTCCACCAATTACCAGGAATGGGACTTCAGCAAGTCACTTACTAATCTCAGTTTTCTCATTTGCAAAATCAGCAAGTTAATAATACCTCTCTCCTAAAATAGTTGAGAGAACTAAATAGGACAATGCATGGCATGGTTCCCGGCACATGAATAACAACAGCCTAAAAGCCCTCACCTGATGGGTTCCATCACCTTTCCTCTGTGACCTCATACTCTCCTTACCCCCTACCCTCCCTTCCACACCAGCCGCCCTGCCGGTTCTCCAACTTGCAGACATGTTTTCACCTCAGGGTCTTTGCATTGGTTCCCAATACCAGCATGGTGAACTCTCTCTTTAAGTGACTGTTCATGTCACCTTCTCAATGAGGCCTCCCCTGACCACCCTATTGTAAATTATGACATGTGTCTCTGCCCTGGACTTCTGATCCCCTTTACTCTATTTTTTATTTTTTTAAATAACCTTTTAATTTTAGAAGAGTTTTAGATTTAAAGAATTATTGCAAAGACAGTACAATGAGCTCCTATATACCCCACAAACAGTTTCCTCCATGTAACAGCTTGCATTAATGTGATACATTTGTCACAATTAATGAAACAATATTGATACATTATTGTTAACTAAAGTTCATACTTTGTTCAGATTTCCTCAGCTTTTCCCTAATATCCTTTTCCTGTTCAAGGATCCTATGCAGGATACCACACGGCATTTAGTTGTCAAGTCTCTTTAGCGTTCTCTCGGCTGTGACGGTTTCTCAGACTTTACTTGTTTTTGATGACTTTGACAGTTTTGAGGAGCGCTGGTCAGGTATTTTATAGACTGTCTCTCAACTGGGATTTGTTTAATGTTTTTCTCATGATAAGACTAGGGCTGTATATTTGGGGGAGAAAAACTACAGAGGTAAAGTGTCATTCTGATCACATCATAACAAGAGTAGATACTATCAACGTGACTTACTACTGCTCACGTTAACCTTGATCACCTGGCTGGACCCTTCTTCCTTATGCATCTACCATCTTCTAACAAACCATTCAATTTACTTATTATTTAATGTCTAGTGTTTCTCTCACCTCACTAAAGTATAAGCTCCTCGAGGGCAGGAATCGATGCTTATTTTGTTCACTAATGTATCCCAAGTACATAGAGAATGCCTGACACACACACACAAAAGGCACTAGATAGATACACGCTGAATGAATACACTGTTACTCCTTTGCATGACATTCATCGCCCTTCATGACCTATCCACCTCTCCAGTTTGTCCTTCCTGACCAACATTCACCTTGCTGTTTTACTCCTCCATGCTTTGGCCCAAGCTGGGGAGCCTTCCGAATTGCTCAGGCTCCCAGAACACCCTAGGTTTGCCACAATGTACTGTAATGATGAATAATTTCTCTCCATCCCACTCTATACTCCAAGCTACTTGACAGCAGATGTGATGCCTTACTGACCCTCCTATATAATCTCTATGACTTCATCTTTTGGGGCTCCATTTTCCAACCTTTCTCCTTTTGGAATTTATCTTTTCCCTAGGATGTATAGGCCTCAAATTCACTACAATACAAAGGTCTAATGCGAAGTTTAGTCTCCATAAATGAACACCTCTTACTAGCTTGCCTCATTTGGTTTTGAAATTAATTAATTAAAAAATAATAACAACATGGGCTTCCGTGGTGGCGCAGTGGTTAAGAATCTGCCTGCCAATGCAGGGGACATGGGTTTGATCCCTGGTCTGGGAAGATCCCACATGCCGCGGAGCAACTAAGCCTGTGCACCACAACTGCCGAGCCTGCACTCTAGAGCCCGCGAGCCACAACTATTGAGCCTGTGTGCCGCAGCTACTGAAGCCCGCGTGCCTAGAGCCCATGCTCCGCAACAAGTGAAGCCACCGCAATGAGAAGCCCGCACGCAGCAAAGAAGACCCAATGCAAAAGAAAAAAAAAGACCCAATGCAGCCAAAAACAAAATAAACAAATTAAATAATAATAATAACAACATATTCAGACAGGTCAAAATATGAACAGGACTTTCCTCTGACAAAGTGAACTGAGTGAAATCACCGTGTGGGTGCAGTGTGGTTTGCCTCCACACAAAAAGTGGAAATCAGGAGCTAATTAGAACTGTGTTCTAAATCTGGCTCAACCACACACGTGCTGGGTGGCCTCTGGCAAACCATTAAACCTCTGGGTATCTTACTCAGCTACCTGTATCCAACAACATTGCTAATATCAAATTGCTTCACATGTGGCTCATTCACCAGGTAGCTGTTCCAACACACCTTTAAAAAATGTAAACTGCTATATAATTATGGAGCCCTCCACTGGACCTCACCCATTCAAGAACCACCTGCTCCTGTCTTCCCCTGGAAAGATATGTCAGCCCAACAACAGCAAAGTCAGCAACCAACTATTTGTAACACCCTACTTTTCAGCCAAACTCAATGATCTACAGACACTTTATTTTATTTTTATAAAGAATACCCTTTCTGTAAAAAGGATTATTTCCCCAATGTAACAGATTGAGAAACTGAGGTCCATTTGTCAGTGTTGTCATAAAAGCTCAATCCAAAGAATTCCATGCATGCATCAAAATGTTAACAGGATGCAGAATCAGTGCATTACTGTTTCCTAACAAGGAAATCTGCTGTTTACATGCTCATTAGGCAAGGCTAATTAGCAGGATGAATACAGCAGTCCTTCCACACAGAAGTAGAAGCAGATATGAGTAATAATACCAGCCTGGCCCACACAGAGATGCCACTTTCTCCCGAGCTGGATGGTAAAAACGCTGACTTCCTCCCACTTGACTAAATGGCTGGTATTCAGAACGTAATGAGTGCTCAAGAGGGTGTCTGGGGCCTTGTAGTTTTAGAAGCAGCTGGACTACGGAGAGAAATGCAATACCAAAGACACCTAGGATAAACAGTTTCTGCCAATCATTTTCAAACATGAGAAACAAGGGTGATTATAAGAATGGTCAGCACATGTGGCTCTCACACGGTCTTCACTTTGGTTAAGGCCACAGCTGACTATAAATTTTCTGAGAGTTACATAATGTAAAGGTTCCACCACAAGAGAATATGACCCTAGTAAAAATGCTTCTGGATTATCAGGCTACAAGAGGTTACGCTTTGTCATGGTGCTTTGTCATAAAGACATGTTGTAATGTAAGCATGTTGACGGAGCACAGGCAAGCCAAGAGCAGCAGATAAGGAAATGGTGCCTCTGTGGCCCTCATAAGAAGAGTTCAGCGGCTCTTTCAGAGGAGAAAGACAGCTAGAAACACAAATGGAATCCCATCTTCATAGGCCTGGAGGGAACATTAAATGGCTACATTTATCTAAGTTTCAATAAATGAGAAGTGTATTGCCAGGCAATACCTACGGAACATATCATTTAGAAATATAATTTTACAGTGTTTTTCCCAGTTATGAAGGTAATAAACCCATAAAAACTCTGGAAAATACTGACAGATATGGAAAAGAAAATAAAAATCAGTCATGATCTCAGAACGAAATAGTTAGGTGTGTTTTTATCTAATATTTAATTGGAATCAGATTATATACAGTACACAGTTTGGGCACACTGTCTGTTTAAAGACCTGCTCAAAAAGCAAATACCAGTAATTATTAACCGTGAAAAGAAAAAAGAAATGTCTCAGAGTGTGCTGTGCCCACCGATACCTTACAGCCTGGCACAAGGCCCCACCTGACTGAACTCTCTTCCACCCTGTCCAGGGATCTCCTCTCTATACCGCCACTAGTGCACTGCAAGGCCCTGACCGCCTTGAGCATGTCAACCGGCCCCTCCTCAAACCTTTCCTCCCCAGGTTTCATGGGCACCGCGCTCTCTGTTTTCCTCTCATTTCTACCCTCTCCTTCTCTGTTCCATCTTCTTCCTTTCCTTCCTGGTCTGCTCATCAAATAGGGGCATCACCTCAGCTCTCTTCTCTGACTACAGCCGCATGTACTCCTCGGGTCAGTTTAGCCCCATAATTGCCTCCGTGCTCACACCTCCCAAATTTCCACCTTCAGTCTCCATGGACTCTGGTCCCATGTCCCCAACTTTTTGTAGGACATTTCTATCTGGCTTATCATCTGGCAAAATGAAGCTCAACTTGTCTAAAGCCACACTCAGCTGTTCACTCAATAATTATTTGCTGACTGCTCACTATGGGTTGGGTGCTGTCTGAGGTACTGGGGAGACGGTAGCAAATAAAACCCTTCAATGCAGCTCCCACTGACAACAGGACCCAACTCTCTAACCTGACACTCTAGGCCTTTCACAGTCTTGGACTAGCTTGCCTGTCCAACTTCCCGCTTCCCTTCCATAAGACATTCTTTTCCTCCAAACTGGGATGCTACTGCTCAAGTTTTAGGGTTTCCCAACTCCAAAACTTTGCTTACAGTTATCTCTGAGGTACCGTCTCCCCACCTCTACCTACTGAAATTCTATCCACTCTTCAGGCTTACTTGCCGCCTCTTCCACAAGCTTTCTGTGATTCCTCACCCCAAAACGGTCAGCTCTTTCTTTAAATGTCCAGAGAATGGCTTTGGTACTGCCTCCACAACTTACACTGCCTGCTGCCTGTTCCTTCTGAAATGATGATGATAATAATTATATTATCTTATAATAATTATATTATCTTATATTATTATAATATAATATATTATATTATAATAACTACCAAAAGCATATTTTGTGCCAGGTGCATTGCTCAGTACTTTATATCTCTAAGCCTCACCATGTGTAAAGTGATGAGGAAACTGAGGCGAAACGATACCTAGTAACTTTCCTGAGGTCACACGCCTACCCTACTGGACTTACAGCAACTTGGGCACAGCGATTCTACTCCATTTCATTTTTACAACCCTCACTGGGCCTAACACAATGGCTAGTACACAATGGGTGCTCAGTAAATATGGGCTGAATGAACGACTGCATAAAGAGCATGTTTTCAAAGTACTGACGTCTGTAAATATAAACACCACTCTGCTTTTCTGGCCAAAGTATATTTCAATTCATTATAAGCTCGTTTAATAAAAATTTGACATGCTTTCCAAAACGTTATGTTGACTTGAGCTTTTAAATTTTTTCTTGGTTAGAAAAAGCTTCCAAGCTATTGAAACTGGGTTTAAAAATAACATGGCAAAGGTCAGGTAGCAAAGACCTCACTCAGACCTTTTATAGAAACAAGAGCGCCTATGCAGCGCTTGGGAATTATTTTGTGAACCACTCCAAATCCATAGCTTGGCTGGTCTAATTTTCCAGTGACTTAGAGCTCAAGCTCTTTTTAATACCAGAAAGGACATGTTCCTTTTGAAATACCCCTGGGCAATCAACCTAAGCATTTTTCAGTCCATCTCTGTGCTTACTGTTTGCCTCTTGCAAAAATCATTGAGACATTTGATGCCCCAAGATGTTTTCCCAGAAACCAACCTAAATATAAGCGTGGGGCTTCAAATCTCCAATTGCTCTGCTATTGAAGGCAGCAATGTTATTATGCCCCTGTGGCACCCACTGCGCTGGAAAGCCAAGACTTCTGATTGAGAAGCCCATTTTCATAAAACCACCAGCATTCCAGAATGTCCTGGTTTTAGGATCAAAACAGACAGACACAAACTTCAGTTACTTAAGTGTCTAAAAATGCAGACTCAGTGTTTTCCATTCCCCCCGTTACCTCCATGGCAGGAAACAGTGATTAAAAAACAAACAAAAGAATCACTCAAATTACCTCCATCCTAGGACTGAGGTGAAGAAGTTGAAAAGTTCCATCATAAAAACCACGTGTGCTAGAGTCACCCTCCAACTGCAACAGGGAATAACGAGTACATGGAGGTGTCATCTAAACCAGCTGGCGTGAGACCTCGTAATGGCCACCCCAAGGAGGAACACTGAGACCCAGCTATGCAAGATACCCAAAAAAGCTAAAGAAATAGCTTTTCAGATTAGCATCTTTAAAGATGTCATCAGCTCATATAACTATTTGACTTTATTGAGAATAATCATCTTCACATGCATGGTTTAGAGCATGGTTTATAAAGCACTTGATAAGCTTCTTGAAAAAAATTTGTAGTAATCTCAACAGAGACAGGTAAGTAAAGTAGCAGGATTATTTTAGAGATGATGAAACAGAGACCAAAATGACTCATCTACTGTCAGTCGAAGGCCCCATGGGGAAGAAAAAGAAATTCCCAGAATCCCTGTCAAATTACTGAGTCCACGTTCAATTACCTTTTAAACCACTTTAAATCACTCAGGGGCCCTGATGCTAAAAGGACCATAAACAAGGAGTAAGGTGAATTCAATCCATGAGCCACCCAAGTTTGAGGTTTTTTGATGGGACAGAGGTGTGGCAATGGGAAGAACACACATTTCTGACACCAAGAAAGGGTTCATGTCCCAGCACGGCCTTCTAAGCTGAATGACCTCCAGCAAGTCAGGCTGACTCAGGACGTCTTGGCCCTTCTTATCTGCAAAATGGAAATCCTTCCAACGTCTGTCTCCATCAGTGCACCTCTCCATTAGAGAGCTGTAATGCACAAATGCAGATAATATATGTGAAATTTTTGTAAAATCTAAAACAATTACTATTCCTATAAGAAGCTTGTTGATTTCTAACCACACAACCATTTATACTCAACAAGCACTCACGGAGGATGGACCAAGTACCCAAACACTACGTTAGGTGATGGTACGGACACAAAACACAGCTTGTGCCCTCAAAGAGCTTAAGAGCTAGTGGGGAAACAATACAAAACCAAGTATAAAAAGTGCCTTAACAGAAGTATACAAAAGGTGTTATGGGAACATAAATAAGAGGTCATTACTAATCAAGGGACAATAAAAAGTCTTAAGTGACAGAACACAATTGAATGGCATAATAACATGTGTACAGAGATGACTTCAGTTGAAACAAACCAAAGACAAACGAAACGTACAAATAAAACCAATCAGATGTGCTCTAAAAATGATGCTGCTTCTGGCATGAAGCTGTCAACCTACAGGAATATCTCTGAAGGTCCCACCAAAGCCTGAGCTCAAAGTGAACTAACAAACAATTGCACAAATGGGAGGCACAAGTGTAGAGGGCTTCCTCACAAGCTGCCCAAGTCTATCCAACCCACAGAATCTATCCGACCCACAGAAACATCCCTGGCCAGCAGAAGCATTTGCTGGGTGGCTGAGATGTCATGCGAAATGAATCCTTGCCTCACTTCCCATTGACTTTAATTCCTTGGGTCACCGCAGCTGATTACCAGAAGGGAGAATACTCACCACTTTAACCTTCAAAGCAACAACCAGCTTATGGGTTAGCACACATTCACAAAACTGGTTCCTCTGGGCATTTAGGGTGAACGTACATGAGAAGTAGTTAACTGATCTTTTTTCTTTCCTGGCTACACTTGAACCTGCTAAAGAATGAGGCTGGGTCTTTGTTGAATGGCACCCAGAGAGTACCAGACCCACGATAAGGTCTAAGCAGAAGGTGACTCACTTCTTATTTGAAAGGACAGACGTACCCAGGGGTGATGGACTGCACCCACGACCCCTCCCTCCCTTTTGGACTCAATCTGTGACAATGACCTTGACCTTGGTTGGCTACCAAGCAGCCTCTTACCAATTCCGTCAGGAAACAAGCAAGCCTGCCAAAAGCAGACAAAACATTGTCTTTGACCCTCAAAGATAAGGACAAGGCAAGGTAAAACAAGAGGACGAGTCTTTGTTATTTTACTATGTACTACATGAAGGCCAGAAAACTCTCTGCCCATCACACAGGACAAAGGAAAAGTTTACTAAGTATGAAGAGGAAGAACAGTAAGAACTACGTTTTCATCCACAATCTGGGTTTAAATTTCTTTTACTGTGGACTATTATCATTGGTACTAAATGGATTTTTACAAAACAAGACAGCAACGTGTAAACATTCTGAAGTTGAATTCTGGAGCTCTGATTGGTCTTATTTCTGTGACTGTTTTGATCTGACATTAGGATGATAGGCTTATGGTAGCTGGGACTCAAATAGTTTGCCCTGCATCAGAGACAACTACTGTTATACTAAACCCTTCATCAGAGACAACTACTGTTATATTAAACCTTTCAAAAATGCCCTATAGAGAACTCCTTCAGCGTGGATGGACATATGTTAAATGTGGAATGGTGTATTTAGTGAAACGTTTAAAAACAAAATAGAGTTCTTACAACTCCTACACCAAGACCAAGATTTAAGAGTCATCACTAACATTTATTGAGCACTTCCTAAAGTCATTATGTGAAGCCCTTTATCTTCATTATGTTGTTAAATCCTCACAACAACCTTATCGGAGAGCTGCTATTATTATTACCATTTTACAGATAAGGAAATTGAGATCTAAAGAAATGCAGTACCTTGTCCAAGGTAATATGGCCAGTAAGCGAGTGGAAACAAACCTCTAAAATGCACATACTGTCCTGTATAACAATTAACTGCAAACTAATTACCCTGAGATAATACAGCTAGAATTTTACATACAAGGTGCTTTGAGTTTTAGTGTCAAACTTCAGCAACTTTAATATTTATTTTTTAAATCCTTCTGTTTGTTAATCCCACAACTCAGAAAGTTAATTGCTAAATATCCAGGGAAATAGTTTATACTTAATTTACAAAAAAAAAAATCACCTCTGTACTATTTGTGTCATTGTAAATTCTCCAAGGGAATAGTGGATGATAGGTGTCTGAACAAACAGAATAAACGGCTGTTCTCTAACTAAATAGCTAACCTCAATTCTCTCAGTGACCTTGGACATATTGCTTGGAATGTCTGCAAGAGTATAGTAACTGACTCCATTTAGGCTAAACAAGTGCTTTTGCAAATGTTTACATAGTCCTAATTGCCCAAACCTTTTACTAATGTTTCCCAAAGACATCATTTTTCATTTAGCCAATAAATAGAAACACTTGTAAAAATGTTTGCTTAAAAAAAAAAAAAAACCCTGCAAATAAGTGTTTCTGTCAAAAGAATTAAAAGGAATATTTTCAAATTAGATGTGACTATAGATAATTCAAACATGCTTTGACTATTAAGGCATGTCCAAATAAACTGCCTCCTTCTGAAACCAACTTAACTTTTTTGGGGGACAGCGGGTGGATAGGGGACAAATATCAATGTATATGGGACTCAAGCAAAATTACAAAGTTGACCCACAATCTTCAGTCTTGTTTCTTAAGTGTACTAAAATATGATATGCCCAAGTTTTATATGATCACACTACAGTGAAAATATAGACATCATATCTAACCTCTCAGTGAAAGTTAATTACTTTTGGACCACAAGATCTGGAATTAGAAGACCTGAACTGCCCATGCACTACTACTAGATGTGTGATTCCAGGCATGTCATTTGAACCTGAATTCTAGTTATTTCAATGCAGGTCAAATAAGAATCCCTGTCCTACCTTCCCCGAAGGTTGTTCTGGAATGTAAATCAAATGACATAACGTAGTGTTTTGTGAACTCAAAGGCAGGGTACAGGATGCCAACGGGGGTCATCCGGGGTCATCCGTATGGTACCAGGGAAAGGGTCACCACAGTCTCTTTGATTTCCTCCCATTATAAACCAACAAACTGGTGGAGAGAGTGGTGACAGCAGTCCGTTTAGGAAGCTCTGAGATAAGGTTTTAATTAACTCAAGGGTTCCTCCTGCACTGTTCAGGCAAAATGAGTTGCTGCACATCGGGCTTTCTGGTAGTCTTAGAGTGGAAGGATTCAGTAGTGCAAGATTCAGGGTGATTCAAAAGGAATGTCTCTTCTCAAAGAAGAAAAAACAAAGAAGTAAAATACTCCCTTGTCTCCCAAGTTCCTGTACAGGTAGGATACTCTGTCCCTCCTCCTTTCCTCTTCCAAGTTTCTTAAAGAGGTTTTTTTTTTATGCTTTCTGACTCCATTCATTCCTCCCTGCAGAAGCACTGATTCTGCCCCAGGTGAAACTGCACAGGCAGAGGTCACCAACACTTTCCTTTTGGCTAAACCCAGGAGGTTTTTCACTCCACCTCTGACTGACCTCTCAGCAGGATCTGACCTACTCAACACCCACTCTTTGCATTGCTCTCATGAAAGCACTGATGTAAGTCTCTTCTGGAATTTCTCCTTTATCTCTGGATGCTCCCTCTGGTACCCTGTATGAGCCCCCTTCCTATGCCCACATCATAATGTAGGTGTTCCTCCGTTTTCCCCATAACCCTCTTAATTAGTTCCTCTTCCACCTGGGTGATCTTCTCCATCCCCATGGCTTCGGCAGCAGTCCATGTGACAGATGAGAAACATTGTTATCCTGAGCTCTAGACCCACATGCAACTGCCTTTCAGACATCCCCTAACTCCTAACATGCACAAAACCAAACTCCTCATCTTACCCTCAACCTGCCCCTCCTCCTGGCATTCTCCATATAGTGAAGGATATCATCATCCTTGACCCTGCTGGCTCCCTCCCCCACAAATCACTCCAAATCGGCAAGTCATGCTAATTCTACCTCTGTGAGATCTGCCAAATTTATCCATTGCTCTCCTTCTTTATGGCCTTAGTTCAGACACTACCATGCAGTTTCCTCCCTTTAGTCTTTCCCTCCACTAATCCATTCGCCACACTGCAGTTCAGAGAGGGCTTTCTAAAATTAAAACCCTGTTCTCTTCTGGATAAATCATATACTCCTTAACACTGCCTATAAGAGCTCAACTTACTTTCCTGGGCTTACCTCTTAAATCTCCATCGTCACTACCCCGCACCCCAAAACACAAAGGCACACAACTTGGCTAATTCTCATTCAGCCTTCAGGTCTTTGCTGAGGTATCACTTCTTCCCTGACCTCCCACGTCCATTTTGAACATCCCTCTTGTGTGTTCCCATAGCACACTGATTTCCTCAATTATAATGCTCTTCACTCTGTATAAAACTAGCCTGCTTACTTGTGTGTCTCCCCCACTAGACTGTAACCTTCATGAAGGCAAGGATTGTGCCTGTTTTCTTCAAGATTGGATTGCTGGTTCCAAGTACAAGAGGTATGTGCCACGGCACAAAATAAGTGCTCAATTCTTACTTGTTTAATTTACAAACCAATAATCTCTGAGGGTGGAAGAGAAGTTGTTCTGGAAAAGTTCATGGGAAAAGATCAATTAGCTAATTTCCTGGAGCATAAAAACTGCTGGTTACCTTTCCAATGTTTTCTAACCTATAATATATGTTCCTTGTTCTATGAAAATCTACATTTATAATCACATCTATAGACTACAAGGTAAAATGGATATTTAGCAATTTCCCAGTTAGATAAATGTCCACAAGTAAACTGGATAATGCAGAACAGGGCAGCTTCAGTTTGTACTGAATTATAAATTGGTTACACTAATCACAGTAACTAGACAAATAAATCTCTCCCATACTCATAAATGTGGCATATAATCGGGGAATCCAATTTAAAACACATAACTCAAATTGACAGTTAATGAGTGTATGAAAAACAAACAAAATGTTAATGAAAATAGCATGCCTGACATCTCAATACAATGGCCTCTATATTTTGACTTTGGTTTTTGCTCATAATTCATGTTGCCATTAACATTAATTACCCTCATGGACCAAATAAACTTCATACCTTACTGTCAATATGAAGGTGAACTATGTAGGCTTGTTATTGCTGTCTGGTAATACCTACAGTAGCCAATGAAACAGAGCAAACGCAATGCATGGAATTTACTACTGGTGGTTATTCTTATCACACTCTCACTCATTACTCAATTCTCTGCATTAGCTTGCCCCAGAAACTCCAAGCTAGCATACAGTTCCGCTACTTATGAACCATATATAAAATCCACTCTAAAAGAAAAAGGAAAAAGAAAAAAAGCAATTCCTTTCTAGATATCCCTCCACAGGGTTTCTTTTGAAGGGTTAACAGTCCCCATGAAGAAAATCAGCATTTGGCTAACAGCCAGTGGAGCAACAGACACTTTCCATACTTTTCTACAGGTGTTGGAGGAGAGTGTAAAGTGAAAATAGAAAAGGGAGCTAGTAAGAAAAAAAAGAAGGAGTAGCAGTGGTCTGGGGCTCCTGCAAACTGTCTAGAGATGGAGAATGCTAAAAATTCTGCCCAAATGGTCTAACCTTTTCAGGTTTCTATTAAAATCAGGTCTTCTGAAACCAATAATTAACGTAGTACCCCTCTACCTGCCTGTTTCTTAAATTTGTAAATGTATGACGTGACTTCAAGTATTACGGGAAGGCTGCATACATGATTAAACTGGAATAGAGTATATTAAGTATCTGATAAGTATTCAATAAATATTAGCTTTGGATGTTTTTTAATGCAGCAGTTACTCGCCTACATCCAGTTTGGTTTTCCTAGTAATAACATGCAGAGGGCTTTTTCTTTTTCTTTTTTGCTAATGGTTATATTAGCAAAAAATCACAGTTCTTTGTTTTCCACTTATATAATTAACCTGAGTCCATAGCCCAAAGCCTAAAATCCATCAATCTATGAGAAAACAAAGACAACGAAAGCTCAACCATGAGCTTCCTTTTTCTATCATTTCAGTATGATACTCAGCCATCCTTCCACCACCAAGCTTTCACTGATTACCCTTATCGAGAAATAAGTTATCCAACTTTATTTCAATCTTTCCAACCATATTTATCATATCCTATCTTCTAGTCTTTCTTTAAAACATCACTTCCTGCCATATATTAAGTTATTTATGGATTTTTATATTCTCTATTATTTGACTGGACAATGTCTTAGATTCATTGTATTCCCCACAACATAGAGTTTTAACAGCTTTTAAAATAATGTTTATTGATTATTATGGTTATAAACAATTACTATATACTTATTGTTAAACATTTTGAAAATACATAAAGTATAAAAGGGAAAATAAACAATGCCTATTCATCCTCCAATGAGAAAAAAGCACTGCCCCATTTTGGCCCTTTCAGTCCCTTTCCTTATGTAGGTAGATCTTTCTGGTTTTTTAAACATAGTTGAGAGTTAACTGCACATACAGTTCTCTAGCCTATCTCCCCCCATTTAGCAAAAATTGATAAATACCTTTCCACACTGTTAAAACTCTTCATAAACATCCTTTTACAAATCTGTATAAAACCATGTCTTTTGATGATAGCATAATTTATTTAAACTGTTCCCCTCTTGTTGGGCATTTAGACTATTGCCAATATCTGACTTTTCTAACCAAAGCCATATTAAGCACTTGTGAACATTAACTTTTAAAATATTTCTCATAAGTTCCTTTGGACAGACTGCTAGGAGTGGAACTACTGGATCGAGGAGTGGACACATTTAGTGAGACTTTTCGTACATTCAGCCAATGAGTTTTTCAGAAAGCTTTCACATCTGCGCACCCCTCACAGCATCTAAGAGTGTCTGCTCTGCTACCCACTACCTGATGTGGAGAATTAGAATTTTTTTAAATCTATGTAAATTTGAGAGCTGGAAAAATGGTCCCTTGCTGTTGTTTCAATTTCATTTCTTTGATTAATGGAAAGAGAATGCATTTTCACATGACTGTTAGCCATTTAGTTTTCTCTTGTATGGCTAGTCTGTTCCTGTCATATTAGTTTTCTTTTGCCGTGTAACAAATTCCCACAAGCTTAGTACCTCAAAACAATACCCATTTCTTTTTTTTTTTTTATAAATTTATTTATTTTATTTAATTTATTTTTGGCTGCATTGGGTCTTCGTTGCCGCACATGGGCTTTCTCTAGTTGCGGCGAGTCGGGGCTACTGTTCGTTGAAGAACACCCATTTCTTACTTCGCAATTCTGAAGGTCAGAGTCTGGGTGGGGTTGTATGGGTTCTCTGCTCAGGCTCTCTTTCACAAGGCAGAAATCAAGGCGTTGGCTAGGCTGTGCTCTTAACTAAAGGTTCTGGTAAAGAATCCAGTTCTGAGCTCATTCAGTTTGTTGACCCTCGGTCTGAGGTTCCAGTTTCCACACTGGGTCACCCTCAGCAATTCTAGGGCTCCCGCATTTCTCAAGGCTGTCCCCATGCCTTCTCAAGTGTCACCTCCATCTTCAAAACAGCAACAGCATGTTCAGTTCTTCTCAGGCTTCAGGTCTCTCTGATTTCCCCAGCCAGAGAATGCTCTCCTCTTTTACAGGCCTCTTTGATTAGATTTGGCCCACCAGCTAATTTCCCCATTTTAAATTCAACTGTGCCATATAAAGAAACATGATCAAGGAAGTGATACTGCATCATACTTACGGGTTCTGGGGATGAGGGTATGCAATCTTGGTGGAGGGGCATTTTCAGAACTGTGCTTGCCATAGGGTATTAGATGTTGTTTCTTATCATTTGTTTGTGCTCTTTATGATGTCTTAATTTCATGAATTTACCAAATAAGTGAATCTTACTGATGACTGCCAGAAGTTGCATTTTCACAATGGCAAAGACAACTAAGGATGGGGCTGCTGCGTGCTAATAACGATTCTGAACACAGTCGGCCCTCCGTACCCTTGGGTTCCACATCCTCAAATTTAACCAACCACAGAAAATATTTGGGGGAAAAAAACTCCAGAAAGCTCCAAAAAGCAAAACTTGAATTTTGCTGGGCACTGGGCAACTATTTACATAGAATTTACAATTCTTGACATAGAATTTACATTATATGAGGTATTATAAGTAATCTAGAGATGATTTAAATTATACCAGGGGATGTGCGTAGCAGAGGTTATATGCAAGCACTACGCCATTTTATAAGGGACTTGAGCATTGTTGAATTTTGGTATCTGGAACAAATTGGAACAAATTCCCCTATGATTGTATATGACTTTGCTAACATTGGTATTTTAAAAAGATTTAATTGTGGGGAAAAGTACATTACATAAAATTCACTATCTTAACTTTTTAAGTGTACAGTTCCAAACTATTAAGTACATTCATATTGTTGTGCGACTAATCTCTAGAATGTTTCATCTTGCAAAACGGAAACTCTATACCCATTAAACAACTCTCCATTTCGCCCCTCCCCCAGCTCCTGGCAACCACCATTTTACTTTCAACATTGGTATATCTCTATTTTATGTATTTATTAACAAACATGTATATCACAATTACTACATGCACTGTTCTAAGAACTTTAAAAATATTAACTCATTTAATCGTCATAACAACCCTATGAAATCAGTACTGTTATTATTTCCATACTACAGATTAAGAAATATAGCAAATAAACTGCCCAAGGTTACACAATAGGAAGTGACCAAGCAGGAATTCAAACCCAGAATGGCTTTATAGTTCTTGCTATGAACCATTACATTGTGAAAATACTCACTGAAAGACAAACTCATCAGGCATTAATATTATCTCCTTGATGTGCATGACTTTAAAACACTTTTCTATGAGCAATTTAATCTAATATTCTTCTAGTAACTAAAAGTTAGACTATGTGACCAAGGTGACACATGCCTACCGACCTTTTAGCCCAATTTTGGTTAAGGCATTTGTTTTTGAAGTTAATGAAACAAAATTTGCCTTATATCTTAAGGTTTGCCAATTATAATTTATGTGTGGTATTTTATAATAAAGTATCTTATGAATGAATACAAGTCATAATTCACTATGACTACTGAAATTATAATATTAAAGGAAAAAAACCCAGGTATTTCTCTTTTCCAAGAAGACAAAAACTTCCAAATTAGTTTACAACAGCATAGCTCAATCTCAGTTTAACCTAGTAAATTCAAATCTGTCCTGCTTTGCAAGCTATAACTCTAGACCAGTCTCAATTTGTCATTCATTTGTATATCTCAGTAGTAACACTTTATTTGAGGAGTGGGTCTGAAATGTCCTTATCTCGACCTTTTAGCTTAGTAATCCTTTCATGGAAGACCAAATCATGCTTGTCATCAGTCACATAGTGTCATTTACTGTATATTAAAAATGAACAAGGTCAACAGATGGAACAGTCGTTGTAGTCTGAAAGCCCCAGTTAGATGTGAGTTAAAAGCTCTGCTGAGGCTTGGTTTCTAAGACCCAGGAGGGGCGGCGGGGTACTAAAAACAACACACAGAACGGGATCAGCTATTTCAACTGCTTTCTACTTATATACCTGATTCATAAAAATAAACAGACAACGCATCATACAGTCTCCCCTCACCTATTATCCACTGCACTGCTGTGCAGTTTCCAGGATGAAATAGAAACCAGAGCATGGAAGAAACAGCAAAATCACCGCTACGCCAGGGAGCTTCTCGTATACTCACAATGCTGTCATCCCCACACCCTTCCCGCAGTGGCCAGTCCGGCAGCACAGAAGCAGGCAGATGCTCACCTGGCCTCCGGCTACTTCTCCCCCTTCACCTGCGGGGCCTGCAGCCTACTTCTGGCTGTGGTTCGGCTTTGGCAGCCAGCTCTCCTCACGGTCACGGCCCGTTCGGCCACCGACCATTCCGGCCCGGCTCTCTGTTTACAAGCGCTTCTTGCGGTCCCACACTTAAATGCTTCCTTCCAGCAGCTCAGGAAGCGAGACTCGGACACACAAGGTTCCAGGCCGCAAGGACTCGTCTTTCCTGCCTTAGGGATCCAGCGCCACTCAGGGCCTGCCCGCACCCTCCTGGCCTCCTTATCTCTTTGTTTTCCTACGCACAGTTTTCATCACACACTTTTTGAAAACAATGGTATGTGCCGCAGAGTCTCCTCACTGCTCCTCCCAACGCACAGATGGATGTTTGCAATTGGAAAATTTCACTTGAAACATGCCAGGGACCAGACTTGTTATTTAGCAGCTCCCTTGGCTAAGAGAATTAGAAAGAGAAGTTCTTTCTGAAAATAGAACTATTAGAACCTAGAGATTGCTTCACATTTCAGGTTTGGAGCTGCGATGAAAATCAATTTTCACTCCCCTTTCATGGTGTAGCCAGCAGGTTGAAAGAGGATGGTTTTGAGAGGAGGTCTTAACCCCCATTCGGATTCCCAGCAAAACAGAAAGTGTGTGTGTGTGTGTGTGTGTGTGTGTGTACGCGCACTGGTGGGCAACCTGAGTGCTCCTTTGTGAGACACTCCAACCCACCCCACAGTGACTTTGGCCACGTTGCAAGAGGATAGGGTGGTCTTGATCTCGGAGAGACAGCAGTGAATGGTCCTAAAGAGAGATCCTAGTTCCCTGCCCAGGAATTGAACCTGGGTAGCCTGGATGAAAACCAGGAATCCTAGCCAATAGACGTTGGGGGTGGCGGGCAGGGAGGGGAGGAGGGCTGTGCGCAACTTTTTGCTAAGATGAATCCCACTGCAGAAGCCTGTGGGTGTATGTCCACACTTATTATGGGGTGGCGCCCCCTCCCTTTTTGACCCTCAAGGAGCCTTTCTGCACATGCGCAGACAGGGAAGTGTTCCTTGACCTCAGGAGTGGTCGTCTTATCTCTTTACTTTAGCAGAGCTCAGCTTCTGCCACTACCTTTGCCCTTGGAGTGAGAACAAAGTTTCAATTTTACTCCACTTGACAAACACCAGCTGTCCAGCCCAAGGGCCCATCTGTCTCCTACCTCAGTCTGGCTGGAAGACCTTCCTTGAAGTCTCCTGCTTTATTCTCCATCATAGCACACTTAGCCATTTTCTCAATTTATAATTACCCATTTTTAAAATTTACCTGTTCTACTGGCTTCTCCACTCCCACTCCAGCCTCCCCTATAAACTCCCTGAGGGCAGAAACTGTTTTGGTTTCACTCACCACCACATAATAAGCACAAAACACAGTGTGTAATGTATATATGTTTGAATGAATGAATGAAGAAATGGACACACACAAAAAAATTGTCAAAGGAGGCCAGAGAAACAGCATGATAAGATTCGAAAAATCTGATTCCTGCACTCCCTTAAAGATTAATAAGAGAATCTTTAACCATTGAATTTTTTAAAATATCTCTTTTGGTTGATGTTTAGAGTTTAAATGTTTGTTTGAAAACTTATACTGCAATTCGAGATACATCTCTTGTTCCTTAAACATGCAGTGTTCTCTTTTGCCTCAGGACTTTTGACACTGGGTTTCCTCTGATGAGAGCTGTCACCCCTGCCCCATCCCTTTAGCCTGGCCAACTTCTTGCTTTTTAAGAAGCAAGTGGCATCACACCTCTCCTGGAAATCTCTGACAGAGAAACCGGATCCTTTAAACATGCCCAGAGGAACTCACATGTTCCTCTATAAATGCACTCATCACATTGTGCCAAATTCATCTATATACTCATTAGTCTTCCCAGGCCACTGATTCTCAAACTTCAGCATGTAATAGAATCTTCTAGAATAGTGCTTCTCAAACTTTAATGTGTGGGGATCCTGTTAAAATGCAGATCATGATTCAAGGGGTCTATGGTGGGGCCTTTGCACCTCTAGTGAACTCCCAGGTGATGCCACATTTTGAGAGTCAAGGCTCTTGGACGCATGTTAAAAATTCAAATTCTTGGGTCATGCACCCAGTCTGGGGTGGGGGGGCGGCCCGAGGGTGGGGGGAGATTGCCAATTATAGGGGAAATTGACGTCAGGTTGGCTCATGGGTTACCAGAGAAACCAGCAGAGGGGCACGCCCCTCACCACCCCTCGGATCAGAACAATCACCAGCTGGGACCTGGGGCAAGTGCACAGGAAGGTCAGTCATGTGAGCAGGGTGTAGGTGCAGCAGGCACTGGTCGAGCAGAGGGTATACAGAGAGCAAGAGAACAGCCATCTTGAGTGGCCCGACCAGACACCCGTAGATTCTCATTCTGGAGGTCTACAAAAAGTCCTGAATTCTGTTATTTTAGCAAGTGCCTCAAAGTGCTCCTTATTGGACTATTCTTTGAGAAAAACTATACCAGTCTATGGAGTTGGAGGGCAGGGCCAATGCTTTGTGATTTATTTCCCACCATGCATTAAGCACAGGGTCTGGCACATTAAACAGCCACATTTACAGAATGACTGGATTTACTCATTATCACTAATATAGATTCTCAGTGCGATCCCAGAAAAGGGATGAAAAGTCAAAGGCTGAGAACGATCTCAGCTGGGCAGTTGCTGGCTCTCAGGCCTCCATTTGGTCAGCAGGGGTCATTTTGCTCCTCTGAATTTAAATATTTAAATTCACATCTCTATTCAAAAGCCCCAGCTGCTTTTTTTTTTTTTATATAGACTTTATTTTGTAGAGAATGAGCAGAGAAGTACAGAGTTCCCAGATACCCGCTGCCCCAAAACACGCACAACCTCTCCCACTATCAACATCTTGCACTACGGTAATACATTTGTTACAGCTGATGACCCTATCTTGACACATCATTATTACCCCACATAGGTATACATAGGGCCACCTATGTATACCTTCTAGACCTTGCAGTTATACTGCCAATTAAATCCCTGTTTGCTAAAGGTGGTTTGCATTGGTCTCCGTCATTTACAACTGAAAGCATCCTAATACTCCACCATTCCAGACTTATCTCCAGAATACTTCTTTTCTCCCACTCTATACTCCAGACTTACATTTTTTTACCACTCCTGGATACTCTTCCATTCATTCCCATTATCCTGCTTTAGGATCCCCCATTATATCCCCTCTGCATCCCCTGAAGGGCAGGGAGCTTGCCTTATTCATCTTTGTATTCTCCACACCACTTACGGTACCTAGGAAATGATCTTAATAAATGTGCATTAAAACAAAGTGAAATACCAAATGACATGTAAGGAGATTTTATTATTGTATCTCTTCATTAAAATTTTTTCAACTTAGCTTTCCTTTATAAAATAATGGTCAAGTCCAGATCAATAAAGCAATACTGTCTTCCAAGAAATAAAACAAAAGTTGCATCAAAAAATATTTTAAACTTAATCAGAAAATGTTGGTTCTATTTATAGCCTAGAATTTGCAAGCCAAGTATACTTCACCCCATGTGCACAGATATGCCCAGGTAAAGATGATTGGGATACTCACTGAGAGCAATATCATAATATTTTTTTGTCTCATTAGGTAAATTAAAAGCGTTTGAGATGTAGAATACTAAAGTCATAAATGGAGCAGCTTAGAAGTACAACTGAGCTTGCTACTCAGCTGGGAGGCACCCGCAAAGGCATCCCATTGCTGAAATATTGAAACAGTTGCATACAAGCTGGTAACTAGCTTCTGTCCCTAAGCTTCCTAAGTGTCCCAAGTCTCTTTCCAAGGAATTCCCTCCTCACCCATCCTAAGATTCAACACCCAAAGGATTGATACCTGACCCTTCTCTTGCATGAGAGGCAGGGTTCTTTCTGATTAGCCAATGATCAGGCCATATAGGTTTTTGAGTCTTTTGCTATCACTTCTACAAGTAGGCAAACAGAAAAAAATAGTGAAAAGCCTTCAACGAAGCAAAATATTCAGTGATTCCCCACCCTATTACCACATACTATGTCTTTTTTAACCAGAAAGATCAAGAATAAGTGATAGACTCTTACCAAAAAAGTCTTTAATTGGGCAATTTGAATGTGCTTCATTTTAGTCATTCAACAAGCACATAGTACAGGAATTCAGTGTTCTCCGGGTAGGTGGTTCATGGGCTCATGGTGGCTTGTATGATGGTTAGTACCAACCAGAGGCCTCCATTAAGAGCTTACCTGTTGATGGAATGGTCCAGAAAGTTAAAACCTTGTAAAAGGAAAACTTCTTCAATCTTGACATGGGACAGAACCTTTTTGTATGATATATTCTAAACTTCCTTCTGGGAAAACCTAGCATTCCTGATAAAATGCCTAAGAAATCTGCAAAGTTAGGTAAACTTTAACAGCATTAGGAGCTGCAGGAGTTGCTGCCCTTCAACACCTGGCCTGAAAGCTATCTGAGAAGTTTTCTCCCTGGCTATAGTCCTCATTTTGCCCCAAATAAAACTTAACTTAACAAAAAAAAAAAAAAAAGAGTTGCAGGTTGAGTTCCCAGGAAGCAAACTCAGAGAGAGTTCAGCATGCAGGGAGTGCCCGTGGGATCAGCACGTGTGTATGGGAGGGGTGAGAGCCAAACTGGGCAGAGGGAAAGGTAGAGTTGTAAGGCCCAACAGCAGCCTTGCCACCCCCATGAAGACCTCTGAGACAGAGGGGCCTGTCAGAGGCTTTAGAATAGTCCTGAATCGGGCCAAGAACAAGTGGTGTGCTGGCAAATTGACTCTGAAAAAACAAAAGGCCTGATTTGTTACTGTCTGCCAATTTCCATGGTGTAAACACCACACAATGCCTAATTTCAAGTTCTGGATGTCGTGTCACTGAACATGGGGTTGGAGATGTGCACAGTCAGGTCTCAAGGGCCAGCAGAAGCTGGCTCCAGCACACCACTGGCCAAGACGGCCAGGTCTTTCCATGTCCACATCCATCAGTCAGTGGATGTGGGCTACTCTGAGAGGGAGCACGGTCTTAGGCAAGGTGGCCCTCTGCAGTTGATACAGTCCTTGGAGGGTTTGACCACTGAAGGCAATCTACTGCCACCACTTCCAGCAGCTGGGGCAATGAGTCCTTTTTTGATAGGGGATCTGGGCAGCCCATCACAGAGTCCACCGTACTTGCTCTGGGAAACAAGTCACCTGCCTACTCAACTGTCAGTCAAGAGTCTAGTCATCTTTAACCTCTAGATGGAAAGATGTCCAGCGGTCCAAAACAGTAAATACCCAACAAGTGATAAAGGCAGAAGAAATTCCAGAAGTTCAGAAGATTAGAGGGAGGATGGAGCCACTCAGACAGGCCTCTACAAAAAACCAAGGGCTTGAGCCTACCTTGAAGGATAAGTAGAATTGGGGTAGAAAAGCAAAGGAGACTGAATGGAAGCCGCCTTGTCTTGTAATTAGAATCCTGGCTCTGGCGCTTATTCATTCTCAGGTCTTCACAAATTATTTTACTTCTCTGTGCCTCAGTTTCCCCATAGGTAAAATGGGGATGGTGACAATAATAATAATGTAATAATAGCAATAATATTATCTACCTCAAAGCGTTTTGAATAAGTTAGTTTACAGTAAAAGTTTGTATTAGTGTTTGGCAATAAGTGAGCTGTTATTTCATGGAGCTAAATGTGAAGATATTACATTGCACAGTAGTGGGAAAAAAAAAAATTACACACACATATACATACATACAAAGTTCATTTCACCAGAACCGGGGAGCTGAGCAGGTATACCCTGATATTTACAAGAGCCAGGGCAAGAAAACAAATGGATGCCTTCAGTTTCCCAGCCCAGACCCTGTCCTGCACCACAAAGCCCCAAATATGTTCATGCAGACATCCCGGCTGCCATGCCTAACTTTATTGACAGCTTTCCCAGCCATAGTCACTCCTCAGGCTTTTGAGAACACCCTGGCAGCTGGATTAGCACCCAGGAAGCCCTGGGGAAAAAGCCTGTACAGCTCTAGAGATAGACTCTTGGCTTTGGTACAGGGAATTCTGATGCCCCGGCAACCTGGTCTAGAAGGAGGAAGCTCTAGGTAGTCACCTTCTTGTCCAGAAAGAGATGTAGCCAGAGGAGGACCTAAAGCACAGAGCCCAGGTCAGTAGCCCAGTTGCCCAGATCTAAGGGTAGTACTTGGTAGTTCTACTGGGGATCAACCCTTATAATGCAATATTCCATCTTTAGTACTTATGCAATTATGATAAAGTAATCATGTCGTAAAAGAGGCTTTGCTATACTAGAAAAGGCACTGGATTGGGGATCAGGACCTCTGAATTATGACCTAGCCACAAAGTCTAGGATGATGGATTATGTTTATTATACTCGTTATAACTCACAGCACCAAACACCATGATAGTGCACAGTAAGATCTAATGACAAATTTATATTTGTAATGTCGAAGACTATTGAGTTCCAGAATTCAATTTGGTTTTAAGAGTAATTTTTAAGGTTGTTTTTTGTTTGTTTGATAAATTTATTTATTTATGTTTGTCTGCGTTGCGTCTTAGTAGCTGCGCCCAGGCTTTCTTTAGTTATGTTAAGCGCAGGCGGATTCTTAACCACTGCACCACCAGGGAAGCCCAAGCTTGTTTTTTTAAAAAAACTCTAACCCAAGGTTCAAGCCTATCCCTAAGAGCTGGATCCCCTTTTCCTTTCTTATCTGTTCTAAAAGTTCTCTCTCCTTCCCCACACACCCACATGAACTTTCACACTATTCAGTCCTTTTCACCAGAATGGGAATCACTGATACAAAAGAGCCCCAAGGCCCAAAACGCTTTCTTCAGTTCCTGCAGGAGGAGTCCTTATTTCACACATTTTAACGAATTGTAATGCAAATGAAGCCATTACCCAACAGGTAGATTGTTAATGGTGCATGTACTAGAAACCAACATCTCTCAGATAGATATCACTTTGTAAATTCATGCTTTTGAAACTAAATAACATCAGAAATTAAATTATTCAGAAGGAACCCTACACATAAGCTGTTCACAGTCACTAAAATGAAAGGTAGATGTTAAAATGAATGAGAATGGAATGGAACATCCTCTTACTTTTTCCAAGCAGAATATTTCCTGGCCTGTGGTGCCTTTCTAGAACCCAGAATGAGAAAATAGCTTTTACCCTGTTGGCTGCAGTGTAATTGTTCTTTCCAGAAGTTGTCAAACAGGGTGTGTGTGTGTGTGTGTGTGTGTGTGTGCTGGGGACGCTTTGTGAGACTCGCTGAGCTGCGCATAACTCACTCCCATGTATTTGTGTAACTGGAGTCATCCCACTTTGTTATGCTGGCCTGTTTTCACACTCTGTTCAAAAACTTGAATTAGACCATTCTGGAACCCCTGAAAAAGTCCTGTAGGCAAAGAGCAGGTTCCAGCCAGAGTTGACTCACTTCTGTGTATCTGAATGCTGTTGTACACATTTTTATTACAAAGTTGCTCATGACTGAACTTCTTTATACTTTCACGTGGGAGCATTTGACCCTTCCCAAATAAATGAAACTTGCCCTTTTTCCACATGCTCTGCCCAGGACATAATTTGTTTTTAAATATAACTACATGGTTGTGAAATAAAATTCATATTTTATGGCAAGACAAGAAAAATTTAAACAAAAAAAATTCTTCTCTGCCTTTTGGCCTCCCCTCTCCCCCACTGTGCATTATGTATCCGCATCACGCATCGACCAAACCTCCCCCATGGGCAGGAATACCTGCTCAACCATAAAGAGCAACATTCTGCCAGCATCAACAAGACAACTCCTGAAAGAGAACATTCCTTCCTGATCTTGTAAGTGGTCACATGACCCCCCACAATGATGCTTAAATCTAGATTATGTGAACTGTCAATAACACGCCTTTTGATGTACAGCCCTCTGTCTCAAAAATCTTACTGTGCCTTTACTTCTAACGGGGGTGGGGAACAGTTCTCGGAGATATCGGAGATGCTCTTCTTGGGTTATAATCCTCAAATTTGGCTTGAATAAAATTTTCCATTTCTTTCTTAGATCGACTGATTAATTTTTTTCAACATTGTTAGAAAAAAGAGTTGCAAGCATCAGGAGAGAGGGCCCTCCTATTAGTTTTGTCTTCTACTCTTTTTCTTCCACAATTATAAAGCTTTTCAGCTTTGAACAGTAGACGTGTATTGGGGTGACTATATTCTTTGCATGATTGTGGTTCAGGACTTGAAGTTTTTAGAGGGCAGAGATAAGTTGAAAATCACATCCCACAGAGAAGTGCTTAGTAAATAAGAATGACAGGCATCTTCTGCAACCATTTGAGGGGGTCCCTTGCCATTTTCAGGAATAGATTTTCACCCAGTAGATGACCTAGTAAACACAGTGATACCTTTGATTCCTGGGAGGGATGGGTTTATAAAGGAAGGGAGGAAAAGAGGAAGGAAGCAACATTTAAACCTGATCTCTACCCTGAGCTCCTCAACACACACACTCACACATACACACTCACTCACTCATTGGCACACAGAGTTTGCTATTCTTCAGCTAATGGGATTGGCACCGCTTAAAGCAGATTGCTAGGTCATTGTCTGCGACCACCGCAAGAGAAACATTATTTAAAGGCCATTCAGACCCTAAAAGAAGCGGCTGAGCAGAGCAATTATCGGAGACTCTCCATTAACTAGGGCATCCTTGCTCTTTGTCTGAGTTGGTTTAATAAGGCCCGCTAATGGAGCTGTGCGGGAGGGGGCCTGCTAATGGTTCTAGAAAAGCCCCTTCTTGGCCCCTTTATTTCTGGGGACCGTCTTTAGAGATGCTGACAGTAAAGCCATACTGCAAAATGACCTTCGCAAAAACTTGGTGTGGACCCCTCCTGCTCAGGACTCCGGTTTTCAAAACGAGGAAACATCTTTGTCTTTTTCTTTTTTATTCCAAGGTGATTTTCCCTCATTTCCTCTTACTGGTTTGTGGCCGTTTGGGTTTTGGGAAACTTGTCATTGAAAACAGCAGCACTCAGTGAGAATAAAGCAGAATGACACCCCAAGCAATTCCCCCTTTAGCTCTCCGCTTCTACTCATCTTCCAGGGGTCTACTTCTCCAGAAAAATCACTTATCCTATTACTCCTTTTAAGTCTGTCGGGCACTTACATTTCAAACTTAGGATGGCCCCCTGGATTCAAACTGCCGTATTATAATTAGCCAGCTTTATCAGCCTCCCAATTCTTTCTCCCTACAGCGGCCAGAGCAACTCTTTCAAAACAGAAATCTAAACACCTCAGTGGCTTCCTATTATGCGTAAGAATTCTTGATATTATCTATGAGACTCAGCATGGTTTGGACCTTTCTTCCTCTCTAGCAACGTCTTGCATCATGCTTCTTTCAGCTATTCGATCCGGCCACTGGGATCTTTTCCAGTGATTATGTCCTGCTCATTCCTGCCACAGGTCCTTTGTACCTCTTTCTGCCCAGTGAACTTTTTGCCTCTTATCCTCCATTCATCCTTCAGCTCTCAGCTCAGTAGTCAGATCTTCAGGAAAGTCTTCCCTTACTACCCTTTCTAGGTCGACAACTTTTTTTTAAACGCTTATTAATTTATTTATTTTGGCTGCGCCGAGTCTTAGTTGCAGCACGCGGCATCTTCGTTGAGGCATGCGGGATCTTTTTAGTTGTGACATGTGGGCTTCTTAGTTGCAACATGCGAACTCTTAGTTGCGGCATGCATGTGGGATCTAGCTCCCGACCAGGGACCAAACCTGGGCCCCCTGCATTGGGAGCGTGGAGTCTTACCCACTGGACCACCAGGGAAGTCCTGACAACTTCTATTTAATGCATTTATAACAACATATACTACTCCTTCACAGCACTTACTGTAATTAAACTTTTACATTTATTTGAATGGCTTACGTTATTTATAGTTACCTCCTCATGAGACTGTAAATGTCATGAGAATAATAAGCTCTATAAGCAATAACTATGTCTGGTTTTGTATATCATTATATCCTCAGTGCTGAGAACAATGTCTATGACCTGAGTGCCTGCCTATTTTCAATTTTTCAAACAAAGTTTGTTGCCTTAGAGGTTCCCATGACTATTATCTTTGAGAATTACCAATATCCCATATTTTCCCATATCAGTATAGAGGCCTGTGCTCCTTTCCTATGAGATTAAAGACTAATTTTCCAGTTTCAGGGGTAGAACTAAAAGCACATTCTTATTCCCCTAATGAGTGGATCTTTATGCAGTAGCATAGATTCACAAGGCACAGATAAACACACACAAGATTTAATGATGCCTCCTGTCTCATCAAGACCCAGTGGGAAAGAGAATACGGTGTATAGCCAAAGAGGGGAGTCAAGGATTAGAGATTCTCAGCACTCCAGACATACTGGGACAGAGATGGGATGGGTGGGTAGGATTGTTCCAATTGTCTTTGGTCCCCATGAAAACTGGGGACTTTCTCTACTGGTTGGAGAAAGAAGGGTGGACCTCGGCAGATGCAGAGTAGCAGCACGGATTGGGTGTGTATTCTGTTGCTTGGGCTGTTCTGCAGAGATGGCCACCAAGGCTGCCCTATATGGGGCCAGCTGAGTGTCCCTTGACTTGCACTGAGTGGCATCAGACATTCAAAGAGTGGGCTGACCAAGCCCATCAGTCCTTTTAAAAACTTAGGCTAGAAGTCAATCTCACACTTGCATTTTTCACACTTAGTTCTAGCCACCTAAATTCAGACTGCTCTATTATATTCAAGTTGCATCAGCCAGACTTGGGATTCCACTAATTAAGAACAGTTTGGTAATTAAAGAAAGAAAGTCATACTATAAAGTTGTGTTTTCAGAGAATCTGAGGCTCCCTAAAGAAACTGTCCCCTTGAGGATGGCATGTCTGTTGTCCCTTAACCTATGTAAATTCACATGGTCACATGCATGGATCCCAGATGCATTCAAGTTCAGAACCAGGATCAGAAAGTTTTCTGGACCTGGTAATAGTGCAAATTGTTACATAATCTCTACCCCTGACTAAATTACTGAGAAAACCTGCAGACCTCCAAGCCTCAGTTAACATGTATCCTATGAACAGCTCTTGGCTCTCAAGCTGCAGAGGACACAGAAGAGAGTAACACAAGGTGCCCCCTATTACAGAGAACTGACAATCTATAGAAAAAGGTACATGCTCTATAAAATAAATGGGGCAAGAGATATAATGAGTCCTAAGTTGTTGGGTTCTAGTCTAGTGTCTCTATAAATGTGGTCCACAACCTGTAGCATCAACATCACTTGGGAGTATCGTTAGAAATGCAGACTTGGGGGCCCTACCACGGTCCCACTGACTTGGAATCTCTGGGGGTGGGGAAACAGCAGGTTGACAATCTCTCCAGCGGATTCTTAAACACACTGAAATTTGAAAGGCATTATAAAAGTTGGGGAAAGTAGTCTGAATGAACTGAGAGCTGGGGGAAGAGTTTCAAGGAAACCCTTGAATTCAAGGGCCATCCTTGAAGGTCAGGTGAGTAGAATTTGGAATAATTAAGGGCTCAGGGGAGGGCATTCCAGGCAGAAGGAGGGGAAAATGAGCATGGCATGGAAGGGGTTGATTGAAGCCGAAGGTCTGGGGGTGGTATGGAGGCAAAGCCAGATCTTGTAAGGAAGTGAGTTTTAGAAAACATGTTACGCATAAAATACGAATATATGTATGCATATATATTCACATCTAGTTTTTTTCTCATTTCAAAGGTAATATATATTTTTTGAATAAAACGTAAGACATTAGAGAAGCATGTAACATAGAAAAAATAGAATGTTTCCCCATGACCTCTTCAAAAGGAAAAAAAAGGTAACATTTTGATGTAGATTCCCTTAGAATTTTTTCTATGCATACTCTAATCATCTCTCCCCCACACAAAAAACAACAAAGTCTCCTCTGTTCACAGCTATGCAACTTCCTTTGCTCACTTCACAACACAATTCTCCATATCTGTGTCAGTCTTTCTCTGTTAGTCCTAAAGATCTACCTCATTCTTTCAAATGGTCCCATAGTATTCACTGTATAATGAGGTAGCAATGAAGCACCATGCTTTGTCACTGTTGGTTCTTATGCTGGGAATAATCTGATGAGGGGGTGTTTTAGAATATAGTTGTGAAGATGGCTATGCTATGTGATGTGCTCAAGCTTTTAGAAGATCAGCTGGCGTGGAGGCCTGGGTGTCCAAAGCCAGCTCTTTACTGGAGTAATCATAGTCTACTATATCTATATATCTACATCTATATCTGTTTGTATATGTATGTATATACCTTATACATATATGTACATGATATTTATATCTATTCTGTATCAATATATGTATATCTTATATATATGTACATCTATGTATCCATGTATATCTTATATGTATGTGTATACATATACGTATTGTATATGTATATCTATCTAGCGTTAAATTCCACATAAAAGCAAAATGGGGACCCTTACCCAGGGTTTTTTTTCATTTCTTTTTATGGCTGAGTAATATTCCATTGTATATATGTGCTACATCTTCTTTATCCATTCATCTGTTGATGGACACTTAGGTTGCTTCCATGTCCTGGCTATTGTAAATAGAGCTGCAATGAACATTGTGGTACATGGCTCTTTTTGAATTACGGTTTTCTCAGGGTATATGCCCAGTAGTAGTGGGATTGCTGGGTTGTATGGTAGTTCTATTTTTAGTTTTTTAAAGAACCTTCATACTGTTCTCCAGAGTGGCTGTATCAATTTACATTCCTACCAACAGTGCAAGAGGGCTCCCTTTTCTCCACACCCTCTCCAGCATTTATTGTTTGTAGATTTTTTGGTGATGGCCATTCTGACTGGTGTGAGGTGATACCTCATTGTAGTTTTGATTTGCATTTCTCTAATGATTAGTGATGTTGAGCATTCTTTCATGTGTTTGTTGGCAATCTCTATATCTTCTTGGGAGAAATGTCTATTTAGGTCTTTTGCCCATTTTGGATTGGGTTGTTTGTTTTTTTGATATTGAGCTGCATGAGCTGCTTGTATATTTTGGAGATTAATCCTTTGTCAGTTGCTTCATTTGCAAATATTTTCTCCCATTCTGAGGGTTGCCTTTTCATCTTGTTTATGGTTTCCTTTGCTCTACAAAAGCTTTTGTTTCATTAGGTCCCGTTTGTTTATTTTTGTTTTTGTTTCCACCTCTCTAGGAAGTGGGTCAAAAAGGATCTTGCTGTGATTTATGTCATACAGTGTTCTGCCCATGTTTTCCTCTAAGAGTTTGATAGTGTTTGGCCTTACATTTAGGTCTTTAATCCATTTTGAGTTTATTTTTGTGTTTGGTGTTAGGGAGTGTGCTAATTTCATTCTTTTACATGTAGCTGTCCAGTTTTCCCAGTACCACTTATTGAAGAGGCTGTCTTTTCTCCATGATATATTCTTGCCTCCTTTATCAAAGATAAGGTGCCTGTATGTGTGTGGGTTTATCTCTGGGCTTTGTATCCTGTTCCATTGATCTATATTTCTGTTTTTTTGTGCCAGTACCATACTGTCTTGATTACTGTAGCTTTGTAGTATGAAGTCAGAGGGCCTGATTCCTCCAGCTCCGTTTTTCTTTCTCAAGATTGTTTTGGCTATTTGGGGTCTTTTGTGTTTCCATACAAATTGAGAAATTTTTTGTTCTAGTTCTGTGAAAAATGCCATTGGTAGTTTGATAAGGATTGCATTGAATCTGTAGATCACCCAGAGTTTTTGAGAAGGGTCTTTTTAAGAAAGACCATTCTCAGCTCCACAAATTTGTCTCCAACAAGTGGTGGTTTCTTTAGCTTGGCGGTGGAGACTTTTTGCCCCCGCCCGCTCCCCCCCTAGAAGTTTGGAAGTCTTTACAATCAGAAACTTCTTTCACTCTTTATTGCTGCAGCATGTGAGACTTTTCTTCTAGCATCTTTTTTCCTGAGTTCATCCTTCATGCCATTTTCCGAGGTGGGAGACATTAAGAAAACATATCTGATCATGCAAATTTTCACCAAAAAATATGTTCTTCACTTCACAACAAGAAAACAAGGGCAAAACAAGAAAACAAGGGCCTAATACTGAAAGGGAAAGCCCTAGACTGGATGAAATGAAGAACTTCCTCAATGTTAGGGAGCTCTAGCATTAAAAACACCATCCAAAGAATGACCATTGCTTCTCTCCTTCCTCCCACAAGTTGCTTTGCAGGTGGGACCAATGACTCATAAGTGAATGGCAAGTAATAAATAGTGCTACCGGGGCCACAGCTGCTTTTAACTCTAGGCAAATTCAAGAACTTGAAAGACAGGTGGACAGAAAAAGGGATGTCAGTATTTACCTTTGCAGCAGACTGCTTCTGGATTTAATAGTCTTTAGAACTTATACTCATGGTGATTGAATAAGGTAATATACTGCTTTATTTTTTCTTGGTCACAGAAAAGGAAAGTAACAAGGGGAAAAATACTAAAATACAAAATATATTAAATTTTTTTTAAAGTAGAAACATGAAGTATTGTGACCCAGAGCAATTCTAATTTCTACTACAACAGAATTAAGCATCTTTCAAAAAATGGTTTGTTTATGAATATGCTGGGAAGAATCTGATGAGGGGGTGTTTTAGAATATAGTTGTGAAGATGGCTATGGTTGTTTTTTTTGTGGGGGAGAGATGATTAGAGTATGCATAGAAAAAATTCTAAGGGAATCTACATCAAAATGTTACCTTTTTTTTCCTTTTGAAGAGGTCATGGGGAAACATTCTATTTTTTCTATGTTACATGCTTCTCTAAAAATGGATGGTCCATTCAGATTATTATAACAAAATGTCACAGAGTAAGTAGCTTTCAAACAACAGAAATTTGTTTCTTACCATTCTGGAGGCTGGGAAGTCCAAGATCTTGGCACCCTCAGATTTGGAGTCTGGTTAGGTCCACTTCCTCATAGAAGGCAACTTCTCCCTGTGTCCTCACATGGTGGAAGGGGCAAGGGAGCTCTCTCGGGTCTCTTTTATAAGGGCACTAATCCCCTCACTCATGGAAGCTCCACCCTCATGACCTAATTACCTCCCAAAGGCCCCACCTCATAAGACCTTCATCTTTGAGGTTAGGATTTCAACATATGAACTTTAGGGGACGTACACATTCAGAACATAGCATGGATTTTTCTCCTGTTATAGCACTGGAACTATGTATTAAAATTATAGTGATTCTTAACCACAGGTTTCTCCTTTTGGGAAATTCAACTATACCCCAAGTTTGTTTATTTCAGTACTTTTATAGCAACAAAAGAATTTAATAGCTAGCCCTTAATCTCCAGAGGGTTTACCTAAATGATATCCATTCTTCCCTGTCAAAAAAAAGCCCAGTTTTATTTGGGATGGCAATGAGCCCAGTTAAAAACAAAAACAAAACCAAACACTTTATTTCCCACTCTTTCTTGCAATTAGGATAACGAGTTCTGGCCAATGAGATGTAAGCAGAAATCTGACGAATGAGGCTTCTAGGAAAGCTACTGTTTTCCTCATTAAAAAAAAAAAGACAGATTGGCTTGTTATGAGCATTTTGCCTGTGCTTTTCCTGCTGCACATTGAGGGGAATGTCAGCGCAGGATCTTGAGGTTTAGAAGCTACTTGTTGAACTTAAGGGAAAAAGACAGAAGTGAAGGATGTTGACACAAAAAACTAGAGGGAGCATGCATCACTGATGGCAACACGGAGATACTCTACAGCCGTGCACTGTCCATTACGAGAAAAAAATATTCCCCTCACTTGCTTAAACCACTGTACTGGCTTCCTGATACATGGAGTGAGGGCATAATGCTAACTGATTAAACCACAGTCCTTTCTTTGGAGGATAATTTGGAAAAGAGAGACCTAGGGCCTGGCATTCAGTTTTACCCCCAGATTTACAGAATTATTAAAACCAGCGGTCGCCCAAGGGCAGAGCAGTGGGAGCATAATGAAACCAACAAAAAGTTGTCTGCTTTTTATTATCACCATGTTCCAGCAAATGTTACAGCCAGTGATAAAATACTCCTCCCTGAAAAATATCTTCGGCCTAAATCCTAAACAATTGCTGAGGTTCCTGAATTTTAATAAGACACATATAGACATCAACTTAGCACATTTTATGACTTGTCCTTTAGTAAACGTTGTATTCTACATGGGCAACAATTACAAGAATTCTTAGTTATATACTGGGCTTCCAACACACGGACACACACAAGCTCATTGAAAGGTAACTTTATAACGGTTCAGGATTTTTCCAACTCACTTTAGGGACCGAGTTTGTGTTTCCAACCCCTGTGGTACCACAAATGCCTGTGTTTAAGCAGTACATTTGACATAAGTATCACGGTGATTGCAAAGACGAAGAATCAGAACATGGGTTGACTTCTGTCATTCTTTGTGACTATTTGAACTTTTGGTATTTAAAATAGAAAGGAGTGAAACAGTGCAAACTGCAAGGTGAATATTTCTGATTGGCAAGTGCAAAATTTAGTTTATACATGAAATGTTTTACTGAATTCTAATATTATCTTTAAAATAAAACTTTCTTCTTGTTTTTAACCTTGTTAGTCTTTTGCAATTATTATTAAATTGTAATGGGTTTTTTGTCTTCATTATATATATTTTATTCATAATTTTGTTTATGCGTTTATTTTAGTATCTT
Organism: Globicephala melas; assembly: GCF_963455315.2. NCBI lineage: Eukaryota > Metazoa > Chordata > Mammalia > Artiodactyla > Delphinidae > Globicephala > Globicephala melas. The sequence continues at coordinate 28,095,680 of NC_083320.1, read as the reverse complement.
TTATGGTTCTGGTAGTATAAGTTATATCCTTTATAAAAGCCTTGCAATATTCTTACTAGAAGTCAAGATAAAACAATACCAAATCAAACTAGCCAAGGATCTAAGTTATCCATCTACTGAGTTTTAGTAAAAATACAGGATTAGGATTATTTTCCTTTGGAGAGTCAAACCTGAGACACTTGCCATCAGACTGACATTAAATTGTAATGTTTTAATTCATTACTGTGACTCACCAATATGTAGGTACAAGTTATTTCCTTTTTTGACCAAAAACACACATCATTGTAATTTAAAAATATTAATCCATATTTCTCTTTTTTTGTAATGTAATTTTTTTTTTTTTCTTTTTTTTTGCGGTACGCGGGCCTTTCAGTGTTGTGGCCTCTCCCGTTGCGGAGCACGGGCTCCGGACGCGCAGGCTCAGCGGCCATGGCTCACGGGCCCAGCTGCTTCGCGGGATATGGGATCTTCCCGGATCGGGGCACGAACCTGTGTCCTCTGCATCGGCAAGCAGACTCTCAACCACTGTGCCACCAGGGAAGCCCGCTATTCCCTTTTTCTAATGACTCATAACCTTTCCCTTTTAAAAAGTCCATTTGGGACCTACTAAGGCTATCAGTTCCCTGAAGTTTTCAGTAGTCTACAGTGGATCAATTCCTGGAGCAAGCTCTTCTCAGGAGGCTCCTAGAAGTTGCTTCCTTTCTCCTATTCTGCAAAAGGTTTTTCCTAGGCTGTTGTGTTTTATTCTCCTTACTCGTCCTTGAATAAGGTAAGCTATGCTCAGACTGAAGCTTTATCACCAGACATGTTTTTGAATTAATTCCTTGTCAAGCGGAATAAAGCTGAATCCTCTTCTCAGACACATCTGGGGCAGAGGTCTCACTCACAGCTCTCACATTAGTTCCAGGGTTTTGCCTGCTTCCACCTGTGCTCTCCTGCAGCAACATCTCTCACTGGTGCTCCCTTCTTCTTCTTCTTTTTTCTTTTTGGCCACCCGGTGCAGCCTGTGGAACTTCCCTGACCGGGGAGGGAACCCGTGCCCCCTGCAGTGGAAGCACGGACTCTTAACCAGTGGACAGCCAGGGAAGTCAGTGCTGCCCTCTTTTTTTTTTTTTTTTTTTTCGGTACGCGGGCCTCTCACTGCCGTGGCCTCTCCCGTTGCGGAGCACAGGCTCCGGACGCGCAGGCCCAGCGGTCATGGCTCACGGGCCCAGCCGCGCCGCGGCATGTGGGATCTTCCCGGACCGGGGCACGAACCCGCGTCCCCTGCATCGGCAGTCGGACTCTCAATCACTGCGCCACCAGGGAAGCCCTGTGCTGCCTTCTTGATTGTGCCTCAGCTCATCCCATCTCTTCCTTCCCTCTAAGAACTAACACTGTGCCAACACTTGTCATAATCATTTCCTTGCTTTTATTTTATAATTTTATTACCTATGTGGCAATGCATTCCGAAATAAGTTAATTAGTATTGACTTTTATTAACCACATTTAAAAGGAAGTTTATATCTTTTCGTGACTTGCTTCTTTCACTTAATTTTAAGCATCAGTGCCCTCCACTCAAACAGGCATATGCTCCCGCAGTTGAGGAAGTCGGATTTATTCCTGGTTGCGGTGAGGGAGAACGCACAGCATGAGGAAGCAGGGGACATCTCAGTAAGAAGATGACCAGATTTATTATAGGATTTCGTCTTGTGTTAGGTGATTCGAGACAGAGAGTTTAAGGAAGCAGAGCTTTGCTCTGGTTTGAATCCCCCTGGCAAGGAAATGGGGGTGATTCTGTGACTGGGTATTACACCACATCTTACCTAGAAGAAAGGAAGACTTGGGAGAGATTGAAGGCTTTTGCCCAAGGAAGTGAGGCGACATGACGAAACAAACCAATATTTAATGAATATTGAACCAACAGTGTTTCAAGCTAAACTGCAGTAAGGCCTGGGCATGAGCAAGCCATGCATAGCTGAGTTAGAAAGAAAAAGAAGGGTCAGGTCTTAGACACCCTAAGACAGGAAAATTAGATCTGTAAACTGGCTATTTCGTTTAAGGAAGAGACCAAAAGAAGGAAGGTCAGTCATTCAGTCAGATATGCTGAGTTGACCTTTGATTTATCATATCTAAAAATGTCAGACAAGTCCTGTTTGTGTTTTACTGGATTATGGCTTTGGCAAAGTGGTTCAAATCAGTAATGGAGACATGGAACCATAAGTCATAGAAACTAACTAAACATTAACTCCCCTCCTTTTCCCCCCAAAACTATCTCATTCTCTAGGAGTTTTTGTCAATTTGCCTTCTTGTAACCAATCAAGAGGCAGTTTAGTGTGGTGCAAAGATCATTTATTTTTTTCAGAAAAATTAAAACCTTCAAACATGTGGGAAAAAATACAAGAATTAATATAACAAATTTATGTGTACCCACTATCAGAATTAACAAATGTTAATATTTTGTGATATTTGCCTTTGATATTTTATTAAGAAAAAATTATGGATTCAACCCAGTTCCATTCTCCTTCCTCCATTCTTAGAGGCAGCCATGATCACACACTTGATGTTTACTCTTTGCTGTCTGTAAGTTTTGTTTTTTCTTTTTCTTTTGAACAGTGTTTCTCCCCATTTTAAAAAAAATTATTTATTTATTTATTTTATTTTTGCCTGTGTTGTGTCTTCATTGCTGCATGCGGGCTTTCTCTAGTTGCGGCGAGCGGGGGCTACTCTTCATTGTGGTGCGTGGGCTTCTCATTGTGGTGGCTTCTCTTGTTGTGGAGCATGGGCTCTAGGTATGCAGGCTTCAGTAGCTGTGACACGTGGGCTCAGTAGTTGTGGCTCGCGGGCTCTAGAGTGCAGGCTCAGTAGTTGTGGCACAAGGGCTTAGTTGCTCTGCAGCATGTGGGATCTTCCTGGACCAGGGCTCAAACCCATGTTCCCTGCGTTGGCAGGTGGACTCTCAACCACTGTGCCACCAGGGAAGCCCTCTATAAGTTTTAAAAATTAACAATTGTATGTATTTAAGGTGTACCACATGATGATTTGATGTTCATATATCCATAATAAAATGATTACTAGAGTCAGGTTAATTAACATATTATTTCTTCACATAGTTACCATTTTTTGGTGTGTGATAAGAGCACCTGAAATATACTTTCTTTGCAAACTTCTAGTATTCAATACAGTATTATTAATTATAGTTATCATGCTATACATTCTATGATTTTTATACTGCTACCATATATATGGGTCCCTATCCAATATACAATATTATTCAGTATGTTTTAAAAGTTTACAGGAGGGAGGTCCCTGGTGGGCCAGTCGTTAGGACTCAGCACTTTCACTGCTGTGGCCCTGGGTTCAATCCCTGGTCAGGGAACGAAGATCCCACAAGCTGTGCGATATGGCCAAAAAAAAGTTTACAGGAATGTAACTTATGTAAAATGCATATTGTTGTTGCTACATATATTATATAATTAATGTCATTACAATTTCTCAATTTTATGTTTTTATTATTATCCATGTTGTTACGTATAAATTTGGTTCATTTGTTTTAATTTTTATGATGTTAATTTTTATAGAAGTATAATATACAGAAAAGTATACAAATTTTAAACATACCACTTGATGAATTTTCACAAAGTGAAAATACCTTGTAACAAGAAGCTAGATCAAGGAAAAGAACATTAACAGTGCTCAAAATACCCTTGTGTGAATGACATAATGCCATTTGCAGCAACATGGATGGATGTAGAGATTATCATACTAAGAGAAGTCAGTCAGAAGGAGAAAGATAAGTATCAAATGATATCACTTACATGTGGAATATAAAATATGACAAAAATGAACCTATATATGAACCAGAAACAGACTCACAGACATAAAGAACAGACTTGTGGTTGCCAAGGGAAAGGTGGGGTGGGGGAGAGATGTATTGAGAGTCTGGGATTAGCAGATGCAAACTATTATATATAGAATGGATAAACAACAAAGTCTTACAGTATAGCACAAGGAACTATATTCAATATCCTGTGATAAACCATAATGGGAAGGAATATGGAAAGGAATATATATATGTATAACTGAATCACAGTGTTGTACAACAGAAACTAACACAACATTGTAAATCAACTATACTTCAATTAAAAAATTAAAAAAACCAAAAACCAGAAGTGTACACTTCTGTTCATTATGTTCCTCCCCCAGAGTAATCACCCCATCAACATAGATTTGTTTTATCTCTGTTTAAACTTTTTAGGAATGTAATCAAAACAGAGTACTTTTTCTGTATCTGACTTCTTTTGCTCAACATTACGTTTGTAGGATTCATCTATATTGGTATTTGTAGGTATAGTTCATATCTTTCCATTGCTTTATGAATAAACTGTGTATCATTGCTTTATCTATTGTTTGAATACACCACATTTCATTTATCTGTTTTACTGTTGATGGGTATTTGAGTTGTTTGAAAATTTGTGCCATTATAAATAATGCTGCTATGAACGTGTATTTTGGTGACTAGATGCATGCATTTCTGTTGGGTATATAGAATTAGAATTGCTGAGTCCAGCTTTTTTTTTTTTTAATAAATTTATTTATTTTATTTATTTATTTTTGGCTGCATTGGGTCTTTGTTGCTGCGCGTGGGCTTTCTCTAGTTGCAGTGAGTGGGGGCTACTCTTCCTTGTGGTACGTGGGCTTCTCATTGCAGTGGCTTCTCTTTTTGCAGAGCACGGGCTCTAGGCACGTGGGCTTCAGTAGTTGTGGCTCACGGGGTCTAGAGCACAGGCTCAGTAGTTGTGGAGCACGGGCTTAGTTGTTCCGTGGCATGTGGGATCTTCCCGGACCAGGGCTTGAACCCATGTCTCCTGCATTGGCAGGTGGATTCCTACCTGCTGTGCCACCAGAGAAGCCCACTGAGTCCAGCTTTAACAGATATTGCCAAACAGTTCTCTAAAGTGGATGTACCAATTTACAATCAGCACAATCCTAACAGTCATATATGAGAGTTCCAGTTGCTCCATATTTTCACCAATACATGGCATTGTCAGTCCTTTTCTTTTTAGTTACTCTGGTAATAGGTAGGGGTGTCTTGTTCTAATTTGTATTTGCTTGTTGACTGGTGAGTTTTAATACATTTTCCTGTGTTTATTGTACCTCTGGATTCCTCCTTTGAGAAGTTCCTGTTCAAATCTTTTGTCTGTTTTGTATTTTGTTGTGTTTTTTAAAGAATCGATTTGTAGGATAAATGCATTGCTGATAATTTCATTTATCTGTGGTTTACCTTTTCATTTTCCTAGGGATGTCTTTTAATGAATAGCAGTTCTTAATTTTAATATAGCCCTATTTATTAGGCTTTTTCCTCTTTATGGTTAATTTTTTGTGTGTGCTATTTAAGAAATCTTTTCTTATCTCAAGGTCATAACGAAGCTTTATTTTAAAATTTTTTAAAATAAATGTATTTGTTTATTTATTTATTTATTTATGGCTGCATTGGGTCTTGGTTGCTGTGAGCAGGCTTTCTCTAGTTGTGGTGAGCGGGGGGCTACTCTTCATTGCAGTGCATTGGCTTCTCATTGCGGTGGCTTCTCCTGCTGTGGAGCATGTGCTCTAGGCATGTGGGCTTCAGAAGTTGTGGTCTGCGGGCTCCACAGCACAGCTCAGTAGTTGTGGCACAAGGGCTTAGTTGCTCTGCGGCATGTGGGATCTTCCCGGACCAGGGCTCGAACCCGTGTTCCCTGCATTGACAGGTGGATTCTTAACCACTGTGCCACTAGGGAAGTCCCAGAAGCTTTATTTTTAAACCAGGGTTATTTTTTTAAACTGATGTATAATATTTCATCTGCTGATGGATATTTACATTGTATCCAATTTCTTGCTGGGGTATATATATTTGTAAGAGCATAGGCTTTGGACTCAGATTTGGGTTTAGATCCCACAGTGTCATTTCACTGCTCTGTAATATTAGGCAATTCACTTAAACTTTCTGATTTATTTTACCTCATCCGAAAAATGGAGATAAAAATGGAGGTAACAGGGGCTTCCCTGGTGCAGGGAAGACATGGGTTCTAGCCCTGGTCCGGGAAGATCCCACACGCCACGGAGCAACTAAGCCCGTGTGCCACAACTACTGAGCCCATGCGCCACAATAACTGAAGCCCGCGTGCCTAGAGCCCATGCTCTGCAACAAAAGAAGCCACCGCAATGCGAAGCCCGCACACCACAAGGAAGAGTCGCCCCCGCTTGCCACAACTAAAAAAAGAAAGTCTGCTTGCAGCCACGAGGACGCAATGCAGCCAAAAATAAATAAATTTATTTTTTTTAAAAATGGAGGTAACAGAGCCTATTGCTTGTTGTAGGCAAATCATATTACTTTTTCAAAGCAGAAATAGCCCCCTTTCTATAGCCCAGAATCTTTAGATATTAGAATACAAATTTGGGGGACTTGAGGTTTTAAAATCTCTTTATTGAAATAAAGTAAATATCACATGATAAATTATTTAAGCAATACAAAAATATATAAAATACAGAGCAAAAACTTTCTCTTTGCTATTCAGTCCTTCTCTCTTCAATAGTTACTTATGTATGCTTCTAGAATGAGAAATTAACTATAAATCCATATTGACAGATCTATAGATAGCTACCTTAAAATTGTATGCAAATGAGTTTGAATTCTTTTCTACCACGGTGGAGCTCTGTAATCTTGGGCAAGTTACTTAAACCCACCTGTGCTTTTCTAGTGTTGTCATCTATAAAATGGAGGTAATAATAATATTAAGAATATAGGATTGCAAAAAGGATTCGGTGGGTCATTGCAGGTAAAGCACTTAGAAGAGAATTTGGCACATAGCTAGCGCTCAATAAATAATAGTTACTTTTATTGTTTTCTTGGAGATATTTCCATGCTAGTCCATATAACTTCATGATCTTTTTTTTTTTTTTTTTTTTTTTATTTATTTTTGGCTGTGTTGGGTCTTCGTTTCTGTGCGAGGGCTTTCTCCAATTGCGGCGAGCGGGGGCCACTCTTCATCGCGGTGCGCGGGCCTCTCACTGTCGCGGCCTCTCTTGTTGAGGAGCACAGGCTCCAGATGTGCAGGCTCAGTAGTTGTGGCTCACGGGCCTAGTTGCTCCGCGGCATGTGGGGTCTTCCCAGACCAGGGCTCGAACCCGTGTCCCCTGCATCGGCAGGCAGATTCTCAACCACTGCGCCACCAGGGAAGCCCCATGATCTTTTTTAAAGGCCGTATGTACAAAACTTAAATGGGTACCTCCAGATTTTCAGATTTTCCTATTACACACGATTTCCTTCTATACACAGCTTGGCAAGTTTTTGCAACTATATCAGTAGAGTAATTATTTGAGTTTGAATTGCAGAATCAAAAGATGTGGTGTATTTAAATTTTGAAAGATACTGCTAAATTGTCCTCAAAAAAGGGTACCAATTTGTACTTCCACCAATTGAGTACAAGAATGCCTGTGTCCTATACTATTAACAATATTCATTATTTATTGAGTTTTGTAATGTGATGAACAAATTCAATATACCTCATTTAAAAAAATAAGATTAAAAAAATAACAGCTTTATTGAGATATGTCACATATCAGACAATCTGCATATTTAAAGTACACATTTCAATGGTTTTAGTATATTCACAGAAATGTGTAATCATGATCACAATTTTCATGACCTCAATAAAAACTCTGTAACCATTAGTAGTCACTCCCATTTTCCCCCAACTTCCACTCCCCTAGCCCTAGGCAATTATTATTCTACATTTTATCTCTCCAGGTTTGCCTATTCTGGGGATTTCATGTAATTAGAGTCACACAGCATGTTCTTTTGTGTCTGCCATCTTTCATTTAGCATAATGTTTTCAAGGTTCATTCATGTTGTAGCAGTTATCAGTACTTCGTTCTTCTTTATGGCTGAATAATATTCTGTTGTATGGATATACCACATTTTGTTTATCCATTTATCTGTTGACAAGTACTTGGGTTGTTTAGTCTTTTTGGCTATTATAAATTATGCTACATTTTATTGCTAAAAATATTTCATTGTATGGATATACTCTTGTTTTAATATGTAATTATTTAATTGTGAAAGAGATGATTTTAATATATTTGACCATTTTCCATTTGATTTGCTTTTACTCATTGAGTTGTACAAAGTGTTGTATATTAATGACTGTATCTCTTTGTTTGCCAACTATATTGCAATAGCTTTTTCCAGTCTGTATATGTTCAGGTTTATTTTTCTCTTCCTATAAGACTTTAGGATTATGTGTCTTACTTAGAAAGTCTTTTTATATGCCAATATTATTCAGCAAAGAAATTCATCAAAGTTCTGAACTCTTTCAAAGACTATTATAATTTTATTTTTTTAACACTTACAGTCTTTAAATCTTCTGGAAATTTTTGGGTTATAAAGAGTGTGATAAAGGACCTATTTTATTTTACTTTTTATTCCTAGCCTGTTTACCTGTCACTATTTATTAACGAATGCATCTTCCCTTCTTTTCATCTACCCCAAATTTGACACATCTACCTTTTCATATATTAAATTCACATATGTATTTAGATTTATTTCTGATCTTTCTATTCTAGTCTATTGAGCTATCTATTTCTTCTCTAGAATATTTTGATTATTATAATGTTATCATATATTTTAATATATGGTTGTATTAATTACTTCCCCATTATTCTTATTTTTCAGAATTTTTCTAATTCTCCATTAACATTCTTGATGAACTTTAGTATTAGTCACGTTCAAAAAAATCATCTTGATGCTTTATTTGTCTTTGCATTGAATTTATAGATCAGTTAAAGAAATTAATGCTTTATAATAGCAAATAGTCTTCTCTCTTAATCCTGCAAGCAAAGAAGGAAAATCTGAAGTGGAAAAGGAAAAGGAAGATAAGGAAGAAGAGACCATTTTTCTCATAAATCACATCATAAAATGTAATGTAAAGTGCATTTTCCCTCTGAATAGTGCAAAACACTTTAAAAATATTACCTCAATCTCTAAAACATCCCAACATTATGCAATCACTATTTCTGTCTTTCTTTTTTCTGGCCTTGCTGCATGGCTTGTGGGACCTTAATTCCGCAGCCAGGGATTGAACCTGGGCCCCGGCATTGAAAGCGCCAGGTCCTGACCACTGGACTGCCGGAGAATTCCCTGCAATTACTATTTGTAATTTATAGACTGAAAGTGCAAGGCAGAATCTTGACCAAGTTCTTTAACTTTTATATATTTATTCTTAAATGATTTCCTTTCTTTTTTTTAGTATATATGAAGAACTGAAGGTAAATGTTTCCTGCCTTGAGGCTTTTGGCAGCTTCTGCCAGAGTAAAATGAAATAATAGATGGAGTTAAGAGAAAAGCTACCTGGGCTTCCCTGGTGGCTCAGTGGTTAAGAATCTGCCTGCCAATGCAGGGCATACATGTTCGAGCCCTGGTCTGGGAAGATCCCACATGCTGCAGAACAACTAAGCCCATGTGTCACAACTACTGAGCCCGTGTGCCACAACTACTGAGCCTGCACTCTAGAGCCCGCGAGCCACAACTACTGAGCCTGCGTACCACAACTACTGAACCCCGTGCTCCTAGAGCCCGTGCTCCACAAGAGAAGCCACCGCAATGAGAAACCCACGCACCACAACGAAGAGTAGCCGCCGCTCGCCACAACTAGAGAAAGCCTGCATGCAGCAACGAAGACCCAACACAGCCAAAAATAAAAACAAATAAACAAATTTATAAAAAAAAGAGAAAAGCTATCTATCTATCAATACAGATGGAGGTGGAGTTAATAGTGATTTTATTCTGATACAAGCCACTTTATGTAAATTTGACTCTTATCACAACTTTGACTCTTATGCCACTGTCAAAATTATTTCCAGGTTATCCAAAGTGATGTGTAATAAACAGAAAAATAAATTAGCTCTTTCTTAGCTTCTCATACCTCTTAATTTTGAACAGTTTCTTTTGGAGTATCATGAAATTAAAGGTTATTTTCCTGCAATTTTTTTCCTCCTAAATATTTGGATAACATACTGGGGTGACTAAATAGATAGTTCACATCTACCATGAAGACAGCCAATCTGTAAAGAAAAGCTAAGAGAACAGGGAGTCCAAATGCACTTGGAGTACCTGGAAATTACACCTGGCAGCCAGCAACCTTTTGTGCTTCTTTGTTGTACTGTATTTTCTGGCAGCGGGCTTTCAAGGGAACCTTTATTTCACTGATTACTAAATTAGTGTTGGATTTAATGAGAGAGATCTGTCCTTTTATTTGTGCCTTTTTTCCTTCTTCTTCTTACTTAAAAAAAAAAAAAAAGGATCAGCATCACAAAAGCTTTGTACATTTCTAGTTTGCTTTTGATGATGTGACCATTTGCTCCCATCTATCTCCATGGTAATAAGCTTCTTCCAACCCCACTTTTCGAAGCCTCGGATACTTAGGAAGCTTCGGTACTGGAATAGAGTTGCATGCTAAAATAATACTGAGAAACAAATTGGTCTCTGTAAATAGGCCCCATCTTCAAAGCATTCAAATATTCTTCAAAATGTGATCCATTTTTCTTTGCTTGAAAACAGGTATATTTTAGATAAAATATTGGAAAGTAAAATTTGGCATCTCAGGAAATACATCTTAGTAAGTGCCCATAGTCCAAAACCAGACTTAGACAGAACTTCAAAATTAGAAGAGGCCTCAGCCTTCATCTAGTCCAAGATTTTTACTGCACGCTTGAGGAAACTGAGGCTTAACAAAGTTCATTGTCTTTTTCTAATCATAACTTGGGACTGTCTCCCAGCAAGGTATTCTCTCCTCTGTTACCAGTATTTCGACAATAGTAATAATTATTATTAATGTTATTAATAACAATCATTATTATTAGTAGTAATAAAAGAGATAATGCACAGAAAATGTTCTATGTTCTATAAAGTGCAAATAACTATTATTATGTCTATGCTAGGCAAATTTTCACTATAACTTTAAGTTCTTTAGAAGTTGATCTTTCAGCTTTCAAATCATATTCTTTTTTAAAATAAATTTATTTATTTTATTTATTTATTTTTCACTGCACTGGGTCTTCGTTGCTACACACGGGCTTTCTCTAGTTGCGGTGAGCAGGGTCCACTCTTTGTTGCAGTGCGCGGACCTCTCGTTGCGGTGGTATCTCTTGTTGCAGAGCACGGGCTCTAAAGTGCAGGCTGTGGTGCACGGGCCCAGTTGCTCTGGGGCATGTGGGATCTTCCCGGACCAGGGCTCGAACCCATGTCCCCTGCATTGGCAGGCAGATTCCCAACCACTGTGCCACCAGGGAAGCCCCTATATTCTCTTTTCTTTAATTTTAATTTATTTATTTTTGGCCGCACAGCACGGGCTTGCGGGATCTTAGTTCCCTGACCAGGGATCGAACTCGTGCTCCCTGCAATGGAAGTGTGGATTCTTAACCACTGGACCACCAGGGAAGCCCCTCAAATCATATTCTCTTAAAGAATATACTCATAGGGACTTCCCTGGTGACGCAGTAGGTAAGAATCCTGCCAACGTGGGGGACACGGGTTCGAGCCCTGGTCCAGGAAGATCCCACATGCCGTGGAGAAACTAAGCCCATGCACCACAACTACTGAGCCTGCACTCTAGAGCCATGAGCCACAACTACTGAGCCCATGTGCCACAACTACTGAAGCCCGCGCACCTAGAGCCCGTGCTCTGCAACAAGAGAAGCCACTGCAATGAGAAGCCCACGCACTACAGTGAAGAGTAGCCCCTGCTTGTGACAACTAGAGAAAGCCCGTGCACAGCAATGAAGACTCAATGCAGCCAAAAATAAATAAATACATAAATTTATTTTAAAAAAAGAATATACTCATAGAAGCCAATATTCCAAATATATATACACACACGCACATATATATACACACATATATAGTTGTAGCATATAAATAAAATATAACAGTGGTAATCTCTGAGTAGTGGTTATGATTGTTTTCTTTTTTATAATTTTCTGTATTAAAATACATTTCTTATAAGAAAAAAAGTTTTTTAATTTTAGAAAAATTTGCACATTTGTTGCTTAAGATGTAAATCATTCATGTTTGGCCCATGCCACTGTTCTTTTCCCACAAAAACCAAAATAATTTATGGTTCACAATAGATACAGATATTCTGCTCTGCTTTACCTACTAAGACTCAGTGCTGGGGCCTGCAATGACTGTGCTTCTTCAGAATTCACAAAATATCAAGGATTCTCACTTAGCAAGGAAAGAATCGACAGCAAACCCAAGGTCTTCATAAAGAATATCCTCTTCACGTTTTTTTTTTTTTTTTTTACCCACGTTTGGCTTATTGTTTTGTTGAAGAGCTACTTTTAAGGTAAAGATAACATTAAATAGTACTCCTATGAGCTGTTTAACCCCTCAAAGTACTTCACATACCTTAACCCATTTATGGTTTCATTAACGGATGTGTTTGATCTTGGAGACTCATCACAGTTCCACAGACAAAATGCAATGATTAATTGTATCTTGGAAATCATGGGAAACTCTCTGGGAACAAAGAGATGTCCAAGAATAACAACAGATGGGCCACGGTATCTGACATGGCGACTGTCTCCAGCACAGCATCCTACCTATGGCAGATGCTGAGAAAGTGTTCCATGACTAAGAGACTCCAAATTAGAGATCACATCAGGTCTTGGTTATCATTTAAAGCATCTGCTTCCCAGTTAACTAACACCCATGGGCCTGAGCCAGTTGCAAGCTATAAGTTCATCTCTGCTCTTGGCCACGTATAACATTGCAAACAACCGAGATTAACTTCCATTAATTTTTCCCTGCTTGATTGCAAGTGAAATCAACTAGATCCAAAGAGCTTTTATTAAGTTAACAGTAAGAGTGATTTAATTCTCTTTATAGAAGGATAATGCTTGAGACCTTGAGAAATGATCAAATGGTCATTTACCCTCCCTTCTTTTACACCTGGCTTTAACATCTTTCTGGGAACAACTCTAACTGGAGACTACAGAAGAATAGAAAAGGAACATGCAGTTTATGCTGGGATGTTAAAAACTAATGGGGAGTAATCACGTATCTTGAAACAATGTGTCTAATATAGATCTCTAGATTTTTGCCCTTTTCCATCTATGGTACTTCTATTCACTGGGTTAAGTCCAAAATCACAGTCATCCTCAGCTCCTGTCCTTCCTTCACCCCTAAATTCAGTCCATCAGCAAGTCCTGTTGGCTCCACTTCCAAAAAAATTCCCCACATTCCTCTACTCCACTTCTCTTCCTCTTCACAGCTGTCCCCTAGTTCATGCTCCTGTCATCTGTCACAGGAACAACACCATGACTCCTAACCAGTCCCCCGTTTCAACTCTCACTGTGATCTGGTCTCCCCATAGCAGGCAAATTCAGCACATAAATCAGATCATGCATGTCATGCCTCTGCCAAAAGCATCCCGTCTCACGGAACAAAATCCAAACTCCTTTTTGCCTAGAGCTCCTACCTGATCTAAGCACTGCCCACCTCATACTTTTTCTCCTAGTCTCTCCCTTGCTCTCTCCTCTGGCTGTGTTGGCCCCCATGATGTCCCTAGCTCTGCAGTTGCTCCCATGTGCCCAGAAGGCTCATCTCCAAGGACCTTCACGTGATTTCCCCATTCATGTCATTCAAGACTCTGCCCAGTTGCTTTCTCCTCCCAAGGAGGGCTTTCCCTCACTATCCTATCTAAGATGGTACTTTTGCTCTTCATCTCCTTGACTTGCCTTACTCTTCCTCATAGCTCCTATCACTACTTGACATTATATCTTAAGTGTTTGTTTTTTGCCTCTGCCTCTAGGATGAAATCATCACAAGAGGGATGTGGTCTTTCTTGCTCTCTACTATGATCTCAGCTCCAAGAGCAGTTCCTCACATATAGAAGGCACTCAGTAAGTATCTTTAGAATGAATAAATGGTCTCATCTTAATTCTTCTCCTGCGAAAGAGACCACTATGGGGATGAAGATCAATGTTAGAGGGGATCAGGATACCTGGAGAATATGGAATCAGCATGCAGTGTATACACGAGCAAACAAAATGCGTTTCTACCATGGATCACCATGGATATATGTAAGCACTTAACATGGGTATTTGCGCTGTAGATTTCTGTGGCTACACAGAGAGGTGCTAACCCAACAGATACACTGTATTAAATGCTATGTAAGGCTCACTGCTGTCTTTTATATGTGTTTATCGCCCCCTTCAGGTGGTTTTGTTCCTAAGGGTAGAGACGGTGGCTTGCTCATCTCCCTATATTTTATTGCAAATAGTAGGTAATATGTAAATACTTGCTGATCTGAATGAAGTCCTTTCCACATCTGGCATAAATTTTTAGAGAACTGCATATCTCCCAAGTCTGATCACTTTTTAGATTCTGGTGTGTGTGTGTGCGTGTATATATGTGTGTGTGTGTACCCATTCAAAACAAAAACACCTATTCTGAAGTGATCAGACTTTTTAATAAATGGTGCTGGGACTAGTTGGAGAAAGATAAAATTAAACCCATACCTCACACCAGAGTCAAGAATCATTTCAAAATGGTCAGGGATCTAAACATAGAATACTAAATCATACAAGTACTAGAAGACAATAGGAGTGAATTCTTTAACCTTGGTGCAGGAAAAGACTCAAAAGCTAAAAGCAATGAAAGAATACATTTAAATATATCTGAATATATAAAACATTAAAAAAATTGTTTTTGCATGGCTTAAACAGCTAACAAATTGGGAGAAAATATTTGTAAGATATATTACAGATAATGAGCTAATGTTCTTAATACATAAGGAACTCTAAAAGGTGAGGGACAAGGACGAAAAACATGATAGGAAAATGGGAAAAATACATTGATAGACAATTCTGGTAAGAAAAGAGGGGGAAGTTTTAGTCTATTCATTTTATAAGAAATAGACCATCTATACCAATCTCCATCAGCAAACAGAAGACCCAAATAGAATAACTGAGGAGAATTTAATAAAGAGTCAGGGTGAAGGGAAACTAAAACCTTATGGTGCAGCACCCTGGAGCTAGCAAGAGCTAGGGAGCCATTACTACCCTAGGTCAGCTGAATGGAGGAGGCTGCCTGGGGAGCCACGGAGTCAAACCACAATGACTCAGCGGGGAGGGAGCTCGAGGAGTAAATACTGTGACTTCATTCACTACCCCCACCCCAGCCATGGATCTCTTGCTGCTATCGCCTAGTGGCTTGACCCAACCAGAAGTCTCCTGGGGCACAGAGCAGGAGAAGAAAGGTGAAGATATTATATGGAGAGATGAATGGGGAATGTTCAGAACACCAATTATTTCAAGCACAGTGTGTACCACATTCAGAACTAAGGGTCTCAAATGCTCCCAGGATGACCCTCTGTAGAATGTAAGAACCTGAGGCTACTCCCCTTTAAGAACATGGACTAGGCAGGAGTTAAGTTACACTTGAATTTCTGTTATCATGAAGTTTTTACTATATTATTATCACCCTAGGAATAAAAGTGTGGTAGATGGAAGATAACTAGAGATTTTTGACACTATTCTCATTGAGAAATGGAACCTATGTCTGCTCCCCTTGATTTCAGGTGAGTTCTGACTGCTTTGATCAGAAGAGTATTCTGGAAATGGCAGTTTCCAGGTGTGCCCTTCAGAGACTGACAACTTCCATTCCTGTCTCTTGGGACATTGACTGGAGCCCTGAGCTGCCATGTAAGAAGACTAACTGTCCAGAGGCTGCCATCAAATAAGGAAGCCTAAGCTAGCCACATGAAGAAACCCCCTGCAGAAGGAAAGAGGGATCCAGAGAGAAAAAGAGATACCTGACCAGCTTCCAGTTGCTCTAGCCTCCCAGATATTCAACTCACTGCAGGTGAGGTTCCAGGCATTCTGGAGTAAAAATGGGCTGTCCCTTACTGTGCCCTGTTCAAATATAGTAATAATAAGTTGTTGTTTCAAGCCACTAAGTTTACTGTGCAGCAATAGATAACTTGAACAGAATTTGGTCCTTGGGGGAATTTCCTGGTGGTCTGGTGGTTAGGACTCTGTGCTTCCACTGCCTGGGGCCCAGGTTTGATCCCTGGTTGGGGAACTAAGATCCCACAAGCCATGTGGCACAGCCAAAAAAAAAAAAGAAGAAGAAGAAGAAAAGAATTCCCTCCTTGGAAGTGGATGCTGTCCTAACAAATACCTAAACCATATGACACTGGCTTTGGGACAGGGTGTCAGGAAGAAGAAGAAAAGGGCATGAGGAGACTCTGGTGAGGGGGTGAAGGACGATGGAGGCTGGAAAACAGAGGACCCTTTAAATGTAGTGGCACAAAGTGTGGCAACACTGTCACCTGTAGGAAGGTGAAAAATACAAAGGCTGCTTAATTAACTCATGGGGTCGGTGGGGGAGATGTCCGAGTGGAATGTAGAAAGTGCCAACTGGCTTTTCCTGGTGGCCTATGATAAAATACAAGATGGGAGAGATGATCTAATGAAGAAATCATTCACGTTTTTGGCAGAATTGGAAGGAAACACAAAGAAACTAAGATTCACTGGGTTCTGAAATAAAACTGTCTTTCATCCCCAGTCACTCCCATTAAAAGATTCTTAAACAAGAAATGCCTTCAGGGCTAAGATCAAATCCAGAGTGTGCCTATAAGATGCTCTGTCAGAGAAATTCAGGGCAGGCCTGGGAGTACTTCTAAGAATCTTAAAAGCATGTCTCATAGGCCATCTCAGTAAACCATGGAGCTTTCAGGAATTTTAAAGGCCTCAAAGAAGGCCCATACCAGCCTCAAAGAAGACCCTGGATTTCTTAAGTGTAAATGGACAACATTTTACCTCACAGGACTGCTGGGACTATTGAACAAAATAACATTAATTCATTTGAAATATATGCTGAGTGTCTACTCTGTGCCAGGTACTGTACCAGGGTTTGCAAATTCCTGATACATACTAATCTTCAGGATTCTGGAAGAAGAAATTGGAATTCCCAGGAATTCTTGGGAATCAAAATCATAAATTATTCTGTATTTTTCCATAATACCTTCTTTACATGTTTTTAAATAATGAATGACTCTATAGTAAACAGTACACCATTTTTCTGTGAAAGGGTTATACTAAAAGTTTCTGAAGTTTTCTGCAAAAAAGAAAAAGGTAATAATAAATGCATGGTTTATTATTATGGACATATATATTGATGCAAGATTATACTACATTTTGTAAAAAAAATTAATAAACAGAAACCTCAATTAAAATAGAGTCAGGGGGCTTCCCTGGTGGCGCAGTGGTTGAGGGTCCGCCTGCTGATGCAGGGGACACGGGTTCGTGCCCCGGTCCGGGAAGATGCCACATGCCGCGGAGCGGCTGGGCCCGTGAGCCGTGGCCGCTGAGCCTGCGTGTCCGGAGCCTGTGCTCCGCAACGGGAGAGGCCACAACAGTGAGAGGCCCGCGTACCACAAAACAAACAAACAAACAAAAACAAAACAAAACAAAAATAGAGTCAGGAGACCAGAAGGGAGAGCTGTCATGCCATAGATGATAGCTGAGCCCAACAAGAGGAAGAAAGACTCCTCTCTTTTTCCTGGCAAGAGCTCAGCCAGTGAGAGACTGTCACAACTCAGCCAATGAAAAGCCACTAGACTTCAAACTCTCAATTCCTCCAATGAACTCTTTGTTTACTATCACCCCTTCCCCCTTCCCACCAGCTTCCTTTTCCCTCTTTAAAACAGTTCTCCACTCCACTTTTGCTGGGGACCGGTATGTGCACCGTGGTTGCAGACCCCAAATTACAATTCTTTGCTGACTTCAAATAAACCTATTTTTGTTGGAGGTATAACTGCAGTCTATTTGTTTTAAGTCAACAATTTTAGTGACATGTAAAAATGATCTCTACCTGATATAGACATTTGATAATAGAAAACATTAAAAGAAGGGAATATCACCACAAAACAAATGCCAAATAAAGTGATTTTCGAATTTGAAAAATAATACCACAAACATTTAAATTTTAAGAATTATCATTCTTCTTTTAATTTTTAAAAAAATTATATTTATTTATTTATTTTTGGCTGTGTTGGGTCTTCGTTGCTGCCCATGTACTTTCTCTAGTTGTGGCGAGTGGGGGCTACTCTTCCTTGCGGTGCATAGGCTTCTCATTGCGGTGGCTCCTTTTGTTGCAGAGCACGGGCTCTAGGCGCACAGGCTCGGTAGTTGTGGCTTGCAGGCTCTAGAGCGCAGGCTCAGTAGCTGTGGCGCATGGGCTTAGTTGCTCCGCGGCATGTGGGATCTTCCCGGACCAGGGCTTGAACCCGTGTCCCCTGCATTGGCAGAAGGATTCTTAACCACTGGACCACCAGGGAAGTCCCATCCTTCTTTTAAATTGAAGTATAGTTGATTTACAATGTTGTGTTAGTTTGTGGTGTACAGCAAAGTGATTCAGTTATACATGTATATATATTCTTTTTCATATTCTTTTCCATTATGGTTTATGAAAGATATTGAGTATACTTCCCTGTGCTATACAGTAGGACCTTGATGTTTATCTATTTTGTATATAGTAGTATGTATCCCCCATCCCCTTTGGTAACAATAAGTTTGTTTTCTATGTCTGTGAGACTGTTTCTGTTAAAAATTATCATTCTTAAAATGAAATTTTAAAAACACATAAAGCATGAATTGCCCTGATTGTCTTGGTCTTTGTTTTATGACAAATATTCCAGATATTGAATGTTCTTTCATTTTGTGTTGACAGTTGAATTGCTGAGAGTATGTTTAGAAGCGTCTTCAAGTTGGTTGTTAAGGTACATGTTGTTTGTTTATTATAAATTCATTCCCTTTTTTAAATGATTAAAATATTCTTTCTCTGATTTTGATTTTTGCCCTTGAAGTTCATATTATTCTTGCTAATTCAGATTTTAGACCAGTTTCAGACTTCATGATGGTTAGTCCACAAAAATATATACTCTTCTTTGCATTTCTTCTGATAAGGCATATTCTCCTTCACAAAAGTCTTTCCAGTAATGATTTTGCTAATTGAGCGATTTTGTTCTTGTTTGCCAAAGCAAAAATCTGTCCACTTAATATAAACTACTAACATTGCTTAAATGTTTAATGAGGGGTATTAGATCTCTTTTTCTGAATTAAGCAATTTGATTCTAATTTTTTTTTAAGCAGAATTCTGTTTTTGCTTAGAAGAGTTGCACCATGGTTACTTAATGCTTCAACTGCTAATCAAGCCAGTTTCAAGCAATTTAATATCTCTCTCACAATTTCATAATATTTCTCTTTGCAAATAAGTATTCTAACTTCAGTGGGCCTAAAATCATTTTTCTGATTTAGGGCTTTTAAAAATCTCTTGATTGTTATTTTTGTGTGTGTGTGTTCCAGAGTGTTTTGCAGTCCAAAATGACCTGTAAGTTGTTTTTTTTTTTTTTCCCCACTCTTGTTGCAAAAGAGAATTTCTCACTGGAGAAAATGTAAACAGTATTATAATTTTTCTTATTCTAAAAACTGTCAGAAGGACATCAGCTTGCAGATCATACTGATTAGCTCCAGCTACATCATCTGGATCTGTGCTAATTGCTTTCATCTTTCTCATGTTCAGAATCTGCATTGTGTATGCTTCCTCTGCTAGTTGTTTTTGATGCTTTCACCTTTCAAGGCTTTAACTAAAACACTTTTGTTACAACCAAGTGAAGTAGCACAATTGCTGGAAACTTTCCAGATTTTTCCATTACTGCCACGGCATCACTAGTTTTTGATATTGGTGGATTCCTTCAAACCAGTAACATCTCCATGCACATTATTAAACTTTATTTCTTGTAGGAAGAATTATAATATTTTCCCCTCATTTCTCAATGGATTTTTCTCAGAATTCAGAAAAATATCAATGCTCCAAGAATTTCTGGAAAAGAATGGAAATACTACACTGCTCCAGGTGCTGGGGTTACTGCAGTGAACAAGACTGACCAGGTCCCTGCTCTCATGTAAACACAAACGAATGAGCTATTTCAGGTAGTAAAAGGGCACTGAAGACAATAGGGTGGTGTGTCTGGGGGTGGGTGTGGTATGTTAGTATTGAGGTGTGGCGCTATGTAATCGTAAAACTACAAGGAGCAGTGGTGCAAATAAGTTTATTTCTCTCTCATATAAAAGATACCTAGGGGACTTCCCTGGTGGTGCAGTGGTTGAGAGTCCGCCTGCCAATGCGGGGGACACAGGTTCGGGCCCTGGTCCAGGAGGGTCCCACATGCTGCGGAGAGGTTAGGCCCATGTGCCACAAATGCTGGGCCTGCGCTCTGGATCCCGTGAACCACGATTGCTGAGCCAGAAGTGCCACAACTGCTCAGGCCTGCGTGCCTAGAGCCCACGAGAGGCCCCCCTCTCACTGCAACTGGAGAGGGCCCGCGCGCAGCAGGGGGGACCCAGGAAAGAAAGAAAGAAAGAAAGGAAGGAAGGAAGGAAGGAAGGAGAGGGAGGGAGGGAGGGAGGGAGGGAGGGAGGGAGGAAGAAAGAACATCTTAAAAAAAAAAAGATACCTAGAGGCTGGTACTGCACGCCCCTTTCCCACCCCACAGCACCATTCGCTTTCCAGGCCCCTATCTGCCCTGCTTCCCATCCTCACTGCCATCTCAACATCCAAGATGTTTCCAGAAGCTGCAGTTATTACATCTGCATTCCAGACAGTAGGAGAGGAGAAAATAAGAAGGGCTTCTTTGCTTCCCCTTGCTTCTAGGAAGTCTCACTCAACATTTCCACTTACAACCCATTAACAAGACACATCCAGCTGCCAGCACTGGCTAGGAAATATGGACCAGTATATTGGGCATCAAAGGGCCCAGCTAAAGATTGGGGTTCTGTGGGGAAGGGCAGCCAGGAGTGCCAGGTTCAGGAAGTCTTCTCCTAGGAAGTGCCAATTCATTTGGAACTTGAAGGATAAAAAGCCTCTTGTTAGAGGATGGAGCAGGACATCTCAGGCAAGGGAAACAGCAAATGAAAAAATGAAGTTATGGGAAATGCACAATGTTTGGTGACTTCATGGAAACGAGTAGAGTGAGACTGGAGAACAGTAAGGAAAGGAGGAGAGGAGTCCCAGAGACAGACAATGGCTGGACCATACAGGCCTTCACCTGTTGCCAGGAGAGATTTGCTTTCATTTAAAAAAAAATTTAAAAGATTTTAATTGCCCTGGAAATTAGTTTTAAAGGCAAGGAGTGCCATGCCTTAAATGCTTACTGGAATGCTTGGGTGCTAAAGAAATCTTACTCATTAATACACTGGAAATGTCTTGGTTCTGATTTCATCACTGATCATTTAATAGGATATGACAAATTATTGCTTATTCTGCCTTTGTGTGTTGGAAGGCAACAGGTAAACTTCTTTTTGCTTATTAGCTGCCTCAGTGAGAAACAGGCAATATCATGTAGCAGATCCTCAGTGGAGTACTTACTGTAGGGGCCTGAGGTACAGCAGATGTGAGGGACTTGGGTGTGGAAGGTACTAATGAATAAGCAATAGTAATAGCATATCTGTGACTTGTGGGCAGCTCTTTCAGGATATGTAAAAGCTGAGAAGGATTCTTTTAACCATTGCTTTTCGACTTTTTATCTTTTTTCTTTTTAAGGCCATTAGACATTTGGTAGGAATCTGCTTATACTGTTAGGCAAGACTACACAGCAACATTTACATATGTAAATTGACACTTGATTGTTAGCTTCTGTTAGATATTTTGTGTTCCCCTAACACTGTAGGAGTTAAAGTTGAGCAAAAGCTATGAGAACTTTTCAGCCTCGGTTCTGGAATTGCCGCAGATGCCTGTCTGTGGTCGCCCTCTAGTGGCCCAGTTAAGCCTAACATTTAAACGCCACCTGACAATCAATCTTTTCTAATATCCTCATCTACCAACAGCTACTCACCCCTCCGGTCTCAGAGAGGCCTTTGCCAGCGTTACCCCTCCCTCCTCACCGTCTCTTATAAATTGATTTGTGTGATTATTTGATTGACATCCATCTCCTCCCCCCTCTAACTAGACTTTAGTGCCTGACCCCATTCTTCAATAAACATGTGTAAATTGAACGAATAACTGAGCAGGGCTTGAATGTCAAGAGCCTTTCATACGTCTTCACTCCAGCCGGCTGCAGTCATTATGAGAAAATAGAAGTTCAAGGTTTCTGTGCTGGACATTTACCTAAAGCACCTGATGTTATTTAAATGTTTTTAAAAATTAAAGTATAACATATATACCAAACAGTGCACAAATTGTAAGTATACAGTTCAATGATTTTTCACAAACTGATCATACCCATGTAACCAGTCCCTGGATCAAGAAACAGAACATTACCAGAAACCCAGAGACACACCTGTGCCTCTTCTCATCGCTACCCTACCCAACGTATAGGGTAACATCATCGAATCATTTTGCCTGTTTTCCTAGTTTATAAAAATGGAATCATACACTATGGACATTTTGTATCTGGCTTCTTTTGCACCATATTACATTTGTGAGTTTCATCCATGTTACTTTTTGAAAATACACTCCAAAGATCAAAAATGACACTTCCGAAAAAATTCCAAAAGACTGCTTAAATGACCCTAAGTGACACAGCCATGTCTCTTAAGCTGAGCACAGTCCCCCCAAACACTTGGGCAGCCAAAGAAACAAGCGATAAAAATGAGATCCAGGTTTTTAAAGCAATGACTCAGAACCCTCTGTTCCTCCCCTCAATCCATTTTATTCCAACTTTTAAGGCAATTTTTCTCCTAGTTCAAATGTTTGGACTAATGTCCACACCCTTCTCTGAGTCCCCTGAATTTTTTTCCTTTCTTCCTGTTTTTTGACCTGTATGCTTCTTCTCATGTGTGTGTGTGTGTGTGTGTGTGTGTGTGTGTGTGTGTCCCATTTCCTGCTTGATGGTGGATGGAGGATTGAAGTGGGAACTGTGAACCTTAGTGTTGGACATAAAGAAGTGAAAAGGGATCCAGGATGGAAAAAATGGAAGCCAGAAATGACATACAGATGAAACAAATATTGTCTCAGGAAATACTTCCATAATCTGAAGATGAAGCAAATATTTTCTCAAGAAATACTTCCATAATCTGAAGGAAAAATAGATTAATTACAAAGGAATAAAAATCCACGAAATAAGCCATAACTATTAAAGGAAAAAATAAGATTTCGTTTCTCTCAAAGGAAGGCAGCCTAAGCCTTCAATGAACGAACTTCTATCCACATTTATGAAAATATTCAAATACGAATAGCTGCCACTTGGGGGAGAGTCTAGGAATGTGTTTGAAGTTGAGTGGCTCTGTAAGCAGCAGTGTTATTATAGAATAACTCCATGTGTCTACCTTACAATAAAGTAGAACACTTGATAGTTTAAATATTGGCTTCCTGAACATGCTCATATTTGCGTCTCACAAAAGTCTGGTGAGGTAGATAGGGCAGGAATTCTTATAGGTATTTGAGAGAAAAGGAAACAGGTTCACAGAGCATAAAGCCATGCAACTAACAAGAAGCACATTGGATGGGGAGGTAATGGACAGCACGGTGACTACAGATAATAACACCATATTGTGTATTTGAAAGGTGCTAAGAGAGTAGACCTTAAGAGTTCTCACCACAATAAAAAAAAACAACGTTGTAACTGTGTGTGGTGATGGACTAGATTTGTGGTGATCATTTCACAATATATACAAATATCAAATAATTACGTTGTGCACCTGAAACTAACATAATGGTCTATGTCAATTATATCTCAATAAAAATTAAAATAAAGCACATATGAGACCAAAAAAAAAAAAAAGGACACTGGAAGTTTGAATTCAAAGATCTTGACCCCAAATCTAAACCTTTTCTTGCTGCACAATCCTACTGTTACAAGCAGGAGCTTTACAAAGCTTTGGTTTAAGAAATTTACAGAAGTCCAAAGTCTGGTTTTCAAAATGACGTAATAGACTAAAGGACCATATTAGGTGTTATGGTTATGGGGAGACCTGGCCAGTCAAAGGAATGCGATTATTTGGCAGCTCACTCTAAGACTTGCCCTTAGGAGATCAGCAAGTTCATTGCCCCTATTTTTTAGACAATTCATGGTACAACAATCTTAACTTTACCCAATAATTCCATTCCAGGGTCTACTCACTTTTATCAACAGGATAGTTTGTACCTAATCCTAAATCCTCCCAATAGCAAGTTCAAAAAAAAAAAAAAAGCATTCTAAGTTCCAAGGAAGAAAAAAAATCACATTTTGCTTCATAAAGTCAAAGTGGACAATGCTGACCTGAGAAAGCAAAGGTGCCAGCAATAGACTCCACTCTCAGCTTGTCTTCCTAGTAATGATGGAGCTGGCAGCTAGTTTGCGCATTTGTTAGCAGGGCTGTTTGCTACATGCTGTGCCACAAATTAAGTTACCAGTTTTCTCTGAATTTTGTAGTGGGTGGCACGGGCCCCTGGGGGGCAGGCATCTGTGTTTTTTTTCCTGCTTGGAATCCATTCCACTTTCCAGTATCCCTCTTTCCTTAGGTGAGCACTTCCTCATTCTCAAACCTTGTGGTCTTGCTCATTCTATCCCTAACTCCAGGGATACGCTCGGGCTTCATTTCAGCCACTTAGAATATTCTATTCTACGGGCCACAGTGACCAGGTCAGGAAGAGGGAAATTAAATCAAACCTGGCCAGTGAGACGCAAAGCAAAGACTTTGTAAGAACTCCCCTTCGGGATTCTGAGCTACAGTATGCTGTGTGCCTGGAGCTGTGCAGGTCCACCACGTGGAAAGAGCCTGTTGAGAGCAAAGCCAACACAGAGGAAAACAGAGCTGAGGAAGACAGAAGGCTACAAAGAATGACTTCTGATGATCTCACTTGAACCCCTGCATGCAGTCATGCCCAAGGCTTGTCGATCACGTGCACCCACACATCCTTTTTGTTAAAGCTTGTGTGGGTGAGTTTGCAGTCACTTGCAATTGGAAGAGTCCTGCCCAGTGCAATATAAGTGATCTCAGTTCAGAGTTATCTGCATTCTGACCCCATGTAGGCTGATCTTTCCTTTCCTATTTTGCAAGAAGACAGAAATATAACCCAAGTATCAGTCAGACATAACAGCTGCTGCTAATCTTTTTTTTTTTTTTAAAGAATTTATGTATTTAGAGCCTACCTGGCTCTTTGGTGGGGCTGGTGGCGGACTCTGGGAGGACTCACACCAAGGAGTACTTCCCGGAACTTCTGCTGCCGGTGTCCTTGTCCCCATGGTGAGCCACAGCGGCCCCCCGCCTCTGCAGGAGACCCTCCAACATTAGCAGCTTCTACTTTGTCTTTGGATATGGGGTATCTTTTTTGGTATTTTCTTGGATGGGAGGGGAAATGAAAAATCTGATAGAGAGAATGGTTCTTCTTCTTGGCTACTGTTGGAAGCTGTGGGTCCTTGAGCTTCTGCAGACTTTGGAAGAGGGAATCCTTAGCTGAAACTTTCAAGAACCAGGGGGCGTCCCAGAGAGCCCACAGAACGATTAGAAGAATCTTTGCCGACCCACCAGAGATCCCTGGATTCCACATGGAGAACCATCGATCTAAAAAGCGACATCTTGATTTCAGAATCCTTCTTTTTTATAAATAAATAAATAATTTACTTATTTTTGGCTGCGGTGGGTCTTCGTTGTGGTGCGCAGGCTTCTCATTGCGGTGGCTTCTCTTGCTGTGGAGCACGGACTCTAGGCGCGCAGACTTCAGTATTTGTGGCACGTGGGCTCAGTAGTTGTGGCTCGCAGGCTCTAGAGTGCAGGCTCAGTAGCTGTGGCGCACGGGCTTAGTTGCTCCGTGGTATGTGGGGTCTTCCCAGACCAGAACTCGAACCCGTGTCTCCTGCGTTGGGGGTCGGATTCTTAACTGCTATGCCACCAGGGAAGCCCTGCTGCTAATCTTCTACTGAAGGCTCTCTGAGCAAAGTTGGATCCAGGATATTTGGGAGATTAAGTGTAAATCATTAAACACTTATCTTTAGCAAGTGAGATATTTGTTCATACAGGCTTCTTTAAACAGTCAGCTTTATCTCTAATTTTAAGTTTAGGTTAGGTTTTTTAAATGTCTACAAATCTCCATTGTTGAAAATGTAGGCTTGAAAACGTCTGCTAAGTTAAAAACTTATTTGCAAGACTTTAAAGGAAGGGAAAGAAATGCAGCTCATTAAAAAATGAGCCTTCTATTCTTGAGGAAAAGGTTCGATGAATTTCAGGTCCATATTTTCTGGTTTGAGGATAAATAATGCCGTTAATTTTTTTCTTTTCTTACTACTATGGGTATCAAAACTAGAGAAATATGAGTTAATTTTTTTAATTTAAAAATAATTTTTAATTAAAAATTTTTAATTAAAATATTTTTTAATTAAAGGAAAAATTTTTAATTAAAAATAATTTTTTTAATTAACAATAAAAAATTTTTTAAATTTGGCAGCACTGCACGGCATGCAGGATCTTAGTTCCCCAACCAGGGATCGAACATGGGCCCCGACAGTGAAAGCTCTGAGTCCTAACCACTGCATTGCCAGGGAATTCCCAAGTTAATCTTTTTATTTTATTTATTTATTTTATTTATTTATATTTTTTGCGGTACGCGGGCCTCTCACTGTTGTGGCCTCTCTCTTTGCGGAGCACAGGCTCCTGATGCGCAGGCCCAGCGGCCATGGCTCACGGGCGCAGCCGCTCCGCGGCATGTGGGATCCTCCCGGACCGGGGCACAAACCCGTATTCCCAGCATCGGCAGGCGGACTCTCAACCACTGCGCCACCAGGGAAGCCCCCAAGTTAACCTTTTTAAAGATTATAGTGGTTATTTGTGGTGCTTTGAATCTTAAAGAAACTCAACTTATGAAAATGCGAGTAACAGCATTAACCACACAATAACACAATATACAATAATGATAATACAATAGATATAACAGCAATAGAAGCTTACATATGTTGAACATTTATTATATGCCCAGTCCTGTGCTAAAGGCTCAACATGCATTATTTAATTTATGCCTCACAACAACCCCATTAACCATCTTGTGTAATGAGGCACAGAGTGGCTAAATATTCAGTAACTTAGCCCTGGCCTCCTGGTTGCTTATTGGGAAAACCTGAATTCAAACCCAGGGCTGTCTGACTGCAGGGCTTAATTACCAAACTATACTACCTGGATTTCCAATCCTTCCTTTGTTCCTAAATGTGCATAAATTTAACTGAGGGTGTTTTGCTTGCCTGATTGTCATGATTTATAAAATTTTAAATCAGTATTACAGATTGTGTGGTGGGTGCACTGTGAACATCAGAATGCACAGTTTTAGATTTTCATGAAAACTTGGAAGTTCTGGCCACCCGGCCCCTCCTTTTCCCAAGGAGGGAGGCAGGGATTATGTCCAGCTGCCCCCTGTTGATGGGGCAGTTCCACTCCAAGCTGGCCCAGTTCTCTGTAAATGCTCTTGCCGCTCCCCGGCTTTCCTGCTTCCATCCCTCCTCCCAACTGCCTGTCCTTTGTCTTTAAGGAAATGCAGGTCCAATTGCATGAAGCCTGCTGAATGCCTTCCAGGGTCTCCAATTACCTGAAAGCACTTCATACCCTGCTCCACCCCACCGTTTTTTTTTTTTTTTTTAACATCTTTATTGGGGTATAATTGCTTTACAATGGTGTGTTAGTGTCTGCTTTATAACAAAGTGAATCAGTTATACATATACATATGTTCCCATTTCTCTTCCCTCTTGCGTCTCCCTCCCTCCCACCCTCCCTATCACACCCCTCCAGAAGACCAAAAGACAACCCTCAGAATGGGAGAAAATATTTGCGAATGAAGCAACTGACAAAGGATTAATTTCCAAAATTTACAAGCAGCTCATGCAGCTCAATAACAAAAAAACAAACAACACAATCCAAAAATGGGCAGAAGACCTAAATAGACATTTCTCCAAAGAAGATATACAGACTGCCAACAAACACATGAAAGAATGCTCAACATCATTAATCATTAGGGAAATGCAAATCAAAACTACAATGAGAAAAAAAAAAAAACTACAATGAGGTATCATCTCACACCAGTCAGAATGACCATCATCAAAAAATCTAGAAACAATAAATGCTGGAGAGGGTGTGAAGAAAAGGGAACACTCCTGCACTGCTGGTGGGAATGTGAATTGGTACAGCCACTATGGAGAACAGTATGGAGGTTCCTTAAAAAACTACAAATAGAACTACCATATGACCCAGCAATCCCACTCCACCGTTTTAGTGTCTTGTCTGGCCTTTGTCTCCACCCACTCCTTATATTCTGTCCTCTGGCCATGCTGGGTTTCTCACTGTCCACCCAACGCACCGTGCCCTGTCATGCCTCTGTGTGTTCACGCCTTTCTCGTGCTGTTCTGCTGCTATCATGTCCGTCTGCTCTTTCTCAATGGTTAAATTCTTATAATTTAAAACCCATCTCCAATGTTATCTCCTCAGGAGACAGAGAATCCTCCTCGGGAATTCTCCTTACTTACCCAGGAAGAACTCACAAATTTCTTCTTCTGTGCCTCTGTAGCCCTTCACATCCTCAGCTCCTACCCAGTTAACCACATTTTACTGCATCAAATTAATTGTGGGTCTGGCTTTCCTACTAGACTCTGAGCTCCTGAAGGGGAAAGGCCCCGTCTTGGTCCTCTGTATTCCCAGAACCTGATACAGTGATTGGCACAGAGTGGGGACTCCAGCAATCTTAGCTCCTTCCCGCCATCTCCTTGATGGCTGTCTTACCATCTCCAAAATTTCTCTGCTTAACTCAGCAGCACTGGGACCCGGGACATAAAAAGCGCTCAATTAACCTGTTTTGAACTATCCATTAACTCTGTGGCTGGCACAGCAGGTCTCAACCTGTGTCTGACCCCATATTGACCTTAGCCTTCTCAGTATCCCTCTTAGTTAATTTCCCCAGCTGCCAGCAATACCTGTGACCTGCAGGCTCTGCCCTTCTAATCATTAAGCCAATGAGGAGGTCGGCAAGCTAAGACGTTAGGAAGCTTGACTACTCAGGAGCCAACATGTGTTATGGCCAGTAGTTTCAGAAGCAATAGTGGTGAACAAAATCCCAGCTTTCCACCCGACCTCAGGCTACTTCTGCCCACCAGTCTGTCTGTCCCTCTAGTGGGAAGTAGGGCTTGACTGGCCTCACTTCTTGTCTGAGTTTCCTACCAGGACAGAAACCCGGATCGAAGCAGCATCCTCGGGGCTGTGGGTTCCTGGCACCTAGCCGAATTCTCAGCGTCCATCTTCTTGGCTCCCATCGTCCCTTTTATTGACGCAGCATCAGGCACTGCTCCGAAAGTTCTGCCTCCATGCTCTTGTCTGGTTTCCGGGAACACAGATGAGAACCCACTAGCATTTGTTCTTCCCTCTGGAACCTGGTGGCATATGCAGTAAACCTTCCCTTGGAGTAGGGCACCCTTCCCTGCTCCTGTCCTCGTGACTGCGGCCAGCTCCAGGCTACCTGCTCCAGCCTGAGCTCAGCCGGCCCTCCAGAGTGGTGTCAGCTCTGCCCCTGGGTCTTCTCAGCCTCTACTTCCAAGTCGATCTTTTTCCTTTTGTTTTCTGTCTGCTAAAGATTGATCTTGGATTTCCTAGTCCTTCCTGCACCTATCTAGGTACACTTGCCCTTCTATTAAAAAGCAAAAAAAAAAGGCCTTCTTATTTTCAACTCAAGGGAATGAATAATAATCATATGCTAACTGTACGGGTTTTCAGTCCTGGGCTGATAAGATTTCTTTTCTTTTCCTTTTTTTTTTTTTAAAGTTTCACAGGGAAACCACCCCCATCTCTAAATCTCTGTATTGCAGAAGGGGTCTATGGCCACTTTCACAGATATGAGCTAGTCCCGTTGCTTCTAAAGCGGTAAAGTGACTCAAGTCTCTTGTTACTAATAGGATGCTTGACCGAAGCGCCATCCTGCATTCGTTTTCCTTTTCTGATCAGCAGCCCAGGGAGACAGGTTTCCTCTGCTCCCTAATAGGAACACTGGGAAGCACCCTTAGGTGCTCTGTGAGAATTATTCCACACGTACTTTTTTTTTTTTTTTTTTTGCGGTACGTGGGCCTCTCACTGTTGCGGCCTCTCCCGTTGCGGAGCACAGGCTCCGGACGCGCAGGCTCAGCGGCCATGGCTCACGGGCCCAGCCGCTCCGAGGCGTGTGGGATCCTCCCAGATCGGGGCACGAACCCGCGTCCCCTGCAGGTGGACTCTCAACCACTGCGCCACCAGGGAAGCCCGTAGATGTATTTTTGATCCTTTTGTGGGAGGAGGTAAGTTTCACATTCTTCTATTCTGCCATCTTGATCTCCCTCCTGGAGAGCGTCCTTCATGTTTCCTGATGGAGAGCCACTTACCGGCATGTTGCAGCATTTTCCATGCTTTCATTCTCTTCCTTGTTTAACTTGTACAAATAGTCTTTTTTGAGAAGAGCCTGCCAGTGACTTATGGTATCGTGCCCTAGATCTGTGGTGGTTTATCGAACCCCTTCCTCCCCAAATGAAGGCAGGATTGTCATGGAGGACAAACCACTGTTGTAACTGGAAGTGGGGGTCTGGCAGCTCGCTGCTCAAAAGCCAATAAAGAGGCAAGATTGGTGGAAAGGAAAGTTTGCTTTGTTTTGGATGCCGGCAACCGCGGGGGAGGGCGGACTCTTGTCCAAAGGCCGACTCCCCACCGCGTCCCCCCAGACAAGCAGGGGCAAGAGCCTTTATAGACGGAGGGAGGAGGCTACATGTAGAAACAGCACAGTCAGCTCTGACCGTCATGTCGAAGTTGGAAATGCAGTGGTCTGACCAGCATCATCTTGATTGTTTTAAGTACAGTTAATCTCCAGTTCCAGGGTTGGTTTGTTCCCATTTTCTTGAGGTTAATTCTCAGAATTGTGGCAGTTTATGTCATGACTACAATCTGGTCATCACGTAGTTAACTTCTTCCACCTGGTGGGGCTTTTAGTATCTATAAGAGCTCACAAGCTCACAGGATATGGCTCAGAATATTCTCTATAGCCCTTGAGGAGGAGCTGAAGGTCCTTGACTGTGTTTGCTGACTGAACTATGATTATTCAGTCTTGTTGGACTGTTTTCCTTTGTTTCTGTACTTTCTCATTTCTCTGATTAAACTTATTCATTGGCTGAAGTTTTTCCACAGACAAAAGGCAGGCTGAGGACACGGGGGGCTAGACCACAGGGTCCTGCTCCCTTTCACTATGAGGCCGGCAAACTCCCTTTCACTGTGGGACCTGTTGGCAGCAGGGAGCCCCCCCAGTCACACCCTCCTTTATGGTCTTGCTGGCGACCTTGTCTAAAATGACGGAAGCTACTATAGCCAGTCTGGTTTCATGAGTGTTGCTTTTGAGTTTCAAGATCCCTTTTTCCTGTTTCCAGCCGTCTAGGTGGGACCCTTTTCCCGCCTCTCCCTCTGCCTCTTTTCTCCTCATTTAGGATGAGATTACAACCTTTAAGTAAATTATTGCTACAAATGGCACGTCCAGGCAATAGTATACAGTTGCCCCTTGACCGACACAGTTTTGAACTGCTTGAGTCCACTTCTACATCAATGTTTTTCCATAAACATACAGTTGGCCATCTACATCCACAGGTTCTGCATCCAGGGCATCCAATTTCAACCAGCAGCTGGTTGAATCTTCAGATGCCAAACCCGCGGATGAGGTCGGTCGACCGTGCCAGCCTTTTTATAGGAGGGACTTGGGCATCTTGGTATCCCCAGGGACTCCTGCAACCCATCCCCTGCAGATACTGAGGATCAACTGTACATGTTTCTGACCCTTCCAACCACCCCCCCACCCAAGTCTTCCTTTGTCAAAGCGTGTCCTTATCCTGCCAGAGGCAGAGCCGTATAACCTAATGGTGAACCGCGAGGATTCCGGAGTCAGAGAAATCTGGCTTCAAATCCTGGCTCTGCTCCTTCCATTTGTATGTGGCGCTGGATTAATCATTTAACTGTTATGAACTGGTATCCTTGTTAAATGCAGATACTGCCAGTACCTAACTCATATGGCTGTTGTGAAAAGATTGGAACAAGCAAATGGATGTGACGTGATTGGCACTGTGCCTGCCACACTGGAAACGCTGTAAATGTTGTCAATTATTATTGGCTACATGGCAGAGAGAAACATTGTCAAAGTAGCAGGACAGCCTTCCAACGCTGTTGTCCTTTCAGCAGCTGCTTGATCCCTGGTCACTGATGCGGGAGTTATATTACACAGTGCCACCAAGTCAGCTTTCCATGTCTGGATGTATATTCCAGATGTTTAAAGAATTTCAATATCTTCCTGTCATAAAGCATCAGCGGAGACTCGTCTGAACAGTGCCAATTAAGTCTTATCTCTAAAATTATAATAATGTGTATTATACCTCATGGGGAATTTTTTTGTTTGCTTCTGAGCTAATGAAGATATTAAAACTGATAGGTCCAATGAGGAAGTGGGTAGAGAAGAGGCTGCTTCCCACCATGTCGCCATGTTAAAAAGCTCCCTGTAGGGCAGCAGTTACAATGAATCCTCACTAGCCCAGGACAAGCTGAGACATAACGGTTTAAATGGTTCCAGCTTCTGTCATTAGGATCACCATTGGGTTGGCACCTGTGTCTCTCCCTTTGATTTTTTTAGTATTTTCTTATTTTCTCATACCACAAAATGTTCCATACTCACATTTATTTTCCCTGCTCCTGTCTTGGAATTAACCACTTGTCCTAGGAGCCCTGGTTCCCTTTATTGGAGAAGGGTGCTTAGATATAAAGAAAAAACATGCTATTGTTTTCCCTACACCACACACAATACTCCAAAAGCTCTGTACTCTGGTCCCCAAATGTGTGGAGGTTCCCCCCCATCCTCTGCATCAAGCAATTCTGCAGCACCAACTGGGTTTCATACAATATAACTCAATTTTGACACTACCCAGAGATAGCATCAGATCCCGTGGGTTAAGGGCTCAGTCTTTTAAGACTGCCTGCATCCTCTTCAGATGCCAATCGCACCCAGGTTATCAACTGTGCTTCTGACCTACTGGCTATAAATTGGAGGTTCCCACAACCTCCTCCCTGAATTTCGTTAATTTGCTAGACTGGCTCAGAGAACTCAGAGAAACAGTTTATTTACTAGATTACAGGTTTATTAGGAAAGGATATTTTTTAATAAAAGGACTTTTAAGAGGTTTTAGTCTTAATTTGTTTAAGGAGTATAAGTAGTGGTTTAAAGAAAAGACTTTTGCTAAAAATAGCTGGTGATAAGATCATGGCTATTAAACTCGTTTCTTTCACAGGAAGTGGCTACTCTTTTGTTTCTGAAAATTTGTTAGGACAGATTTAGTATTCTAAAGAGTCTAAAGTTATATATATGTCATTGTTGTCACTTAAAAATCTTGGGCAGAACAGCCAGATGGAAGAGCTGCATAGGGCAAGGTGTGGGGAAAGGGGCTCAGAGTATCCATGCCCTTGCCTGGTGCATAACCCTCCCAGCACCTCCATATGTTCACCAACCTGGAAGCTCTCCAAACCTCATCCTTTTGGGTGTTAAGTAGGCTTCATTACACAGACATGGTTGGTGATATTACTGACCACCTCTCCCTTCCCCACAGGTGGCTGGTGGCAGTGGGGCTGGATGTTTCAAACTTCTAATTACAGGTTGGTCCCCCTGGCTATCAGTCCCCATCATTATGGACTTTCCAAAAGTCACCAAAGTTCCCAGGACACAAAATGAGACAAACAGGAAAGCAATAGTTGTTCCTGGGAAGGAAAGAATCAATAACCAATGGGTAGCCCCAAACCAAATGCACGACAGTCACAATTCAAAGAACTAATTCTTACAAATGGTTTTCTCCACTCATCTGAATTTGTAAAGAAAGGTCAGATTAAGCCTATGTAAACTCATATTTCCATCTGCGGTTCATCTGCACCAAACTGAACCCAACTGACTCCTACTTTCCACTAGTTATTCCTAGAAAGAATTTCTAGATTACTTTGATAATTATAGTCATCTATTCTTATAAACCTCTTAGAGAAGAAAAATATGGACCTATAAAGAAAAACGTTTACAAAAGGGAAAATAAGGTTTTGTCCATACTTTACCTCTGTGAATAATGGATAATACCTTACAGAAGAAGAGGATTTCTTGGGGTCATCCAGGGACTTTGCAGGCATAATTGTTCACATCTACGTATTCAAGCCTCCCCTTGTAGCAGATATCTGTTATTTTTGTCAGCCCTACATCTCTTCTCTTTGAGAACTGCTCCTCCACAGGTAGAGCTAGTAATCCCAAGGTCCTATCTCCCCAACACATGGTGGTCATGTGACCAAGGCTGGCTAATTAGAATATGCCACCCTCTAGGAAGCACTCATGGTTCAGGGCTGGCAACTCACCCCTGCAGGACTAACAGGAATCCTTTTAAGAGACCAGATCTAAATGTTCAGGGAGAGAGATGGGGATTTTGAACACTAGTGATCTGGTAATCCTGGATTCCTGTGGACTGTCTCATGGGAAAGCCTGTTTAAGGATGAAGCCCACATGAAGGAAAGGATATCATTGTTTGAACCCTTGAATACATTTCGGCACGACAACAGCTGTGACTTCCTAGTTCTAATCCTGTTTCAGTTTAAACTCTTTTTTTTTTGCGGTACGCGGGCCTCTCACCGCCGCGGCCTCTCCCGTTGCGGAGCACAAGCTCCGGACGCGCAGGCTCAGCGGCCATGGCTCACGGGCCCAGCCGCTCCGCGGCATGTGGGATCCTCGCGGACCGGGGCACGAACCCGTGTCCCCTGCATCGGCAGGCGAACTCTCAACCACTGCGCCACCAGGGAAGCCCAGTTTAAACTCTTTTGAGTTGACGATCTGTCACTTGCAACAGAAGGCATCTACTCCACCTCCCTAGAATTGGATAAATAAACTCCCATGAGTAAGAAGGGATGCTCAGGGTTAAGTTCAATTCCCACCTGCACAGAAACACTATTATTCGGTGGATGCCTGAGCCCCTCAAAGAACAGGATGGTCACTACCCTGTGCCTATTACATTGCCGCTATTTCTACCTACTTTAAAGTCTTTTTTGTGTTGAGCTGATAGCAGTCTCCCCATAAATCATACCCATTGGTGTTGCTTCTGTACTGGACTCAGAACATTAGTCTGGGCTCTTTTTCACATGGGATCCTTTTAAATATCTGAAAATACTTTTTCTCTACAGTTTCAGTAGTCCCAGTTTCTTTACTCTTAGGAGATGGTTTTTAGACTCTTCACAATTCTGGTATCCTCTTTAGAAAATGTGACGTTAGTAATGATACCTTTACAATGTATTGCCTAGAAATGAGAAATTTATTTGACTAGTTTGGAGAACAGTAGATCTATTATTTCCTGTATTCTAGGTACTATAGCTCCCTTACATATTCTTATAATTACATTATTTTTAGCCAAGCTTTGGGCTTCTTGATAATTTTTAAAAGTCCACAACAAGTACAAAATACAATACTTAGGACAATAAAAAGATAAATAAAATGTAACAACAATAGTTAACATTTAATGAGTTACTATATGTCAGGCATTTTATAGCATTATGTTATTATTCACATCTTACAAATGCCCCATGATCTGGCTTCTATGATTAGCCCCATTACAGTTGAGAGGTTAAGTGCTTGCTTGATGTCTCACAACTAGTGGATGGTAATGTTAGTATCTAAGTCTGATTCCCAAAATTAGCTCTTGAGAATTCAGGAGCAATGCTTCTAACAGAAAACCAGCTAGAGGGTTATGGTAAACTGTTAACTGTGAAACCTGAAGCATTTTAAAAGTTGTAATGATTATTAGTTAATTTAAATTTGTTGAGTTGAAATCTGTCGCTGCTGCCGCTTTTTTTTTTTTTTTCTACTGCTGATGCTTCTTAGAGGCAAAATTGAGTACTGTGAATCCTTGAATGGAGGATTATAATGGAGGATGAAGGGGGAAAAGAAACATTTTAAATAAAGCCTGATTAAGGGACTTGCCTGGTGGTCCAGTGGTTAAGACTCTGCCCTTCCAGTGCAGGGGGTACGGGTTCGATCCCCGGTTGGGAACTAATATCCCACATGTCATGTGGTGCGACCAAAAAAATAAAAATAAATAAAAGGGAAGTTCTTTAAAAAAAAAAATAAAGCCAGATTAAGTAAGTATTAAAGAGGAAGAGTTTTCAAGAACAAAAGAGGTGCAAAAAGTGAGTTGTAGGACCTGGAAACCATGGTGAAGAATCTGGTGAGACTTAGTTTAGAATGGACTAGTCTGATTTCAAGGAAAGAAAAGATGATGAGGTACAACAGGGTTTATCTTATTTTCCAAGCCAGGACCCTGAGAGGGTGAGGCAGGTGGCCACAAAGTCTGAGTCAGTGGGAACAGGGAAGTTTCCAAGTGGGAGTGTGGTAGACCCTGGTGGGTCTCTGGGATCTGGGCTGATTTGCAGCGGTCCCCTTTCATGTGGTACGTGTGGTGAAAGTTTTCTGGAACTCTTAACAAAGCCCAAAGGCTATGAGAACAGGAGCTATATTTATGCACTCTATCAACAGTTCCCAATTCCCACCTTTGAGACCAGCATAAGCTGGCAGTGGGATGATTCAGGCAGAAAGACAAACATCGTTTGGAGGATACTGCTCAAAGCAGCCTCAAGATGCGAGCTTGGGTGTTATTCTAAAGAGCCAAGGTCGTGGCTTTCAAATGCAAGGATGGGCAGAGGAGCTGCCCTACACACTGTTCATCATCTCTGAATACACCTAGATTGATCTGAGACATTTTAAGACCAGTGGGTTATGAACAACCATATATGTCTGTAGACACTGAGAGAGGGATAGAGACACAGAGGAAGTCAGCCAATGACATGTGGCATAGCTGTCCCTGTTTTCTAAAAGAGATGAATCAATATTCTGGTAAAAGAACTACTCATATACAATGGTAAGAAAAAATGTAAAAAAGAGTTGGTTGAGAAATCATAAGTAAATAGGTGTTGAGCTTGAAGGTGAAAGTGAAGGAAGTATTTGAACAAGGGTATGGGATCTATCTTACCCATGAACTCAAAGTTTCATAAATTAGAAATGGATCTGTCAGATGTTGGGAGATGGAGGAGAAGACATAGGCTCTGTGAAAAGGCACAAACAAATGCTGGATTCCCTTCTCCGAAGGGCCACAGCCGCTCCGGTGAACACAGACCAACCAACATGCCTTTCTTCACCTTCTCTTAGGAAATACCTATGCTGTGTCACAAAGCTCTCAAACACTGCTATTTGAGTACAATTTACACTTACTTAATAAGCTCTTCGGCTAAGTTATAAGTTTATCTTGCCTACACGGCATAACAGTATATTTAAAAGGTGCAAAATAATCTCTTAGTAATTGTGATGTTGGGACAAACTTTTAAACCATAACTGCCTTCCTTCTGGTGAGCACTGGGTGGTGCTCTCATCTAAGAGGAAGTAAATCTAGGCAGTTGTGCACCAGGCCTCTGTCGCTCTGCCTACCACAGCTTCGAAGTCCTTAATCTCTCTCTCTTAGTAATTCTAAATGTGGGTGCATAGGCACCCTGGTATTTTTTGTTTGTTTGTTTATAACAGCTTTATTCATAATCACATTTATGTTCAAACTGAAGGAGATTTATAGATGTATACAGGGCATCCTGGTATTTTTAAGTATTCATTACAATTTTCCAAATTTCCTTGAAGAATCTGTATGTAGTGCTTTTTAATATAATGGGCAAAAAATTAAAAGTGATATAAAACAATTAGATTCCACTTCTCTAATTATATTGGCATTGTTCCTGCTGACTTCAATGTTTCTGGATGTATCTGTTCTGAAGAACTAGCTAAAAAGTCATTATGTTAAAAACAAAACCAAAAAACCTCTGTTTATTGTTTAACATTTTATTTTATTATTTTTTTAAATGAAAGATAAAACTTTTATTGTGTAAGTCACTGAACTGTTGGTGCTCTTTGTTACAGCATTTAGCTTTCCCTGACCCATACATTCTTCTTTGTCTTGTGCTCTTAAAGCTGGAGTGCACCCCAGGCTTCTCACCTACACACACTCCCTTGGGCATCCTGTTCAGGCTTATAACTTTCAATACCATCTACCCACCAATGACTTACAAAAGTAGATCTCCAGCCCAGCCTCTCTCCTGAACTCCAGGTTAGTATAACCAGTTGCCTGGTTAACAATTCTGCTTAGATGTTCACAGACACCTCAAACTCATCTTGTCCAAAATGGGACCTCCTGGTTTTCCTCCACAAACCTGCTCCTCAGCAGTTCTCCCTGTTTGGGTTGACTGCAACTCCTTCCTTCCAGTTGCTCAGACCAAACCTCTCTCTCACCTCCACATTGAATCCAGCAAGACTTTTTGTTGGCTCCACCTTCAGAATATGTTCAGAATCTCACCACTTTTCACCTCCATAAATGCCACACCCTGTCCTGAGACACCATTCTCTCACCGCTAGTATCTCTCTGTTTTCTTCCTCTCCCCTTCCTCTTTCTTTTTATTTTCAAGTTTCTTCAAATAACCTTAGCAATTAATCCTAACAGAAGCAACGCATATGCCCAAACAATGTATTCAATATTCTAGTTTTGTTCTTAGAGAAAAAAAGTTGTTTTTTAACGAGAGCTGGAAGGGCCGAGGAGAAAGTAACTAAGTTAAGAAGTTATTGGAATAGTTTTGATGAAAGGTAATGTGAGAAGGAGTGGCAGTGAAAATGTAAAGGTTTTAAATAGCTTGTGTTGATTATTACACAACCACCTTTTCTTTTTTTAAAAAAATTTATTTTATTTATTTTTGGCTGCGTTGGGTCTTCGTTGCTGTGTGTGGACTTTCTCTAGTTGCGGCGAGTGGAGGCTACACTTTGTTGTGCGGTGTGGGCTTCTCATTGCGGTGGCTTCTCTTGTTGCGGAGCATGGGCTCTAGGCGTGTGGGCTTCAGTAGTTGTAGCACACGGGCTCAGTAGTTGTGGCTCATGGGCTCTAGAGCGCAGGCTCAGTAGTTGTGGCGCATGGGCTTAGTTGCTCTGCGGCACGTGGGATCTTCTCTGACCAGGGCTCAAACACGTGCTCCCTGTGCCACCAGGGAAGCCCCTACACAATCACATTTTCCAGTTCACAGGTCTGAGTAGGCAGCTAGCTTCGGCCTCTTGGAGGAGAATGGGGTCACGTTGCTTGTGGAGGAAGAAGCAGTGTTAGTGTTCTGTACTAATGCTTCTCCTTTACTGGTTTTTGCTTATGTGGATTTGAAATAATTTTGCTTGTTCCATTGCTCTCCTTTTATTTTTTAAAATGCTTTTGACTTTAGAGCTCAGGTTCTAGATGCTGGTTCTGAGCCTACTGACAATATCACTTCTGTCTCAGCCAAGGTCTGATGACTAATGCTGTTTCCCTCCCAGATCTGGTCTTAACTATCAGACCACCTTCTCTCTTACTTCTCTGGGCTCTTCATACTTTGGTCAACTCAAATTACTCATTGTTTCCCTCGTATGTGCCATGCTTTCTTCCCTGTGGGACAAGATTAGTTCATGGTGTTTCCACAACATTTATATCCATTTCTCCCAAATCCATAGAACTTAATAATAATGATGATGATGATAATAATAATTGTAGACAGTTGGTGAGCACTTACCATGTGCCAGGCACTGTACTTAGTGTTTACAGGCTTTATATCATTTTAACCTCACACCATGCAAGGGAGGGACTTTTACTATCCCTATTATACTGACGAGGTACACTCTGCCCAGATCCTTTCAGGCCTTCTTTCCAGCTCTGAGTGCCCAGCTTCGGCAGGCTTTGCTGCTAACGCTTGCCCTGCAACCTTCTGACGATTGCCCCTCACCAGCCAGTGAGGAGAGTCCAAAGGCTCTGGGAGTTTTGTGTCTCCCTTGCCCTGTGATCAATGGCAAAGGGGACTGTTGTCAGATAACCAGCCCCCAGATCCTTTGCCTCCAGGCGGGAGAAACTCGGAGGTATGGTCCGTGCTTTGAGGCTCTCCAAGGGATCCGGCTAAGTTGGCATTTTCTTCCCCATCTTGCTTCTTCAACTCCCTCACCTTTCCTTGTGGGAGCACTTCCCCATAAGTCACTTTTCCTGAATTCTTGGTTCATGATCTGTGTCTGGGGGAACCCGATCTGAGACTCTTGCCTGGCTCGTACAAGATACAGTTGAGATTCAAACTAATGCAGTCTAAGTGCAGTCATATTTTAGAGTTCTAATCCCTTTGTTATATTGCTTGTCATGTCGGTATGATCATCTGTTTCAATCTCTTTCTCCTAGCATTCTGTTAGAAATTTTACCAGAAGGATTTTGGAGCCGGGTCTTTGATAGTTCTCGGTGTGGTGGTGGGAATTCAAAGTCCTTCCTAGGGATGGATGAAGTTGCAGTAGGAGCGTCTCAGATACTCTGACAAGTATCTTGGGCTTCTTCCTCAATGCTCCCACAGTCGTGTAGACATACATGCAACAACCATGCTGCTGGGATGATTATTTTAAAAATTCTGTTGGATATTCTGCTCCCTCACTAGACTGTAAGCTCTTGGGGACAAGGACCCACTTCTGCTCATTGTTGTTTCCTGGTACAGAGCCCAGTGTCTAAAAATGGAGGTGTTCAATCTTTTCAGATGTAATTCTGTAGTACAGGAAACTAGATTTAGAACTGCAGTTCTTAAATTTCATTTGCATATGAATCACCTGTGGGGTGGGGTTTAGGATTCTGTCTTTTAACTGGTGTCGCAGGTGATCCTCAACCCATTACTGATACTTTGAAAACACTGATGTACAAGGTCCAGATACTCAGTAATAACTAAGGAACACTTACGTTGTAAGTTCTTATTATATATCAGTTGCTTTGTGCCTGGCATCCTTGTAAGAGAATTATGGCTCTTAACTTAATTAAGCCACATTTAACTTCTATGAAGAGAAAAGTATTATTACCCCCTTTTTTTACAAATTAGAAAACTGAGACACAAAAATGTTAAAAGTGCTAACTTGCTCCATTGCCTATAGCTAGTAAGTGGATGTGGACCCAGGCATTCTGGCTCCAGAGCCTGTCCTCTTAACTGCTTCCCCACACTACCCTTTCCGCTGATACATGTAAGAAAATCCACGTTATCCCCAGCTTTATTTTTGCTGAGCCTTTCTTTCCAAGGAATCTGAAAGGAAAAGAAAGCTACGTAACTGCAGGAGACACACAGGAAATATTTTATTAGCTTCCAGATGGAGAAAACAGTAGAGTAAAAGTATTTCAGTAGAAATCCACGGCCCTCCTCAGGGAGCCCACTCTGGCATCCAGGGCCCCCCAGTCGTGGTAGTGCCTGTAGTCCCCCGGCCTCACCAGGTACTGCCGCCCGCGGTAGTTGGGCATCTCATAGAGGACCCACCAGCCCTCCAGCACGTGAAGGGAGCGGATCTCATTGAAGTGGAAGCGGTCGCGGAGCGAGGAGCAGTCTTCCGTGAGCTCCGCCACCTGGCCTCGGTAGTCCTCTCGTTCGTACATCCTCAGCCGGTGGGAGCTGGTCTGGGTTCAGCAATCAGCAGATGGGAAGGGTCAGAAAACCTAGCCTTTAGCAACCAATCACTCACACTGCTGGGGGAATGGGCATTTTTTTAATCTTTTCTATATCAAAGATGACAAATTAAAAAGACAACCAACACCAGGGCCATTGGGTATAGTTGGGTAGATTGCACACTGCAAAACTGAAGAGGGGGCCATTCACACAGATCAAGACATTTATGGTGCTCCATAGTTTTCTAGGGCCACAACCTACACGAATCATATTTAGTACCTACTTAGTACCATTCTTAAGTGACAATTTTTATATATAATTTTTGCTCTCTCCTTTATAGACTTAAACAGTGGTCTGGAGCTCTCCTTGGAGGATATAAAAATAATTAGATATTAAAATAAAAAGACAAATATATCCCTGGCAAAAGGCATTATTTTCAATCTCGATAGCATTAGAAGAGGCTGGGAAGAGAGGAAGTCGAATTGCTTTCCCCAAAGTGAAGCACAGGAGGTGGCAGTCCAGCCCAGGCAACTCCTTAATCCCTTCCTTTCTGCTTTGAGTCCTGCTATTCTAAAATCCCGAGAAGCAAGAGCCATCGT
The DNA here is from genome assembly GCF_963455315.2 of Globicephala melas. NCBI lineage: Eukaryota > Metazoa > Chordata > Mammalia > Artiodactyla > Delphinidae > Globicephala > Globicephala melas. The sequence continues at coordinate 28,053,564 of NC_083320.1, read as the reverse complement.
AACGATTAGGTTTCAGTTCTCACCTCTAATATATGGTCTGGCAAAACACTTTTAGGTAATTAATAAAAATAGAAGCTCAAGATCATGAAGGAGGCCTGTCTAGATCAATAGATTATAAAACCTTTAGAAAAATGTAAGGGCAGGCTGTCAGTCCTGGGCAAATCCTGTCTGTCTCTTCCTGAGCACTTGTTCTTTTATCTGCTTGTTCCTTCCCAGCAGGTACCCACTCAATTCCTTCTTCCTTCTTCCACCATTAAATCCTCGTTAGGAAAGGTTCTCATAAGCAGTTCATTCTGAGGTATAAAAAACTGCTAATAAGGTATCTTCCATGGTTTGCAAAAGACTCACGTGTGCGTTGTCTAATTTGATCTTCACAACAGCCTGACACACGTGGAGCAACCATTCTTAGTCTTTTCTTCTTTTAAGTGAAACTAATGACTAGAGCTTTCAGGCTGTAATCAAAGGGTCAGGGCTGGAAAGTAAAAGTCCAGATTTCCAGGCTCCTAATGCCAGTCTGGGTCCTATCAAGGCTTTCAACCCTCTGAGGGGATTTCAAATTTCCCCAGAGTGGTACATTTTCCATAGGACTCTGTCATAGGCAAATAAAAGCCTCCCTAACTGTAGAATTCCAGGCTGCTCAGGCTTTACTTGGGTAGCAGTGGGCTTTGCAGGTGCTACTAGAATCACATTGTTGGTTATTTGTTTTGCCTAATCAAAAAACAGAACTTGAGGGACCCTTGATATTCATAATGGTTAATATTTGGAGGAGGGGTTAGTTTGCCAGGTGCTGGGCAATCTCCTTTTGACCTCATCACAGCTCGATGAACCAACTGCCCTTATTAACCCCGCTTTACAGATGAGGAAGGAGAGAAGTAGCCCAGTAACTAGCCTAAGGGCACCTGGGTGTGAGGAGTTCACCTGTTGCTTATTCCTCAGCGGTGGCACAGACGCTCTAAACTAATGCCGTGCACCACTTTTGCCCAGTAGAGGTGAGCTTAATTTTAGCAAAGGAGAATACAATTTCAATTAAGAGCATTGCATCACTCAATTTTTCGGTGGAAAGAAACCTTAAAGACATTAATAAAGGGAAAGAGAACCCGGTTAGAGCCAGCAAAAGAAGGCCACCGTCCTGCAACCTGACCACTGTGTCTGGAGCACTGGTGTGACCCGAGGGCACGGCAGGCCGAGGGGAACCGGACTCACGTGGGGGATGAGGCGGCAGGAGCGGACGGAGTCGTTGAGGCCCATCCACTGCTGGTAGTCAGGGTAGTCGCCGCGCCGCAGGAAGTACTGGTGGCCCTGGTAGTCGGGCTGCTCGTAGAGCATCCAACAGCCGCTGTCCACCCGGATGGAGTTGCAGCGGCCGAAGCAGGGCTGCAGGTTGGAGTGGTCGCTGCTGCACTCGTAGTGGCGGCCCTGGAAGCCCCGGTCCTCGTAGAAGGTGATCTGCAGGGAAGGGAAGGACAGGGCTCAGAGGCCTGGGCTCCAGCCCGGCTGCGGGCCCCTCCCGCCGGCGCGGGGCTCACCTTCCCCATGGCTGCTGGATGCGGGGATGCGAGTTCAGTGCGGTGGGGCGGGCGCGCGGGTCTATATAGCAGGAGGGCTGCTGCGTTGGCAGGAACGACACAAAAGGGGCCCCCGCGTGAGGAGGATTTCCTCTCTCTCTTCTATATAATGACGGCGGGGGTGGGCGGGGGACTTATTGTATGTTTTCTCTTAGACTCTCCAGAGCTTTCGAACTGATGACCCGCGTAAAACTGTCACTTGGTGCCTCTGGGGCCTTTAAATGAAGCCTATTCAGGAGATTGGAAGCGAGCAAAAGTGCCTAACGGGGTTAATGCTTGTAATGAAACATTTTTTAACCTTTTTGAATTTCGAAATGATCTCTTTTTGAGGAACAACACCGGGTAGTGACCGGGTCAGAGGTCAGGATGGGCTCCAGCGGGAGGCGTTTAGATGAGAGAGCGTTTCCTTGGTGTGAGGATGTGGGACGTGGGATGCACCTGCCTTCTCCGCAGGATGTTTGAAGGAGGATGGGATTCTCCTCTAAGAGAACCTCCTACCAGCCTCCCCGCTGATGAGCGGGTGCAGCAGACAACACACCGGAGGAAAGGTGATGGGGGTTGGACTCCGAGGAAACCCTCTTTAAGCACCTGGCTCGGCTCTGCTCCCTGGAGACTGGACCAGGGCCGCCTCCAGACTCAGCTGCTGCCTCCGGCCCACCAGCAGGAAGCCCGCAACTTTGGAGTTCATGAGGGGACTAACGGGTGGTTATTACTCACACTGTAACTTTTTATTTAACCAATAATTTTGCAAACCAGGTGCTAAAGTTAATTAGTTCTAGCTGCTGAAAATTCAAGTTAACATGCAAATGTAACAGATTTAAAATCCTACAATCTTGGGAAGATTCTGCTTTCTGTACCTTCCCCAGCCCTGAACAAGCCTGGTTGCTCCCTAGTTAATGCTCTGGTTCCAGGCGCTAGAGTCTTCCTTCCTTACCACCCACCCCCCATCCCCCCAGCAGCTTCTGGGGCTCCACTCTTTAGAACAGGATTTCACAACCTCATACTATTTGCATTACTCTCAAGGTTGTGACAACCAAAAAATATTTCCAGACATTGCCAAATGTCCCCTGGGGGAGTGAAATCAACCCTGGCTGCAAACCACTGCTTTAGAAGGAGCTGGTCCTCAAACAGATGTAACCGTGATACACCTGTCTCATTCCTTAGTGTGGATTCTTGCTATTTAAGTCTAATGCTAATAAATTGTTTGCCCTGAACAATTTTATTTGAAACACATAAATTTAATAAGCCTGATTCACATTTTTTCTTTTAAAAATTCTAATTTTATAGAAAATTGGAAACTACAGAGAAGTAGAAAGGAGGAAAAAATTCAAACCATAGTACCGTATTTTAAAGATCACTGTGGATGAATATTTTAAAACCTCCTTTCAGTTCTGCAAGATGAAAAAGTTCTAGAGATCTTTGCACAAGGACATCCACGTAGTTAACACTACTGTACTGTGGTTACAAAAATGGTTAAGATGGTAAATTTAATGTTATGTGGGTTTTTTTGTTTGTTTTGTTTTGTTTTGTGGTACGTGGGCCTCTCACTGCTGCGGCCTCTCCCGCTGCGGAGCACAGGCCCCGGATGCGCAGGCCCAGCGGCCACGGCCCACGGGCCCAGCTGCTCCGCGGCATGCGGGATCTTCCCGGACCGGGGCACAAACCCGCGTCCCCCGCATCGGCAGGCGGACTCTCAGCCACTGCGCCATCAGGGAAGCCCTGTTATGTGTTTTTTGTCACAATAAAAAAGACACCTCATTCCTCCCCTGCAAAAAAAACCTTCTTAATTTTCATTTCTTTGATCTAATACTTTCATTTCTAAGAATTTGTCCAAAGGAAATAGCTAAAGGTACATGAAAATATTATGCACAGTGGCATTTTATCAGACCACTGTTTATAATATAAAAAACTAGATACAAATAAAATGTCCACATAAGGCATTAATTAGGTAAGTTACAGAACATCTCTTTGATGAGATGCTACACAGCTACCAAAAATCATGTTCTCAAAGAATTTATTTAATGATATGGAAAATGCTCACCATATGTTAAAATTTAAACATGAGTATATTATACACTGAAAACTACAAAACATTGCTGAAGAAAAGAAGATATAGGGGCTTCCCTAGTGACGCAGTGGTTGAGAGTCTGCCTGCCGATGCGGGGGACACGGGTTCGTGCCCCGGTCCGGGAAGATCCCACATGCCGCGGAGCGGCTGGGCCCGTGAGCCGTGGCCGCTGAGCCTGTGCGTCCGTAGCCTGTGCTCCGCAACGGGAGAGGCCACAACAGTGAGAGGCCCACGTACCGCCAAAAAACAAAAAACAAAAAAAAAAAACAACAAAAAAAAGAAAAGAAGATATAAATAAATGGAAAAACATCTTGTGTTCATGGATTGGAAGATTTAATATTGTTCAGATATGAATACTTCCCAAAGTGGTCTACAGATATAATGCAATCCCCATAAAATTCTAATGTTATTTTCTGTGGCAGTAGAAAAACCCACTCTAAAATTTATATAGAATCTCAAAGGATCCCAAATACCTCAAACAATCTATTTTTGTGTGTGTGAAGCCATTTTTAATTTTTATTTATTTATTTAATTTTGGCCTCACCGAGAGGTTTGCAGGATCTCATTTCCTGGACCAGGGATTGAACCCGGACCACCACAGTGAAAGCACTGAAGCCTAACCACTAGACCACCAGTGGACTCCCCCAAAACAATCTTGAAAAAGAAGAACAAAGCTGGAGAACTCACACTTTCTCATTTCAAAACTTACTACAAAATTTACAGTAATCAAAACAGTGTGGTACTGGCATAAAAATAGACATACAGACAAATGGAATAGAATAGAGAACACAGACACAAACCCTTACACATATGGTCAAATGATTTTTGAGAAGGTTGTCAAGACCATTCAATGGAGAAAAGACAGTCTTTTCAACAATGGTACTGGGAAAACTGGATATCCACATGCAGAAGAATGATGTTGGACCCTTACCTTACACCACATACAAAAACTGACTCAAAATGGGTTAAAGAACTAAAACTATAAAACTCTTAGAAGAAAACGTAGAGGAAAATCTTCATGAGATTAGAATTGGCAGTGATTTCTTGGATATAACACCAAAGCATAGGCAATAGATAAATTGGAGTTCATCAAAATGAAAACTTTTGTGCATCAAAGGAGACTATCAACAGAGTGAAGGGGACACCAATAGGATGTGAGAAAGTATTTGCAAATCATATATGATAAAGGATTGATATTCAAAATGTATAAAGAACTGCTGTAACTCAACAACAATAAAACACCCACCTCCAAAAAAAAAAAAACCCAATTGAAAAACAAGGCTTGAATAGACACTTCTCCAAAGAAAATAATACAATGGCCAATAAGCACATGGAAAGATGCTCAACATCACTAATCATTAGGGATATGCAATCAAAACTACAATGAGATACTACTCCACAACCATTAGGATGGCTAGTATAAAAAGCAAAATCAAAACAGAAAACAAGTCTTAGAGAGGATGTGGAGAAATTGGAAAGCTTGTGCATTGCTGATGGGCATGTAAATTGGTACAGCCACTGTGGAAGACTGTATGGTAGTTCGTTAAAGATTAAACATCAAATTACCATATGATTTAGCAATTCCACTTCTAGGCATATACCCGAAAGAATTGGTAGCAGGGACTTGAACAGCTCTTTGTACCCCAATGATCATAGCAGCATTCTTTATTACACCCAAAAGGAAGAAACAATTCAAATGCCCATTTAAGAACAGTTGGGTACACAAAATGTGGTATAGGCATAGAATGGAATATTAATCAGCATTAAAAAGGAATGAAATTTTGATAAATGCCACAACGTGAACAAATCTTGAAAACACTATGCTAAGTGAAATGAGCCAGACACAGGACAAATATTATATGATTCAATGCATTTGAGATACCTAGAATAGTCAGATTTATAAAGAAAGAAAGTAGAAGGGTGGTTACCAGGGGTTGGGGGAAGGTGGGAATGGGGAGTTATTGTTTAATGAATACAGAGTTTCAGTTTGGGATGATGAAAAATTTCTGAAGATGAATAGTGCTGGTGGTTGCACAATGATGTGAACGTGCTTTATGCCACTGAATTGTACACTTAAAACGGTTATAATGGTAAATTTTATGTTATGTATATTTTACTACAATTTAAAGCATCTTCCGTGAGCAACAAGAAAAGGGAATCAATATGAATTTTTTCAATATTAATTTCTTGATTTCAATAATGCTACTGTGGGTTAGGACTCCACGCTCTCACTGCCAAGAGCCCAGGTTCAATCCCTGGTTGGGGAAGTAAGATCTCACAAGCCGCACAGTGCAGCACACACACACACACACACACACACACACACACACACACACACAAAATCTACTGTGGTTGTAAGAAAACATTAAAATCGGATAACTCCTAGTGGTTGAAAGGGAATTAAAAAGCATTTAAAACAGAGTTTATTTTAACTGACTTATAGTCCTCTTACTTTATAAGAAGGGAATAATTAATATAATTAATGTCTTAAAATTTTTTTTACATTTCCCTTCTTGGGCTTTCTTCCTCTTTCTCCCTTTATTCATTCCATTCTGACTATCTTACACCACCAAAGCTTACATTCAAGAACTGATAATATTTCAAGGTCCTCTTTAATCTTGGGAATTAGTGCTCTGGGCACAGTTGTGCTGTAGGCAAAGCTTGTTGGTTGATTTCCTTCACCCAACCTTCCTTGTGTATTGCCCTGCTTGCAGCTAGCAGCTATGGTTTCCAGGGACACCAGCTTCAGGTTGATGATATGGTGGGAGATGGACAAAACTTGGAGCCCTGACGATATTGTTGAGCTGCTGAACTAACCATTCCTAAATTCCGTGCTACCCTAGGACTTCCTATCATGTGAGCTAATAGATTTCCACATTGTTTATCCATTGCTATGGTGTTTTGGCTACTTTCGGTCTAATGTATGCTAACTGATTCAGATCCATTTTTGGCCAAGGGATTGGGGTGAATTCTGATCAAACTTTGGAGATGAGTAGCTTACTGGGTAGAAGGTGGGGAAAAGTAATCCGGATGAGGAAAAGATGTGAGCAAACTCAGAGATTGGATGTGATTGGATGACTTGGATGAGATTGGATGTGATTGGATGACTTAACGTGATTGGATGACTTGGATGAGATGGAGTAAAGGACAACTGGGGTCGGGTAATAAGAGAGGAAGTAGGTAGGCTGGGGCCAGTTTCTTGAAAAAGGTAGAATTTTTCCCTGTGGTCAGTGGAGCAATATCAAAGGTTTTTAATCAGGGAACTGACTTGATCAGATCAGTCTTTGAGTACAAACGTAGTCGCCACTCCTTTCTAAGATTCTAGCAATGAGGGTGCAAGTAAGAAAACAAGCAGTAGAAGAACTAATGTAAGTGAATATAGTGTTATACTTCCCTATAACCTTACACAGGCAATATACTAACACACACAGATACACACACATATGGAGAGTGTATGTATACAGTTATATAAATATATATTACTGTGTGTGTATCATGTGTGCATTTATATGGACAGAGAATGCAGCTTTGGATTATCCTATATATTTAATTCAGTTCCTTGTTGGTTGGTTGCTTACCTCATGGTAAGAATCTGTAAGCTGGTGCTGTCGTTATTTTGACAAGCATCTTCCTGATTCCACAATGGAAAAGCACTGATTTTCTGAGCTGTGAGTTCTGAATTCTGATGCCACTTCTATTATTAACTGTTTGAAATTAGAATTGAACCTTAGTTTACCTTACATAAAATGAGTGATCTAGGTTAGATGACCTCCAGGTCTGAAATATGTTAAACACCACATTACTTCGTTGTGCTGCAGTGACTTGCTTTCCTCCCTCCCTCCCTCTCTTCCTTCTTCTTGGCGGGGGGGATTTTCCATTAGGAATTTCTTTGAGACTCTGAATAAAGTTCTAAACAGTCACCTCGGAAAAAGTCACATTTGCTCTGTGTCAGCTAGACATGTGTATTGAACTACAAATAAAAGAACACCCAATGGTGGTGCTGTAATCAAATGTGGGTTTATTTTACTCCCATTACAAGAAGTCTCAAGGTAAAGTGTTGCTGGCATTGTGTGATGGTTAATTTTATGTCAGCTTGACTGGGCTAAGGGACGCCCAGATAGCTGGTAAAACATTATTTCTAGGTGTGTCTGGGAGGGTATTTCCGGGAGAGATTAGGATTTGGGTCAGTATACTGAGTAGAGAAGACCATCCAATCTGCTGAGGGCCTGAATAGAACAAAAAGGAGAAGGAAGGATGAACTCCCTCTTCCTTCTGCCCTCAGACATCAGCATTCCTGGCTCTCAGGCCTCTGGACTCAGACTGATTTATTCCACCAGCTTTCCTGATTCTCTAGCTTGCAGATAATGGGACTTCTCAATTTCTATAATCACATGAGCCAATTCCTATAATAAATCTCCTCATCTATATCTATATAGATCCTATGGGTTCTGTTTCTCTGGAGAGCCCTGACTAATAAACATTGATTCAGGGGCTTGACCACATCAAGGCCAGCATTTCTGAAACTGTGACATTTCCCTCGTACTTGTCAGCTCTTGAGTGTAAATGTCTGAAATAAGAGGGAATTGTGGCACCAGGGCAGCTGCTCCCTTTCATTAGGAAGGCAAACATTTTTCCAGAACCATCTCCTCTCTCCCCATCAGCATTCCTCCACTGAATGTTTCAATGTCCAGAGAGTGTCATGAGACCAGTTCAGCATCAAAATCAAACGGGAAAGAAAAAAAAAAAAAGGCAAAATAATGAAAGGAGAAAAAAAAAAAAAGAGTCCGCCTTCCAGAGATTTGTGAACTCAATTTTGCATACAATTTAGGGAATTAAAAAATCTTCTGAAGCCCATTGTAGCCAGCTTCAGAATCCCTGATTTAAGAAGTGGGTCACGCTATCTCTGAACCTCAGCTTTCAGATCCTCACTCCTCAAAGAAAAACTGAAGAGATATCTCACTATCTGGTTTGAAGAAGCAACGTGTTTAAAGGCCAGAGAATCAAGTAAGATAATGTATTATGAAGTGTTTTGTAAACTGTAAAGCTCTGCTTCATTTGAAAGCATAGTTCTATTGTGAGAATTTTCTTTGTTACCCGTAGATCATACACCTTGATTTCCACGTGCATCTCGTACGTATGTGCGTGTGTGTGTGTGTGAGTGTATAAATAAAATAATAAATGTAGGACAAAAGGAAAAACACAAGCAAACCATTGCCAGGAAAACAGAAAATATTTTATTACTTTCCAGATTGAGAAATGATGCACGTATTTCAGTAGAAATCTATGACTCTCCTCAAGGAGCCCACTTTAGCATTCACAGCCCCCCAGTCATGGTAGCGCCTGTGGTCCCCCGGCCTCAGCAGATACTGCCTTCCCCGGTAGCTGGGCAACTCATAGAGGACCCAGGAGCCCTCCAGCACATTGAGAGAGTAAATCTCATTGAAGTGGAAGCGGTCCTGAAGAGAGGAGCAGTCCTCAGTGATCTCTATCATCTGGCCTCTGTAATCTTCCCTCTCATAAAGTCTGATCCTGTGAGAGCCAGCCTGGCCCATCCGGAGGTGGAAAGAGGAGAAAAGCAAACCATGAAATGATTCCAACACATTCATACCATTCAGTTTGGTGAGGACCAGCTCAAGCCATTTTCAAATATATGGTAAAAATGAATTATTTCTGAATCTTTGTATACTCTTCATTTTCCAAAGGTGGAGATTCAGTACCTTTCCAAGATCATAAAGTGTGACTAAAAATTAAGAAGGAAATCTCACTCTTTAATATATTCAAATATTTCCCAGGATGAACTGTTAATCACACTCAGGACACTGTACCATAGAGAAACCCAAATCCTTAACAGCTTATGACTATTTTTGCCATTTTGAAGAATTATTTTAAATTTTCAAGCATGTGTCTTTGAACAGTAAAGTCAGTTTATGAAATGAATTACTCTACATTGAGTTTAAAATAAATCTTGGAAAAATCACCAAGGGCTTAGATGCTTTTGTTTCTGTGGAAAGCAAAGTGAAACATCTGAAATCTCTCAGTTACATACTTGATTTTCATTTAGTAATTTATGAATAGAATGAGGAAAAATGGGAAAGAAAAATGAGTAAGCCCAAGGACTAATTTTTAAAAAACTTAGTGTTTTAAGACACATATGAATTATTTGTAGCCTGTGTATAAAATCTCTGCATTGCTCTCTACTGAGAAAAAGTACTTTTATTTGTACAGGTGGGGAAAACCAAAACATGCAATTGGGAGGCAAAAAGGGGAAAGAGTCTTACAAGAATGAACCCTTGTAAAATTTTCCTTTTCAACTCCTGTCAGCTCAGAAACTCACTAGCACCTAATTATTTTTCTGTTGGATATTAGTGTTTTTTCTACAACTCCATTGTAAATGATTCCAGGTCAGGACCTCTATTTTATACATGCCCGGGGCAGCGGATACATTCTTACTCAATAAATATTTGTTGATTAACTGGTACCTGGGCAACAATTTACTTCTGTTCAAGGCAAATTATATTGAACTAATATACCACAGCTTGCCTTTTCCCCAAACTCTCAATTATTCTAAATGATCACTACTCCAAATGTTTAACCTTTGCTTGAAACTATCCATTCTGGGTCCAAAGTGAACCAGAATGATATGGAACTGGACTCACGTGGGGGATGAGGCGGCAGGAGCGGACGGAGTCGTTGAGGCCCATCCACTGCTGGTAGTCGGGGTAGTCGCCGCGCCGCAGGAAGTACTGGCAGCCCAGGTAGTTGGGCTGCTCATAGATCATCCAGCTGCCGCTGTCCACACGCACTGAGTTGCAGCGGCCCAAGTAAGGCTGCAGGTTGGAGTGGTCGCTGCTGCACTCGTAGTGGCGGCCCTGGAAGCCCCGGTCCTCGTAGAAGGTGATCTGCAGGGAAGGGAAGGACAGGGCTCAGAGCCCTGGGCTCCAGCCCGGCTGCGGGCCCCTCCCGCCGGCGTGGGGCTCACCTTCCCCATGGCTGCTGGATGCGGGGATGCGAGTTCAGTGCGGTGGGGCGGGCGCGCGGGTCTATATAGCAGGAGGGCTGCTGCGTTGGCAGGAACGACACAAAAGGGGCCCCCGGGTGAGGAGGGGATTTTCGTGTACTCTTTTTTCTCTTTGCTGTCAGAATCCATGGGGCTCATTGTGGGTTTTGGTCCCATTCTCTCTGGAGTTTCTATCACTAGCTGATGCTATTGAGACAGTTTGGAGAAAAAAAAAAAAAGTAATTTGGGACATTGTCTATTTAATAATAGAAGTAGAACTTCAGCCATTTCATATATAGTCCACTCTTTTATTTGTATGGGTTGGGGAAAAACAAAACAAAACAAAAAGCGGTGGAGCAAAAAAGTCAGAGTCTTAATACGGCGAATATAAACTGACCTGTACGAAGTATGTGCCATAATATTGAATACGAAGGTTAATAAGAAGGAAATGACCTGCACTGAATACTGAAAATTTCAAATTAGTCTTTTAAGAGAGCTTCCTCATTAAAGGGTGCAAGAAATTGGAATGTTTTACCAAGAAGGTTCACAAAATTTCAAACTTTCAGTGTGGTTAAAAAAAAAACAAAAACAGCAAATGCAGATCTTTATTATTTGGTCTGATTTTGTTGCAGTCATACGTGGAAGTAGACTGAAGATTGGAGGTTTTATCTTGGTTACTTGTAATTCAAAAGGGAGAATAGTTTTAAGATGATTAATCTCAGAAAGAAGAACGAAAAGGGAAATTTCTAAAAGCTTAAGGAAATAAGAAAAAGTAATGCTTTTAAAATACAAAATCAGATTACCTCTTAGGTTATTTATAAAAGAAAACCAAATTCCTAAGAAACCCATTTCTGGTAGGATCTAGATACACGTTTGTTCTATGGGGAACAAGAGTACACAAAGCTTTTGACTTAGAGGAAATTAACTGCACGAACACAAAGAGGAGCTATAGCTGGAATGGTGTAGCGAGAGGGAGGAATAAACATCTAGAAGGTTGGACTCTAGGAAGGCTTTAGAAAATATCAGCCTGGAAGAGGATAGTCTGATGGACTGGAAAGAGCGCTGGAGGGGAAGATGACCTATGCCTTTAGCCTCTTTGATGTTCAAAGAATTAGTCACAGTCCTATGTTGACTCATTGAAATACTTTGTCTTTCCTTTGGGTCATAAATCTTTGTAAGTTGATATTTATCAATTAGACACCAACTATGTATAATATGGTGTTTCAGTTCTTGTTATCCAGTATGTAAAGGCATGTATTTGCAGAGTTACTTATGTTAGCCTAGTGGAATATATGCAGCCAGAATCTAAAGAATAAAAATCATTTTAATTAAAAATGAAAAAAATAAGAATGAAAAATAATAATAAATTAAAAAAAACCCCATCATTTTGCTCAGAGCTGTTTCTCTGGGGAGTGTGTTCATGGGTGAAAGCAGTAGAACATGAGAACCCTAATGCAGAGTCCCAGAGAGCGTCTAGAGGAGCAGCATGGGGGTGTCAGTGGGGACCACCACTTCAGCTGACATGCAGCTACAGCCGAAATTTAGGATCCAACTGGAGGACCAAAACAAGGGCACTTTGGGCTTGGCTTTTTCATTAACTGGGAAGACGGAAGGCTTTATTTCAGCCTGGGGAAAGAAATCGGGAAAACCCCCTACTCTTCTCATAGAATTGAAATGTGAATGCTGTGGGCCAAAATGTGGCTTAATTTCAGTGCTCTACAGAAAATTCTGGGAGTGACAGTTGTGTATAAAACCTAAGTCCCAAATTGTACTTAGTGTGCTAAGTGAACATAGGTTGAGACCTGACACTCCTTGCACCTGTGGCACAGAAGCAGCGCTCTACACCAGTTTCCTGGAATGAATGATGGCAACTGTCTTTGCAGGGAGAACAAGAGAGAAGAAACACCCTGTTGTCCTGAGCTCTGGTCCAGGAAGTAACCCTTTGTCACTCTATAAATATTCACATGGTTTCAAACAAAAGTGAAGAAAAAAGAGACTAGTTCAGGTTCAGATTTTGCTGCATGCAGGGTTAATGATTTGTGTAGCTAGTGTAAATAGTCTACAAAATGAAGTGTATAAGAAATACCACTTTCCTTATTTTCTGTAACTCAGAATATTTTATGAATCTAAGTCTCATTCCACTGGGATGGAGAGAAAATTTAACTTCACTCATTGTTGGGATTTCCTCTCCTCACTTACCCAGGCTCTATGGTTGGGTTTCGAGGGCTTACATGGTACCAAGGCGTTTCATGGTGGGGGAGGATTCACTGGAAACTACTGTGATGTCCATTGTTGGTGGATCTTCCCAGTTTTCACACCAATGTGGAAATAAGAACAGCCTTGAGGGCTGTGGACTTGGAGATGTATTTCGCTTGGCTGACACAGTGTTTAGATGTTTTTGGTAATGCTTTAGGTTGGTTCATTCTTTCCACAGTTCACCATACTACCCATTACTCCTTGTCATCTTTTTTTTTCCATCTTTATTGGAGTATAATTGCTTTACAATGGTGTGTTAGTTTCTGCTTTATAACAAAGTGAATAAGCTATACATATACATATGTTCCCATATCTCTTCCCTCTTGCTTCTCCCTCCCTCCCACCCTCCCTATCCCACCCCTCCAGGCGGTCACAAAGAACCAAGCTGATCTCCCTGTGCTATGCGGCTGCTTCCCACTAGCTATCTACCTTACGTTTGGTAGTGTATATATGTCCATGCCTCTCTCTCGCTTTGTCACAGCTTACCCTTCCCCCTCCCCATATCCTCAAGTCTCTAGTAGGTCTGTCTTACCCCTAGGTTCTTCATGACATTTTTTTTTCTTAACTTCCATATATATGTGTTAGCATACGCTATTTGTCTTGCTCTTTCTGACTTACTTCACTCTGTATGACAGACTCTAGGTCTATCCACCTCATTACAAATAGCTCAATTTCGTTTCTTTTTATGGCTGAGTAATATTCCATTGTATATATGTGCCACATCTTTATCCATTCATCCGATGATGAACACTTAGGTTGTTTCCATCTCCGGGCTATTATAAATAGAGCTGCAATGAACATTTTGGTACATGACTCTTTTTGAATTATGGTTTTCTCCGGGTATATGCCCAGTAGTGGGATTGCTGGGTCATATGGTAGTTCTATTTGTAGTTTTTTAAGGAACCTCCATACTGTTCTCCACAGTGGCTGTATCAATTTACATTCCCACCAACAGTGCAAGAGGGTTCCCTTTTCTCCACACCCTCTCCAGCATTTACTGTTTGTAGATTTTTTGATGATGGCCATCTGACTGGTGTGAGATGATATCTCATTGTAGTTTTGATTTCCATTTCTCTAATGATTAATGATGTTGAGCATTCTTTCATGTGTTTGTTGGCAGTCTGTATTTCTTCTTGTGAGAAATGTCTATTTAGGTCTTCTGCCCATTTTTGGATTGGGTTGTTTGTTTTTTTGTTATTGAGCTGTATGAGCTGCTTATAAATTTTGGAGATTAATCCTTTGTCAGCTGCTTCATTTGCAAATATTTTCTCCCATTCTGAGGGTTGTCTTTTGGTCTTATTTATGGTTTCCTTTGCTGTACGAAAGCTTTGAAGTTTCATTAGGTCCCATTTGTTTATTTTTGTTTTTATTTCCATTTCTCTAGGAGGTGGGTCAAAAAGGATCTTGCTGTGATTTATGTCATAGAGTGTTCTGCCTATGTTTTCCTCTAAGAGTTTGATAGTTTCTGGCCTTACATTTAGGTCTTTAGGTCATTTAGGTCATCGACTTAGGTCATTTAGGTCAATGACTTAGGTCATTTAGGTCATTTTGAGCTTATTTTTGTGTATGGTGTTAGGGAGTGATCTAATCTCATACTTTTACATGTACCTGTCCAGTTTTCCCAGCACCACTTATTGAAGAGGCTGTCCTTTCTCCACTGTGCATTCCTGCCTCCTTTATCAAAGATAAGGTGACCATATGTGCGTGGGTTTATCTCTGGGCTTTCTATCCTGTTCCATTGATCTATCTTTCTGTTTTTGTGCCAGTACCATACTGTCTTGATTACTGTAGCTTTCTAGTATAGTCTGAAGTCAGGGAGCCTGATTCCTCCAGCTCCGTTTTTCGTTCTCAAGATTGCTTTGGCTATTCGGGATCTTTTGTGTTTCCATACAAATTGTGAAATTTTTTGTTCTAGTTCTGTGAAAAATACCAGTGGTAGTTTCATAGGGATTGCATTGAATCTGTAGATTGCTTTGGGTAGTATAGTCATTTTCACAATGTTGATTCTTCCAATCCAAGAACATGGTATATCTCTCCATCTATTTGTATCATCTTTAATTTCTTTCATCAGTGTCTTATAATTTTCTGCATACAGGTCTTTTGTCTCCTTAGGTAGGTTTATTCCTAGATATTTTATTCTTTTTGTTGCAGTGGTAAATGGAGTGTTTTCTTGATTTCACTTTCAGATTTTTCATCATTAGTGTATAGGAATGCCAGGAATTTCCGTGCATTAATTTTGAATCCTGCTACTTTACCAAATTCATTGATTAGCTCTAGTAGTTTTCTGGTAGCATCTTTAGGATTCTCTATGTATAGTATCATGTCATCTGCAAAGTGACAGCTTTACTTCTTCTTTTCCGATTTGGATTCCTTTTATTTCCTTTTCTTCTCTGATTGCTGTGGCTAAAACTTCCAAAACTATGTTGAATAAGAGTGGTGAGAGTGGGCAACCTCATCTTGTTCCTGATCTTAGTGGAAATGTTTTCAGTTTTTCACCATTGAGGACGATGTTGGCTGTGGGTTTGTCATATATGGCCTTTATTATGTTGAGGAAAGTTCCCTCTATGCCTAGTTTCTGGAGGGTTTTTATCATAAATGGGTGTTGAATTTTGTCGAAAGATTTCTCTGCATCTATTGAGATAATCATATGGTTTTTCTCCTTCAATTGTTAATATGGTGTATCACATTCATTGATTTGTGTATATTGAAGAATCCTTGCATTCCTGGAATAAACCCCACTTGATCATGGTGTATGATCTGTTTAACGTGCTGTTGGATTCTGTTTGCTAGTATTTTGTTGAGGATTTTTGCATCTATGTTCATCAGTGATATTGGCCTGTAGTTTTCTTTCTTTGTGACATCCTTGTCTGGTGTTGGTATCAGGGTAATGGTGGCCTCGTAGAATGAGTTTGGGAGTGTTCCTCCCTTTGCTATATTTTGGAAGAGTTTGAGAAGGATAGGTGTTAGCTCTTCTCTAAATATTTGATAGAATTCGCCTGTGAAGCCATCTGGTCCTGGGCTTTTGTTTGTTGGAAGATTTTTAATCACAGTTTCAATTTCAGTGCTTATGATTGGTCTGTTCATATTTTCTATTTCTTCCTGATTCAGTCTTGGCAGCTTGTGCATTTCTAAGAATTTGTCCATTTCTTCCAGGTTGTCCATTTTATTGGCATAGAGTTGCTTGTAGTAATCTCTCATGATCTTTTGTATTTCTGCAGTGTCAGTTGTTACTTCTCCTTTTTCATTTCTAATTCTATTGATTTGAGTCTTCTCCCTTTTTTTCTTGATAAGGCTGGCTAATGGTTTATCAATTTTGTTTATCTTCTCAAAGAACCAACTTTTATTGATCTTTGCTATTGTTTCCTTCATTTCTTTTTCATTTATTTCTGATCTGATTTTTATGATTTCTTTCCTTCTGCTTAACTTAGGGGTTTTTTTGTTCTTCTTTCTCTAATTGCTTTAGGTGCAAGGTTTTGTTTTTTATTCGAGATATTTCCTGTTTCTTAAGGTAGGATTGTATTGCTATAAAGTTCCCTCTTAGAACTGCTTTTGCTGCATCCCATAGATTTTGGGTAGTTGTGTCTCCATTGTCATTTGTTTCTAGGTATTTTTTAATTTCCTCTTTGATTTCTTCAGTGATTACTTCGTTATTAAGTATTATATTGTTTAGCCTCCATGGGTTTGTATTTTTTACAGATCTTTTCCTGTAATTGATATCTAGTCTCATAGCATTGTGGTCGGAAAAGATACTTGATACAATTTCAATTTTCTTAAATTTACCAAGGCTTGATTTGTCACCCAAGATATGGTCTATCCTGGAGAATGTTCCATGAGCACTTGAGAAAAATGTGTATTCTGTTGTTTTTGGATGGAGTGTCCTATAAATATCAATTAAGTCCATCTTGTTTAAGGTATCATTTAGAGCTTGTGTTTCCTTATTTATTTTCATTTTGGATGATCTGTCCATTGGTGAAAGTGGGGTGTTAAAGTCCCCTACTATGAATGTGTTACTGTCGATTTCCCCTTTTATGGCTGTTAGTATTTGCCTTATGTATTGAGGTGCTCCTATGTTGGGTGCAAAAATATTTACAATTGTTATATCTTCTTCTTGGATCGATCCCTTGATCATTATGTAGTGTCCTTCTTTGTCTCTTCTAATAGACTTTATTTTAAAGTCTATTTTGTCTGATATGAGAATTGCTACTCCAGCTTTCTTTTGGTTTCCATTTCTATGAAATATCTTTTTCCATCCCCATACTTTCAGTCTGTATGTGTCTCTAGGTCTGAAGTGGGTCTCTTTTAGACAGCAAATATATGGGTCTTGTTTTTGTATCCATTCAGCCAATCTGTGTCTTTTGGTGGGAGCATTTAGTCCATTTACATTTAAGGTAATTATCGATATGTATGTTCCTATTCCCATTTTCTTCATTGTTTTGGGTTTGTTATTGTAGGTCTTTTCCTTCTCTAGTGTTTCTTGCCTAGAGAAATTCCTTTAGCAGTTGTTGTAAAGCTGGTTTGGTGGTGCTGAACTCTCTCAGCTTTTGCTTGTCTGTAAAGGTTTTAATTTCTCCATTGAATCTGAATGAGATCCTTGCTGGGTAGAGTAATCTTGGTTGCAGGTTTTTCTCCTTCATCACTTTAAGTATGTCCTGCCAGTCCCTTCTGGCTTGCAGAGTTTCTGCTGAAAGATCAGCTATTAACCTGATGGGGATTCCCTTGTGTTTTATTTGTTGTTTTTCCCTTGCTGCTTTTAATATGTTTTCTTTGTATTTAATTTTTGACAGTTTGATTAATATGTGTCTTGGCGTATTTCTCCTTGCATTTATCCTGTATGGGACTCTCTGTGCTTTCTGGACTTGATTAACTGTTTCCTTTCCCACATTAGGGAAGTTTTCAACTATAATCTCTTCAAATATTTTCTCAGTCCCTTTCTTTTTCTCTTCTTCTTCTGGAACCCCTATAATTCGAATGTTGGTGCTTGTAATATTGTCCCAGAGGTCTCTGAGACTGTCCTCAGTTCTTTTCATTCTTTTTTCTTTATTATGCTCTGCAGTAGTTATTTCCACTATTTTATCTTCCAGGTCACTTATCCGTTCTTCTGCCTCAGTTATTCTGCTATTGATCCCATCTAGAGTATTTTTAATTTCATTTATTGTGTTGTTCATCGTTGCTTGTTTCATCTTTAGTTCTTCTAGCTCCTTGTTAAATGTTTCTTGCATTTTGTCCATTCTATTTCCAAGATTTTGGATCATCTTTACTATCATTATTCTGAATTCTTTTTCAGGTAGACTGCCTATTTCCTCTTCATTTGTTAGGTCTGGTGGGTTTTTATCTTGCTCCTTCATCTGCTGTGTGTTTTTCTGTCTTCTCATTTTGCTTATCTTACTGTGTTTGGGATCTCGTTATTGCAGGCTGCAGGTTCGTAGTTCCCATTGTTTTTGGTGTCTGTCCCCAGTGGCTAAGGTTAGTTCAGTGGGTTGTGTAGGCTTCCTGGTGGAGGGGCTAGTGCCTGTGTTCTGGTGGATGAGGCTGGATCTTGTCTTTCTGGTGGGCAGGTCCACGTCTGGTGGTGTGTTTTGGGGTGTCTGTGGACTTATTATGATTTTAGGCGGCCTCTCTGCTAATGGGTGGGGTTGTGTTCCTGTCTTGCTAGTTGTTTGGCATAGGATGTCCAGCACTGTAGCTTGAGTGAAGCTGGGTGTTGGTGTTGAGATGGAGATCTCTGGGAGATTTTTGCCGTTTGATATTATGTGGAGCTGGGAGGTCCCTTGTGGACCAGTGTCCTGAAGTTGGCTCTCCCACCTCAGAGGCACAGCACTGACTCCTGGCTGCAGCACCAAGAGCCTTTCATCCACACGGCTCAGAATAAAAGGGAGAAAAAGTAGACAGAATTAGTAGAAGTAGAAAGAAAGAAAGAAAGAAGGGAGGGAGGGAGGGAGGAAGGAAGGAAGGAGGGAAGGAAGGATAAAAAGAAAGAAGATAAAGTAAAATAAAATAAAGTAAGATAAAATATAATAAAGTTATTAAAATAAACAAATAATTATTAAGAAAGAAAAAAAAATAAAACGGACGGATAGAACCCTAGGACAAATGGTGGAAGCAAAGCTATACAGACATAATCTCACACAGAAGCATACTCTTACACACTCACAAAAAGAGGAAAAGGGGAAAAAATCATAAATCTTGCTCTCAAAGTCCACCTCAATTTGGGATGATTCATTGTCTATTCATGTATCCCACAGATGCAGGGTACATCAAGTTGACTGTGGAGATTTAATCCGCTGCTCCTGAGGCTGCTGGGAGAAATTTCCCTTTCTCTTCTTTGTTCTCACAGCTCCCAGGGGCTCAGCTTTGGATTTGGCCCCACCTCTGCGTGTAGGTCGCCTGAGGGCGTCTGTTCTTCGCTCAGACCGGACGGAGTTAAAGGAGCCGCTCACTCGGGGGCTCTGGCGCACTCAGGCTGGGGGGAGGGAGGGGCACGGAGTGCGGGGCGGAGCCTGAGGTGGCAGAGGCCGGCGTGACGTTGCACCAGCCTGAGGCGCGCCGTGCGTTCTCCCCGGGGAGTTGTCCGTGGAGCATGGGACCCTGGCAGTGGCGGGCTGCACAGGCTCCCCGGAAGCGGGGTGTGGATAGTGACCTGTGCTCACACACAGCCTTCTTGGTGGCGGCAGCAGCAGCCTTAGCGTCTCATGCCCGTCTCTGGGGTCCGCGCTGATAGCCGCGGCTCGTGCCCGTCTCTGGAGCTCCTTTAAGCAGCGCTCTTAATCCCCTCCCCTCGCGCACCAGGAAACAAAGAGGGAAGAAAAAGTCTCTTGCCTCTTCGGCAGGTCCAGACTTTTCCCCGGACTCCCTCCCGGCCAGCTGTGGCGCACTAGCCCCTTCAGGCTGTGTTCACGCCGCCAACCCCAGTCCTCTCCCTGCGCTCCGACCGAAGCCGGAGCCTCAGCTCGCAGCCTTGCCCGCCCCGGCGGGGGAGCAGACAAGCCTCTCGCGCTGGTGAGTGCCGGTCGGCCCTGATCCTCTGTGCGGGAATCTCTCTGCTTTGCCCCCCGCACCCCTGTTGCTGTGCTCTCCCCCGCGGCTCTTAAGCTTTCCGCCTCCGCCACCCGCAGTCTCCACCCGAGAAGGGGCTTCCTAGTGTGTGGAAACATTTCCTCCTTCACGGCTCCCTCCCACTGCTGCAGGTCCCGTCCCTATTCTTTTGTCTCTGTTTTTTCTTTTGCCCTACCCAGGTACGTGGGGGGTTTCTTGCCTTTTGGGAGGTCTGAGGTCTTCTGCCAGCGTTCAGTAGGTGTTCTGTAGGAGTTGTTCCACGTGTAGATGTATTTCTGGTGTATCTGTGGGGAGGAAGGTGATCTCCGCGTCTTACTCTTCCGCCATCTTCCCGGAAGCCTTACTCCTTGTCGTCTTAAAGAAGGTGTTTCGCTTACAGGCATACCTCATTTTTTTGTGCTTTGCTTTGATGAGTTATGCAGATACTGTGTTTTTTACAAATTGAACATTTGTGGCAGCCCTGCATTGAGCAAGTCTAGCAGGGTCATTTTTCCAACGGCATTTGTTCATTTAAAGTGTCTGTATCACATTTTGGTAATTCTCACAATATTTCAAACTTTTTCATCATTATTATATTTGTTATGGTGAACTGTGATCAGTGATCTTTGATGTTATTATTGTAATTGGGGGCACCATGAACTGCACCTATATAAGACAGAGAACTTAATCCATAAATGTTGTGTGTCCTGACTGCTCCACCGACAGACTGTTCCCCATCTCTCTCCCCGCCTTGGGCCTCCTTATTCCCTGAGACACAGTAGTATTGAAATTAGGTCAGTTAATAACCCTACAATAGTCTCTAAGTCGTCAAGTGAAAGGAAGAGTCACGTGTATCTCACTTTTAATCAAAAGCTAGAAATGATTATGCTTAGTGAGGAAGGCATACGCTGGTTGAAAGGTAAGACAGGCTGAAAGCTAGGCCTCTTGCCCCAAACAGTTAGCCAAGTTGTGAATGTAGCGGGAAAATTACTGAAGGAAATTAAAAGTGCTACTCCAGTGAACACACTAATGAAGAAACTGAAACAGCCTTATTGCCTATATGGATAAAGTTTGAGTGGTCTGGATAGAAGATCAGACCAACCACTACATTCTCTTAAGCCAAAGCCTAAACCAGAGCAAGGAGAACCTAACTCTCTTCAATGCTATGAAGATTGAGAGAGGCGAGGAAACTGCAGAAGAAAAGTTTGAAGTTAGCAGAGGTGGTTCATGAGGCTTAAGGAAAGAAGCTGTCTCCATAACATAAAAGTACAAGGTGAAACAGCAAGTGCTGTTGTAAAAATTGCAGCAAGTTATCCAGAAGATCTAGCTCAGATAATTAATGAAGGTGGCTACACTAACCAACAGATTTTCAGTGTAGATGAAACAACCTTATATTGGAAGAAGATGCCATCTAGCACTTTTATAGCTAGAGAAGAGAAGTCAATGTCTGGCTTCAAAGCTTCAAAGGACAGGATGAGTTTCTTTATAGGAGCTAATGCAGCTGGTGACTTTAAATTGAAGCCAGTTCTCCTTTGCCGTTTTGAAAATCATAGTCTTTTATAATTATGCTAAATTTACTCTGCCTGTGTTCTATAAATGGAACAACAAAGCCTGGGTGACAGAACATCTTTTTACAACATGGTTTACTGAATACTTTAAGCTCACAGTTGAGACCTACTGCTCCATGAAAAGATTCTTTTCAAAATATTACTGTCAATAACAGTGCACCTGGTCACCCTGGAGCTCTGATAGAGATGTACAATGAAATTAATGTTATTCTCATGCCTGTTCATACGACATCCATTCTGCAGCCCATGGATCAAGGAGTAATTTCGACTTTAAAGTCATATTATTTAGGAAATATATATCATAAGGCTATAGCTACCATAAATAGTGATTCCACGGATGGATCTGGGCAAAGTCAATTAAAAACCTTCTGGAAAGAATTTACCATTCTAGATGCCATGAAGAGCATTCATGATCCGTGGGAAAAAATCAAAATATCAACAATAACAGGAGTTTGGAAGAAGTTGATTCCAACCCTCCTGGATGACTTTGAGGGATTCAAGACTTCAGTGGAGGAAGTAACCACAGATATGGTGGAAATAGCAAAAGAACTAGAATTAGAAGTGGGCCTGAGGATGGGACTGAATTGCTGCAATCTCATGATAAAACTTTAATGGATGAGGAGTTGTTTCCTATGGATGAGCAAAGAAAGTGATTTCTTGAGATGGAATCTATTCCTGGTGAAAATGCTGTGAAGATTGTTGAAATGACAACAAAGGATTTAGAATATTACATGAACTTGGTAACATGAACTTGATAAAGCAGTGGTAGGGGTTGAGAGGATTGACTCCAATTTTGAAAGAAGCTCTACTGTAGGTAAAATGCTATCAAAGAGCATTGCATGCTACAGAGAAATTGTTTGTTAAAGGAGGAGCCGTCAATCCATATGACAAACTTCATTGTTGTCTTATTTTAAGAAACTGCCACAGCCAGCCCAGCCTTTAGCAACCATCACCCTGATCAGTCAGCAGCCATCAGCACGAGGCAAGACCCTCCACAGGCAAAAAGATTATGGCTTGCTAAAGGCTCAGATGATGGTTAGCCTCTTTTAGCAATAAAGTATTTTTCATTTTATTTATTTATTTTTTTGCGGTACGCGGGCCTCTCACTGTTGTGGCCTCTCCCGTTGCGGAGCACAGGCTCTGGACGCGCAGGCTCAGCGGCCATGGCTCACGGGCCTAGCCGCTCCGCGGCATGTGGGATCTTCCCGGACGGGGGCACAAACCCGTGTCCCCTGCATCGGCAGGCAGACTCTCAACCACTGCGCCACCAGGGAAGCCCAGCAATAAAGTATTTTTAATTAAGATATGTACATTGGTTTTTTTTTAGACACAATGCTGTTGTACTCTTAATGGATTATAGTATAGTGTAAACATAACTTTTTTTTTTTTTCGGTACGCGGGCCACTCACTGTTGTGGCCTCTCCCGTTGCGGAGCACAGGCTCCGGACGCGCAGGCTCAGCGGCCATGGCTCACGGGCCCAGCCGCTCCGCGGCATGTGGGATCTTCCCGGACCGGGGCACGAACCCGTGTCCCCTGCATCGGCAGGCGGACTCTCAACCATTGCGCCACCAGGGAATCCCTAAACATAACTTTTATATGCACTGGGAAACCAAAATTTCATGTAACCCATTTTATTGCGATATTTGCATTATTGTCATGGTCTGGAACTGAACCCACAGTGTTTGTGAGGTATGCCTGTATTTACATCATCTCCCTGACCCTTGAAGGTATTGAGTTGCAACCTCAGACAAGAGTCTTCAAACTCTGCTCAGTTTCTACTAGTTTTTGCCAAATAAAAAAGCCTATGAATCAAAGCAATATTCTCAAGCATTCTTTCTTGCTCTGAACCACACTTTATTAGAAACTTGTGTATTTGAGAGGATTGAAATATTCTTTTTTAAATGTATTTTTTAAAAATATAAAATGATGTAATAATGGATAGTGCTTAGTTTTGAATTTTTGTTTTGTTTTTAATTTCAAATGTCCTTGCTTGGCAAAATAAAAATCTGCAGTCCTATTTAAAGAAAATTGGTCTGGGAAATCTAAATTATTAAGAACCCCTCGATTTTAAAAATGTGAAAATATAATGAGCAAGTTTTGGGGGGGTCTTGTTTTTTTATGATATTGATACTTCAAAATCTTGTCCTAGAGTTATTCCAGAAATTATCCCTCCAAGGGAGGTGGGACAAATTTAATCCCTCCAAGGGAGGAGGGATTAAAAGATACAAACTACTATGTATAAAATAGATAAGAAACAAGGATATATTGTACGACACAGGGAATTATAGACATTATCTTGTAATAAGTTTTCAAGGCCTATAATCTGTAAAAATACTGAATCACTATGTCGTACACCTAAAACTAATATGGTAAATCAACAATTCTTCAGTAAAATAGATCTAACAAAAAAAGAAAGAAAGGAAGGAAGAAAGAAAGAAAGATAGAAAGAAAGTTATCCCTGCGTAGAACTCCCCACATTAGGATAAGCATAGCAGTAAAGGACATGCTACAGTCCCATCCTTGCTTCTTACTGTGGGACACTGGATGTGGGCTTTTTTAAAATAAATTTTTATTGGAGTATAGTTGCTTTACAAGGTTGTGTTAGTTTCTACCATACAGCAAAGTGAATCAGCTATATGTACACATATGTGCCTCTTTTTTTGGATTTCCTTCCCATTTAGGTCACCACAGAGCATTGAGTAGAGTTCCCTGAGCTATACAGTAGGTTCTCATTGGCTATCTATTTTATACATAGTATCAATTGTGTATATATGTCAATCCCAATCTCCCAATTCATCCCACCCCCCTGGATGTGTTACTAAGTTTAATTTAGCCCCCATTTTTTAATAAGTGTTGTAAATAAAAGGCTTAATTTGTCCAATATATAAGCTTTTTATGTGATTGAGCTAATTTTTTTTCAACTTCAAGATAATGTCCATCAAATGGAGCTTATACTAGAAAACTATCATACTCTTCTTGTGTCACATGACATTTTCATTTTAAATAAAGTAGAGTTACTCAAGCATTTTCATCCCTGTCTGCTACCACTATCATTAACCATAATGAATCTTTATTCTTCTCAGAATCCTTTACTAAAGATGTATGATTCACCAGTAAAGGCACAAAACCGACTGTAAAAGTGATTGGAACCTGGTTCCTCAATATTTCTCTTTTGGAATTCTAAAGAAGAAAAAGTCCACTTCTTTTTGGGTTGCAAGCTCCCTGTGATTTTGTGTGAGAGAAAAAGAGAGAAAATAAGACATTTATAAAATGTTTGGATTGTTATTAGAATTGCTATATGTGCATCTTAAGCGTGTTTAGCATAAGAAAAAGGCAGATTTTGTAGTTCTGGATTGTTAAAATTTCTCCTGCAGGACAGGAGAGACGTTGGAGGATTCCAATGGAGGCTTGTACCTCAAGACCAGTGGGCTCGAGAAAGGAATAAAGGGGCAGAAATTTAGGGGGTGGAGGTTGGGGTGAGGTGGGAGGAGGGGCGAGAAAAAAGGAGGTCAGCTGGAGAAGGTCATGGTAGAGAAACAGTGACCTGTGCCTTCCTGGTCTCCCATTCCCCAGCCAAAAGGCCAGAGGCTGGAACTGGCTACTCCTGCGATGCAACATTTTGTCTGCTGTGTCAAAAACAGTTTTTTTCCTATTCACAGGAAACTGTTTTCATTGGCGGTGTTGTTCCAAAACAGGAAAAAAAAAAAAGTGTCACAGAAAGGTAAGGTATGTAATTAAGTTCTAAATGTGTATGTCATGCCAAGAAAACACTTTCCCTCCCCAAATGTTAAGGAATAAAAACACATCTCACGAGAAATATATAAATAAATATTGCTCCATTTTTCCCCCTAGAAATGCGTCATGGGATGCCTTAAAACTTCTTAGCAACAGTACTTGATAAGCAAGTGATTACATATGTATTATTTAGCACTTGGGAAGTACTTGACCAAAAAAAGTGATTATGTATTTATTGTTTAGTGTCAGTATTTAGTATTATTTCTGTGTAGAGTTCTGTGGCGGTAGGGACAATGCCTTCTGTTTGTTTGTTTTGTTTGTTTTTTCATCCCCAGTGCTGTACATGGCAAGCCTATGGTAGGTGCTCAGTAAATGGTGATGCCCCTAACTCAAAGAAGGTAGGCTCCTTGGTGGCTAATAATTGGGCAGTCCATTAAAAGAAAAAATAACTTGCACTATGAGTGGGCAGTCTCACTTCTAGGTCTCTATCCTCCAGAAACTATGGCGTGTGTCGATAAAGGTATATGTATGACAATATTCGTTGCAGCCTTGTTTGGAAAAGCAAAATTGGAAAAGCCCAATCACCAGTGAATAAATGGTTAAATAATCTAGGGAACCTCCAACAATGGAACACAATGCAGCCATTAACAGAATAAGGTACTGACCTAGATAGATGTCCATACCACATTACATTTTAT
The DNA here is from genome assembly GCF_963455315.2 of Globicephala melas. Taxonomy (NCBI): domain Eukaryota; kingdom Metazoa; phylum Chordata; class Mammalia; order Artiodactyla; family Delphinidae; genus Globicephala; species Globicephala melas. The sequence continues at coordinate 28,027,644 of NC_083320.1, read as the reverse complement.
TGATAAAAGCAAGTTGAAGACTAATATGTACAGCATGATTTCATTTTTGTAAAGAAATAAAAATATGTGTTTCATGAGATATCTATATAAATGAGGGAAAATTCAAGAAGGGTACCCACCAAATGTGCAGAAGGGCTAGCGATGAAGTGGGGGATCAGAGGGACCCCTCCACTTCTTTCTTGATAGGATGTGTAAAGTAGTAAGATTATGGGCGACTATCACTTTGGAGGGAACACTTCAAGTTAAAAATAAACTAATTTTCTACTGATGAAAGAATTTTCAATTTTTTTTTAATGTGCAGGGCTTCCCTTGTGAGCAAGCAGAGTTTACTTCAATCAGAGGGCTTTAGAAATTATTTCTTTCTTCAGTGTGCCTTTAAATTTGAGCCTGCTTTTTTGTAGCAAAGAACTTTTTATTGTTTGTGGTACACTATATCAGGCAAATCTATTTAAAATATTAATGTGTATCTCATTAATTTATTTGCATTAGCTGAGCACTGTGAAGAGCTGTGCAGTTTCTAAAATTCACTCAGTGTTTGGTCCAGCAGCTGTACTGGCCAAGAGGTGCACCCTGGTCGGGAGCTGTTTTAGAATAAGAAGGAGGGTCTTCAGCTGAGTCCAAAAGTATGGCAATGGCTGATGGCAGCCCTGGCATTAGTTATATATTACTGTGCTTGAAAGAAAACAAAAGTATAATTCCTTATAGAGTCTAATCAGGCTTTTTCCAAATGAGCTGTCCTCACCACTCATCTGTGACTCTGTGGCTTACAGCTACTTCTTGGGTCCGATGGAAACTCCTGGAATGCTCTTCCTTAGGCCCTCAGCTGAATGCCTCCCTTCTCACCAGTCACCCTCTCCCATTTCTCTCGCTTTGATCTGCCTTTATTTCTCAGACAGGCTCTCTCCTTTCTCCACCCCCACTTCTGAGCCTTGTTCAAAACTCATTCTACCTTGATGCTCTTCTGGAACAGACCCCACCTCCTCTTATCCACCCCTCAACCTTTAAGAGGGAGTATTTACAGGTGAATTAATTGGCACACAATGAAAGAAAAACAGAAGCCAGCGATTGCCAACAATACAGACTAAATACTTTATTAGGTTCCAAATGAGAAAATGGTAGTGTGAAACTATTTTAGTATAAATCCACCACCCTCCGCAAAGAGCCGGCCTTAGCATCCATGGCCCCCCAGTCGTGGTAGCGCCTGTACTCTTGGGGTCGCAGTAGGTACTGCCGGCCGCAGTAGTTCGGCATCTCATAGAGGACCCAGCAGCCCTCCAGCACGTGGAGGGAGCGGACCTCATTCAGGTGGAAGCGGTCCTGGATACAGGAGCAGTCCTCGCTCAGCTCCACCATGAGGCCTTTGTGATCCTCTCTCTCATACAGCCGCAGCCTGTGGGAGCTTGTCTGCTTGGTCCACAAAGAGAAAGAGCAGAAAAAGCAACCAAACAAGAGATGAACTTGGCAGGTTGGGGCATGAGGTTGTCAGTGTCAAAACTGAGACTCTGAAATTGCTGTGAACGCTTCATGTGGATCTGTGTTCCACTAGCATTTAACAAATGCTCATTTTCTACTTCTTGTGTGAGAGATGGAATTTTTAAGAAGTTCAAGGTCTGGGTTAGAATCCATCACAAGCTCAAATATCTTGATTCCTAATTCTTAATTCCATAATTTCTTGATTCCTAGGTGATAAACCTACATTTTGGGGGAAAACGATAAGTATTTTGCCTATATTTTAATATGAGTGTTATCTCCAAAAGTTATATACATATACATTTACCACTAAAACAGGATTTTAAAAAATCACATCCTTTGGTGGAAAATTTGTGTAAATAGTTGAAACGAGAATTCAACTGATTTTCCAAATTAAAAAAAATTACCTTTTCCAAAATTGGAAGATAGCTTTGAATAGCCTATATTAACAACAGAGTTTTCCATTTTTACTAGTCTGCAGTGGAAAATATCTAATTTGTTCATTATCAATTCCTTTACTATAGGTAAAAGTTAATTTGTTAGAAATACTGCCTTCTTATGCCTAAACAGCTTCCCACTTGCAAGTTTGTTTTATATCCCATTGTGATATTACATTTGTCACAGACAAGCTTTGACTGACCTAATGGCAGCAAAGATTAAAAACAAAATTCTTTCCCTAAGTGAATTCTTCCTTATATTCTCAGCTGTTTTTGTGCCGGGATCTACCTGGGCTTTGGCAGATACCCAAAGCCCACTTAACCTTAAGGTGTATTTAAAGGAAAACTTCCCTCGCCCTAACACCCATCACTAACAGAGTGAGGACACTCAGGTGGCATGATTGAAATCAAGCTGAACTCACTTGGGGGATGAGACAGCAGGAGCGGATGGAGTCGTTGAAGCCCATCCACTGCTGGTAGTCGGGGTAGTCGCCGCGCCGCAGGAAGTACTGGTGGCCCTGGTAGTTGGGGCGCTCATAGAGCATCCAGCAGCCGCTGTCCACCCGGATGGAGTTGCAGCGGCTGAAGTAGGGCTGCAGGTTGGGGCAGTCGCTGCTGCACTCGTAGCAGCGGCCCTGGAAGCCCCGGTCCTCGTAGAAGGTGATCTGCAAAGGAAGTATAATTCAAAATGAAATCATTTGCTCCCCGTAATAGATCTTGTATAGAGGCATTTTTCCCCGCTCCATTTTATTTCACTTGTGTTCCGTTTACCTTCCCCATGGCTGGTTGACACGATGATGTGAGTTCAGTGTGATGGGGCCCCGGCAGCACAGCGGGTCTATATAGCAGGACGGCTGCTGTGTTGGCAAGAACAACACAAAAGGGGCCCCGGGGGTGAGTAAGGGGGTTTTATGGATCCCTTTTGCATGCTGCATTCAGTGGAAATGCCTGTCTAGTCTGCCCTCATTCTCTGGTATATTCTAACGCTGTCTGTTCAGGCTCTGGATGAGTCCCTAGAGTTGCTTTTATTTGGATTCTTAGTGTTTTATAAATTTATCAGCACATCAGTCTGAACTTTTGACCTGAAACTCACGTCTCTATACATATGATTCGTTTATGCCCTGTGAATTTTGGGGGAAAAAAAATCCATGTCTTTATGGAAGTGCCCCAGAATTCCAGAGAGGCTGTGGGTGAAGCAGAATGCCACAAGCACTGATTTTCCTGGACCACGCAGACCCCTCTATCTTAAAACTGTTTTCTTCATAGGACTTGTCAATCCAGTACAGGACACAAATCTGGATTCTCATTTTTGCTGGTTTTGACAACGCTTTAAGGCATAGCTTTTAACTTCCTCTTTGGTGAGTACGCTTCATATAACTGGAAACCAGCCCATCGTAGCCGACTTGTGATAAGAACCAAAAGAAAGGTTTTTATGACCACGGGGTTCAAGACTGAGAAGTATATTGCTTTATAGATTGCTTTCCCTTTACCAGGGGAAGGCAGTAAAGCCTCGTGGACTCAGAATGTCCACTTAGTAGCCACATGAACTTGGCAAGCCACACAACCTCTCAGAGCAGGAGTTATTTCATAATACTTATCTCATGGGATATAGTATGTTGTATGAGAGAGAGAAAGAAAGAAAGAAAGAGAGAAAGAAAGAAAGAAAGAAGGAAGGGGCCTGCAGCCTCTGATATTTGAAAGCTGGTCTGGCCCTCAGAGCTAGGCCATATTTCCCTATTAGACATAAACAATCTCACAGAATACCAACTGAGGCAAGGTTACCCTGAGGCCATGATGAAATGAGACAAAATAAGGCGACTTCGTAATTTTGTCTAAGCATAGGCGAAAACAAAGTAAAGGTGCCACCCACAGAACCCCAGACACAGGCCCTCTCTCAGCCAAAATGATTAACTGCTGCTTCTATGTCAATTGCAGCTTAATCCTTGTTCTTTGCTCCCTTCCCCATGAGTAGAACTATTAAGATATCCAATCATAAAATTACCCTTGCTGTCTGACAACATCCAATTTAGTGAACTCCTGCTTTTTATTTTATTGTTTATTTTATGTTTTTTTGGCCGTACCGCGCAGCATGTGGGGTCTTAGCTCCCCGACCAGGGATTGAACCCGTGCCCCCTGCGGTGGAAGTGCGGAGTCCTAACCTCTGTACCACTAGGGAAGCCCAACATCTGCCTTTTTAGGCACTTCCCCGGGTCACCCAACCAAAGTACAAGTCCTATCATAGTTCTTTCTAACCCTCTTACGGAGACAGTCCATGCTTCCCCATGGTGTATGTTCTCTCCGTCACTGTAACCAGTAACAAATCCCTTTGTTTCATAACAGGTGTGTCTGGTAGCTTTTGGCTAAAGGACGTTGACCTGAATAAATGGGGTTATGTGTTTAATGTGTTTGGCACATACTTGGCAGAAATGAGCATTGAATAAACTTTTTTTTTTTTTTTTTGCGGTACGCGGGCCTCTCACTGTTGTGGCCTCTCCCGTTGCGGAGCACAGGCTCCGGACGCGCAGGCTCAGCGGCCATGGCTCACGGGCCCAGCCGCTCCGCGGCATGTGGGATCTTCCCGGACCGGGGCACGAACCCGTGTCCCCTGCATCGGCAGGCGGACTCTCAATCACTGCACCACAAGGGAAGCCCTGAATAAACATTTGATATTAGTAATAGTGAGACATTATTAAGGATGACTTCAGCCCATTTGTCTCTCTCAAAAATGTTCAATCTTCTCAAAGATGCCTGAAAAATGTCTCCACCACAAAGCTGTTTTGTGGTAAAAATGTAGATTTGGAAGGAACTTAGAAATCATCTAGTGTTCTTCGAACTCCAGGGTGCATTAAGAATCACCTGTGCTTATTAAAAATGCTAATTGCCAGGCTCTACCCTCTTCTGAGACGCTGCATCATTAGATCTGGAAGGGACTCTAGGAATCTGTATATTTAACTGACAGCAGCAGGTTGTTCTTGACCACACTTTGAAAAACACTACTCTGATTTATTCCTTCTTCTTTTCTTTTCCATTCTTTTCCTTGTGTGTGTGTGTGTGTGTGTGTGTGTGGTGGGTGTGTGTGTGTGTGTGTAGCTGATTTACGGTGTTTTGTTAGTTTCAGGTGTAGCGATTCAGTTATACATATATTTATATCTATTCTTTTTCAGATGCTTTTCCCTTATGGGTTATTGAGTATAGTCCCCTGTGCTATATATGAGGTCCTTGTTGTTTACTATTTTATGTATAGTAATGTGTATATGTTAATCCCAAACTCCTAATTTATCTCCCCGCCCCTCCGCCCTGCCATCCATCTTTACTTTTGTATTCTCACTAACTGGAAAAATGAACTGGCCCGTAAAGTTTACTCAATAAATGTCTGGGGGATATGAACGTTATTCCCTCGTCTGAAATTCATCGTTGTAATAGTCCACGGGACCTCTTTCAAAGGCTCAGCACAACAGGCCTACACACTCGCATCAAAGTTCAGCATTTGCAGCTTTCAATGTGTAGGATGACATAAGCACCCTGCATTTGATCTATTTAATGGGCATTTATAATAGGCGAGATGAGTAAGCAAAAGAGAGAAAACAGAACTGTGCTGTCCCCTAAGCCCTCTGCTCCTTCGTAATTCTAATTGTATGTCTCCTGAGATGCCAAGTTACTGTTACAACAGCAGTGTCCAATTCCGGAGTTTTGCTAGTGTCTGAGGTCCAATCAACTGTCCACCTTACTACCCACATGCTTGCTTCCTAGTACTGATAATTAACGTAGCATTTGTATCATATACGTGCTTGGTTAAATGAGAAGAGGTCATTTGGTTGGCGGCCATGTAGACCAAACTCTCCCAAACAAGGAGACTGGGTAAGGACCCGGAGGTCACCATCATAGCACCAGCCTCTGGTTCTGTTTCTCGGCTTGTCTTTCTCGGCCATTCATTAACTGACGTGAAGACAGGAAGCAATCATTGACCCACCTCTGCTTAACTCCTATGGCATTCCTCTTGGAACAAATGAATTTTCATGTTAAAAATGTGAAATAAAATTCATATTTTATGGTAAAGCAAGAAAAATTTCAACATAAAAATTCTTTTCTGCCCTTTGGCCTCCCCTCTCCCCCCCCACATTGTGTATCTGCATTATACATCAACCAGACCTCCCCCATCATCAAGAATGCCTGCTCAACCATAAACAGCAACATTCTCCTAGCGCCAAAAAGGCAACTCCTTAAAAAATAACATTCCTTCTTTTTGGTTTTCATTTTTAAATAAATATTTATTTATTTTTGGCTGTGTTGGGTGTTTCTTGCTGTGCGCAGGCTTTCTCTAGTTGTGGCGAGCGGGGGCTACTCTTCATTACGGTGTGCGGGCTTCTCATCGCTGTGGCCTCTCTTGTTGTGGAGCACGGGCTCTAGGCGTACGGGCTTCAGTAGTTGTGGCTTGTAGGCTTCAGTATTTGTGGCTGGAGGGCTCTAGAGCGTACGCTCAGTAGTTGTAGCACACAGGCTTATTTACTCTGTGCTATGTGGGATATTCCGGGACCAAGGCTCGAACCAGTGTCCCCTGCATTGGCAGGTGGATTCTTAACCACTGTGCCACCAGAGAACTCCAACATTCCTTCTAGAGCTTGTAAAGGGTCATGTGACCCACCACGATGGCGCTTAAATCTGGATTATGTAAACTGTCAATAATATGTCATTTAATGTACATCACTGTGTCTCAGAAAACTTATATATACACTGTGTCTTGACTTCTAACAGGCAGAACAGTTCTCAGAGCTTCCTGAGGTGCTCTTCCCAGGTTATAATACTCAAATTTGGCTCGAATAAAATTTTCCAATTCTTTCTTAAATTGACTGATTAATTTTTCATCAACAAGAACAATACATCTCGGGACTTCCCCCATGGTCCAATGACTAAGACTCCATGCTCCCAATGCAGGGGGCCAGAGTTCCATCCGTGGTCGGGGAACTAGATCCCACATGCACGCTGCAACTAAGAGTTCACATGCTGCAACAAAGAAGTCTGCATGCTGCAGTGAACATCCTGCGTGCCATAACTAAGATCTGGTGCAGTCCAAAATAAATAAACAAAAATAAAATAAATATTTGAAAAAAAGGAGCAAAAACAATATGCCTTCTTGTTTAAGCAACAGGTGGTTGTGACTGTCAGTTTTGCTTTAATAAACCCACAAAGAAGAAAATTTGAACTCCAAAAGTCCAGAGGGAATGGAATAAGACACCTGCTTACATCAGGACCTACGCCTTGAAAATGGGGAAGGGAAACTGGAGAGGGGACCCATAGCGAGGAGAATATTTTGAGGGTGTAGCTCAATAGAGTGGGGTCTTGAAACTTTTATGGAATAGCTAGCTGCTACTTCAGTTTCTGTGCTTGGTGGAACTTTTGTAAGGTTAGTCCAGAAGACACTGTGGATTCAAAGGGAGAAAAGAGGAAAAAAAGGGAAGAAAAAGCTTTAAAATCTGACTTATAACAAGCTAGGATATATAGGAAATACTAGTGTGTGTAGGGCATGTAGGATGATACCAGGGTTATCGAATTGTTGGTTCATCTTCATGGGGAGAAGTTTAGTGGGATCCTGTAGGGTATCCCTTCTCTGCTTTCACCTCAGACACTCATCTCTTCAAGGTCCCAGTGTTTAGAGAGAGGATAGAGAGAATGAGGAAGGGTAGATTAGGAGATAGTTTGGGCATAATGTCTTCCCCCGGCAACTCCCCACTGTTGACCTTTTCTTTAAATTGGGATTAGAGGGTGGATAGCATTCTCTTTGCTTGTGCCCCAGGAAGGGAAGCAACTTGCAAACTTGATCAATGAGATCCAGGGTCTCTAGTTTTATGTGCCTTCAGTTCAGGTGTTTCACATAATTTCCATGTCTGATGCCTGTGAGTTTATGCCTACTAGGCAAATAATGTAAAACTTGGCACTCCAAGAAGTTTTTGGCTTTCTCATTCATGTTTGCTGTATTATTATTGGCAAACAGAGGATGCTGGCTAATGTCTCCAGGAAGCCAACAGTAGTTTTGGGAATTTAAAGGTTAAAGAACTGAGATTTAGGAACAATTAATATCAAATAATACAAGAATCTATTTTCCAGGGAAGGAACCTTTATAAAGAGCCTTACCATGTGCCCCAGTTTGCCTGGAACGGTCCTGCTTCATGCCTCTTGCTCCAGTGTAATCCTTAATAGAACACACTCACTCTCAAAAATGACTCAGGATAAGCAACACATTATATGCTTGTCCTGGTAATAAGCCACTTGGGTGGTGGATATGGAGCCCTTGATGTGTGAGATGGAAGGAGACTCTACAGAGAATGAACAAACATGTGGGTACATCTAAGGACAGAGAAGAGAGGAGCAAGGAAGGGAAAGACCAGGCCGCCCAGCAGCAGGTTGGAGCTTGCAGACCAGAGCAGGGTCATCCAATATTAAACTTGATATTGTTGTGCTATTGTGATCTAAACTTGCATCTCTCCCCTCACAACCTCTGTAACAAAGCTGGCTGCACACATTAATGCTTTATGTGAGAAATGGTTCAGGAGTTCAAGGAAAAGGCACTATGTCTCCACTTTGGGTCAGTGTGGATCCACTCAATGACAAGGCAGGAGTTCAGAGTGGAGAGTAACTGGGAAAAGCATAAACAACTCGTCTCCGCATAAACAACTCGTCTCCTCTCCAGAATTCCAAGAAACATTGGGTATATGTGTGTTGGAAGAAGTGGGTACTAAGTCTCCCACCTGCTGTGAGATGAGCTTTGAGCCATTTATTAGAATCTCAAAGGATGGGGTACTTCAGAAGAATTTTGACCTGAAGCTGTCAGCTTCACTGGGGAACTTTACAAGAAACAGTCCTAAGAGCCATATTTAATTATCGCAGGATGTTATTGAGGACGTTGTTTACTCAGTATCTTCTTTACTAGGACCCACAAGAAAATTTTCTTTTAGGTTTCAGTACTGGGAATGGTTAGGCTAGTCTTGAATAATTAATTTGTCTTATGGACTCTGTCAGTCATGGAACTGATCATGTTTCCTTCTATGTCTTGGCTGCTGGATCCAAATCTGGTTCTAACTTCAGCCACCAAAGTGCCTTTATAGCACCCAGTTTGGGTTCAAACTTCACTCCTGGCTCCATCTCTCCCTCTCACTCACTCTTGTGTTTCTTCCGACCCAATTTTTTCATTCACCTATTTTTAATTTCTTTAATTTATTATGTTGTAATTCTTTATTAGTGACCTTAATCTATGTTTTTAAAATAAAGAAAACAACTGAATCAAACAAGCAAACTTCTCCAGAAAATTTTAGTGCCCTATTTTTGATTTAGTATTATTTTTCTTTTTGCTGCATTGGTCTTCATTGCTGCACATGGGCTTTCTCTAGTTGTGGCCAGCAGGGGCTACTCTTCGTTGTGGTGCCCAGGCTTCTCATTGCGGTGGCTTCTCTTGTTGTGGAGCATGGGCTCTAGGCACATGGGCTTCAGTACTTGTGGCATGCGGGCACTAGAGCTCAGGCTCAGTAGTTATGGTGCACGGGCTTAGTTGCTCCGTGGCACGTGTGATCTTCTCAGCCCAGGGATTGAACCTGTATCCCCTGCATAGGCAGGAGGATTTTTAACCACTGCGCCACCAGGAAAGTCCCTTATTTTTCATGTATGGTCACAGTACTTTACTCCCATTAAAATGATGGGAGGCAGGGACTTCCCTGGCCATCCAGTCGTTAAGACTCCGTGCTTCCACTGTAGGGGGTGTGGGTTCGATCCCTTGAAGGGGACCTAAGGCCCACATAGAGCGTGGCCAGGAAAAAAAAAAAAAGGATAGGAGGCAGAGTTTTCCTATGTGCATATGGTTTTTGGTAAAAATCCTGAAAATTTTGTACAAAGCACGTACAGCAAAGAGACAGGGAATTCTATTGGGAAATCTCATGGAGGTATGAGGTATTGGAAATGGGAGAAAGGGGATGGAGGCTGTTAGAAGGATAAGGAGTGCAGTAGGTGAGAGGACAGGTTCATTTGTTTGTTTGTTTATGGAGCTAAAGTAAGAGTCTAGATGAGAATTGCTTTCCTTATCAATTAAGACTTGGACTATATAGGGAAGATGGTGGGGATAACCTGGAGGGGTAACTTGAGGTGTTTCAATAAGTACTTGTTTATTATTGTAACTGTTTATTTATGTAACTTGTTTATTATTGTAACTTGTAAGATTAACCACAAATGGGTTGAGCCCAGTTGAACTGAACTTTGAGCCCACGTGGCCTAGCCTTTAAAAGAACGCTGGCAATAATATCCTCTACTCACTTCCCCTTATAAGAGGTTGTTCCCCATCTTGAAAGCATATGTTATCATGTCTGGTCAAGTGCCATTATTGCTTTTGAAGGCCTAATAGATTAAAAGAAAGACAGGACTCTGTTAGTGCCAGAAACACAAGCTAAATCTTTTATTAGATTCTAAAGGAGAAAAGTGGAGAATGAAAATACTTCAATAAAAATCTGTCACCCGTCTTAGAGAACCAGCCTTGGCATTCATCGCCCCCCAGTCAAGATATCTCCTGTACTCCCCTGGCCTCAGGAGGTACTGCCTTCCCCTGTAGTTGGGCAGCTCGTAAAGGACCCAGGAGCCCTCCAGCACATTGAGGGAGTGGATCTCATTGAGGTGGAAGCGGTCCTGAAGAGAGAGACAATCGTCTGTGATCTCTGACATTTGTCCTCTGAAGTCATCTCTCTCATAGATTCTCATTCTGAAAGTGCCGGAGTGCTAGGGTGGCAGACAGAGAAGAAAAAGTAAGTGAACACAAATAGAGAGAAATTAAAGTTCCCTTAGTCCAAGTCTGCTTTCACCACAACCATGTCGCAGAGTTAAGGAGCCTTCCTGGTCCCCAACGCCCACCCGTGAATCTCACGGTGGATGGGCTAAGCTAGGAACAGAACTTAGCAGCTCTTCAACTGCTATGCACCAGTCTCTGTCCTTGGGAATTTAGGTTTGTCTAAAATAAAATTGATCATTTTAGTGCTTCTTATTGGAGAACGTCCCTCTCAAAGGAGAAAAGTGAGCATCATTGGAAAGTGAAGCCTCATTTGATATATTACCCTTGTTATAAAGGAATCAACGTTTAGCTATTTTCTGTAGGACTAATGTTTTGGTTTTCATGCATACTATGGATTATTAAGCCCTTGCAAAAAAGTAAGATGACACATCTTCCCTACCTCCGTTTTCATAACTTCATTTTCAGTTCAAATTTCCACCTATGTGACTCTTAAGCTTCCTTTCTGGCCTCCTACCCTTCACTTCCTCATTCCCTCAGCAGCAGGAATGGTCTTCTTGCAGCTCTGTTTGGATGACACCATATCTCATGCTCCTGCACTTCTACACATTCTTCTAAGAACTCTGCCATCACTCTCTAGGAAAGACTGAATCTCAAACTGTAGTTTTGGATGTGGCCTTTCCTCTAATTTCTACCTCTAGGTGAGCTAATAGGTACTGCCTACAAAATCAGAATAGAAGCCAGGATGCCTGTCTTCTCTAGGAGGATAATCAATTAGAAAAGTAAGCCAAAGCAAGCAAAAGTATTTTTATCAACTAAACGGAACCAGATTGTATTTATAAGTTGTGATATATTGGATTTCTGCGTTGATATGGCTTGCAATGACCACTTTAAGAAATTATATGTTGGAGTGGGAGTTTAGGGTTAGCAGAGGCAAACTGTTATATATAGGATGGATAAACAACAAGGTCCTACTGTACAGCCCAGAGACCATAATCACTGTCTGGTGAAAAACCGTAATGGAAAAGAATATAAAAAAAAGAATGTCTGTATGTATGACTGAATCACTTTGCTGTACAGCAGACATTAACAGAACATTGTAACTCAACTATACTTCAATACAAAAAAAAGAAATTATACCTCGAACAGATGATAACTTCAGTCTCTTCTATGTTCTGCCTTTTGTTAATGAGTCTTTTCATTTTTGATTCCATTTAAAACATGAAAAACTGGGAATATGTGATTTTAAAAAAAACACCAGAGTTCATGAAGAATGGCTTGCTATCTGGGACACCCTTCTAGAATGGACTGCATGCACTGGGCTCACTCCCCCTTTCTGCTCTCCAGTTGGAACCGTTTGGTTGAAGGATGACAGTTTTTAATGGCTTTGATTTCCAAAGAGAGGAAGGCAAAGACAGAACCATACTCACTGTGGGGATGAGGCGGCAGGAGCGGACGGAGTCGTTGAAGCCCATCCACTGCTGGTAGTCGGGGTAGTCGCCACGCCGCAGGAAGTACTGGTGGCCCTGGTAGTTGGGGCGCTCATAGAGCATCCAGCAGCCGCTGTCCACCCGGATGGAGTTGCAGCGGCTGAAGTAGGGCTGCAGGTTGGGGCAGTCGCTGCTGCACTCGTAGCAGCGGCCCTGGAAGCCCCGGTCCTCATAGAAGGTGATCTGCAAAGGAAGTATAATTCAAAATGAAATTATTTGCTCCCCATAATAGATCTTGTATAGAGGCATTTTTCCCCGCTCCATTTTATTTCACTTGTGTTCCGTTTACCTTCCCCATGGCTGGTTGACACGATGATGTGAGTTCAGTGTGATGGGGCCCCGGCAGCGCAGCGGGTCTATATAGCAGGACGGCTGCTGTGTTGGCAAGAACAACACAAAAGGGGCCCCGGGGGTGCGTAAGGGGGTTTTATGGATCCCTTTTGCATGCTGCATTCAGTGGAAATGCCTGTCTAGTCTGCCCTCATTCTCTGGTATATTCTAACGCTGTCTGTTCGGGCTCTGGATGAGTCCCTAGAGTTGCTTTTATTTGGATTCTTAGTGTTTTATAAATTTATCAGCACATCAGTCTGAACTTTTGACCTGAAACTCACGTCTCTATACATATGATTCGTTTATGCCCTGTGTATTTTGGGGGAAGAAATCCATGTCTTTATGGAAGTGCCCCAGAATTCCAGAGAGGCTGTGGGTGAAGCAGAATGCCACAAGCACTGATTTTCCTGGACCACGGAGACCCCTCTATCTTAAAACTGCTTTCTTCATAGGACTTGTCAATCTAGTACAGGACACAAATCTGGATTCTGATTCTTGCTAGTTTTGACAACGCTTTAAGGCATAGCTTTTAACTTCCTCTTTGGTGAGTACGCTTCATATAACTGGAAACCAGCCCATCGTAGCCGACTTGTGATAAGAACCAAAAGAAAGGTTTTTATGACCATTGGGTTCAAGACTGAGAAGTATATTGCTTTATAGATTGCTTTCCCTTTACCAGGGGAAGGCAGTAAAGCCTCGTGGACTCAGAATGTCCACTTAGTAGCCACATGAACGTGGCAAGCCACACAACCTCTCAGAGCAGGAGTTATTTCATAATACTTATCTCATGAGATATAGTATGTTGAATGAGAGAGAGAGAAAGAGAGAGAGAGAGAGAAAAGAAAGACAAAGAAAGAGAAAGAAAGAAAGAAAGGAAGGAAGGAAGGAAAGAAAAGAAAGAAAGGAGAGAGGGAGGGAGGGAGGAAGGGAGGAAGGAAGGAAGGAAGGAAAAAGGAAGGGGCCTGCAGCCTCTGATATTTGAAAGCTGGTCTGGCCCTCAGAGCTAGGCCATATTTCCCTATTAGACATAAACAATCTCACGAAATACCAACTGAGGCCAGGTTACCCTGAGACCATGATGAAATGAGACAAAATAAGGCGACTTCGTAATTTTGTCTAAGCATAGGCGAAAACAAAGCGAATGTGCCACCCACAGAACCCCAGACACAGGCCCTCTCTCAGCCAAAATGATTAACTGCTGCTTCTATATGAATTGCAGCTTAATCCTTGTTCTTTGCTCCCTTCCCCATGAGTAGAACTATTAAGATATCCAATCATAAAATTACCCTTGCTGTCTGACAACATCCAATTTAGTGAGCTCCTGCTTTTTATTTTATTGTTTATTTTATGTTTTTTTGGCCGCACCGCGCAGCATGTGGGGTCTTAGTTCCCCGACCAGGGATTGAACCCGTGCCCCCTGCGGTGGAAGTGCGGAGTCCTAACCCCTGTACCACCAGGGAAGCCCAACATCTGCCTTTTTAGGCACTTCCCCAAGTCACCCAACCAAAGTACAAGTCCTATCATAGTTCTTTCTAACCCTCTTACGGAGACAGTCCATGCTTCCCCATGGTGTATGTTCTCTCCGTCACTGTAACCAGTAACAAACCCCTTTGTTTCACAACAGGTGTGTCTGGTGGCTTTTGGCTAAAGGACATTGACCTGAATAAATGGGATTATGTGTTTAATGTGTTTGGCACATACCTGGCACAAATGAGCACTGAATAAACGTTTGATATTAGTAATAGTGAGACATTATTAAGGATGACTTCAGCCCAATTGTCTCTCTCAAAAATGTTCAGTTCTCTCAAAGATGCCTGAAAAGTGTCTCCACCACAAAGCCATTTTGTGGTAAAAATGTAGATTTGGAAGGAACTTTAGAAATCATCTAGTGTTCTTCAAACTCCAGGGAGCATTAAGAATCACCTGTGCTTATTAAAAATGCTAATTGCCAGGCTCTACGCTCTTCTGAGACGCAGCATCATTAGATCTGGAAGGGACTCTAGGAATCTGTATTTTTAACTGGCAGCAGCAGGTTGTTCTTAACCAAACTTTGAAAAACACTACTCTGATTTATTCCTTCTTCTTTTCTTTTCCATTCTTTTCCTTGTGTGTGTGTGTGTGTGTGTGTGTGGTGGGTGTGTGTGTGTGTGTGTAGCTGATTTACGGTGTTTTGTTAGTTTCAGGTGTAGCGATTCAGTTATACATATATTTATATCTATTCTTTTTCAGATGCTTTTCCCTTATGGGTTATTGAGTATAGTCCCCTGTGCTATATATGAGGTCCTTGTTGTTTACTATTTTATGTATAATAATGTGTATATGTTAATCCCAAACTCCTAATTTATCTCCCCGCCCCTCCGCCCTGCCATCCATCTTTACTTTTGTATTCTCACTAACTGGAAAAATGAACTGGCCCGTAAAGTTTACTCAATAAATGTCTGGGGGATATGAACGTTATTCCCTCGTCTGAAATTCATCATGTAATAGTCCACGGGACCTCTTTCAAAGGCTCAGCACAACAGGCCTACACACTCGCATCAAAGTTCAGCATTTGCAGCTTTCAATGTGTAGGATGACATAAGCACCCTGCATTTGATCTATTTAATGGGCATTTATAATAGGCGAGATGAGTAAGCAAAAGAGAGAAAACAGAACTGTGCTGTCCCCTAAGCCCTCTGCTCCTTCGTAATTCTAATTGTATGTCTCCTGAGATGCCAAGTTACTGTTACAACAGCAGTGTCCAATTCCGGAGTTTTGCTAGTGTCTGAGGTCCAATCAACTGTCCACCTTACTACCCACATGCTTGCTTCCTAGTACTGATAATTAACGTAGCATTTGTATCATATACGTGCTTGGTTAAATGAGAAGAGGTCATTTGGTTGGCGGCCATGTAGACCAAACTCTCCCAAACAAGGAGACTGGGTAAGGACCCGGAGGTCACCATCATAGCACCAGCCTCTGGTTCTGTTTCTCGGCTTGTCTTTCTCGGCCATTCATTAACTGACGTGAAGACAGGAAGCAATCATTGACCCACCTCTGCTTAACTCCTATGGCATTCCTCTTGGAACAAATGAATTTTCATGTTAAAAATGTGAAATAAAATTCATATTTTATGGTAAAGCAAGAAAAATATCAACATAAAAATTCTTTTCTGCCCTTTGGCCTCCCCTCTCCCCCCCGCATTGTGTATCTGCATTATACATCAACCAGACCTCTCCCATCATCAAGAATGCCTGCTCGGGCTTCCCTGGTGGCGCAGTGGTTGGGAGTCTGCCTGCCGATGCAGAGGACACGGGTTCATGTCCCGGTCTGGGGGGATCCCACGTGCCGTGGAGCGGCTGGGCCCCTGAGCCATGGCCGCTGAGCCTGCGCGTCTGGAGCCTGTGCTCCGCAACGGGAGAAGCCACAACAGTGAGAGGCCCGCATACCGCAAAAAAAAAAAAAAAAAGAATGCCTGCTCAACCATAAACAGCAACATTCTCCTAGCACCAAAAAGGCAACTCCTTAAAAGATAACATTCCCTCTTTTTGGTTTTCCATTTTAAATTTTTATTTATTTATTTATTTATTTATTTATTTTTGGCTGTGTTGGGTCTTTCTTGCTGTGCACAGGCTTTCTCTAGTTGTGGCGAGCGGTGTCTATTCTTTGTTACAGTGTGCGGGCTTCTCATCGCTGTGGCCTCTCTTGTTGTGGAGCACGGACTCTAGGCGCACGGGCTTCAGTAGTTGTGGCTTGTGGGCTTCAGTAGTTGTGGCTCGAGGGCTCTAGAGCGTACGCTCATTAGTTGTGGCACACAGGCTTATTTACTCTGCGCCATGTGGGATCTTCCCGGACCAGGGCTCGAACCTGTGTCCCCTGCATTGGCAGGTGGATTCTTAACCACTGTGCCACTAGAGAAGTCCAACACTCCTTCTAGAGCTTGTAAAGGGTCACGTGACCCACCACGATGGCGCTTAAATCTGGATTATGTAAACTGTCAATAATATGTCATTTAATGTGCATCCCTGTGTCTCAGAAAACTTATATATACACGGTGTCTTGACTTCTAACAGGCAGAACAGTTCTCAGAGCTTCCTGAGGTGCTCTTCCCAGGTTATAATCCTCAAATTTGGCTCGAATAAAATTTTCCAATTCTTTCTTAAATTGACTGATTAATTTTTCGTCAACAAGAACAGTACATCTCAGGACTTCCCTGGTGGTCCAATGGCTAAGACCCCACGCTCCCAATGTCGGGGGCCAGAGCTTGATCCGTCGTCGGGGAACTAGATCCCACATGCATGTTGCAACTAAGAGTTCGTATGCTGCTACAAAGAAGTCTGCATGCTGCAACAAACATCCCACGTGCTGTAACTAAGACCCCGCACAACCCAAAATAAATAAACAAAAATAAAATAAATATTTTAAGAAAACAGAACAAAAACAATACGCTTTCTTGTTTAAGCAACAGGTGGTTGTGATTGTCAGTTTTGTTTTAACAAACCCACAAAGAAGAAAATTTGAACTCCAAATGTCCAGAGGGAATGGAATAAGACACCTGCTTACATCAGGACCTACCCCTTGAAAATGGGGAAGGGAAACTGGAGAGGGGACCCATAGCGAGGAGAACATTTTGAGGGTGTAGCTCAATAGAGTGGGATCTTGAAACTTTTATGGAATAGCTAGCTGCTACTTCAGTTTCTGTGCTTGGTGGAACTTTTGTAAGGTTAGTCCAGAAGACACTGTGGATTCAAAGGGAGAAAAGAGGGAAAAAAGGGAAGAAAAAGCTTTAAAATCTGGACTTATAACAAGCTAGGATATATAGGAAATACTAGCGTGTGTAGGGCATGTAGGATGATACCAGGGTTATCTTGAATTGTTGGTTCATCTTCATGGGGAGAAGTTTAGTGGGATCCTGTAGGGTATCCCTTCTCTGCTTTCACCTCAGACACTCATCTCTTCAAGGTCCCAGTGTTTAGAGAGAGGATAGAGAGAAGGAGGAAGGGTAGATTAGGAGTTAGTTTGGGCATAATGTCTTCCCCCGGCAACTCCCCACTGTTGACCTTTTCTTTAAATTGGGATTAGTGGGTGGATTGCATTCTCTTTGCCTGTGCCCCAGGAAGGGAAGCAACTTGCAAGCTTGATCAATGAGATCCAGGGTCTCTAGTTTTATGTGCCTTCAGTTCAGGTGTTTCACATAATTTCCATGTCTGATGCCTGTGAGTTTATGCCTACTAGGCAAATAATGTAAAACTTGGCACTCCAAGAAGTTTTTGGCTTTCTCATTCATGTTTGCTGTATTATTATTGGCAAACAGAGGATGCTGGCTAATGTCTCCAGGAAGCCAACAGTAGTTTTGGGAATTTAAAGGTTAAAGAACTGAGATTTAGGAACAGTTAATATCAAATATTACAAGAATCTATTTTCCAGGGAAGGAGCCTTTATAAAGAGCCTTACCACGTGCCCCAGTTTGCCTGGAACGGTCCTGCTTCATGCCTCTTGCTCCAGTGTAATCCTTAATAGAACACACTCACTCTCAAAAATGACTCAGGATAAGCAACACATTATATGCTTGTCCTGGTAATAAGCCACTTGGGTGGTGGATATGGAGCCCTTGATGTGTGAGATGGAAGGAGACTCTACAGAGAATGAACAAACATGTGGGTACATCTAAGGACAGAGAAGAGAGGAGCAAGGAAGGGAAAGACAGGCCGCCCAGCAGCAGGTTGGAGCTTGCAGACCAGAGCAGGGTCATCCAATATTAAACTTGATATTGTTGTGCTATTGTGATCTAAACTTGCATCTCTCCCCTCACAACCTCTGTAACAAAGCTGGCTGCACACATTAATGCTTTATGTGAGAAATGGTTCAGGAGTTCAAGGAAAAGGCACTATGTCTCCACTTTGGGTCAGTGTGGATCCACTCAATGACAAGGCAGGAGTTCAGAGTGGAGAGTAACTGGGAAAAGCATAAACAACTCGTCTCCGCATAAACAACTCGTCTCCTCTCCAGAATTCCAAGAAACATTGGGTATATGTGTGTTGGAAGAAGTGGGTACTAAGTCTCCCACCTGCTGTGAGATGAGCTTTGAGCCATTTATTAGAATCTCAAAGGATGGGGTACTTCAGAAGAATTTTGACCTGAAGCTGTCAGCTTCACTGGGGAACTTTACAAGAAACAGTCCTAAGAACCATATGTAATTATCGCAGGATGTTATTGAGGACGTTGTTTACTCAGTATCTTCTTTACTAGGACCCACAAGAAAATTTTCTTTTAGGTTTCAGTACTGGGAATGGTTAGGCTAGTCTTGAATAATTAATTTATTTGTCTTATGGACTCTGTCAGTCATGGAACTGATCATGTTTCCTTCTATGTCTTGGCTGCTGGATCCAAATCTGGTTCTAACTTCAGCCACCAAAGTGCCTTTATAGCACCCAGTTTGGGCTCAAACGTCACTCCTGGCTCCACCACTTTCTCTCTCTCTCTCTCTCTCGTTTTTCTTCTGACCCAATTTTTTCATTCACCTATTTTTAATTTCTTTAATTTATTATGTTGTAATTTTTTATTAGTGACCTTAATCTATGTTTATTTAAAAAAGAAAACAACTGAATCAAACAAGCAAACTTCTCCAGAAAATTTTAATGCCCTTTTTTTGATTTAGTATTATTTTTCTTTATTATTATTTTTATTTTGGCTGCATTGGGTCTTCATTGCTGCATGCGGGCTTTCCCTAGTTGTGGCCAGCAGGGGCTACTTCTCATTGTGGTGCCCAGGATTCTCATTGCGGTGGCTTCTCTTGTTGCAGAACACGTTCTCTAGGCGCATGGGCTTCAGTAGTTGCAGCACACAGGCTCAGTAGTTGCATGATGCGAGCCCTAGAGCGTGCAAGTTTCAGTACTTGTGGCATGCGGGCTCTAGAGCTCAGGCTCAATAATTGTGGTGCACAGGTTTAGTTACTCCGTGGCACGTGTGATCTTCTCAGCCCAGGGATTGAACCCTTATCCCCTGCATTGGCAGGAGGATTCTTCACCACTGCACCACCAGGGAAGTCCCTTATTTTTCATATATGGTCACAGTACTTTACTCCTATTAAAATGATGGGAGGCAGGGACTTCCCTGACATTCTAGGAGTTAAGACACCATGCTGCCACTGCAGGGGGTGTGGTTTCGATCCTTGGTAGGGGAACTAAGGCCCACATGCAGCGTGGCCAGAAAAAAAAAAAAAAATGATAGGAGGCAGAGTTTTCCTATGTGCATATGGTTTTTCGTAAAAATCCTGAAAATTTTGTACAAAGCACATACAGCAAAGAGACAGTGAATTCTATTGGAAAATCTCATGGAGGTATGAGGTATTGGAAATGGGAGAAAAGGGATGGAGGCTGTTAGAAGGATAAGGAGTGCAGTAGGTGAGAGGACAGGTTCATTTATTTGTTTGTTTATGGAGCTAAAGTAAGAGTCTAGATGAGAATTGCTTTCCTTATCAATTAAGACTTGGACTATATAGGGAAGATGGTGGGGATAACCTGGAGGGGTAACTTGAGGTGTTTCAATAAGTACTTGTTTATTATTGTAACTGTTTATTTATGTAACTTGTTTATTATTGTAACTTGTAAGATTAACCACAAATGGGTTGAGCCCAGTTGAACTGAACTTTGAGCCCACATGGCCTAGCCTTTAAAAGAACGCTGGCAATAATATCCTCTACTCACTTCCCCTTATAAGAGGTTGTTCCCCATCTTGAAAGCATATGTTATCATGTCTGGTCAAGTGCCATTATTGCTTTTGAAGGCCTAATAGATTAAAAGAAAGACAGGACTCTGTTAGTGCCAGAAACACAAGCTAAATCTTTTATTAGATTCTAAAGGAGAAAAGTGGAGAATGAAAATACTTCAATAAAAATCTGTCACCCGTCTTAGAGAACCAGCCTTGGCATTCATCGCCCCCCAGTCAAGATATCTCCTGTACTCCCCTGGCCTCAGGAGGTACTGCCTTCCCCTGTAGTTGGGCAGCTCGTAAAGGACCCAGGAGCCCTCCAGCACATTGAGGGAGTGGATCTCATTGAGGTGGAAGCGGTCCTGAAGAGACAGACAATCATCTGTGATCTCTGACATTTGTCCTCTGAAGTCATCTCTCTCATAGATTCTCATTCTGAAAGTGCCGGAGTGCTAGGGTGGCAGACAGAGAAGAAAAAGTAAGTGAACACAAATAGAGAGAAATTAAAGTTCCCTTAGTCCAAGTCTGCTTTCACCACAACCATGTCGCAGAGTTAAGGAGCCTTCCTGGTCCCCAACGCCCACCCGTGAATCTCACGGTGGATGGGCTAAGCTAGGAACAGAACTTAGCAGCTCTTCAACTGCTATGCACCAGTCTCTGTCCTTGGGAATTTAGGTTTGTCTAAAATAAAATTGATCATTTTAGTGCTTCTTATTGGAGAACGTCCCTCTCAAAGGAGAAAAGTGAGCATCATTGGAAAGTGAAGCCTCATTTGATATATTACCCTTGTTATAAAGGAATCAACGTTTAGCTATTTTCTGTAGGACTAATGTTTTGGTTTTCATGCATACTATGGATTATTAAGCCCTTGCAAAAAAGTAAGACGACACATCTTCCCTACCTCCGTTTTCATAACTTCATTTTCAGTTCAAATTTCCACCTATGTGACTCTTAAGCTTCCTTTCTGGCCTCCTACCCTTCACTTCCTCATTCCCTCAGCAGCAGGAATGGTCTTCTTGCAGCTCTGTTTGGATGACACCATATCTCATGCTCCTGCACTTCTACACATTCTTCTAAGAACTCTGCCATCACTCTCTAGGAAAGACTGAATCTCAAACTGTAGTTTTGGATGTGGCCTTTCCTCTAATTTCTACCTCTAGGTGTGCTAATAGGTACTGCCTACAAAATCAGAATAGAAGCCAGGGTGCCTGTCTTCTCTAGGAGGATAATCAATTAGAAAAGTAAGCCAAAGCAAGCAAAAGTATTTTTATCAACTAAACGGAACCAGATTGTATTTATAAGTTGTGATATATTGGATTTCTGCGTTGATATGGCTTGCAATGACCACTTTAAGAAATTATATGTTGGAGTGGGAGTTTAGGGTTAGCAGAGGCAAACTGTTATATATAGGATGGATAAACAACAAGGTCCTACTGTACAGACCAGAGAACCATATTCAGTGTCTGGTGAAAAACCATAATGGAAAAGAATATAAAAAAACAATGTCTGTATGTATGACTGAATCACTTTGCTGTACAGCAGACATTAACAGAACATTGTAACTCAACTATACTTCAATACAAAAAAAGGAAATTATATCTCGAACAGATAACTTCA
Organism: Globicephala melas; assembly: GCF_963455315.2. Classification (NCBI taxonomy): domain Eukaryota; kingdom Metazoa; phylum Chordata; class Mammalia; order Artiodactyla; family Delphinidae; genus Globicephala; species Globicephala melas. The sequence goes on along the minus strand of NC_083320.1, from coordinate 28,005,853 downwards.
GTCTCTTCTATGTTCTGCTTTTTGTTAATGAGTCTTTTCATTTTTGATTCCATTTAAAGCATGAAAAACTGGGAATATGTGATTTTAAAAAAAACACCAGAGTTCATGAAGAATGGCTTGCTATCTGGGACACCCTTCTAGAATGGACTGCATGCACTGGGCTCACTCCCCCTTTCTGCTCTCCAGTTGGAACCGTTGGTTGAAGGATGACAGTTTTTAATGGCTTAGATTTCCAAAGAGAGGAAGGCAAAGACAGAGCCACACTCACAGTGGGGATGAGGCGGCAGGAGCGGACGGAGTCATTGAAGCCCATCCACTGCTGGTAGTCGGGGTAGTCGCCGCGCCGCAGGAAGTACTGGTGGCCCTGGTAGTTGGGGCGCTCATAGAGCATCCAGCAGCCGCTGTCCACCCGGATGGAGTTGCAGCGGCTGACGTAGGGCTGCAGGTTGGGGCAGTCGCTGCTGCACTCGTAGCAGCGGCCCTGGAAGCCCCGGTCCTCGTAGAAGGTGATCTGCAAAATGGAAGATGTGGAAGCATGAAGCGATTTGCAGCCCCGCTGAAGATGCCGCGACCCGGCAAAGGTTGAGCATCAGGTACCCAGCACTTACCTTTCCCATTCTGGAGAGAGGAAGCAGGAGGTGTTCGCTGGATGTTGTGTGCGACTAGGGGGAGGGCCGCTGTATAAATAGCAGCCCTGACTGCTGCCTCCGCAGGAAATCACACAAAAGGAGCCCATTTCGGTGAGTAAGGGGATTTGCAAGCTCTCCGCCCTCCCTCCCCCTGGTCACTGCGGTTAGCTGAATGTTTACTCTTATTCTTTCTGGTAGGTTCGGGTTGTTCTAATTCACAAAAGCTGTTGTTGCCACCAAAATGAAAAGTCTTTAACGTAGAAGGATGAGCGGAATTCTATCCCCATGCTTTTATTTTATAGCCTAGTCTGCTTAATTGACTCCTTAAAGGTAATTAAACTAAACCATGTGTTCTGCTCAGGGACTGGTGTTTAAAAACAAAACAGAACAAAAATACTTCTTGAAAACCAGAATTTAAATAATAAGAAATCTTAAGGAAGAGGGAATCAAGTAATCTGTGAAAATGCTTTGAAAAGCATAAAGCGTAATTCAAATTCAAGATTCTGTGATTGAAAGCAGATTGTTGTGGCCTTCCTTTCTCACATCTCCCTTGGAGCCTACATCCTTCCTTCTGCTGGCGGCTGCCCAGAGACTTGCTCGCTCTTTGGGGTCCCTGGCCTCCTTCAAATGTCCTAAGATCTATCTTTTCTCTTCACCCTGATAAACTCTTGTTCACTTGGTAAGGGTGATTTGAGTTAGTGTAAGGAGTAATGTAGAAACCCTCAAGGTACAACACCCTCTACTTCCTCAGACTTTTGAGATGCTAGACAGCACCAGACAACAGAGCATCTTGATACCAGGCCAGACAACAGGGTATCTTTTTTTTTTTTTTTTTGCGGTGTGCGGGCCTCTCACTGTTGTGGCCTCTCCCGTTGCAGAGCACAGGCTCAGGACGCGCAGGCTCAGTGGCCATGGCTCACGGGCCTAGCCGCTCCGCGGCATGTGGGATCTTCCCAGACCGGGGCACGAACCCGTGTCCCCTGCATCGGCAGGCGGACTCTCAACCACTGTGCCACCAGGGAAGCCCCAACAGGGTATCTTGATAGTATGGATTTCACAGTGTGATATGGGGACCTCTAAGGTCCCCAAGACACTTTCAAGGGGTTCATATGGTCAGAACAGTTTTCATAACAATACCAAGATGTTATTTGCCCTTTTCACTCTTATTCCTTCACAAGTGTACAGTGGAGTTTTTCCAGAGGCTATATGACATTAAAGAGATTTGGTAAAATGTAAAGCAATTGCAGTCTTTTCATTGTTTTTGCTTTGGAAAGTATGGTTATTATTCATAAAATATGTTATTTATGTTAACATGTAATAGGTTTACTAAGGCTCTTCCTATAAAAAGTGAGTAGGAGTCCCTCTATTGGAATAGAACCAACACAGTATCCAGCAGATACCCAGGCCCTGACATGACCCTCCATGGGACGATAAAGAGTATAGGTGGCTACAGGCTGGCCCCAGTCTATTTCATAGCCTATGTCATATGACATTGTAGAATTCATCCTGACCTCTTGCAAAACTGGTGGCAGCACTAACAGAGCCCTGAGGCAAACAATTATATTAACACATTTTAGGGATCAAATAAAATACTAGAAATAGAGCAGGCCGTCCCTCGGTATCCGTGGGATTGCTTCCAGAACTCCTGTGGATACCAAAATCTGCAGATGCTCAAGTCCCTTATACAAAATGGAGTAGTATTTGCATATAACCTACACAATCTTCCCATATACTTTAAATCATCTCTAGATTACTTATAATACCTACTACAATGTAAATGCTGTGTAAGTAGTTGTGAATACAGTGTAAATGATATGTAAATAGTTGCCACCCTCTAGGTGGTCACAAAGCACTGAGCTGATCTCCCTGTGCTATGCGGCTGCTTCCCACAAGCTATGTATTTTACATTTGGTAGTGTGTATATGTCCATGCCACTCTCTCACTTCGTCCCAGCTTACCCTTCCCCCTCCCCGTGTCCTCAAGTCATTCTCTATGTTTGCGTCTTTATTCCCGTCCTGCTCCTAGGTTCTTCAGAACCTTTTTTTTTTTCCAGATTCCATATATATGTGTTAGCATACGTATTTGTTTTTCTCCTTCTGACTTACTTCACTCTTTACGACAGACTCTAGGTCCATCCACCTCACTACAAATAACTCAATTTCGTTTCTTTTTATGGCTGAGTAATATTCCATTGTATATATGTGCCACATCTTCTTTATCCATTCATCTGTCGATGGACACTTAGGTTGCTTCCATGTCCTACCTATTGTAAATAGTGCTGCAATGAACATTGTGGTACATGACTCTTTTGGAATTATGGTTTTCTCAGGGTATGTACCCAGTAGTGGGATTGCTGGGTCGTATGGTAGTTCTATGTTTAGTTTTTTAAGGAACCTCCATACTGTTCTCCAGATTGGCTGTATCAAGTTACATTCTCACCAACAGTGCAAGAGGGTTCCCTTTTCTCTACACCCTCTCCAACATTTACTGTTTGTAGATATTTTTTTTTTTTTTTTTTGCAGTACGTGGGCCTCTCACTGTTGTGGCCTCTCCCATTGCGGAGCACAGGCTCCGGACGCGCAGGCTCAGTGGCCATGGCTCACAGGCCCAGCCGCTCCGCAGCATGTGGGATCTTCCCATACCGGGGCATGAACCCGTGTCCCCTGCATCGGCAGGCGGACTCTCAACCACTGCGCCACCAGGAAGCCCTGTTTGTAGATATTTTGATGATGGCCATTTTGACCGGTGTGAGGTGATACCTCATTGTAGTTTTGATTTGCATTTCTCTAATGATTAGTGATGTTGAGCATTCTTTCATGTGTTTGTTGGCAATCTGTATATCTTCTTCGGAGAAATGTCGATTTAGGTCTTCTGCCCATTTTTGGACTGGGTTGTTTGTTTTTTTGATATTGAGGTGCATGAGCTGCTTGTATACTTTGGAGTTAATCCTTTGTCAGTTGCTTCATTTGCAAATATTTTCTCCCATTCTGAGGGTTGCCTTTTCGTCTTGTTTGTGGTTTCCTTTGCTGTGCAAAAGCTTTGAAGTTTCATTAGGTCCCATTTGTTTATTTTTGGTTTTATTTCCATTTCTCTAGGAGGTGGGTCAAAAAGGATCTTGCTGTGATTTATGTCATAGAGTGTTCTGCCTATGTTTTCCTCTAAGAGTTTGATAGTGTCTGGCCTTACATTTAGGTCTGTAATCCATTTTGAGTTTATTTTTTGTGTATGGTGTTAGGGAGTGTTCTAATTTCATTCGTTTATATGTAGCTGTCCAGTTTTCCCAGCCTGGTTTAGTGTCTTCAACAAGGTAATAACCTTAAGGGTAAGGGCCATGTCACACTTCTCTATCCCCCATGATTATTTACTAATTAATTATATGGATAGAGTCCTGGAAACAAGAAAAACAGTTAAGCAAGTGATGCCCATTTTATTGCAAATGATTCTGATTTTATTTTGGAGAACAATAACTCACCCACATGAGGTCACCTATGTGGATGTTCAGAGACACAGCCATCATTCTCTCCCACTCAGTCCTCTACCACGTCCCCTGGTTCTGATAGCCTCCACTCCTGTCTGGTCCTTGGTGACCTGGGAAAACTTGAAGGGAGGTAAAAATGGCCCAGAAATTGGGCAGGCTGGTGTAGGCTGGCAGCAGGGAGGCCTTCCTGAGGGGAGGGGAGGTGTTAGAGCACCACTAGAGCTCTCCCGTGAAGGTCTCAGAACTTACCTTTAACTGCTAAAGGAGAGATGGCCTGAGAAAGAGAACAAAAATGAAAGAAAAGGTGATGAGCAACATTTTTGTGAAGAAAAATAATGAGATCCCCAGTCACTTCCTTGCATTTTAGAAGATGGATGAGTCAATGGAATAAGTCATTGGGTCCCGGATGCTGCAAGACATGCTTTGTTCTGTCTCTTTGTAGTATCAGCCAACACCCCAGTCTAAAATATGTGGGAGATTAAGGGACTGAGCCAATGAGCCTTTTAGCACAAATATTTGAATACCAAGTTTAAAGTTACATACAAGTTTTTTCTTTTTCCTTTAAAAAGAAGTGCAAAACTTGTTTTAAAAAAGACAGGTCTCATTTAAATTTTAAAAAATTAAAAAAAAAATTAAAAACCATTTAAAGTTCTTTAGGAACTCATGGTTAAACAAACTCGTATATCAAAATACATAGACTTGCATGTCAAAATATTTGAATGGATCTGATATAACCCTGGTTTCTTCCCAAAAAAAATAGTTCATTTAAGAGCCATTAAGGGACTTCCCTGGTGGTCCATTGGTAAAGAATCCGCCTTACAGTGCAGGGGACGTGGGTTTGATCCCTGGTCAGGGAACTAAGGTCCCACATGCCGCGGGGCAACAAAGCCCACGTGCCACAACTACTGAGCTTGTGTGCCTCAACTAGAGAGCTCATGTGCCACAGCTACAGAGCCCATGTGCCCTGGAGCCTGTGTGCCACAACTAGAGAGAGAAAAACCCACAACTAGAGAGAAGCCCGCGTGCTGCAACGAACAGCTCTCTCGCCTCAACTAAGACCCAACAGAGCCAAAAATAAATAAATCTTTAAAAAAAAAAAAGAGCCATTAAAGTTACCTGGGGCCTGTTAGAAGGCTCTGTGGAAATAGTTCATTACCCTCCCTGCCTCCCTTCCCCCATGCCAATGTTTTAGTTTGTCAGCTGGGTTTTCCTGAAGTGTTTGCAGACTTCTTTCTCTGATAACCACTTATGTGTCTCCCAGATGAAACCTCTTGAGTTCATCAGCACATCATTGACATGACCCTGCTGAAGGAAGCCACATCTGCTCTCACTTAAGTAGGTAGGATTGAACCTGTAGCAAACTTTACAGCACTCACTTGGCTCATGATGATGGAAATAATAATAGTTAATAATGACAGCCTACTGTATGAAGAGTGTTTAGTGTGTTCTAGACATTGTACCAGGAATCTTATATAGAGTACGTCATGTAGCTAACACAGCACAATTATTATCAGTACTTCCCCAAATATTTGAGAGATCCAGGGCAAGAGCATAAATAGAGGCCCCCTCTACCACCCCATGGACCGCCCTCCTCACTTCTCACTCCCTCACATGTCCAAGCTCCACCCCCGCATCCCGACCATGCCCCCAAACAGCTGCCCTTTGAGTACCAGTGTCCTTGGGTGGGTGAGTGAAGACTCTCTCTTAGATTTTGGAAGCAAGGGTGTAAATGGAGGAAATTCTGGAGCTCCAGGTATAAGGAGTGTGGTCTAGAAGACGTGTGGGCATGTCCCTGTTGTTCCACACATTCCTGTCCTGTGGGGAAGATTGTATCTGGAGGAGGCCAGAGGAGGCTCTCTGAACACCCATTCCAAGCCAGGGTCCCCAGCTGACCAAGTCTAATCACGTACTGATCACTATGAGAAACAAATTCAAAAAGGTACACACAGCTAGTAAGTAGAGGCACTGGGAACTGAACTCAGGTCTGTCAGTCTTGAAGGCCTAAACTGATTGTTTCTGCATATAACAATGACTTGTTTTAGAGGTTATGTTTCCAGATATGCATAGCTTATATTCTCCCTAATTATACACTTCTCATAGTAGGTTCAATGTCGTTCTTTTTTTTTTTTTTTTTACCTTGCAAAGGGCCTAGCACCAAAGTAGCCTGTTCTCCCTACCAACCTTGAAAATATTTGGCTTTAACAGGAATTCTGGTAAATTCTAGTGAATTCTTCAATTGACTGATTGCTGCCAGGCTGATTTCTTCAGCCTGGCTCTAGGATCTCAGCATTAACTGACTGCAAAGGGTTCCTAAATCCCTGTGTCACTGATTTATATGTAGCCTTCTAAGACAGCAGTAATGGGTGACTATTAAAAGGACATTGAGGATTTTCACATTTCCTTGAATTAGAGAATTTTTTTTAGAAAATAGCTAATTTACTTTGCCCCCCTCCCTTTTTTTATGAAGTCCATATATATAGCATAACAAGGTAAAACTGATGGAGGGATGACTGCTGCTTATTGAGCTTCTTTACAGGAGGCATCTCATTTATTCCTCATAAGAACATGCAAGTGGGAAAACTGAGGCTTAGGGAGCATAAGTAACTTGCTCAAGGTCACACAGCCATTAGGTGGCCAAGCCAGAAACCATGTCCATGGACCTCAAGGCCTACATTGGTAACCATTGAGATGCTCTACGTTGAAACCTAATACAGTCTTAAAGAATCAGAGCTGGAAGGAAACATGGAGCTCCTCTTGTCCACACCCCTTATTTTATAGAGAAGAAAACTTGTGGCACACCGAGCTTTCTTAGATAAAAGGCTGTTCTCTAAACCCTTAAGTTCACTAGATTAAAGCAAAACAAAACAAAACCTCAGTTTAAAATTGTTTTCAGTGAGACATCTCACCTGGGTTTTACTTTTTTTTAAAAAAAAGCAGAGCTCATATTTCATTAGTCACCCAACAAAGGACAACACACCATGGTTTAACTAAGCTAGCGGCAAAACAAATCTTTCTGTATATTTGGTATTGGTAAGAGCCACAGCAGTTTAGTAATATGTGTATCTTCATATTTATAATTTATACCATATGTTCCTTCAGCAAGAAGGAATCTTATTCTAAAAGATTATTTATTACTTAAGGTTCTGTGCCGGGCATTATTATTTTTAAACAGCTTTGTTGAGATATAATTTACATACCATATAGTTTACCCATTTAAAGTGTATAATTCAGTGGTTTTAGTATATTCACAGTTATGTGCAACCATCACCACAGTGAATTTTAGAGCATCCTCATCCCACAGTGAGAAGTCCTGTACCCTTTAGTTTTCATTCCTTTATCCACCCATCCCCCATACTTAAGCAACCCATGAATCCACTTACTGTCTCTAGATTTGCCTATTCAGGTTATTTCATATAAATGAATCCTATAATATGTGGTATTATGTGACTGGCTTCTTTCACTTAGCCTAATGTTTTCAAGGTTCATCCATGTTGTAGCATGTATCAGTACATCATTCCTTTCTATGGCCAAATAATATTCCATTGTTTGGATATATCACATTTCATTTGTCCAATCATCCACTGATAGACATTTGGGTTGTTTTCACCTTCTGGCTACCGTGGATAGTGCTGCTATGAACATTCATGTATACTTTTTTTAAAAATATATTTATTTATTTATTGGCTGCTTTGGGTTTTCATTGCTGGGCACGGGCTTTCTCTAGTTGCAGCGAGCAGGGGCTAATCTTCGTTGCAGTGCGCACGCTTCTCGTTGTGGTGGCTTCTCTTGTTGCAGAGCATGAGCTCGAGGCACGCGGGCTTCAGTAGTTGTGGCACACGGACTCAGTAGTTGTGGCTCGTCGGCTCTAGAGTGCAGGCTCAGTAGTGGTGGCGCACGGGCTTAGTTGCTCCACGGCAAGTGGGATCTTCCTGAATCAGGGCTTGAACCCGTGTCCCCTGCATTGGCAGGCAGATTCTTAACCATTGCACCACTAGGGAAGTCCCCATGTATACGTTTTTGTTTGAACACCCATTTTCAATTCTTTGGAGTATAAACATCAGAGTGGAATTGCTGAGTCATATAACTCTATTTAACTATTTGAGGAAATACCAAACCGTTTTCCACGGTGGCTGCAACATTTTCCATTCCCACCAGCTATTTATGAGAGTTCCAATCTCTCCACGTCCTTACTAACATTTGTTATTTTCTGGTTTTTTTTCCCTAAAATTATTATAACCATCCTAGTGGGTATTAAGTGCTACCCTACTGTGGTTTGATTTGAATTTCCCTAATGACTAACAATGCTGAACATCTTCAGTAGCTTCTTGGCTATTTGTATATCTTCTTCATAAAGATGTATATTCAAATCTTTTGCCCATTTTTAAATTATGTTGTTTATCTTTCTGTTGTTGTTTTAAGAGTTTTTATATATTCTGGTTACTAGACTTTTACCAGATAAAAAGTTTGTAAATATTTTCTCCCATTCAGTGGGCTGTCTTTTCACTTTCTTGATAGTATCCTTTGATTCATAAAAGGTTTTAATTTTGATGAAGTCCAATTTATTTTTTTATTGTTGTTGCTTGTGCTTTTGGTCATATTTAACATATCATTGCCTAATAAAAGATCACAGAGATGGGGCTTCCCTGGTGGAGCAGTGGTTGAGAGTCTGCTTGCTGATGCAGGGGACGTGGGTTTGTGCCCCGGTCCGGGAAGATCCCACTTGCCGCGGAGTGGCTGGGCCTGTGAGCCATGGCCGATGGGCCTGCGCATCCGGAGCCTGTGCTCCGCAATGGGAGAGGCCACAACGGTGAGAGGCCCGCATACCGCCAAAAGAAAAAAAGAAAAAGATGTATGTCTCTGTTTTCTTCTAAGAGTTTTATAGTTTGAGTTCTTTGATTTATTTTGAGTTAATTTTTATATGTGGTATGAAATGGAGGTCTAACTTTATTCTTTTGCATTTGGATATCCAGTAGTCCCAGCACCATTTGTTGAAAAGCTATTCTTTCCCCATTGAATGGTCTTAGCACCCTTGGCAAAAATCAGTTGAGCATAGACATATGGGTTTATTTCTAGACCCTCAAGTCTATTCCATTCATCTCTATGTCTACCCTGTGCCAGTACCCTGCTGTCTTGATTACTGTTGCTTTGTTGTAAGTTTTGAAATTAGGAAGTGTGAGTTCTCCTACTCTGTTCTTTTTTCAAGAATGTTTCGGCTATTCTGGGTCCCTTGCAATTCCATATGAATTTTAAAATTAGCTTCTCAATTTCTATAAAGAAGTTAACTGGGACAGAGCACTATTTTTGCTTATGTAAATTTGTGAAAAGAATTAGCATTCTGGGAGAGCAGCTCTACTCTAGTGGAAAGAAATGTCAGAGGTATGCAGGATAATAAATATTCTTACTTCACTCTGCATAGTTGAGTCTTCCATAATTGAATCTTGATAAAAGTTCATACTGGAGTCCAAAATAAAGATGATTATACTGTACTGTTGAATTTGAGGAAACCCTGAGAATACATTAATTTCTTACATTTATATTTGTACAAACATTTAAAGATAACAAAGTGTGTTCACAATCTTTCCCCAGCTTTTCATCATAGTTATCCTGGAAATTAGTGAGACAGGAATTTATTATTGCCTGTAGTTTTCAATAAGGCAATTTAGGCACAGTGAATAAGAAATGACTTGCTCGAAGAGATAAGCTAGGAAGTGGAGTAACCAACCGTCCTAGTTTACCTGAGACTGAGGGGCATTTTATTAGTAAGTAGCAGAGGCAGGATAACAACTCAGGCCCTTTAACTCTTTTTTTAAAAAATTAATTAATTAATTAATTAATTAATTTTTGGCTGAGTTGGGTCTTTGTTGCTGTGCACGGGCTTTCTCTGGTTGCGACGAGCCCCGGGTCCTTTAACTCTTAATTTAACACTTCTCCTCCCAGATGACCTCATCATGTGTACTTGACCTTCTCTGCTTCGGGAATTCCGCTTAAAACTTCTCTTTTCACTCAGCTTTTCTTGACTAATCTTATCTGAAACTTCAGCTGCCCTAACCTCTCCAGCAATCCTTTGTCTTTGGTATCCCAACCACAACTGGTTCTATATTTTCTCCTGTATATGGGTTTCATAGTTTTTCATTATGTTTCTTTCCTCTCTCCCTCAGATCGTGGGTCATAGAGGCAGACAGTGTTTCTCCCTCCTTCCCATGACATGAGTGGGGACTTCATAATTACTGCTGCCTGACCAGCAGGAAGTAAGTAGACATTCAAGACACTTGACCTTCAGGGTCAGATAAGTTGCCAAGGGTCACCATTTATTAAAATTCAGTTATCATTTAAGATGAACAAGAATCACTTAGTGCCAGGAACACAATCTGTATATTTAGTGCAACTCTATGTGGATTATAATAAGGAAAACACAGCCTCGTACAAATCGATGATGCATCTCAGAGAGCCGACTTTGGCATCCAGGCCTCCCCGGTCATGGTAGCTCCTTTAGTCCCCTGGCCTCAGCAAGTACTACCACCCCTGGTAGTTGGGCATCTCGCAGAGGACCCACCAGCCCTCCAGCATGTGGAGTGAGTGGAGCTCATTGAGCTGGAAGTGGTCATGCATGCAGGAGCAGTCCTCTGTGAGCTCGGACACCAGGCCTCCGTAGCCATGTCTCTCATACAGCTTTATCCTGTGAGAGCTAGTCTGTTGTGACAATAAACCAAAGATGAAAAATAAGTTGTGGGCATCCTTGATGTCAGTAAAAGTGACTCAATCAGCCTGCAGCTTCATGAAGCAGGGTTTTCAAACCATCCTGTCATATATGTATCCTTTCCTTACATGGTTGTTCTAACAAATTAGGGAGAGTATTAAAATAAAACTGACCTGACCAGGGGTCTATCCTGTGGAAGAAACAAGAATTGAAATAAAGTCAATAAAAGGGATTCCTTTCTAAAAAAAAAACAACTGTCACAACTGTATTTAGTTCAGTCTGCAGAGAGGATTTTAACTCCGTTTACCATTATGACTGTGTATCACTGAATCCTATCAAGCTTGGTTTTGGTTTTTTTGTATTTTTTTTGATTGGAGTATAATTGCTTTACAACGTTGTGTTAGTTTCTGCTGTAGAAAAAAGTGAATCAACTATATGTATACATATATCCCCTCCCTCCTGAGCCTCTCTCCTCCCGCCATCCCACCCCTCTAGGTCATCACAGAGCACTGAGCTGAGCTCCTCAAGCTTGTTTTTAAATATTTTTATTTTGGAATTTATTTATTTTTGGCTGTGTTGGGTCTTCATTGCTGTGCGAGGGCTTTCTCTAGTTGCGGTGAGCAGGGGCACCTCTAGGCATGCGGGCTTCAGTAGTTGTGGCATGTGGGCTCAGCAGTTGTGGCTCAAGGGCTCTAGAGCGCAGCCTCAGTAGTTGGGTTTAATGGCTCTGCAGCATGTGGGATCTTCCCGGACCAGGGCTAGAACCCATGTCCCCTGCATTGGCAGGCAGATTCTCAACCACTGTGCCACCAGGGAAGCCCCTCAAGCTTGTTTTTAAGTCACTTTTGTACTCATCATGTACAACAATTCATATTTACTCTGAGTCCACATGTCCAACATTTTGCCAAGTCACTTGTAAGTTGAGTTTCTTGCCTCAAAGAAATTTCTGTCTTATTTGTACCTCTTTTTGCATCTGCAAATTTCTGCAGCCGAATTTTGGTTTCACTTCTTGAATCTGCTTGTCATGACACATAATTTGGTGTCATCAGAATGTAGAAATACAAATTCCACATGATTGAAAAACATTAAGCAGCATTTTGGTGAGGACCATGTCCCATGAAATCCTAATTAATGATCTTTTTCTGACCCTTGTAAAAAACTAGTTGATAATGACTGCTGAATACAAGGAGCCACCTGCAAGCGAACTGTTCTAGTTTCTAGATCCGTAGGTCATAAAGAAGGTATTGAAAATAATCGCCAGTACAGTCAGAATACATTATACTTATGTTGTTCTCCCATAGTCTGTCAGTGTTCATTAAGAAATAATGATCTAGATAGATTTTTTTCTTTACTGAACAAGGTAGTTTTTATTTAGAAATTAGGGATCAGCTAGATACTTCCAAATTCAACTTTAGAAGCTATATTGTTGTGATTTCTTGTGCCTAAAAACAATCTGCCCATTTTTAATGCTTTATTGAAATGAGTTTTAATGTTTCCATATGAGAGCGTAGTAAAGGCAATCAATTTTTTGTTAAATGCTTGAGAGTTGGGCTTTGCTATTTCACCGTGAACACTAGTCCTGAGTTGAAACAAACTGACTTTTATGAACAGGAATTTATGGCCATGGATCAGTGATGCTTTCACATGAGTCGTGTTGAACTAAGACTCACGTAAGGAATTGTGTGGCAGGGGCGGACGGAGTCGTTGAGGCCCATCCACTGCTGGTAGTCGGGGTAGTCGCCGCGCCGCAGGAAGCACTGGTGGCCCTGGTAGTTGGGGCGCTCGTAGAGCATCCAGCAGCTGCTGTCCACCCGGATGGAGTTGCAGCGGCTGAAGTAGGGCTGCAGGTTGGGGCAGTCGCTGCTGCACTCGTAGCGGCGGCCCTGGAAGCCCCAGTCCTCGTAGATGGTGATCTGCAGGTGGAAAGCAAGGTGACAGCAGGGAGTCAGCTGGGAGGTACATCCCCCCCACCCCACAGTAGATACCCAGCAGACACGCTGTGGCGTATGTTTATGTAGGAAAAAAAAGATTATAACAGTGTATGTATAAGCCCAAATGTCAATCTTGGTTATCAATGAACGGCAAGATTATAGGTCTTAATTTTATGTTTTTATTTCTCCTTTTTGTTGTTTTCAATTGCTTTAATTTGTTGTTACATAAATATATATTACTTTCATGAGATGAAAAAATAAAATCAATTTGTAAATGTATAACTTTGAGTTACTGGTGAAAAGCAGCAAATTTTGTAAATAGCCACATTTTGTCTTGAGATTAAACACTTCTCCTTGGGCTAAAAAGCAAGAGGTCTCCCAAGACTCTCTGAGACGCTCCAGGAGTAGGAAAATATACAGAATCCTCCCATTCCCCTCTCCCCTCAACCCAGCTTCTAGGGATGCTTTTTGTTTTCAAAACTAGCATCATGTGGACCTAGAGTCTGTCATACAGAGTGAGGTAAGTCAGAAAGAGAAAAACAAATACCGTATGCTAACACATATATATGGAATCTAAAAAAAAAAAAAAGAAAAGAAAAAAATCGTTCTGAAGAACCTAGGGGCAGGACAGGAATAAAGACGCAGACATAGAGAATGGACTTGAGGACACGGTGGTGGGGGGAAGGGTAAACTGGGACAAAGTGAGAGAGAGGCATGAACATATATACACTACCAAATGTAAAACAGATAGCTAGTGGGAAGCAGCCACATATCACAGGGAGATCAGCTCGGTGCTTTGTGACCACCTAGAGGGGTGGGGTAGGGAGGGTGGGAGGGAGACACAAGAGGGAGGGGGTATGGGGATATATGTATGTGTATAGCTGATTCACTTTGTTATACAGCAGAAACTAACACACCATTGTAAAGCGATTATGCTTCAATAAAGATGTTAAAAAAAAAAAAGCTAGCATCGTGATTTTCCTGAGTTTTCCCTCCCTGAAGCAACACTGTTTCATAGGACCCAGGTGACTGCTTGAAAGCTTTTCCCATCGCTGCCAACCTATTGATTTAGAAGCACTCTCAGATATTCAGCGGTAGAGGGTGACCCCAATCCCCAACTCATCCCGTGTGTATGTAGAAAGATGAAATCAAACACCTTCATGGTTCATGACCCAGGGAGGGACATCCACCTACAGCTGGCAATATGTCCACAATGCATTTGTAAAAGTCCTCAGGCAGCATGTAAAGAACATGTGCAGATGCTAAGAGGAGAGAAATTAATAGCCACAAAGAAAAAGTGTTCCCCTGCAAGTAGCAGAGCTAGACAAAAGAAAACTGGGCAGAGTCCTATGAAGTTAGACAGTATACCCAGGGACCAGAGGATATACCTAATGTGGCAGGTGTACTGGTAAACTTCAGTTACAGCTGTAATTGAACCAGTGTGGGAAAGGCTGCATTGGTCTCCCCAGCTACAAAACCACATCGGAATACACCACCATTTTCAGCAAAAGTCAACAAATCACACACCAGTTTTGGCACATGTTAAAGAAAACTGTTCTGCAGAAAGGTGACACATCAAAACCATAAGGTGGTATAATTTATACTTACATTCACTTGGTCAAATTGTTACTACATGTATTTATAAGCTCAACTATGTGCCTAATCAGAATTTTGGAAATGTGTTGAAAGACCAGATCATTTTCATTTCCTAGTAGTCCTTATATTCTACTGAAAGAAAGCCCGGACCTGTTTTTCTTTTAAGGCTTTATTGAAATGAGTTTAAATATTTCCATGTGAGAACATAGTAAGGGCAATCGATGACAGGTTAATTTAATTCGGATTGAAACTTTGGAAAATTGCCTCCTACTCCACCATTCTGAAATGTTCAGTGCTAAACATTTGTAAAATGTCCTACAAAGCCAGTCTGCTCTGACACAGAAATAGTATATATTCTCCAAATCCTCCAACCAACAATCTTCTAGTCATAATGAAGTAGCATAAGATACATACTTGTTTTTTTAACCACAATATGGCCAAACAATGTGATTCTAAGAAAGCTCAACACCTGAAAAAACACTTCAATGCACTTTGTATCAAAAGCTAATTGCAAAGAAAAATATGCCAGCAAGAGTTGGAATTTTAAGATGATGCAGAAACTTTTCTTCTCCCAGAGACTTTATTACGAACTCCCATGGTGCAATTCCAAGTTTCTAAGTGACCTGTAGAATAAAAAGATAATTTTTGTATCAAGCACATCAATTTAACATGGACACAGATATTAGCTTTCAATCTATAGGGAGTTAAGGTCAAATATCAGATACCAAATTACTGACAAAGATGAATTAAAATAAAAGTGGGTGCAAAAGAATTTCCATGGAATTTTTCTCAGACATTTGGAAATTGAGTTATATTTCTCAATTAAATACAATATATGATCCCACACAGGGAAAAATATATAAAAAAGGACAGTATTGGTCAATTGACAAAATTGATACCTATATGGTAAAGTATCAATGTTAAATTTTCTGAAGTTGATAAGCATCCTGTAGTTATTTAAGAGAGTGACTTTATTCTTAGGAAATACACTCTGAAGTATATAGGGGTAAAGTGATATGGTGTATATAACTTCAGATGGCTTAGAAAAAGTTTTATATACTCAGTATAAAATGTATACTGAGGGGCTTCCCTGGTGGCACAGTGGTTGAGAGTCGGCCTGCCGATGCAGGGAACATGGGTTCATGCCCCGGTCCGGGAAGATCCCACATGCCGCAGAGCAGCTGGGCCCGTGAGCCATAGCCACTAAGCCTGCACGTCCGGAGCCTGTGCTCCGCAATGGAAGAGGCCACAACAGTGAGAGACCCGCGTACCGCAATAAATAAATAAATAAATAAATAAAATATATACTGAGAGAGAAACAAAGAGAGAAGAGAATAAAAGAGTGGGACAGAGACAGAGAGAGAAAAATGGTAAAGATAATGAAGCAAAATGTTATGGTAACAATTAGCAAAGGTGAGTAAAATGTATATGAGAGCTCTTTGTACTATTTTTGCAACTTTTCTCTAAGCTTGCAATTATTTCCAAATTAAAAAAATAATAAAAATAATACTTCTTTTCACTAACCATGACCAAAGCAAATCATTTCTTTGCCCCGCAGCAGTTGTGTATTGTGCCTGCACTATACTATTTTGAATTTCTTATATATTGCTTTGAATTTAAACTTATATTGCCCTCTTTCCATTTCTGATAGAGAAGTGTTAGTCTCCAACTATGAAAATGGAATCATTGATTTCTCTCTGCAATTCTAATAGTTTTTACCTCACATAGTTGGATGTTCTGTTGTTTGATGCGCACATGTTAAGGATTGTTACGTCTTCTTGGAGAATTGACCCCTTTATCATTATGTAATGCCCTTCTTTATCCCTAATAACTTTCCTTGCTTCTAAGTCAGCTTTGTCTGAAACTAATATAGCTAATTTTCTTTTTTAAATTAGTTCTAGCGTGATTTATTGTTCTCCATCCATTTACTTTTTTTTTTTTTTTTGCTGTGCTGTGTAGCTCGCAAGATCTTAGTTCCCTGACCAGGGATTGAACCCAGGCCACCTCAGTCAAAGCACCAAATCCTAACCACTGGACTGCCAGGGAATTCCCTACATCCATTTACTTTTAATCTATATATGTCTTTATGTTAAGAGGGTGCCTTATAGGCACCATATAATTGGGTCTTGTTTTTTGATCCACTCTGACAATTTCTGTCTTTGTTTTCTTCTTCATAATTGTATTATAAAAATTTTCATACAGAAACGTTGAAAGAATTGTACAATGAAGATACATATGCCCACCACCTGGATTCTGCAGTTAAGAGTTTGCTACATATATGTCTAACTGAATCTCTTTGCTGTACACTAACACAACATTGTAAATCAGCTGTACTTCAATTTAAAAGTTTGCCATATTTGCTATATTTTCTTTAACATACATCTTTAACACATCTGCAGTGATGGGAATGCTCTGTGCTGTCCAGATACAGTAGTCTGTGGCTATTGAGTTCTGTCTTTTAATTGGTGCATTTAGACCTTTGATGATCAAAATGATTATTGATATAGTAGAATTAATATCTATCTTAATTGTTAATGTTTTCTATTTTTTGCCCTTGTTCTTATTTGTCTTTCACTCTTTTTCTGCCTTTCCAAGGATATGGCGTTGCTCATACCCATTTTGACTAATAAATGAGCTACTAATACCAATACAGTACAAAAGAAATCTTGAAAATTGTTTTCTAGAATACCTGGATTGTTAAAAAATAATTTCTCTTTTTCCCTTATTGAAGAAATTCAGTGACTGGAATCGAAATTTCTGAATAAGGCATTGATATCTTGCAGTTAAAAAAAATGTTCATCAGCTAAAAGACATGATACAGTATCCATAAGCCACAAAAGAAAAGACTAAGAAGCTTAAACATATAAATGAAAAATTTCTTCAAACAATAAACTGTGAAAGTGTATTTTTCATACATTTAATAAACTATTTAATTTATTTATTTGTTATTTCTAACAAACTAGATAGATGTGCGTGTATGTATATGTACATGTATGGCAAATATTTGAATTGAAAATTATTAATAGTTGTTATTTCTGAGGAGTAGGACAAGGATATGGGAAAGTGAGGATTCTTTTACTTTTCATTATCTATATTTTGTACTTTTGAAATTTTTACTGTAAGCATGTATTACTATTATAGTTGAAAAACTACTTTACAACCCGATCAAAAAATGGGCGGAAGAACTAAATAGACATTTCTCCAAAGAAGACATACAGATGGCCAAGAGGCACATGAAAAGCTGCTCAACATCACTAATTATTAGAGAAATGCAAATCAAAACTACAACGAGGTATCACCTCACACCGGTCAGAATGGCCATCATCAAAAAATCTACAAACAATAAATGCTGGAGAGGGTGCAAAGAAAAGGGAACCCTCTTGCACTGTTGATAGGAATGTAAATTGATACAGTTCTATGGAGAACAGTATGGAGGTTCCTTAAAAAAACTAAAAATAGAATTACCAAATAACCCAGCAATCCCACTACTGGGCATATACCTGGAGAAAACCATAATTCAAAAAGACACATGCACCCCAATGTTCATTGCAGCACTATTTACAATAGCCAGGTCATGGAAGCAACCTAAGTGTCCGTAGATTGATGAATGGATAAAGAAGATGTGGTACATATATACAATGGCATGTTACTCAGCCATAAAAAGGAATGAAATTGGGTCATTTGGAGAGATGTGGATGGACCTAGAGATTGTCATACAGAGTGAAGTAAGTCAGAAAGAGAAAGACAAATACCATATATTAACGCATATATGTGGAATCTAGAAAAATGGTACAGATGAACCGGTTTGCAAGGCAGAAATAGAGACACAGACATAGAGAACAAACGTATGGACACCAAGCGGGGAAAGGAGGTATGGGATGAATTGGGAGATTGGGATTGACATATACATACTAATATGTATATAATAGATAGTTAATGAGAACCTGCTGTGTAGCGCAGGGAACTCTATTTAGTGCCCTTTGGTGACCTAAATGGGAAGGAAATCCAAAAAAGAGGGGATATATGTATACATATGGCTGATTCACTTTGCTGTACAATAGAAACTAACACAACATTGTAAAGCAACTATACCCCAATAAAAATTTTAAAAAAAGAAAAAGAAAAACTACTTTATTAAGTACATTCCTCAAGAGTTGGAAGAGATGCCTAAAGTACACAAATAATAAAGCATGAAAAACCCTCACGAATGTGGTTTCTGCTGTTTGATTGTCAAGAAGGGGCCTTATGAGAGGGATTCATGTCAGGATCTGATCCTATTGCAAAATGGGCACTTATTCTTTTGACACTCCTGGGCTTACAAGTATCGATTAGCCTATAGAAATGGTTGGTCCCTAAAATGAGCCTCTCAGGCAGTATGGGTAGGGCACAGTGGTTTGAAAGCACTCACCTAAGGACCATTCACTTACTGCCAATTCACTAATCAGTAATAATTACTGAATATTACTGCCTGCAAAGCATTTTATACACATGTAGGAAATAATAAGGAAATAAAAGATCTGCTTCCATCAAGAAGCCAACAGTCTTCAACGGTTATGGAAAAAAACATACAAGGAATGAAATTATACGTTCAAAATAACATACCAATGAGCAATCTTGAGAGCCAGATTTTCAGTACATAGGTGCATAGATGAGCCTCAAGGGGCTATGAACCTCTGTCTCAGAGATCTATTTTTTCATGATTAAGGTGTAGATTATCAGTGTATGTGTGTATGTGTGTGGATGTACGTATATGTTATTTCTGGAGTTATTACTGTTTTTTGATTTTCTGCTGTCTATTTTACTTTCTAAAGCTTGCTATCCCCAGACTGACATCTTAAAAATTAACATCATCTTACTCAAAAGGATCTTAAGTAACAAAGATATAGTTCTAGAAAAGCTATACCTTCAAATCTCATTATAACAAAGACCTTTAAAAGAAAACTCAATATCATAAATATTTCCTAATAGCATGAGTTTTGTTACTAGAATAACACGTATTAAAGCCCTGATGTGACTAAAGATTTCAGGCAGTTCTTAAAGCATTTGCTATGATAAAGTTACATTTCTAATCAGTCAGTAGTTTGCCTCAGAAAATCTGAATAAACCCTGAGCCCTGTGTGACCCAGTCTATTCAGAGATTCACATTTTAAAAATGCATAGTATAGCAACCGAACTACATAAAAAGGAATTTCAGTTTTCACTTGTGTTTCTTGAAGCAAACCCAATTCATAACCCAGTGGTTCTGTTTTCAAAATTCCCCTTTCCCTTTCCTACCTTACAACCCTCCAGCTGACCCAGAGTCTCTCATTCAACAAAACCCTAAAACATCCCAGCCAGCCAGTCTGTACCACTTTTCTGATTCTTTCCCTGCTCAGCTTTGGTCTCTCTGACTTTTAAAATTTCCTTTTCACTTTGCACATTGCAATTGAGAATGCAGAGCTGGAACGGCAAAGAACCCTCCTTTCTTTCTCCTTACTTTCCAGCCCTGTCCATCTCTGACCATTCTCTGAATTCTGAAGCATAAATGTCAAAGGAATTAGATGGGCAGGGCAGAAGCAACAGAGATGCAAAACAGACAAAGATAAAATTTTCATTAGTGAGAAAGGGACCGAGAATAGGAACGTTTGACACAGATATTAATACAAATCCTCTCCTCAACACACTTATTTGAATCAACAGAATAATAGCTGATTAACTGTAGATAGTATTTCTCAAATGCTATAAAGATAATAATGGTCAATATTTATTTAGGATTTACTCTGTTCTCATCTCTCTCTCTCTTTTTTTTTCTTTTTTTTTTTTGCTGTACGCTGGCCTCTCACTGTTGTGGCCTCTCCCGTTGCAGAGCACAGGCTCTCGACGCACAGGCTCTGCGGCCATGGCTCACGGGCCCAGCCGCTCCGTGGCATGTGGGATCTTCCCGGACCGGGACACGAATCCGTGTCCCCTGCATCGGCAGACAGACTCTCAACCACTGCGCCACCAGGGAAGCCCTCTTTTATTTTTGTTCTAATCTCTTAACATGCATAATATCAGTTAATCATTTCAACGACCTTAAGAGATAAGTACCATTATTCTTCCCATTTTGCAGAGGAGGAGAGGTTAAGCAACTTGCCCAAAGTCATACAGCTGGTATATTATACAGCGGGCTTTAGTTTCAAACCCAGAGTATCTAACTCCCAAAGGCTAGACTTTTAGCCACAATATAAGTAAAGTACTCCCCAAACACCTGGTATCAGTTGGGTTCAGTTTGCATTTTTAGACTTACTTTGTTCTTTGGCTGTGTGTCCAAAGATAAATTATTTTATGGTTTCCATTCTGTGACATTTGCTTCCTTTGTAGAGCTGCTGGTGGCATTTTGATTCGTTGCTCCCCTTCTTAACTTGACACCTAGAGACACATGTAGTCATCATGTCTGTATAAAAAGCATTTTTTAAAATGAGTCCACCTCAGTTTTACATCCTTCCCTTCTAGGGTGCTTTGCTTCCATCACCAAAATTTCTGAGAAATGACTTCCCTGATTTCAATGATGGAGGGAAATCAAGTCATAAATGCTCCTGATTCTTTTAAATTCCACCAGACAGAAAGATGTTACCATAACAACTTTGACCTTACTTTGTAAGTACATCTCCTAGTTTTACTTAAATTTTTCTAAGCAATGGAAGTAAACAGGCTTACTCTGTTTGCGGGCATATTCTGCTGCTTTGGGTGCTGTTAACATGGCAAAAGGGTGCAAGGAGAGGTGGAAGGGTGGAGCTCTGGGAACCTGAAAAAAAAAACAGTTCTACTTTTAAAAGCTGCACCCACTTCGTGCTGTCCACAGCTGCTGGTTATAGCACTTGTTTCAGGGCTCGGCCTGTTTCCCCAACCTGCCGTCCTGACGCGTTACTAGCAGTTGAGGATCATGTTTCATGGGTCATGCACTTTCCCACGCTGCCTTTTGTTGCCGTTCTTTGCCTAGAATGTTCTTTCACACAATGATGCTCTTCACATGGTTCCCTTTACCTGGAATAGCTTTTTCCTCCTCTTCTGCCTAGAGGCTCCTACTTTTCCTTTAAGATGTGGCTCATACATCACCTTTTCTGAGAAACTGACCCCGATGTCTCCCCACCTCCCCTCTCGGGCGCTGGCACCCCACCCCCCAATCCCATCCTAAGGCCAAATTATTGACTCACTCCTCTGTGAACTCAAAACACGTCGTCACGTAGAACACCCCCAGTGTGCAATAGTTATAACCCGCTGTCTGCTGCATTGCACCGGAAACTTCCTCAAGGTTAGGACTGTCTGTCTCTTCAACCTTTCATTCATTCAACAAGTTTCCAGTGAGCACTACTGTGGGTCAGGCCCTGTTTTAGGAGCTGTGGTTGGTAAGACAGACAAGGTTCCTGCCTTTCCAGTGCTGAGTGAGGAGAAAAAACCAATAAACTATTAGGCAATCAGGGTACCCACACACTGTGATAAGTTTAATCAATTAAACCAGAGAACGTGCTAGCAAGTTACTGGGCAACCGCCACCTCACACAGAAAGGACAGAAAATTTGGATTAAACAATAAATGAAGTCGTGCTGTCTTTATAGACAGGACAGCTTATAGCCACCTCAGCAGGGCACGTCTAGATTTGACCTCAGCCTTTTATTCAAATGGCAAACATATTTATTGAGAGTTTGTGTCATATCCAGCATTGTAAAGAATTAAACATAAGCATGAATGGCGGCTTCTGACCTCAAGAAGCACGTAATCTATTCAGAAAGATGACCCTAAAACACAGAAAGTAATTACAAGGAGGCTTTGTATCTGTGTGGAGCAAGGGTGGCTATGATAACAGCCCTGCAGCGTGATACGTGCCACGTGTAAGAAAGAGAACCAGCTCGTATGGCATCCCTGATGCATTTTCTACCCTTAGAAGACTCAAGACAGGCTTTTGCAGTGGAATTCCCTGGTGGTCCAGTGGTTAGGACTTGGCACTTTCACTGCTGTGGCCTGGATTCCAGGGAACTAAGATCCCACAAGCCGCGTGGCATGGCCAAAAAGAAAAGAAAAAAAAAAAAGACAGGCTTTTCCCTGTCCACTGGAGAAGAGAGAACCCGAGGAGTTTAAAGTCACTTCCAGCTCACATGTTCTATGACTCCTGATAATCTGATGATTCATGCAAGCAATTAATATGGCTTCCTGCGTGGTTTACAAGAAAAATTATTTTTCAAGTAGGATGACATTGAAATCCTAAAGCTAGAGTTAATCACGTGCTCTTTTTTTACTTCAAAGTTCCTTACTGAGATCTTCAGTGTACCACACAGCTAGCAAGTGACAGAGCTGGGACTAGACACCAGTCTGTTGGCCTCTGAAGAGTTTGCTTTGGATGTAAGTCTGGATAGAGTGAAATGATGGATGGTCAGACACTAGGGTGTGGAAAGAAGAGATTCTGATGTTCTCTAGTTACCTGCCTTGGTCTTTTTCCTCTCTCTGTTACACCAGTTTTCACTCTCTCTGCCCCCCTTTCCTTTTCCCCTCTTTCTCTGTCAAAGGGAGCTGAAGAATATTTTTATTGTTTGCTTTATTTGTTGAAGGAAGATTTATGCTCCTTTTACTTCACTTATGCTCCTTTTACCCTCACTTGTGTGAAGTTCTTAGTTACATTTTTTTTCCCTATGGGTCCATGTTCCTCAGCAGAAAAATGGCTCCCTGTCAGCCCAAACCAGCTCCCTTATCGGGAGTAGAACGCGAAGCGTAACAGACTTGAACAATTCTGAGTCCAGGAGGCCTTTCTGTCACTAGGTGGCAGCAAATAGCCCTGAGGAAAGCCATCAAGCCCACACACAGTACCCATGTGGTACCAAAGTGGCCAATTCCAGCGGCCAGAAATGCTACATAATCTGATTAGTATTCAACAGCGCTTTAAGCTCTTGTGTGGGAAGGATTTTAGCTGTTGCTTAGGAGACATTTTATCCGAAGGAAGCAAAAGTGATTCATATACACGCAGCAGTTAGAGAGGAACCTTTGTCAATAATTTTTTTTTTGAACAACCACACCTCCTAGTTAAAACCATTTTTTTGAAGTTATGTTAAATCCCAAAGGACTGTTTTAAAATAGCTCTTACAATTTAATCTTTGAAATGCTCCGTTTCCATTAAGAGGTCCTGCTAAGTTAAGATGTGGAGGGGGTACCTGAGTAGAGCCGACGTGTAGCCACAAGAGAAAGGCCTGAGCTGGCATCCTTGAGTCAGTGAGGAGCTTGTGAGGGCCACAGGGGTAGATGATCCTCAGATGCTTATGTCTGTATCTCACATCATCTCATACCCTTTGTGAGAATTTGCTATCTAAAATAGGCAAGGTTTATAATGTATTAATAATACAACGGATGCTTGATGAGCTATTTAATTTTTGAATATTTAGAGAAGTGGTTCTTAACTAGCTGTGATTTTGCCTCTTAGTGGACATTTGGCAACGTTGAAAGACATTTTTAGTTGGCACATCACGGGGCAGGAGTGGGAAGCTATTGGCATCTAATGGGTAGAGGCCAGGGATGCTGCTAAACATCCCACAATGCACTGGACAGCCCCGACTCCACCCCCTACACACACAACAAAGAATTATCTGACCCAAAATGCTGAGAAGCCCTGATTTAGAGGAATATAGAGGAAATCAGATACACCCCCTTCCCCCTGGGTACCAGAACCTTAACCATAGCTATTATTTTGAGGTTACCATGTGCCAAGCACGAAGGGCTTTATTGATATAACTCACCTCATTTCCCACAGAAACTCATCTTCTGGTCCCTGTTTTTACAAATGAAATCAAGGCTGATAGAGCTTAGATTAATCCTTGCCCAGGATTAATCTGCTGATAGCTGGTAGAGCTGGGGTTCGAACCCAGGCTACCTGGCTCTAGGATTCTCATGCTTAACCCTTACACAAATGGCCTGTCAAGTACAGGACACTCATATTCTGTAACAATAAACAAACTCAGGTCTTTGAAGGAAAGCCCCTGAAACCCAGTCCCCCTAAAACCAAGTTCCTCTGCTGAGTTATGATTAACCTCTCTATCCAAAACATTATTCTGTTTCTTGTCCAACACCTGTTCCCCTCAAGATTGAGGAGTATCAAAGAAAAGGGGGGACTGAAACCGAGCAGGACCCTGTGGAGCCCTCCTGGACACCAAAGCCTTTCCATGTCCCCCATTTTTTGTTTGTAGAAAAAAAGCATCAGACATTCCCTGAGTTCCAAAGGGCAGATTCAAACAGTTACCAATTAGGGGAGTGACTGAACGCAGAGAGAGAGCAGTAGTGCAGAGATGGGGGCTGGTCCTGGTTCCTCTTCAGGGGACGTGCATGGCAATCTGATGCGTATCTCTGAGTTCTTCTATGGGAACTAAGGCTCCCACCCTGGTGGAGGAGGTCACTTCAGGCTGAGCACAAGCACACGGACCCCAGACTGGTTGGAACCAGAAGGCTGATGAATGAGATTCCCAGAACACCACCCAGTTACCTCATCACCAACCAATCAGAGGAGGGTTACATACTCTGCAGCCCTCCCCCCAAATTTTGCCTATAAAAACGTCTTCCCTGAAACCCATCAGGGAGCTCGGGTCTTTTGAGCCTAAGCTGCCCTATTCTCTTTGCTCAGCCCTGCAATAAACTTTGCTCTGCTCCAAACTTAGACGTTTTGGTCGTTTGGTCTCACTGTGCATCAGGCATGTGAACTTGAGTTCGAGAACACCCCCTCTCTGAGGGTACGATTTATTTCCCTGCAGAACTGGTCATTATGTAGTCTACCTGTACATCTGGACTTTCTGTTATTGGTAACTGATTGTGAAGACAGAGACTGTGAAGAACAGAGAAGGTGCTGAATAAAGGCTCTTTAATGAATGAAGGAAAGGCTGGATGGATGGATAGAGACTGGCCAGCCCGCTCTAAACAGTGCGGCTTCCTGTTCTGGCCCCTTTAATGAACCTGGCTCATCTGAGCTACTCTGACACCCATGTTTGCAAACCTTCTTGATGGATAACCTAGCTAAGACTGGAGGGGTTCACAGTGCCGTTCCCTCTAGGATGTGATTTTCTGTATTTGCTCTCTGGCCGCTTGAGCTGAGACCAACCAACCAGAGGTGCCTACGGCCTGCTCTAGACCTCTCCCAGGCACAGAAGATGAAGGGGGAGAAAACACAATGTCTGAAGTGGAGGAGCTTGGGCTCAGATATTTATATGTATGTGTTGGCGGGGAGGGTTTGAGGAAAGGGGAGAAGAGGGCAGCCTGGAAGGGAGAAAGCTGCAGAAAAAATGAACAGGAATGAAGCAGCATGGTTTGCTTGTCTCTGTAAGAACACAGAAGAGCTGGGCTTTCTTTAAAAGCCAAGAACAGCTTGGGTCTCTGAGGAGCGCTGAGTCTGGTGTGGCTTATACCTCAGCTAAGGTAGAATGTCAGCTCCAAGATATGAGATCCATGAGAAAGTCATCTTTTCTGACTCACCCACCCTTGTATCCCTGCACCTACAACTATATTGAATGAATGAGTGAGTGAATGAATGAATGGATAGAGTTGAAACCAGAGTGATCAGAGAGGAGGTGCTGATTTCCTCTGTAATCAAGGGAACTTGAGTCTCAGGACCAGGCCAGCTTACATACGGATTAAGGTGAGAGGGCCATTGGATTCAGTTACAACACTTCTGAGGAAATGCTCGACTCCTAAGCTGGCCCTGGTGGACTTTTTACTTTATAGGATCCCACTGTCTGCAGTATGGTCTGCAGGTAAGAGAACAAAGGATGCAGGCATTCCTGTGGCCGTAGCCCTGCCCCTGACCTCGCCTCCCTTCCAAATCCTGGTGGGGGGCATTGAAAGCAGCTGTGTGAGTAGAAGTCCTCATGTGAGGGTGTGGGTTCTCCCTGCTTCCCTCCCTGACTCCCTCCCAGTACACATCCCTGCCAACCCCACCCCATCTGCCCTTTCTTCTTCCCTTTTCTAGAAGTATCTAAAGGGATCGGTAGTTCACCTCTCAATAGAAGCCCATGTGTTAAATGTTTACTAAAGGTTCATACATTCATAAACAGCAAAACCTGAACTGACGTAAAGATCATTCAGAATACTCCGTTTCTGTTTTTGTTTTTTTAAGATTAGTATATGGAAGCCCAAAGAGGGAAAGGGACCCAGTCAGAACTCACCCTGGGTCTCTGGACTCCCAGATCGTTAGTGCTTCTATTAGACTGACTTCCAAGTAGTCTTGTGGGCAGGAGAAATGTGGCAGCAGTAAACTAGATAATTTCTCATGAGAATGAATGTTGTAGATCCTGTCCTAGTCCTAGAAGTTATAGTACATCATACAAGAGGAGCGCTTGGACTTACCAGATCCACATTATGAAAGGTGTAAGTGAGAAATTCTGTTAGTCAGAGACAGAGGCAGAATCTAGACTCTAAGCCTGGTGCTCTATTGGCTGCCTCTGTTTGGCCTTCCATAAAATGCATTTGGTATTGTGAATATAGTCCTCTACCTAAGGAAAGCATCTTACATTTATTACCCAAGTAAGATATGGCTACATCTGGTTTTATCCATCATGATATAAAACTGTTATTTCATGCCTGGAGATGCAACATTATGAATTCATAAAATAAAGAAATTCTCTCTAAAAATCCCTTATATCGATAGTCTCAGGTCGTCCCTACCTTGGTAGCACCAGAATTGGTAGAAGAATCAGCCCCATAAATTTTAAAGACTTCCTCAATTGGGATGCTGTTCTGTTAAACAACAACGACAATAACAAAGATGTATTATCATACCATGGCTTTTCTTTTATTACAAAACAAAGCTATTGTAGCTCCCATATATCCAGTACCATGCCTGGAGACCGTGGGCACCAAATAAATGTCTTCTAAACAAATGGATAAATCAGAGTATCCTAACACCAATTATCTATGTGTTATTTTTTCCCCTTAAATAAATGTTTTCACAATACAATATAGAAGTCAACCTTTTTATTAATCTTTAAAAATAAAAATTTAATATTAGTAAATTCTACATATTTAGAAACATTGGTTGAAAAAGTAAAATAAATATTCATTAATATGAAAATGCACATTGTAGATACAAAACCTCCATGTATGCCAATAATGTTCTTTTCCTTACCATTAAGATTCCAGCATAAGACGATAAAATCATTGCTTCTCGTTCTCTGTGGTTTGGATATATGGGTCTACCCCGAAATGGCATTTTCCTAAGGGGGAATATGAATGAATAAGAATGGAGGGTTTATTCTTGTTTTGTTTGACACCTGCTAAGGTTGTGACAATAAGTAATAAGTAATTACCAATGGCTGTGTGCTTTGCTATTCACAAAATTGATATGATTAATCCATCATCAGTAAAGTGTACACTTTGAATTTTGAATCATCCAACAGTGGTGACGAATTTGCCCTCATCTATCCACATTTCCGCAGCTATCAAATCCTGGCGGACTGGCCACTATGGTGGAAAATTGTGGTTTCACCAACCTATATCCTTTCCCCTTCTTGTGGCAGTTTGCTTGGGGGTAACTGCCTTAACCCCCTGTAAGCCTGTAACTTCCAGGGAAGCTGATGACACCCCTAGATTCCAAGGATGGAAAACACACTGTGGCCTAAATTAGCTAGCACCCCCAGATAAGTCAGAGCAAACAGAGCCATTGAGACACAATTCTGTGATTTTTAAAAAGTCCATTCTCCCCTGGCCTGAATGTTGTGATAAAGTGGGCTGAAACTAGGCATAGCGTCCATGCAGAGGAAATAGCCAAGAGGTAGATCCTGATGACCTGGTTTGAGTTTTGAATTAAGCCATGCCTAATGAGGACCTAGCCGTGGACTTTCCAGATACAGAGGCAATAAATCTCTCCTCCCTCTCTCCTTTTTAAAATTTATTTATTTTTTT
Source organism: Globicephala melas (assembly GCF_963455315.2). Taxonomy (NCBI): domain Eukaryota; kingdom Metazoa; phylum Chordata; class Mammalia; order Artiodactyla; family Delphinidae; genus Globicephala; species Globicephala melas. The sequence goes on along the minus strand of NC_083320.1, from coordinate 27,977,639 downwards.
GCTTAAGTCCGTTTAAACCGGATTTTCTGCTTATTACAACTAAATACTGATATAACCATTCAGCACCAGGTGTGTGTTCTAAAGTCACAGAGCAGAAGAAACAGCTGGCCTCCAGGACACGCGGTTCAATCCTGGCCTCATTAGCTGCATGTTCTTCCTAACTGAGTGGGTCTGCTCGGCACACATGGGAGAAGATGCCAGTAATCCCGGCAAGGATTCAAACTGTGGTGATTCAAGCCGCTCAGCTCAGGTGCACATCTGGTTAAATGCTTAAGAAGTTGCGTTTAATAGTTCTTAGGAAAAGATTGCAGCCTTACCCACAGAACTGATCTTTTTTTTAAAAAAGTCAAGGCATGTACACAATAAAGCACAGTTTTATTTCTAAGGCAGAACGTTCTATGCAAGAAAGATCTGCATCAGACAGAAACCAACTCACAGAGATGCAAAATATGTAAGCATGTATATGACTTCCTCGAATCGACAACTGTCAGGGTTTCTTCAGGTTTCTAGTTGGAGGGGGATACGTACCCCATAGTATTTTCAAATCTGAGTGCCTTGTGGTGAACTTCCTCTGTCATTACTCACAGTTAAAAAAAAAAGAAAGAAAAAAAACTATTCAACTTACACTTTCTCCCACTTCAGCCAAGTTAAGTCTTCTGAGTGATCCAGCCACTGCAGAGCAACATTGATGGCCAAGTCGTAGTGTGCCTGGAAGCAGGAAGCACAGACAGCAAAGGAATCGGCTGAGACATTGGCCGAAGCACATGCTAGGCACAATGACAATGGCACTGCTAAGCCTATTCTACTCGTTTGTCATGTCCACAAAGGTGACGATCACCAGCTGTGTCCAGTAACCTGATGCTTAGGCAGAAATAACTAGTGTTCTTCAGGCATTACATTTACCTCACACTAGAGCAGTGTGTGTGTGTGTGCGCACATGCGCACACGCGTGCGAGCCAGAAATGATAGATTCATGGAATACTAAACTGGAAATCAGGGAATCTGGGTTCAAATCTAGGTATTGCCAACAACTCATGGTACCATATCCTTGGGTGAGCAATTGCTGTTCTCTGGGCCACAGTTTCCTTGAATTTTAAAATAGAAAAAGGGGAAGATAGATAGAGGAAGAGGGACACAGAGAACAATTTCTAATTCTGTGGAACATCAGAACTGAGTGCCCAGGGTCACAGGGGAGGTGGTGTGTCCATCTGAGGAGCTGGGGGAATCCCGGGAGGCTTCAGAGAGGAGGCATCAGTGGAGCTGGGGCTTGAGGAATGAGGAGAATGTCTACAGGTGGAGAAGCACCTCCCAGGAGGAGGGTCCAGCAGAAGCAGAGAACTGGAGGTAGACCAAGTGACTTTCTAAGAGTCTTAAATGCAGTAAAAAGCTGAGGACCAATTCCATGTTCATTCCTATCCTCCCCACTACCTTTTCCTGATAATTTCTAAGTGTCTTTGCCATTTGTCTATCAAAACATTCCTTTTCTCCTCCCCACCTCCAGCCCCAGTAAAAGGAAGGTCAGTTTTGTTTCTGTGTTTGTAGATGCGTTCCAAGGCTCTATGTAACTCTAACATTGTGTAAACAATGTAATTATAACAATGTAATTATTTCTTTCAGGGACTGACCCAAAGTGAAAAGGAAGGAAGGAAGGAAGGGAGGGAGGGAGGGAGGAAAGAAAGAAAGAAAGAAAGAAAGAAAGAAAGAAAGAAAGAAAGAAAGAAAGAAAGAAGAAAGAAAAGAAAGAAGGAAGGAAGGAAAGAGAAGGAAAGAAAGGAGGAAGGAAAGGAGGAAAGAAAGAAAGAAAGGAGGAAAGAAAGAAGGAAGGTAGGAAGGAAGGAAGGAAGGACCATGCTTACTTGTTGAAACCTAGTACAAAGATTGATGCCTGGACCAGCAGCACTGACATCACCTGTTTGTTCATTAGAAATGCAAATTTCCAACCCCACCCCTGAACTCCTTAATCAAAACGGTCTTGTAATAAGACCTCATTAAAGTTTGAGAAGCACTTATCTAATTGATTTAATTTCTCCATTTAATACGTGCACAGAGAAGTAGTTTAGAACACCAAGCCTTAACTGCTCATTCAGCTCCAGAGAAATCAGCCAGGGAAGGGGAGGGGGCGGGGAGGGACAGGTAATTTCTTCTTCCTCATTAGTGCAAGAATAGTAAATGGGTAGCATAAAAAGCTGAGGGTCTACTAATCTCTTTTGGATTAGATCTTTACATAGCTTCCTTAATTTATGTGAAGTGAACTTTGATTACATAGTATGAATCTGAGTTTCAACATGTATAATATAATAAAAAAGGATTTTAGGATTATTCAATTATTTGGTTTTCTCCATAAATGGTAAAAAATTATATTTGAGAACTACACGACAGTTAATCTCGTCAACAAGCTTTTAACATCATGTCTGTCACATTTAATCTTGTACTCGTTTTGCTTTTAAATCTTTTCTCTCCTAATAGTAAATAAAGAGCAAAAGTCTCATGACTTTAATTTTCTCATTCTTCTTGCTTTCAGTTTAATGAGTTGAAGAGACCACATGGAGAATCCTAGGTTGAGAAGATGAGGAAGAGGACATTCTGGGGGGATCAAGATTAGCCTTGCTTGCGATAGATATTAGATCCCCGTTCTGTCCCCATAATACACGTATGACACAGATGTGACTCGTGGCAGCATGCCTTTCTTTACCATATCATCTAGAAAGGTGAGTTGCCTTCTTCCTTTGGGGTCAAATTCATTTTCCCGAAGTCTGATGCCAATATAATCTCCCCTTAAAAGCAAGAGAGCAGGATTGAACCAGCGGGAAAGACATGGGAGCACGGTCTGCAGAAGAACATTCCTTCACCATCCCTCCCTCCTCCACCAAATACAAGCGAAGTCACCGATGGCTCTGGTAGCTGAGTTAATATTCATTTTGATTTAAACAGACATTCTGCTACCTTGCAGGTTTAAAGTGTCTAACCATCATGAACAAATCACATTTATTGTAAAATTAAACTCACATAGAACCGAATTTCTAGGAAAGCAGGGAGTATGATAAATCCCCAAGGCAGAACAGATATTACAAAACCGAAAGGATTGAGACCCACTATTTAAAATAAAGATTCCCTTGCTGCCCTTGCTAAATTCAGGCAGGATGTCCAAAGTTGATAACTTCCATATATATGATATTCCATACAGATGTGTTCTTTTGCCTGAAGGCTTTTTGCCCATTAGAATGCAAATACCGTTAGGAGGAGTTATGTGTAAAAACATATTAGTGATTCCACTTTAGTGTATCCTTATCAGATCCTTTCCTAACGGACTTTTAATAAGGGGAGGGTAGAATAAGTGCCCTGGGAGGTGAATAGAAAGGAGTACTACCCTGGGAAAGTCAAGAAGAGGGAATGGATATAGGAAAAAGGACTCTGGGGTCTCCAAGGTCGATCTCACAATGTTACATAAGGACAGTTCTGTTTGTCAAGGTCTTTACCAAACACTTTGGGCAAGTTCCTATGCTGGGGATAAATTTGCTTTAGGGTTCTAAAAGCCCTTCTTCTGAGTCATTAAGCTATTCTAGATTGATAAAAGTTCTTGAAATTTTGCTTTGTAATTCCAAGACACTTTATTTAAAGTAGCCTAAATAGATTCTTTGGGTAAAATTAAACTATATATACATAAAAAATTATATTTATTTCAGTTTTGAAATTACAGTTCTTTCGATGAGATATGTAGAGGAACTGGCATTCCTAATCATGGCTTGTTCTTTATTATGTTGACCTCTAAGCACATGCATGTAAACATGTGTGAATTCATACATAGTTTATTGCAGCATTTCTTTTTTTTTTTTTTTTTGCGGTACGCGGGCCTCTCACTGTTGTGGCCTCTCCCGTTGTGGAGCACAGGCTCCGGACGCACAGGCTCAGCGGCCATGGCTCACGGGCCCAGCCGTTCCGCGGCATGTGGGATCCTCCCAGACCAGGGCACGAATCCGTGTCCCCTGCATCGGCAGGCAGACTCTCAACCACTGCATCACCAGGGAAGCCCCTACTGCAGCATTTCTTAAAGAACTTGTTAAAAGATAATTATCTTAGTAGGCAGAGAAAGGACATTTAATGGAGACTATGATAAGATCTCTAATAAAAGGGTATTATTGTTGTGCCTATAATCATGAAATAGAACATAATAACCTTTTTCTCCTCTTTTTATATGGTCTGTGATTTTCACCAACCTCTTAACAAAGTACCAAGTCAAAGAAAAGCTACCACAGGAGGAAAAAAATTTCCATGGGAAAACTTAATGTTTTCTTTATGTGTTTAAAACAAAGTTCAGAGGGCAGAAAATGGAGATAAATTATTTAATCAATAAGCCTGACAACAGAAGAAGCAGAGTCTGCAATTTAAATGCTGGGCCCTTGGGTACATTTTTCCAGAAATCTCTCCTATATCTTTTACCAGTCGGGCCCTTTCAAAGGCATACCCTGCCCAGCACAGGCTGGGACTGTGGGCTCAGATCTTAGACTCTAGAATGCGAATGCCTCGGATGTGCACGCTGCTGGCAGAAGCATCCTCCCAAGAGGTTCAGCATCCTGCTTTGCACCACATGTGAGGCCTCTTGGGCAGGAGACAGAGGCCAGATCATCCGGCTTTCTCCTATAGCCCAGGAACAGATTCTTCCTTAGGTTTTTACCCCACTGCCAATATCCAGACCATCTATGACATAAACCCCGCCAAATGCTCAGTGCAGTAAATGTAAGTTATTCTCAATCAGACTTACAGGAGTTTTCTCATTTCCTTCTTTAGTAGCCTTCTTTCCATGATTAAAGGCTTATCCAGCTGAGCAGGTATCTGCAGCTACACTGCACCTGTTTTCCTTTGGAAAGACCCAGCCTCTCTGAACCTAGAAGCTACAGCAGCAAATCAGAGAGAATTTGAGTTAGGGATGCTATCACTCCTAATACCAGTCATGGAGTCCTAGGCTCTGGAAGGGATCCGAGAGTGTGCAGGCCTCTTATCCAGCAGGTTCCAGGTCAGAAAGCTGTGTGGAGGCCAGCGCACTGTACCTTGAGTTGATCTGACACCTCTTGTTCCTTCCACACTTTTCCAATATTCATCATTTACTTATTCTTGCCATAACCTTGCAAGTATCGATACAACAGACACAGCTCATGTAATCGTGGATGAGACTAGCTAGACAGAAAAATCCAAGCAAAGATGGCTTGTGATCTGATTATGTTTGAGTTCTGTGTGCATTCAACATAGTGACTCTCCGTGAACCTACCTGGTTCCTGGCTCATGATGGAGGTTTCTATAGAACCCAGGTACAACTTGCTATGGCCAGCAGGTCCCAGTAAGAACGTGTGGTGATGGCAAAGGTGAGGCCATACCTTCAATTCTCAACCCCACATTGAACCAGAAATTGAAGCTCAGGTGATGGGGTCAAAGGGGGCCTGGAGTCACAAAAAGGACTTAATTTTAGAAATCATCACTATTGAATGGAGTGCCCAGGGAGAGGTATAAACGGGATATCAACTTTACCTGCAATGTTTTGTTTCTTAAAAAAGATTTAAAGCAAGTTGTAATGGTTAATTAATTTTATGTGTCAACTTGGCTGGGCTACTGTGCCCAGATATTTGGTCCAACATTATTCTGATTCTTTTTGTGAAGGTGTTTTCTGGATGAGATCAGCATTTAAATCAGTAGACTCTGAGTAAAGCAGATTACTCTCCATTATGTGGGTGGACCTCATCCAATCAGTTGAAGGCCTTAAAAGAACAAAGGCTGACCTTTCCTGAGCAAGAAGGAATTCTGCCAGCAGACTGCCTTCAGACTTGAATTGCAACTCTTTTCTTTTTTCTTTTTTTTTTTTTTTTTTTGCGGTATGCGGGCCTCTCACTGCTGTGGCCTCTCCCGTTGCGGAGCACAGGCTCCGGACACGCAGGCTCAGTAGCCATGGCTCACGGGCCCAGCTGCTCCGCGGCATGTGGGATCTTCCCGGACCGGGGCACGAACCCGTGTCCCCTGCATCAGCAGGCGGACTCTCCACCCCTGTGCCACCAGGGAAGCCCTAGAAACTTTTTTTTAATTGTAACATATAAACATTAAACTTTATTCGATTCAGCTCTCCAACAATAATCGGAGAGGAAACAGGATGCCACTGATTTAAATAAATTCTTCACCGAATTGGTTTAATTATTTTGGACCATTCTTGCTGTGGCTGCATCTGCTAAAGCCTTGGATGGGACGTAAAAATGGGAATAAAGTCAGAGCATTCCATAGGAATGGATTAACTATAAAGAGAGTAATGTTGTGCCCTACGGGAGAATCAGTTGGGAGAGGACACTGCAAGCCAGAAAGGTTGCCTGGTGGCCTAGACAAGGAAGAGTGCTGCACCTGGGGAGGCCAGACGCCAGAATGTGGAGTCCATTCCACTACTGACTGCTGTGGCCATGGCCGTGGCCAAGCCTCCTGGCTCTTCTGCACCCCAGTCTCAGGTGTGATCTAAAATGTGAAGAGCCTGGTTAACAGCACCCAGAGCACCTTTCACCCTAACATTCCACAACTCCATAAAGGCTGGCATGTGTTATCATTCTTCTAACTCAAAAATTTAAAAAACATTTGTTGGTAGAACATCTGTCCTACCTCAGTTCCTTGACTGGGGTGGGGGAGTGGCACTTCCTTAGCTTAGATGACTTTTTTTTTTTTTGTGGTACGCGGGCCTCTCACTGTTGTGGCCTCTCCCATTGTGGAGCACAGGCTCCGGACGCGCAGGCTCAGCGGCCATGGCTCACGGGCCCAGCCGCTCCGCGGCACGTGGGATCTTCCTGGACCGGGACACAAACCCGTGTCCCCTGCATCGGCAGGCGGACTCTCAACCACTGCGCCACCAGGGAAGCCCAAGATTCCTTTTTAAAAAGCAAAAGATTTAGCGTTTGCTCTAACCTATTCTTGTTTTGTAATTCTGAACCAGTCTTTTGAATTTCAGAAACACCAATTATAAAATGTGAGTCTCTTGGTTGTTGGGACAGCTTCCTCTTAGACCCATTCTTCCTCCCCCTTACCACTCAATGTGGCATAATATGCAAAGATTTTTTTTTTTCCGGCCATACCACACGGCTTGCGGGATCTTAGTTCCCTGACCAGCGAATGAACCCGCACCCTCAGCAGTGAAAGCACAGAGTCCTAACCACGGGACCGCCAGGGAATTCTCATAAAGATTTTTAAAATATGAGCATCTTCCATTCCCACTAGGCTGGAGGTTAGGAGACCCTGTTGAGGCTACCTTGGACGAGTTCATTTTCCTCTCTGTGTTTTCGTGTTTCCTCCTCTGTAAAAAAAAGCACTGAATGATTGAAGAGGTTTCTGCCAGCTGTCCAGTTCAGTGACTTCCATGCATTGAGTCTCTGTGCCTGGTTGAAAGAGGACCATTTGCACAGACTCTGTTCAGCTTAGATTTGAATTCAGCCAGTTGCCCCTCTTTTCTGTCTATAGAATTTTAATGAAAACAAGACTCTGGCTGGAAATACACATAAAAGAGCTGCTGGAAAGATGTCAGCTGCCTCATGCATTAGCTGTTTCATAGAAACCAACCCCCCCCAGAAGTCACAGCCCCCATTTTCTATAGGAATATCATGCCCTGAAGAAAATCTGTACACTCCCTGCAGGTCCCCGCTCTGCACCCCGGCATCTATGGTACAGGTCCTTCAGACCGTGTTCTATTAACAGATTCCCCTTTCAGAATCTCTCACCAACCGAGTGATCGCAATGCTTCTGTTCTCTCCGTGCTTCTGGAGGCGTGCTTGAGCATCCACTGGGCTGGGGCTCACAGGCATCCGGAAAATAGATGCTTTTTTTTTTGGTTGCTAGGAAACGGTGACTGAATGAAAATAGTTTGTTTTTTAAATACACCCACACTCCCTGAAGGGGGAGAAAAAGTCATACATTTGGGACAGGAGTATGATCCCGACCTGAAGTTCACAGACCTTTTTTATCTGAGCAGGCTTCAGTTTCCCATCTAAATGATTCATGGAAAGCTGAGAGCGTGTGAGCCGTCCACCTCCCCCAGGGGTTTTTGTAGCGCTCGGCTGCAGACTCAGGAGTCAACTGGCCAAGCGAGGATTTCTGGGGGAGCCAGTGAACCTCGGGCTCCTCACAGGTAGACTGATTCTACTTGGTGACCGTAGACATGGGGCAGGGGAAATCCTGAACAACTGTCACCATTTATCTCCTGCTAAGTGGTCTCCCTGCTCACACACTTAACACTTCCTCCCTTGCTTAAAGCTTGCTGATGATTTCCCATTGCTCTTAGAGTAAGATCTAAACTCCTAACCGTGGCCTGTGAGTGAGTGTCCTCTATGCCCTTGGACAGGGGCAGACTGTCGCTCTGCCCCATCTAGTCCTGGGTGTCTGTTATCATTACCACTTAACTCTCTTTTCCACCCCTCTCCACCATCCAAGTCTCTCATCTACCTGATATCTCAGGTGTTCTATGAGTGACAGTAACACTCTAGATTTGGATTTTTATAGGCTAGCTGTTCACTCCATATTGAATTTATATTGTACTCAGAACGTTCCAGGTTTTGTGAGCTTGAAGTTTATACAATTTGGGGACGCTTTTTAAGACAAGGAATGCAAAAATGTGAATACAAGATTGAATGTTTATTTAGGACTATTAATCACCACAAGTTACACATTTGAAAGAGGTAACAAATACCACAAACATTAAAAATAAAGAAAAAACTCAGTATTAATATTATCTTTATTAGCTCACCAACATACCCTAAAATCTTTTTTTCTTGCATACTCTTTGATTACCTCTTGAGGTGACAAAGATTTTGTAATAATTATTTTCTATAGAGAGATTGGAAAGAAAATTGTCTTTCCTCTAGTGTAGTTGTTTACAACTTATTTGAAATTATAAAGTATTAGAATAGACTAAAAGTTCTTTTTCAGCTTATTGATTCCATGTTGGTAATGTCTCCTTCATTACGTTTTCCACAATTTCCTTCTCAGGAGATGCTCCTTCCTCAGGGCAACTCCTGGAAGACTTTAGCCTTGACCTTGCTAGGCTTCTTCACCCCTGCCCTCCCCCTCCCCTCAACCCCACACCCACACCCACCTCCATCCCCCCCACCAGCTGAGGTTGCTGAAGCTTGTCCAACTCAGCCAAGTACTCGTCAACTTCAGTGTTCCCCTCCCCAGCTCTGATCCTTGGAGACAGAGAGAAGGTTCGGGTGCTCAGTGGTCCGTCAGGGGCTGCTTGTTGCCCAGACTCATTGGTGGGACTTCCCTGGTGGCACAGTGGTTAAGAATCTGCCTGCCAATGCACGGGACACACATTCGATCCCTGGCCCAGGATGATTCCACATGCCGCGAAGCAACTAAACCTGTGAGCCACAACTACTGCGCCCTCGTGCCACAACTACTGAAGCTCACGTGCCTAGAGCCCGTGCTCTGCAACAAGAGAAGCCACCGCAATGAGAAACCCAGACACTGCAGTGAAGAGTAGCCCCTGCTCGCTGCAACTAGAGAAAGCCCGTGCACAGCAACAAAGACCCAACGCAGCCAAAAATAAAGAGATAAAATAAATAATAATTTTAAAAAGCCCAGACATTCTTTACTTCTAAAAAAAAAAAGACTCATTGGTGAAGGCAATGCTAGCAGTGTGCCTGTCCTGCCACAGTGCCAGGACCACCTGCCGGGCACAGAGGGTGACCTCTGGCTGGGGCCAGCCTGCTGCCTCCTCCTCGCAACCCCCATGGAGGACACATTCAGCCTTGGAAGAACCCAGGAAAATGTGAGACCCTCCACCTTGGCTGCTTTAGCTTTGGGAGAAAACCCACCTCTCAAACTTCTTCATCTCAGGACATTAAAATCAAAACAAAACCACTCTTACACCTCAGTGAGGAAATTCTCTGTTCTCATGGCATGTCCTTGAGGCAGGTGTAAAAATAGTATCCATGTTTTATACATAAGGAAACCACGGATGGAAAGGGGGATGGTTTGCTGGGGGAAGTCATTTTATCAGCTCTGACTTCCCAAGCACTGCATCTTCACTAGACATTTTTTTTTTCTTCACTAGACATTTTAATGTCTTCTTTAAACTTTCTAAAATCCCTAAAATAGTCATGATAGCTGCATGTAATATATTGACTTGATACCGTGGAAATGGAATTACATTTTCACAGAATGTTGGTATGAATTTTTTGTCTTCATCAAAATGTATATTTAAATTACTGAAGAATAATACTACTACATAGTATGATAATGGAATAGTAACTCTGTCATTTGGGGTAAATTACTTAACTTCTGCACTTTATTTCTCTGTTCTTTAAAGCACAGGGAGAATCTACCTCACAGGTTGTTCCAAACATTAGAAAAACTTTCTATATATAAAATATATTTTGACCTGAGACACTTACAGGTCTTTCACAGATGGTAGTCGTTAATATCGTAATGTTTGCATCTTAATTGTATTTATTCATCCTTTGCTCTTTAAAAGTACTCTCTTAGTGGTTTATGTTGAATCTCCTTATTTCAGTGGTAAGCTCCTACAGTGTAAACATCGTGTTTTCTATCAATATCTTTGTGCTTCTCAAATAAGATGCATAATAACGCTTTGTGCTTATCATGCATTCACTAAACATTATCTGGAATGGGAAATTGTTTTATGTTCTGAAGGTAATGAGAACTCTGAACACATTTAACAGATAAAATCTCTGCTCTCATTTTTAGGAATGTTCTTGCCCTTATTGGTTGAACAATTAGGGGTCAGCAGGGGTTGACCAGATGGTAGTGTTTTTAGCATTTGCATTTGGTAGGGGGAAAAAACCCTGCGTGCACACATAGATAGTGTATGGTAAGCCAGCATATGTGAGCATAGCTCACAGGTTTTACACGAAAAAAAAAAAAAGAAAAGGCACTTTCCTGGTGGTCGGTCCAGTGGCTAAGGCACTGCGCTCCCAAAGCAGGGGGCCTGGGTTAGGGAACAAGATCCTACACGCTGCAACTAAGAGTCCGCATGCCTCCACTAAGAAGAGTTCGCATGCCACAACTACAGATCCCACATGCTGCAACGAAGCTCCAACGTGCTGCAACTAAGACCCGGTGCAGCCAAATAAATAAAATAAATAAATAAGATGAGATTTAGTAATCCTCTCTGTGAACACAAGAGACCAGACATTGAAGGGTAACAAAGCTATGACTATGCTCACCCTAGGATTTTGACAAGTCTGAGCATATCTGGGCAAGTCTGGAGGACCAGGGATTGCAGAGTTAGACCAAGATTCTATTTGCATCAGTGGTTCTCAACATTGGCTGTACTTTAGAATCACCTGAGGTGCCTCTAAAACTCCCCAGAACAATTAACTCAGAATCTTTGAGAGTAGAACTCAGCCATCCATATTCTTTACATTTCTCCAGGGGTTCCTGTAATATGCAGATGAGGTTGGGAAACACATGTGAAAGACCTAGGAACATCCTAGGTAATGCTCCATTATTGCAGTTACACTAACCTTCAATCTGAGGGAAACTTTTTTTTTTTTTTTGCGGTATGCGGGCCTCTCACTGTTGTGGCCTCTCCTGTTGCGGAGCACAGGCTCCGGACGCGCAGGCTCAGCGGCCATGGCTCACGGGCCCAGCCACTACGCGGCATGTGGGATCTTCCCGGACCGGGGCACGAACCCGTGTCCCCTGCATTGGCAGACGGACTCTCAACCACTGCACCACCAGGGAAGCCCTGGTTAGTGTTTTAAACAGCCTTCTTCCTCTACGACTTTGTTATAATTCCCTGTGTTTGAGGGCAATCTGAGGAGCCCCGTGATTATCCATGTGTACTCACAAACGACCCCTCTCCTCTTTTTGGATGGTTCTGCAGAATCCTTGAGCAAAGCCTGAGTATTTTTACTTGATCCAGGGTGTGAATTCTTTCTCTGAGTCTCCTCCACCTCTGGAGCAATTAAATGCCAGAATCCTGGGCGAATATGCTCAGAAAATCCTAGATACATGTGAATTTGCCGCAGGTACACAATTTAGATTTTCTCTGTGATTCGTTTCAAAAAGTAGAGCTTTTAGGTAAGTAAATAAGATTTGGGGAGAATATTCAAAGTAGTTAATTTAATTTTTTTACGTTTCTTTTTAAGAGTGAGTAGTTAAAATGATACAACTAATTCTCATATACACCTTGTTAAAAACTCAAATGGTACAGAGGTATACTGAATCAATGTGTGGGGACGTCCCTCCATTTCCCCCAGTAATCTTTTTTCTCTAGTTGTAAGTGCTATCACATCACTCAAGACACTACACTAAACATTTACATACACAGGTAAATACAGAAACACTTGTTTATTTTAATATAATTGGATTATACTGATATTTTTTGCAGTTCTCCCGCCTTCTTAAAATATGTCTTAGAAAGCTCTCTTTATTAGGATATATAAACATATCTCATTCTTTTTAACTGTGGTGTATATTTCACAGTAAAACTACACTGTCATACATTCACTTGTTCCTCTACTGAGAGACATTTAGGATATTTCTAATTGTTTGCTACAATAAGCAATTTCGCAGTGACAGTTTTCTAAAAATACATATTTAACTTTGTGAATAAGCATGTCCTTAAGAGAGATCTTTCAGAGTGGAATTGTTGAATTAAGGGACAGGTGCATTTAAATATTGACAGAAGCTGATAGAATGGCTGTCTCCATTTACTTTCCCCCTAACATTGTGTGGAGTCATCAGTCTCACTGTCAGCTGAGTCTCCCTGTATGATGGGGCATCACCAGGATTTTGTGTGAGCAGACAAAGAGAGATTTTGGAAAATTTTCCAGAGTACATTGGACCCCTCAGCTATTGAAAGCAGTCCTTCAATTCCTGGGTTGTAGAGTTTGCTCCAGTAGGTGATGGAGGACAGGATTTGTACGCTTGTGGTTTCTGAAGTAAGCATTTCTTTTCATGTCTGTGAGGTTTCTTTCATAATGCTATGCTTTATTAATAAAACTTTCCAAGCACATTTCCTCCCCTCTGCAGCAGTTTGTGTTCTAAGTGTGGTTACAGCTGTCAGTAGGTCAGTTGTAATTATCTGATCTGGATTGCAACCCTGTCTCTCCTCCTAAACGACTCAGCGGGGAGAAGCCAAAACCATTTTTTAACCCTAAAAATCATTCCCTTTGGCTTTTCCAGAGCTTACGTAGGAAGAGAGACCTACTAAACTCTTAGCTTCTCTCCAGTGAATAGCTTCATTTATTGTTCAGTGGTTAAGGAATAACACTGATAGCTGGTATTCTGTGCTGTAACCCCCTCTAATCACACTGTGCTCTCTTGTCCCTGCAATAGTCCCAGCTCTCAACTTTGCAGGACCCTCCAGGCCTATCTTGAGCCAGGGAATTAAAATGCCATAGTTGTCTTTTTTTTTTAGTTTATTTTATTGAGGTACAGTCGATTTACAATGTTGTGTTCATTTCTGCTGTACAGCGAAGAGATTCTGTTACACATAAATATACATTATTTTTCATATTCTTTTCCATTATGGTTTATCCCAGGATACTGAATATAGTTCCCTATAGGACCTTGTTGCTTATCCATTCTGTATATAAGAGTTTGCATCTGCTAACCCCGAAATCCCACTCCTTCCCTCCCCCACCTCCCTCCCCCTTGGCAACCACAAGTCGTTCTCTATGTCTGTGAGTCTGTTTCGTAGATAAGTTCATTTTTGTCATATTTTAGATTCCACATATAAGTGATATCATATGGTATTTGTCTTTCTCTGTCTGACTTACTTCACTTAGTATGATAATCTCTGGGCCCATCCATGTTGCTGCAAATGAAAATGCCATAGTTTTATGACACTTTATGGCTCCTATGACAATAAATTATCTGTAGTGGGGGAAAAAGCTGTGGAAAATTAATATGTGTTCTCCATATTACATGAAGTGGAGTGGTAATGGGTGGGGGGAGAAGAAGGCTGTAAAAATATTTGGATTTTAGATGTATTTTAGATCAGAAGTAGAAAGAAGAATGAAGCAGAAAGTATAACAACAATTTAAGAGGATTAACCAGAGGACATCATCTTGTTGAGCACTCGCTAGCTGCAGCATTTGCTTATTTCTAATCCCCATGACAACTCTATGAAGTAATGTCATTTCTTCGTCTGAAGATGTGGAGACTGAGGCTCAAAGTAGCTACATGACATGGCCAGAGGCTCATGAATAATAAGCAATTTTGCAGGATTTAAATCTATGTTCGCCTTGTTTCAGAATCTTTGCTGTTCTCACCATAGTACAGTTTGCTCCAGTCAAATGTGAATTTCAGTTAGAGTAAATAATTTTTTTTAGAATAAGTATGTCCCATATATTCCACAGGGTTATACTTATACTATAAAATTATTCATCATTTATCTGAAATTTAACTAGACAGACTGTATTTTTTTTGTTGTTGTTTGTTTGTTTTTTGTTTTTTTCGGTACGCGGGCCTCTCACTGTTGTGGCCTCTCCCGTTGCGGAGCACAGGCTCCGGACGCACAGGCCCAGCAGCCATGGCTCACGGGCCCAGCCGCTTCACGGCATGTGGGATCTTCCCGGACCGGGGCACGAACCCGCGTCCCCTGCATGGGCAGGCGGACTCTCAACCACTGAGCCACCAGGGAAGCCCCAGACTGTATTTTTATTTATTAAATCTGGCAACAGAAGACTCCCTAACCTACTAGAGCCAAGAGCAGGGGTGGAGGAGAGGAAAAGGTGAAAATCTCTCTCCCTCTTACCATTGTTCGTTTCCTTGTTTCTGGGTTCTCTTTATAGCTCTTTCCCTGCTTCTCTCAAGGCAGCATGACCCACACCTGGTGATATTCTCACATATGCCCTAGATTTTGATAGTAGTTTCTAGAGAGAATGTGACTGTTTTTGATGACCTGTGTCCTAAATCAATGGGCCAATTTGGACACCAAGGTTAAAGATTGCCAATCTTGTTTTACATAATGCAAAGAAGATGTTCCTTAGTTTTAAAGTTGTCAGATGTTAGCTTGGAAGATACAAAAATTATTCTAAAGGAAGGATATGCAAGGTGGTGGGGAGGCAATCGTGCCCAACCGTGATTAGATATAGAATTTGTTCTGCCGGGGTTGTAAATCAGCCAAAACTTGCTACCTCATAACAAGCACTGTTTGGTTCTCTGCAGAATTCAAAGATAACCTCCTATTCTTGAGGATAAGATAAAGGCACTAATAGAGAAATATGTTTGGAGATGGTGCTTTTACAAAGTTTGAGAACATCTGTAAAGCAACTATACTCCAATAAAAATTAAGAAAAGAAAAAAAGGGCTTCCCTGGTGGCTCAGTGGTTGAGAGTCCGCCTGCCCATGCAGGGGACGCGGGTTCGTGCCCCGGTCCGGGAAGATCCCACATGCCGTGAAGCGGCTGGGCCCGTGAGCCATGGCCGCTGGGCCTGCGCGTCCGGAGCCTGTGCTCCGCAACGGGAGAGGCCACAACAGTGAGAGGCCCACGTACCACAAAAAAAAAAAAAAAAGTTTGAGGACATCTGTGGACACCCAGCTGTATGCCACTGGCACACCATCAAGACTGGGACATTTTAAAATGGCGGCTCTGGATGTATAGAAGTGGTGATGCCACAGACTCACGGGGTCAGGCCAGGAATGTCATATGGGTGTCAAACAGAGCTGTTATGGAAGGTGTTCCTCTTTAGCATTCACCTCTGCATAAAAGAAACCTCTGTGATTGCCTGGCCAGGTTTATTTCTGGCTGCTCTTAGCCTGGTAGCACCCAAGGTCCAGGAGGGCCCAGGGACTCTGCATCTACTCGCTGTAACTCAGGGGTGATTGGGAGTGTTGCTGTAGCCTTGTCTAGCTTGGTGGAGTGGGGCACTGGGTGCCCAGACACCCTGCCAGTGCTGAGAATGTTCTTCAGCGTGGGATTTGTTAGAGTAAATGACTGGACACGGGCTCTAGGTTTTGAGTGACAATAGTTGCTTAAACAAGTCTTTCTATATAATGAGGAGTCCTATCCCAGTCTATTCCTGCCTCCTCAATTTCTTTTAGAATTTATGCTACATTCTAAAGGCATGTACTGTGCTGAGAAATGCTCTGAAAGGGGGTTCTATGAAGAACGTCATTCAGAAAGATGACAAAGATGACAAATACTGTACTGTAAACTCTTCATCTCGGAATTTGGAATAAATGAACCCACTATGGTAATCAGTATAACATAGTAGTATGCAAGTGACAATCTGAGGGGAAATCCAAAAAAATCAGTGAAAGGCTTTTTTCTCGAACTTTCCTTTTCACTTCTAATTCCTTACTTTCTCTGATTTATTTGATTAAATCCAACTTTTTTGTTACCATATTTGAACAGAGCTTAGTCTCATTCCTTCCAAGGTTCTAACTTAGAGTGAAAAGTTGGTAGGTTCTGTAGATTGTTTTTAAGAGTACTTTCTTAAATTTAATTTTTTTTATGTTAAAGTATAGTTGATTTACAATGTTGTGTTTGTTTCAGGTGTACAGCAAAGTGATTCAGTTATACATATACATATATCCATTCTTTTCAGATTCTTTTCCCATATAGGTTATTAAAGATTATTGAGTAGAGTTTCCTGTGCTATACAGTAGGTCCTTGTTGATTATCTATTTTATATATAGTAGTGTGTGTATGTTAATCCCCAAACTCCTAATTTATCCCTCTCCTGCCTCCTTTCCCCTTTGGTAACCATAAATTTGTTATTGAAGTCTCTGAGTCTTTCTGTTTTGTAAATAACTTCATTTGTATCATTTTTTTAGATTCCACATATAAACGATATCATATGATATTTGTCTTTCTCTGTCTGACTTAATTTAGTATGATAATCTCTAGGTCAATCCATGTTGCTGCAAATGGGATATATCCAGAGAAAACCATAATTGGAAAAGATATTGATACATGCAACCTAATGTTCACTACAGTACTATTTACAATTACCAAGACATGGAAGCAACATGAATGTCCATCAACAGAGGAATGGATGAAGAACATGTGGTACATATATACAATGGAATATTACTTAGCCATAAAAATGAGAGTACTTTTATTTGTCTTTTGGAGAGAGAAATGGATGCAGCTTAGTGATGAACCCAAACCCTGGAATAACAGAGATTTGAATTATCATCCTAGGTTTACCCTTTACCACTGCAGGGCAGGAGGTAGAGCTCAACTGATTGCTATGTTTATTCAGAGCATAAAAGTGCCAACTGGGGATTTTTATGGAAGTTTCATCACATAGGCATGATTGAACATTAACTGAATTTCCAGCCTCTCTTCAGAGAACTGGGTGGGTGGGTGGAGGTGAAAGTTTCAAGCTTCTAATCATGGCTTGGTCTTTCTGATGACCAGTCCCATCCAGCAGCCCACCAAGAGTCACCTCATTAGAACAAAATACATTCCTGTTATCCAGGAAATTCCAAGGGATTTAGGAGCTT
Source organism: Globicephala melas (assembly GCF_963455315.2). Lineage (NCBI taxonomy): Eukaryota > Metazoa > Chordata > Mammalia > Artiodactyla > Delphinidae > Globicephala > Globicephala melas. Next base: position 27,960,203 of record NC_083320.1, on the reverse strand, counting down.
CGTGTCAGGATGCAGGGTCAAAGACCCATATTAGAATAAAAGATGCTCCTGGTGTATCTATTTAGGAAATTACAAGGGTTTTAGGAGCTCTGTGCCAGGAACTGGGAGCAGAGATGAATATATACATTTTCTATTATCTCACAGCAACAAAGGCTAAGCTATGAGAGTTGGTGCCAGGCTGCATCTGCCCAGAGGAAGGGGTGTCTTCTCCTAATTCACTCAGAGGTGCCTATGGGCTAGTGATAGTCCTAGAGAGGACAGAAGATTAACTTATTTGGGGCAGTAACTGTGCTGTGGTTCCAGAATTCTTTCCTCTCAGAAAAGTATTCTGGACAGTCTACCTCTAAGATAGGGCTTTTTAGGTCCCAACTTCTGTTAGAGATCTTCCTAAGTAGTAAACATTCATGGAGTATTTCCAGTCAACAGAAAGCTAGGAGATCAGAAGTTCTGTAAAATGAAAAAGGAATTATAATATCTGTCTTTTTACTTCCAGGATGCTTACCTAAATGTTTCTTATCATCATTTTTTTTTCAGCGGACATATAGGATTCTAATGTCGCTAAGCCTTTCCTAATTGTCTCCGAATTCTTTAAATTAAATATAACAAATGTTGCATATTTAAAATATGCTTATCAGCCTGTTCTTCAATTAAGTTTGTAATGATTTCATTCCCTTTGTTGCGGCAAGAATGGCCATGTTGTCACCCTAAAAATATGGGACCTGGAGTCAAACTACCCGGGTTTGAATCCCATCTTTGCCACTTACCATCTGTGGCAGGTTACATTTTCCCAGATGGACACACAGTCCTCCTGTTCCTCTTGCTCTTCTTCTTTTATTTTTTTTTCCCTTATAAATTTATTTATTTTTGGCTGTGTTGGGTCTTGTTGCTGCGCCCGGGCTTTCTCTAGTTGCGGAGAGCAGGGGCAACTCTTCATTGCGGTGCACAGGCTTCTCATTGCAGTGGCTTCTCTTGTTGCGGAGCACCGGCTCTAGGTGCACAGGCTTCAGTAGTTGTGGCACGCGGGCTCAGTAGTTGTGGCTCACGGACTCTAGAGCCCAGGCTCAGTAGTTGTAGCACACGGGCTTAGTTGCTCCATGGCATGTGGGATCTTCCCAGACCAGGGCTCGAACCTGTGTCCCCTGCTTTGGCAGGTGGATTCTTAACCACTGCGCCACCAGGGAAGCCCCCTTATGCTCTTCTTATAAGGGGATATTGACTCCACTTTTATCAAGGTAGGGGGCAGATTTATCCACTTGAATCTGGACAGGTCTCTAATTGTCATAGAAGTAAAACTATGTGACTTTCAAGACTAGGTCTTAAAAGGCATATGTGGACCATTACACAGCAACACAAGGAACTAACAATTGATACATGCACAAGTGGATGGATCTGAAGGGCATTATGTGTAGTGAAAAAAAAGCCAATCTTAAAAGGTTATGTACTGTGCGATTCCATTTATGTAACATTCTTGAAATGATAAAGCTATAGAGTTGAAGAACAGGTGTGCTGTTGCCAAGGGACAGGTATCAGGGTGGGGAGGAGTGGGCGTGACTATAAAGAAATAGCACAAGGGAGTTCCTGGATGGAACAGTTTTGTATGTTGATTGTGGTGGCAATTACATGCATCTTAACGTGAAATCGAATTGCACAGAACACAGGCGCAGGCACACACATACACAAATAAGGGCATGTAATAACTGGTAAAATGGAGTAAGTTCACAGTCTAGTTAATTGTATGGTTAATTTCCTGGTTATGATATTGGCCTACAGTTACAGAAGATCACTACTGGGGGAAGCTGAGTGATGGGTTCATGGGACTCTATTACTATATTTGCAACTTCCTGTTAGTCTATAATTAACTCAATATAAAAAGTTTTTTTTTGTTTGTTATTTTAGGTCGTACAGGTTTCATTGGTCCTTTCAGGATGCTTGTTTTTGGAGCCCAGCTGTGATGCTATAGGTATGTCCAGGCTACATGGAGAGGTTATTGTGGGGTTCTGCATGACAGCCCCATCTGCGGTCCCAGTCAATAGACACATGAGTGGGGAAACAGCCACAGCTGCCATCTGACTGCAACCGCGTGTGAGACCCCAGGTGAGAATCTCTAAATAAGAACTGCCCAGCTGAGCCTAGTCAACCTCTAGCGAGGTAACAGTAAAGTAATATTATTGCTTTAAGCCACTAGGGTTTGAGATAATTCATTAGGCGACAAAAGATGACCGGAATACCATCAATGTGACCTGGGCACCTCTGTGCCCCAGGTTTTTTATTTACTTATGAAAAAGTAATAGTGCCTGCACGACAGTTTATTGCAAGCACGAAACAAGTAATCGAGTAAAGAATCTAGGGCAGTGCTTAATGAGGTTCATAAATGTTAGCTCCAGTTATTATTACTGTGTATCCAAATTATAACAAAAGGACAAGCAAGATATTAAATAGCCCATTTAGGTCTGGGTCAATTCCAGAATGACACTAAATGACTTGTACCCTCTTATCCCCAGAGATTGAGAGCAAGCCACAAGAACTTGGCAATGGAGTGGCTTCTATCTTGAGCACATCCTGGTATGACCTCTACCCTGTGGTTTGCCTGTGGGGTAAGTGTACATTCTAAAAATAAATAATGGTTCTATTAAGTTACCCCCCTCTACCTCAACCCCAGAGGGAGTAACTTATTTGTTCTATATGGGTTAAAAGTATTTGTGGGTGCTAATCTGCTCCTTGGGACGAAGAACATTCTTTTATGGAAAATGTCTGTTGCTTGAACAACACTTCAGCTAGTTGGAAGCCCACTTTGTAATACACAGCATTAAAAAAGGCCTTCTCGGGCTCCCCTGGTGGCGCAGTGGTTGAGTCCGCCTGCCGATGCAGGGGACACGGGTTCGTGCCCCGGTCCGGGAAGATCCCACATGCTGCGGAGCGGCTGGGCCCGTAAGCCATGGCCGCTGAGCCTCCGCGTCCGGAGCCTGTGCTCCGCAACGGGAGAGGCCACAACAGTGAGAGGCCTGCGTACCGCAAAAACAAAAAAAAGGCCTTCTCCCTTTCCCCAATTTGAGCACAGAGTGTGCTAAATCAAAGCCCTCTTTTCACTGTGCACCATTAAACAAAAAATTATCCTATAATTCCCACCCTACTCCTACCTCCTGACCACACAGTTATTGCACCTTCAGGTCAGGACAGCAGACAACCTTTGGAAGGAAGAATTGACAGAAGGGGAGGCAGAATTGATTCGGAGGAGCATGGTGTCCTGAGGTCACCCCCAAGGAGTCTGAATTTCCCCCCAGAGTTAGTGCCTGGTCGGAAACCAAGGAGGGGCCATTTCACCCAAAAGTGCTGACTACAGCTGCCTGGCAGCGCAGGGATGCACTGCAGCAATAGAAGCCCTTGGGCAGCATCTGGATAAATACTTAGAACTTCAGACTTTGGAAAATGCCGAATCATTAACCCTTAGGTTTTAGTCCTTGCCTGTGATCTGTATGGGTGTTTTTGGAGGTTGCCCTGAAATCTGGATTCACTATGACTAACTCAGCCCAGTCAACCTTGTCTGTAATACTTAATCCCTACACAGAAAGAAAAAACTGAGAGAGGAAAAAAACTTGATGTGTGGGACAGGGGGAGGAGGGTAGGGGTGCTGGGGACACACCCACACCCACACCCACACAGATGATGGAACAGTTTCTGCATCATCAATTTAAACTCTTTATCTGAGTTATCACAAAACACCATTAAAATATAACCTGAGGGCTTCCCTGGTGGCGCAGTGGTTGAGAGTCCGCCTGCGATGCAGGGGACACAGATTCGTGCCCTGGGCCGGGAAGATCCCACATGCCGCGGAGCGGCTGGGCCCGTGAGCCATGGCCACTGAGCCTGCGTGTCCGGAGCCTGTGCTCCGCAACGGGAGAGGCCACAACAGTGAGAGGCCCGCGTAACGCAAAAAAAAAAAAAAAAAAAAAAATATATATATATATATATATATAACCTGAGCTATATTTCCCTGCTGCAGTTGTAACAATGTTGTGATAGCACCTCTCCTGATGTATCGGTGATTAATGGCCTTTATCATTAAGGTTTTCACATCCAAGGTGGCTTTGAATGCAAATGTGCATTTTATCCAGGAGATGTTGGGGAAGATACCATAGAGTTGCCTGAAAACTAGGACAAATATCTCAATAGCTAGAGAATCAAGAACTCCTGCTTTACACATGACCTGTTTTACAAAGTACCACAGCTGGCCCTGACACTCTCCTGACCTCACCACTGGGAGTTCTTAAAAGAATGACAGTGACACCAACCCTAGCTTAAGTATTTGATAAAGCCTATGGGTTCTGAAGTGGAAGAAAGGAAGGAAGTTGAAAACAACAGGTTGGATAGTGAACCTCAGAGAAAGTTTCTATAAATGAAAATTGCCGATGGGGCATAAAGTAAATAACACAAGGGGCGTAAATAATACAAGTAATTCAAGTAAATAATACAAGGGGCATAAAGTAAGTAATACACCTTAAATTGCACCTGTTAGGGATTACTCACAATTCATCATCATCCTCCTCTTTATTTTTTTTAAATTTTTTTTATGAAGGCTTTATTTTATTTATTTATTTATTTTTTGCGGTACGCGGGCCTCTCACTGTTGTGGCCTCTCTCGTTGCGGAGCACAGGCTCCGGACGCACAGGCTCAGCGGCCATGGCTCACAGGCCCAGCCGCTCCGACCAGGGCACGAACCCGTGTCCCCTGCATCGGCAGGCGGACTCTCAACCACTGCGCCACCAGGGAAGCCCAACAGAGACTTTTTAAAATCAAATTCCTATGGCTAGGACCTAGCCTGGCAACTGAAGTATACTTGATAAATAAAAACTCAGAAGACTAGTCATCAGCACTTAATTTTAATTAAAATTGATAGTTTCGATTAAGAACAGGACTAGAATAGTGTTTACAATCAACTTCTGAAAAATCACATATATATAAAGGAAATAAAACAGGTCAGCAGAAGTCCAAGAAAGGTGCAGCTTGTAGTATTGCACGTGGATGAAATATGCTGTTCAGGGTAGCATAATACTTAAGCCACACAAGGCAAGGAGGAGGAGACAAATACAGAGGACAAACCCCTAGTTAGTATTTATTCTGGATTCTTCAGTGAGCTCAGAAATATGTAGTATTTTTGAAACATTCAGCTAGAGCTCTTTACAAGGATTGACTGTGTCTTCAACACCTTTTAGTTACAGCCATGCTTTTCATTCCAAATCATGCACAAGTTTAACGTACAGCTTCTACCTCACATAATGGGACATCTGTTAAATCAAAACCACCCAGTGCCACAGGCCATGAAAAGTGGGAAAGGGAATGAATTTCTACTTTATACAATTTTAGGGAATAGTACTGTGGCTATAGTTTACCCTTTCAAGCACTCTTCATTTTGGTCATTTATATCAGAACATGAAGAAAAGTTGACAGTGAGTACAAATGGACACTAAAAGTAATTCCTAGGCTACTAGTAGAAAGTAAAATAAAATTTAAAAAAAGTCCCCTGCCACGTTCACAAAGGTGGCATAATTGTATGGATAAGAAAAAGGCTGTAAACTTATAGAAAAGATAAACTCTGGCTTCTAAACAAATTACAGAATTGATTTTGCCTTTACTCTTGAGTGTTATAGAGAAAAATGTAAACCAGTGGACCTAGTTACCAAAAACACACATCCTCCAAAGACGAGGGATGACCTTAAAGTTTGGCCTGAGCTAGTTTTGTCTTCAAGTTTTCTCCGAGTTTATCCATGAACTCAAATGTATTCAAGTAGTCAGAACGCTGCACACTAATAGCAGAGGAAAAAGAAAAGAAGGAAATTTAGTTTGTCTTTGATCTGGTGGCAGGTAGAGGAAAAGTCCTAGACATGCTACTTAAAGTAACATTCTATTTATTTCTAGAAGAAAACTGATTAATGTGAACAAGCTATAAGTTTATGGCCGATGACTGCGTTCAAGGTTCAAGGGGCTAACCCAGGTTACAGGCAGTCTGAGCAGAGGCTGGGCCACACACACACTCACAGGAGGTTCCTGGCCATGTAGCTTTGAGGGTGAAACTGCCCCAGAGCTTCATTCAGACTAATGCCTGGGACACTGAAATCATCCCACTTCTTATTCCTCATTCTTAAAAATAATAGAACATATCCAGGTACAGTCATGCTTTTACTCATATCCCCACAAAATGTCACGTCCTCAAAAAAACCTTTAGTAAAAAATTTATTCCTAAGTATTTTATTCTTTTTGATGCTATCATAAATAGAATATTTCAAATATGTTTTTCAAATATTTCAAAAAACATAGTTTTGCTCCCACTGTGAATGTGATGGTTCTTCCATTTCCATTTTTGTTTATTGGTGGTGTAAGGAAAAGCTACTTTGTTGTTGCTTATTTATCTAGTATCCAGCTACCTTAGCCTTTTTTTGTTGAATTGTTTGAATTTTATAGATATATAATTTATAACCTGAAAATAAAGACAATTTCATCACTTCTTTTCACATTAAAAAGAAAAAGAAAAGCTTTAGTGCTATTATTTCTACCTTTGTCTTACTTAAAAAGCAAAAGACAATGGACTGGCTATCTAATCCTGCTAATAGGTGCCTATTCAAATCGGCTTGGAAGTAACACACCCATAGGAACATTTCAAACACTGTATTCTTGCTGGAAATTTAAGATAAGAAAGATGTAGTGATGCGTGTATCCCCATTACTGAGGTATACTGACCCTAACAGAGATCTCTGAGGACACATGGATGGGACACGGGATTAGTGTTAAATTTTAGTATTGTTTCTTGATGTGAGTCATAGTAGCCAACTTTGACTGAGGGAGGAATCCCTGAGCAGCAGCTGATCCAGCTGGGATACAGGCTACCATGTTCTCAAAAAAGTCCTGGGCGATACAGGGGCCCTCAAGTATCTGACTGCTGGTTACAGATACTTAAGGAAGGGACTATGATAAACTGGACATCTTATACCTGCACTGCTTACTTTTCTTACTGTAAATTGAAGAAAATAAAGAGGTAGAATAAAATAGTCTTGGGGGTCCCTTTGTTTCTAAATGCCTATAATTTTCTTGTTAAATTAAGCAGAACCTTGCCACCCACTTGACTGTAACTAGATCAGGGGTGAGCAAACTACAGCTTGGCCCATGAACCCAGTCTGGGCTGCAGCCCAGTTCTGTACACAGGGCTTGATTGGAACACTGCCACACCCATTAGCTTTTGTGTCACCACTGACTGCTTTCCTGCCATGGAGGCAAAGTTTAATAATTGCCGTATGTTCCACAAAGCCTGAAATGTTTATTATCTGACAATTTACAGATGTCTGCTGACTCCTGAACCAGATGACAAATACTAATTCATGCAACTCCAAAAAGCACTTGATATTTTGAGTCCAGTGAGGATAAATGGTAATTTGACCACAGAGCTTAGGGCATCTTATACTTACTTGGGTAAACCTTTAATACAAGCAGCCAAGTCCTTGGTCATGAAGCCAGCCTCAATGGTCTCAATACAGACTTCTTCCAAAACCTTTGCAAAGAAGCTGAGGTCTTTATTGTTATCAAGTTTAGCTCTGTGGGCTAAGCCTCTGGTCCAGGCAAAAATGGAAGCTAAAAGAGAGGGAGAAAAAAAAGGCACACTTCAATCACACTGGTTAGAAATATTCCCAAGTGCCTCAGTTCCCCAAAATAGAACATTTTTTTGTTTGTTTAGGTAACTGACTTCATTGGATGCTATCTGCATGAGCTGTAAGTTTTAGGAAAGTTGGAAACATTTTACCAAATTGAAACTTTTCAAAAAACCTGCACTTTTGTAGAGGAAATGTTTTGGATTTTGTTAGACCTTTAAGAAAGCACATATTCAGGGTAGGAATACATGACGCTTAAGGCATTTATGAATTTGGAAAAGGTCACAATCTCTTCTACCTCTTGTCTATATTGGTCTCTTCTCCTCTTTCCAGGCTATAATCTGTTTTAAAGTGCTATCCCTAAAACCTAGTTAAAAGGATCTAACAATGTGGCTTTAGATTCTTAGCTCCATGTGACATTTCACTGCAGCAGAGGAAAAGGAAAATGCTTGTTGATAACATTCTTCTCTGTAATGAATATTCTCCCACAAACTGGAAAAGCATATACTGTGTGTATTTTAAGAAACATTAAAACAGTTCTTATGAGTAGAGCAAATCAGCTGTTTGGTGATGATTTTATACACAAGGCACTGGGCAGCCAAAGGAACACATCTGAGCCCCTTTGGAGATTTCTACTCTGGTTGGAAATCAATGTAGCAGCAAACAATATCTTACCAATGGGATTGGTGGATGTCTCCTGTCCTTTCTGGTACATTCGGTAGTGACGTGTTACAGTCCCGTGGGCAGCCTCTGCTTCTACTGTCTTGCCATCTGGACAAACCAGCACACTGGTCATCATGCCAAGAGAGCCATAACCTATGAGTGGCAGAACATGAAGTATGGGATTCAACTGCATGAAGAGCACTGGGTCTCCCAGAGATGAGAGAAAATGACTTCGTCTTGACCGGTCTCAGTGAGCAAAATAAACATGAGCACATGGAGTCACCAATAATTCTTCTGCCTTTCAGAAAAGGCTGTGCTTTTACTTCACTTATCTACCTCAGAGGCACCTGCTCCATGATGAAGAACTCATGGTCGGACTGCCTGCATTCCACCCTAGTTCCGTGACTCCCTAACTACTGTGGCTCAGTTTTCTTACCTGTAAAATGGGAATAGTAGAAACACCTATTTCATAGGGTTGCTGTGAGAACGAGATGAATATGCATATGTTCGTGAATATATATGAAAAGAATACATAGTCCTATTCCTTAGACTAGTACCCGCCACAGAGTAAGAGCTCAATATATTACTGTCATGCTTACGTGCAGATACTCTGCTCTTCCAGGAAAATAAAGATTAATGAGTTGTCTCCTGCCATCAAGCTGCTCACAGGCTCATGTGGGACTGGGAAGAGAAAGCTGATTAAAAACAGAATGGGATGGGGCTTCCCTGGTGGCACAGTGGTTAAGAATCCACCTGGCAATGCAGGGGACACGGGTTCAAGCCCTGGTCCAGGAAGATTCCACATGCTGTGGAGCAACTAAGCCCATGTGCCACAACTACTGAGCCTGCGCTCCAGAGCCCGTGAGCCACAACTCCTGAAGCCTGCGCACCTACAGCCTGTGCTCCGCAACAAGAGAAGCCACCGCAATGAGAAGCCTGCACACCGCAACGAAGAGTAGCCCCCGCTTGCCACAGCTAAAGAAAGCCTGCACGCAGCAACAAAGACCCAACGCAGCCAAAAATAAATAAATTTTTAAAAAGCAACAACAAAAAACACAGAATGGGATGGGTCCAAGCACCTCCCACTCGCCCCTGCTCTCTTTCACAGCCTCCCCAGAACGACTCTATTCTGTGGTTTCTTATTCAGAGAACCACATTACAACTTTTAAGTCCATACAACTGATTTTTCTTCTTTTCTTCTTTTTTCTTTTTTTACACTCGAATTCCAAGAACACGTTTCTCCATTTTTGCTACCTCCCAATAACACCTGTGGAGTTAATAATGCAAATTTATAATAGGCTGCTACTTTGTTTGTTTGAGAGTAAGTAAATAAACCCTTTTTAAACTCATCTTTGAGTACAATGGCAATTTCTGTGCTGAATTAGCAGCTCCTTTCCTATCACTGTGTTGGTATGAGGCTTTAGTAGAGTCTCAAATATTCATTGATTGGAGACGTTTAGGGCCATATCCACGGTGAATGTGTCTATCTATTTATATTAGGAGACACTAGTTGGTACCACTGTCAAAACTGAGGACAGGAATAAAATGTTTGGTGTGAGTCTAAAGTAGTTCATGCCTCTAGAGAAGAATGAACGTAAGAACAGCTCGGCTGGGGGCTTCCCTGGTGGCGCAGTGGTTGAGAGTCCGTCTGTCGATGCAGGGGACACGGGTTCGTGACCCGGTCTGGGAGGATCCCACATGCCGCAGAGCGGCTGGGCCCATGAGCCATGGCTGCTGAGCCTGTGCTCCGCAACGAGAGAGGCCACAATAGCGAGAGGCCCGTGTACTGCAAAAAAAAAAAAAAAAAAAAAAAAGAACAGCTTGGCTGCCTTTTAATCTGTTTAGCTACGTTGAGGTCACCTTTATCTACAGGTACTGCTCAGACACAGAGCCTTGGTTCCAGGTATCTTTATCGGTGCACTGCTGGACACTGCAATTCCACATTCCTATTTTGAAATCCTTTGAACCTCCATAACTTGACAATTACATTGGAGATATCCCTCCAGATACCCTCTTCTTTTTTTTTTTTACCCTCTTCTTATTGCCATGAGGACATTTAGAAATGATGGAATCATTTGGGTCCCTTTCTAAGAATTCTGTTTACCAGGAAGCTTTTTTACGCACCACAGAATCACCACAAAGCAACACTCCTTCCTCTGCTGCATTCAATATAAACGATTGTGAGGACGTAAGAGAAACAGAAGGAGGGTAAAGAAGGAGAACTGGGTAACTCATTTATCTGACATAAAAGTTATCTTTAACTAGGCAGATTTACTGATTTTCAAACTGATAGGAGATGATTAACTTTTCATAAGAGAAAGAAAAAGTAGTACTTCCTGGGGAAAAGCAAACATAATTAAAGCTACCACAAATATTCATCGGGGGAAATTCAGTTTACACAGCTACCCTGAGTAACTGAAGTTGGAGGGCAACTTGGTGCTGAGGAAATCAGGGAAGGGAGCAATTTTGCTCATTTGGTCCTTATCTCTGGCATGAAGCTCCTGATTCCTGGAATTTCTATGAAAAGCCCGGGGCTTCTTTGCTCAATTCTGTGTGTTTCAAGCTAAGCAGTAAACACATGTGTCTTACAGGGTGACAGAAGAGCCGTCAAGGCTGGCAAAAGGGGCATGATCTGTAACTGTCTCCAGATGAATGGGCTCTCGGAGGGAGGCCCCTCGCTTAGGAGACAACCCTGGGCCCTCCTTGCCCGAGTCCCCTAGCTTTTCAGGTTCTCATCAAAAGGCAGATAAGGGTGGGGGGTGGTTTTCAGATCGGGCCGCTGGGCTACCATTGGAGGCAGGGAAGCTTCAAGCGGGGAAAGGGCTGAGACATAAGCTATGTCAGCCTCTGAGCCTGGAGCCGGGAGTCTCAAGCCACGAGTTAATTCCTGTGCGTCCCTGCCAGAAGTCGCCTGCCCAGTCTGAGCTTAATCTCCTCATCTGTCAGCTAAGAAGATGGACCTGGACGCCTTGCGGCGTTAACATTTCATGACTTTTAGCAGCAAAGGACTACAGAATCCCCCTTCCTGTACCAGAGAGCTAGCAGGGCACGACCTGTCTGCTGCAGGCCAAGCCCACCTCCACTTGGTTCTCCAGCTCCTTACCTTGGGCCACGGAGTCCGACTGCACATCCCCATCATAGTTTTTACAGGCCCAGATGAAGCCTCCTTCTGATTTCATAGCTTGGGCCACCATGTCGTCGATGAGCCTGTGCTCATACCAGATATTCTGAGCTTCAAACTGAGATTTGTATTGCCTAAGAAACAAGAAAGAAAAGAGCAACAGACAAAGAAAACTGGTTTTGTTGGGATACCATGTGCCTCTCCAAAGGAGTTGGGGTGGGGTTGGAAGCAGCACATTTTAGTTGAAGCAACAAATTTGGGAACCAGACAGACATGGGCTCAAATCTCTGCCCACTCATTTTCTAGTTGTGAAACCCCAATTTCCCCTTCTGTAAGGGTGATTTCATCCACTCTGCAGAGATGTGAGAATTAAACAAGACGGTGGAGTGTTCCAAGTACTACTTTTACAGTTTTCAATACACCACTAATGAGATTCATGAGATTCAGCTTACTCTAAGAATGTAATCGGGGAGAAAAAGACTACTTTACTGCTCAATATCATTCAGGAAACTAGGACAGCTTCTAGGTTTGATATAGATAGATAGTAGAAGGAGGAATTAAAATGTTTCAGGAAAGATACCTAAAATCCTAGCCGTGGCCTGAATGCTCGTATCTAAACGGGAGGGACGCCATCTTAAACGTCAACAAGTGCTCAGGTATTGTTGAACTCAAGGTTGTTATAAATGTAGACTTAAGTTCAAATGACTCCACTAAAGCAGAGTTTTATTTATTTATTTTTAATAAAATCAATCAATTAATTAATTAATTTAAACTTTTTGGCCCACGGCTTATGGGATCTTAACTCCCTGGACCAGGGATTGAACCCATGCCCTAAGCAGTAAAAGCGTGGAGTCCTAACCACTGGACCACCAGGGAATTCCCAAAAGCAGAGTTTTATTTATTTATTTATTTATTTGCTGTACGTGGGCCTCTCACTGTTGTGGCCTCTCCCGTTGCGGAGCACAGGCTCCGGACGCGCAGGCTCAGGGGCCATGGCTCACGGGCCCAGCCGCTCCGCGGCATGTGGGATCTTCCCGGACCGGGGCATGAACCCGTGTCCCCTGCATCGGCAGGCAGACTCTCAACCACTGCGCCACCAGGGAAGCCCCCAAAAGCAGTTTTATATCTTAACAGTGGGCTTCAGAAAGAATGGAAATGGGCCCAAACTCAAACTCACACCCATGAAAAATCAGAACTTTCTATCATTAACAGGGTACCTTTACTCACACATTAAATAACTCTGGCCCTGAAGAAAATAAACATGGGGCCTTTATCTGAGAACACACTTCCCTTCTAAAAGCAATTCAAGAGTTTCGTTTCACTCCTGTTAAATCTCAGTTTTGTCCTTATCTGAATGGGATAGTGATGGTTTTCACTCAATTTGTCCCACAATCAAAGGGATAAGCATACAAATTCTATATTATAAATGCCAGCTTATGTGACAAAAAAGAAAAAGAACTGTAGTTACTTGTCATATATCTCCTGAAAGATGTCTTTAAAACGTCCATCATATTTCTTTAGAATAGTGTTTTTGGTGCTCAGATACAAAGGCCAATTCTTAGACAGAGCCATCAGGAAGGAACTGTGTGCAAAATCTTTGATTGCCTTATCTTGATTGTACATCCCCATGGCAACACCACCACCCTCTGTGGGGGGACAACAATGAGGGAAAAAAGAAAGGTAAACAGGGTATAGTTGTAACAAGTCTATATACACCCACCACCCCCAAAACACCCAATTCCCAGCTCTCATGTCTGAGTCCAGGCTTCAAACTTCAATATTCCATGAGTTCTTGAGACACATAATCAGAGGAAAGTCAGTTCTAGGTAAGGACATTCTAACTTGTTCTGAAAGGGCAACATAAATGAGAAAAACATGGTCTTTAGGATCCTAAAGTTCTTGAAATACCGAAAGCTACTGAAACGAACCAGAAATACACTCAAGAGTTGAATAATTTTTAAAGTCTCTTTTCATACTTTAAAAATTTCAAGCATGTTTTTTAAACTCTAAGTGTGAACTCAATCCTTAGCTACTGAGAAAACTTTGCATTTCAAATAGTGGATGAAAATTCTTGTAATTTCCTGGCGGATACTGAAAGTTCATTCTGTCATTGGTAGAAATAATTACACTCCATGTAATCACTGGTGTTTCACAGCTCTTGTTGTTTGAACTTTGTTATTACTGAAAGCTAGAACTTGAATCTGTGCCACTGCCCAGGGCCAGCTTGGGCTGAGGATGTTAGAGCTGCTGAAACTGGCAGAACTAGAGTCCATTAAAATGATATGATTTAGAGGAGTCAAGGAAAACAACAGCTAGGTAAGTTTTGAAGTTTTGTTTGTGTGAGTGCTTTTAACAACCTTAACAGTGGAGAAAGAGGGTCCTCTGTTCTTTCAACAGCTTTTGGGAGGGATCTGCCATAATGGACCTTAGAAGCAGCAGGACGGGGTGGGGGGGGGGGAAAAGAGGCAAAAAAACCAAACTTTCCACTTTCACAGAACAAATACTCAGAAGGACAAGAAGCAAACTTCAGCAAATAAATAATGCAGCCATTTTCAAATACAAACCCTACCAGAGCCAAAGGGCAGGATTACACGACAGGCGATTTGGGGCTATTAATGTTTAATTTGTGCACAACAGACTCCTGTCAACCTTCCCTCTATGTTTTAAGAGAGACGCATAATTATCTACTTGCATTTCCAATTAAGTGGCTAGTTCTTTTTATGCCTTTAGCAATGCCACAGGAAGCCATGGCATTGATTTTGAGTCCTATGGAAATGTTGTAGATTCAGGTTGTATTTTTAGGCAGCCACACAATTTTCACAGAACTTTAAAAAAAACCAGTAATAACGCTGTCTAAACGATCTGCTAAAAAAATGAAAGATGTAGCTCATGGTGGACTTACACATACCTGTGAAGTTATGTACCAGGAATGTCGTTTTGGGGGATCCATCGCTTGGCGTGTAGGATATCTCTACTTTTCCAGGCCCCGGGACAACAAAATCAGTTGCTTTGTACTGTATGGGGGAAAAAAGGTATATTAAAAAAACAAAAACAAGAAAACCCCCCACAAAAATCCAAAACTGCCCTAGCTAGTTAGTGGTAGTACACATTAGAAATCAATATTTATCAGGGGCCTACCATGCATGGGGCAGACAGATATGGGTATGAGAGAGAATAACAAAGTATTTCCCCTTATGAAGCTTAAGACCTAACAAAGATAAAAGAAGTAACATTAGAGCTTTCAAATGTCAAAAGGGGGCACAGATAAAAAATGCTATTGGAGGGCTTCCCTGGTGGCGAAGTGGTTGAGAGTCCGCCTGCTGATGCAGGGGACGCGGGTTTGTGCCCCAGTCCGGGAAGATCCCACATGCCGCGGAGCGGCTGGGCCCATGAGCCATGGCCGCTGAGCCTGCGTGTCCGGAGCCTGTGCTCCGCAACGGGAGAGGCCACAACAGTGAGAGGCCCGTGTACCACAAAAAAAAAAAAAAAAAAAAAAATGCTATTGGAAGACAGAGGAAGACGAATGACTATCACCTGGAGGTCAAGGAAGTCTTCCTACAGGGAGATGATATACCAGCTGTAGCACTGAAGATGATGATGAGAATGCTAATGCCTGGTTCTCACTATATGACATACTTTAAGTGATTAACTTGTATCCCTTATTACCTCATTTGATTCTTCCATCAATCTTACAAGGGAGGAACTGTGATGTAGTGGAAATAATGCATCTAGGGTCAAGACTCGGGATCTGGTCCTTGGACCTTCAGGACTCGGTCTCTTCATGGTAATCACTGCTACTAATGCCCAGCCCAGCACCTGTCCACATGAAGCAATCATTCTGAAAGCAGCTGCAACAGGCTGACGACCCTTAGGAAAGGGCCTGTGGAGGACTGCTACCTTTGGTATGGAAAATGTGCCCAGCCCACACTAGGCTTATGTCAATCTTTGCTGCCTTGTATCTTTCCATGGCTTAGATTAGAATACTTTCAGGGTCAGGTACCAGCCGATGCCAGCCAAATCTATTTGTCTGTTTTGTGTAGAATAATACTAATAACAGCTGGTAGAAAAGCTGTCAGATAACGATACAGATTAAATATCTACTCTATGCAGAATATTTCTGACATACAAAGTCCTTCACTATGGGTGGTAATTGATTCCCATTTCTCAAAAGGCAGAAACCGAGGCACCAAAGTACAATAAATGCTTTCTAGAGGTTTGGAATTTTCAATCTACACTTTGATAAATAGAATGACCATTCTTCCAGGTGATTGATGCCAAAATAATAATTAAAAAAAAAAAAAGGAAAAGGACATCACTGAACTCGTAAGAACTTAAGAGTGGTGTTCCCAGGGTTAGTGAGCTTGTAGCACTCCCATCTACATCCCGTCTCCTGGGCCTCTGAGAGGTATCTGTGAAGGGACTGGCCAGGATGAAGGGATAGTCTGAGCCACACGGTAGAACAAAGTGAACTACCCCTCAAGGATGACCTGGTGACCCTGCCCCCAGGAACAGAGAGTGGTCTGCTCTACCCATACTGTGTTTAAGGACGGCTACATCAAAGCCTCTGGGTGTCAGCATCAGGGAGACTTGTTTTTAAGGCTCTTTTAAGACATAAGCTGCTTTCTATGAAAGTCTAAAACTTCAGTTTCAACACAGAACTTTTATTTTGTTTAGCTGGCAATTTTTGTTTAATTTGGCAACAAGCCTACTTGTATAGAAGTACAGAAACTGTACTTTTTTGTTCCCAAGCAGGAAGGGAATGTTTTAAAGAGACTGTTTTCAACTACTGAGTCAGTTATTCCTTTTATGCATGAAACGATCATGTTTAACATAATCTTCGGTAGTTCTCAACTCTGCACACTAGAATCTCCTGGGGAGCTTTAAAATGCCATGGAATTCAGATTTAGCTGGTGTAGGGTGGGACTCAGGCACTGGAATTAAAACACACAAAATTTTTTTAAAACGCGAAGCAAAATAAAACAAACACCAAAAAACCTGTAAAGGGACCTTACTGTACAGCCACAGGGTTGGCTGAACCACTGATTTGGCCGAACCACAGGAAATTCTCTAAATAAAAATGTCTAATCATATGGTTTAATCTAATAAAAAGATAAGGAAGAAAAAAACATGCCTGAAAAACATCATTTGTGTGGAGACAGGTACCCATCTGTAAGTTTATCTGTATTTACTTTTATCTAAATGTATACATACATTCATTTCTCATTCTGTACCTCACTTAATGGGAGTAGATAAGATAAATAAAGATAAGAATAAAGCACATATAAATCAGAACTGCTGGGCAGTCAAAGCCCGTGAAAAAATAATATGGATTTTTTGATGATGGCCATTCTGACTGGTGTGAGATGATATCTCATTGTAGTTTTGATTTGCATTTCTCTAATGATTAATGCTTTGTGACCGCCTGGAGGGGTGGGATAGGGAGGGTGGGAGGGAGACGCAAGAGGGAAGAGATATGGGAACATATGTATATGTATAACTGATTCACTTTGTTATAAAGCAGAAACTAACACACCATTGTAAAGCAATTATACTCCAATAAAGATGTAAAAAAAAAAAAGAATATGGAAAATCAAGTTATGCCAACACCACTTACTTGATCGCCATAAGCATGACGACCTATGATGATGGGTTTTACCCATCCACTCACAAGCCGGGGGATATTTTTGCAGATAATAGCTTCTCTGAACACAGTGCCACCCAGAATATTTCGGATGGTACCATTTGGTGATTTCCACATTTGTTTCAACTTGAACTCCTCTACCCTCTTCTCATCGGGGGTGATGGTGGCACACTTGACACCAACGTTGTATTTCTTTATAGCTTCTGCAGCGTCCTTGGTGACCTGGTCATTGGTGGCATCGCGATTCTCTATGCCTAAATCATAGCTGGGAGGGAAAAATTGTAAGCGTAACTTTCCAGGCAAACCGACAGGAGATTGAGGGTACTCCTATTCTATCCCCATGCACCACTCTGTGCATGGTGATGGCATGCAGGGCCTGCCCTGCAGAAAGTGAAAACTCCGTATGTACCCAAATCCGCTAAGTTTTAGCATTAGTGTATCCTAGACACAGAAGATGGCTGCCAACTAAAAAAAAAGCACCCAGAAAGGCTGGACTGCTAGGCCACGCATGCCTCCCTGTGTGTGGGAAGCTGTCTAGAAGGAAACTAAATGGAAACCACTGCGCTCTGCCCTGCTGCCTGCTCTTCACCATAGAGGCAATAATAATAGCACACCAGCAACCTTTCTGTAGACTGCCTTCCGCACGATTAACATAAGAATGCAAGCCCAAACATTAATTTTCCCTTAGTAAATATTGTGCTCTAAAAATAAAGGGGTCAGAGGGTTTCTAGTATTTTGGCACTGAAGTGTTGGAGTTACAGATGAGACGGACACTGCCAAAAAAAGCTAATGACCCCTTCATTAATGACAATTAGTCATATGAAGAAGCTTTCCCTACATCTTGGGCAAATCTCTTTCTTCTGGAAACAAGCCTGCAGTTTATAGAATAAGTAATGGAATCCAGCAGTGGTTTTATAGAACCCAGTGAATTATAGCTTAATACACACCAACACCCAGACTGCAGGTTATTCAGAGCAGGAAAGAATGCTGGTTGTCCATGAAGTATAGAAAAAGACTGTAAAGCTTTATTTAAAGTATGTAATAGTTTGCCAAAAGCAGGAAAAACAAAACAGTAATGAACAGTTTATTTTGTTCTCCAAGGCTTTAAAAGTTTTCCAAATTTTTTCAGCCTTCAAAACTTGCTGAACCATTAAGCCTCTAGATTTCTTGCTTCAGTTCCTGTATTTTCCTTTCCTTAGATATCCCAACTTGTGACGGAAATGCAAAAGGGAATCCAATCTTACAATGTATTTCCAAATAATAATTCCAAACTGCTTTGACTGTTTTGGCTTCCTCCCTCCCCTTGAGGGTGTATCGTGCATTTGCATTAACCAGACCTCCTTAGGAGATATCCTTCCTTCTTAGTCTTGTAAGGGGTCATGATGACCCACTACTTGCTTTGTACGCACAGATGTGGATTGTGTGTAAACTGTCAATACATGATTTGGGTCAATACAACCCTTTACTTAACTGCTCTTTCACCTCTAGCGGGCAGAACAGTCCTCAGAGCTTTCTGAAAAACTGTCTCCTGGGTATAATCCTCAAGTTGGCATGAATAAAATTTTCCATTTCTTTCTTAGATCGATTATTGGTTAATTTTTTTTTCATGGACACTTACAAAGCCACTGACTTTCTTATCTTATGGTTTAGGGAGTGCTCAATATCTATAAATGTCTACTCCTAACTCGAACAAGCAATGTGGTCAGCAGTATTTATGTTCATAGGAAACATTTTTCATCAGAAGAACCTGCCAGCAAATTAGTGGATTTTTTGCTTCTCTTCTTAACATTTCTAAGCGAAAAGAATGAATAAATGGCCTCGATTACTGCCTAGCCAACAGAAAATAAAACAAATGAATCACTCCACTCCCCTCAAAAAGAACCAATCATGTAATAATAATAGCAATTTTGGAACAACTTACACTTGTTTAAGTCTCCAAAAATTCTTTAGTCTTTAGCCAGTGACTCTTTGCCTTCTAGGCATAATAACTGTCCTTTAAACCTCCTTATGCCTCTATACTAAAGCAGCTCAAAAGCACCTTTGCAGCTACTATACTGGGAAGAGCTCTGCAAATTCACCTATTATCATGTAAAGTGTTTGTAAAATGCTTCTTTAACCACTTAGATGATTTTTTTTTTAACTTTAATTAATTAATTAATTAGGGCTGCATTGAGTCTTCGTGGCTGGGCTTTCTCTAGTTCCGCTTAGTTGCAGTGCGGGGGCTTCTCATTGCAGTGGCTTCTCTCGTTGCGAGCACGGGCTCTAGGCACGCAGGCTTCAGTAGTTGTGGCGCACGGGTTTATTTGCTCCGCGGCATGTGGGATCTTCGCAGACCAGGGATCGAACCTGTGTCCCCTGCATTGGCAGGCGGATTCCTAACCACTGCACCACCAGGGAAGTCCCTGGATGATGTTTTTATAGTGTCATTTCCTGTGTGTTTGGTGGACCTCTGCAGATATTTGCTCCCTCCCTCTCATGGCTGCAATATAGATATTATCCACACCTTAGGCTTAGAATAATTAAAAAGGGCATTTAATGACAACATGTGAATTAAATGTCTACACCCAAGCAAATAACAGGTCCTCAGGACAGTCTGAGGAATAATTCTGGGTCAAGGCAAACACGCTTACAGTTGCCAATAGTGTGGCTGAAATGTGTTGTTCAACATATTACCCTGCCAGTCTTCAGCCACTCCACCCCTGTGAAAATTCTGTCTCTACCTAGTCCAATGTACAAAGAGCACGAGCAAATGTATGAAAAACATAGGGGGAAGAAAAATGAAAGAATTCCATAGAGATTTTCATATCTGTCCCCAAATACTTTTTTTTTTTTTTTTTTTGCGGTACCCGGGCCTCTCACTGTTGTGGCCTCTCCCGTTGCGGAGCACAGGCTCCGGACGCGCAGGCTCAGCGGCCGTGGCTCACGGGCCCAGCCGCTCCGCGGCATGTGGGATCTTCCCGGACCGGGGCACGAACCCGTGTCCCCTGCACTGGCAGGCGGACTCTCAACCACTGCGCCACCAGGGAAGCCCCCCAGATACTTTTAATACAGGGTAAAGGCTCCAATCTCCAGGACACAAATGATTTACGGAACTTCTGAAAGGTCGGGGTTGTATTAGATAATGTCAAGAATTCTTTCTGTGCTACAATTGTATGAAAAGGGTAAAAGACAAAGAATGAAAAAGACAAGGAATGAAAAGGAATGTTTCTCCAGGTCAAGATGAGCTAACAGACCCCCAAGCCATGAGCCATCTGGCCAGAGAAGGTAAACAGGACACATCCTGACCCACTGAAACTAACATTTAAGAAATGTCACAGAAATTTCACAAGCTTCTCAGTTCTTCCCCTTTAAAAACAACCCCAACTCAAAGACCAATTTGGAGTGGATCTGAGACTTGTCTCCCACTCCCTTCTTGGCGCCCTGCAAATAACCCCTTACTTTGCTGCAAACACCTACTGTCAGAGTTTGGCTTTCTGCACCAGGGGCACACCAGTTACACATTCATTTGCTCATAAGCTCACCAAAAGCTTTATACACAAGGTACAGTGGTATCTATGTAAAAAAGCGACTTATAACCTGAAACCACACATGCTTTCTGACTTTGCTGCTTGGCAGAGTGATTCATTTACCTGTGCAGGTCCAATTCCACATAGGGAAAAATAAGTTTCTCTTTAATCAACTCCCAAATGATTCGTGTCATTTCATCTCCTTGCATCTCTACTACAGAACCGCCTTGGATTTTTTGAGACATTTTGACTTCAATAAACCTTCAAGAGGAAAAATGATAAGACACATATCTCATCATTTGCCTCATTACCATGTAAAAACAAAATACAATTTGGTGACTTCTAAAAGAACAATTCATAACAGCATGACTGCATAAACAGCTAATAATAACAATTACATTAACCATTAGAATCGAATACGTTTGCTGTATAAAGCATTGTGTTACATGCTTCTTGTGTGGTTTCTGAATCAACACTCACAACAACCCTGTAAGATGGAAATTATTTTTCCATTCTACTTTGCTAAAAGAAAAAAAGCTTTCGCAAGGCCATCCGGCTGGAGGGTCGGCTGGAAGGTCGGGGGAGCCTGAGCCGGTCACATGCCCTTAATAATGTAATCATTATTCTTGACTGTTGGTTTGTCCTATAAAATGAGATTATTTCCACACTATCATGTTTATTTGAAAACCTCTATCCAACTCCTCATTCTACTGGGCCCTCAAGAGGAGCAGAATGATGTGTGCTACTATTTCCCCTCTTTTAAGAGGCTGTTTTGGTTAAAACAACTATCCTTGAGGAGATTCAACAAGTTCCAGTGACCCATTTTAAAGAAACTTTAAGTCCTTTTAAAAGTGAAAGATGAAGAATTCCAGGTGGAACTATATTTTCCTAGAGACAATAACGGATATCGGGGATGTCACACTGAATACAAAGTGATTTCTCAGAGAAATCTGTACGTATAGAGAAGGACTACTGTCCAGGACACGCCCCTGTCCTGTCCTCAGTATCCCAACTCCTGGACTGTTCTTCTGGCGGTTAGTGGGCAAAGCTGCCAGTGGGTGGGACAGGGGATTGGAATTGTTCCAGGAAGAGGTGTCTTCTTGGGATGTGGGGGGATGCCAGATTCAAGTCAATCTGATTCCCAGAGAGGGCAGGGGTACACCCTTTGGATGAGGCTTAAAGAAAGGCGTGTTTCCTGAGAGGCAGAGGAGGCCCTGAGCCTGCTAAAGGTTCCCTTTCATGGTGCTCTAATGGAAACTTTTTTTCTCCCCAGCAACATAACTGCAGATTGCTTTTATTCTTTTAAGTTATGGCTGAGGACTGGAAGTCAGGAGAACTGACTAAAAAAAATATGAAGTAAGAGGCCTGTAAACAGTATTTCTTAAAAAGTTAAGCTAAAGTAACTTGGTCTTTAAATTTTAAAACGTAATGATTAGTAGACTGTGAGCTTCAGTTCCTCACCACAAGCCAGGACATATTCCTAACCCCTAGGCCCATTTTCACTTCCCAATTTCTAACTCTGGGATCCTGCTTACTAGAGGTTCCCTAGACCATCACTGGGGAACCATCTGGAACTCAACTAGAATAAAAAAGTGAACAAACTGGTGTGAATGAGTCAGCTACTTCCCATTTGTAATTTCAAGTATAATTTAAAGTACAGCTTAAAGTGTATGATTTAGTCATGCTGATCCCACTGTCACATCTGTCCTTGTATTTAAAACAAAACAAAAAGAGGCAGCAAACTTATCTTAGTTTTGATACATTCCTGAGGCCATACTCCTACATAGTATTATGCAAAGGCTATGATGGCTAATTTTCTTTGACGGCAAATACAGTTAATAAAAGGTCATACATCATACTTGAAATTTCAATAATGAGTGACAATGTTTTTTAGTTAATTATTTTCTTCTCAATTAAAACAAACACTTTCTGCAGTAATCTTTCTATATTTCATAATGCATAACTGAAACATTTCATGTTTTCTTCACGTTACTTATCCATTACATTTTTACTATCTTTTCACTAAAAAAGTGAAGCTTTATTGTAGACCCTGGCTTACTACAATGTAGGACACTATTTTATTTCTCCTAGATTTGAATTCCATGCAGTGAGCATTAGACACCACTGAATTCACTTTCTACCCTAGTCCCTCAGATTTTCTGTCTCCACCCAAACCCTGACTTCAGAAGGAAGGCCTTTTCCAACAAGCCAGTTCATTTATTCTGAAAGCAGCTGAATTCCAATCTCCTGACACACATGTGCAATGCTAGAAAATAAACCTGGACTAATACAAAGTAGTTTAAGAAAAAAGAGCTGCTCACCCTGTTTAATTTTATTTTCATTATTCCCAAAATTTTAGCCACATTTTTTGGGGGGCTGAGTTCATAAACTACATTAATTTCTGGGAAAACCCCCCAAAAACCAAAGTCTCTTGCAGAGAAGTCTAGACTGAAAGAAACAAGGAAGCAAGTGCAATTTATTGTTGGAAATATTCCTGACTCACTCCCTTGCAGTGGCTGCGACCACTTCCAAGACCTCCAAGACCAATTAAACGCAGTATTGCCATATCAAAGAATGGGAAAAATTGCTAATTCTCACCTTTACAATTTCTAATCACCCAAACTCCTCTCAATCTTGCAGACTCAGCTGAGTGCAGTTTATCTCCTAAAACAAATCAAAAAAGGGAAGAGAAAGGTAAGGTACAAGGCACTCCTGTCAGGAGAATTTAGCTGATTTCAATACGGGCCAGGCAACCCGGTTTGTCTGGTTTAAAGTACAGTGCTGAGTGTACCCAGGCGGGGCAAAGGGCAGTTTCAGGTCCGCAGGCACCTTTCAAATAAAGTAAATATCTTTGCACACACTGGAGGGTGCGTCCGTGGGGAGTCCCGGGTTCGTCGTCCGTTAGCTAGTCTTGTGGTTTGCACGTCCTTAGGGGACGCTGTGACCAGCGGGCTCATGGCCTGCATGCGTCCTTGTGGCCACTGTGCAAGAGGGCTGCAACCGAATCTGGCTCGGTTTCTCCTTCCAGGTCTCCACGTCCGCCCCTTCCCTCCCAGGTGCCGGGACCTTTAAAACCCGGGCGCCAGGAGCAGGCCGAAGGACGCCTTCCCCAGAACTCGAGAAGCCGGCGGCGGCGTGGTTTCCTCCACCCTCACTCCGCCCCCGACCGCCACCAGGTGGCCTAGCGAACGCCCCTCGCCGCCCCCCTTCAGGCTCCCCAGGCGGACGCATCCAGCTCGCCGCACCGCCAGTCCCAGCAGCCCAAGGTCGATGCACACTCCCAAGTCCTCCAGCTCCCGAGGCCGCACGGTTTCTTCCCCGTAAACGCAAGACTTCGACTTCCACGCGTCCCTGCATCCTCCCACCCCGATTTTCCTTTCTGTTGCAGACTTGGCCTTCCGTTTGTCATGGCATGCAACCTTCCGCCGCCCGGTTTTCGTCCTCCCTTGACTAAGAGCGGGCCTTCTACACATCCAGGCATCCAGCACCTTCTTCCTCTCCATTTCCAAAACCACGCCCAATACCTGGATTTCTTTCCCCTGTCTTGCGACCACGACTCGCCGCTAAGTTGCCCCTACCATACCCAAGATCTGAGCTTCCTTCCTTTTTCCCACTCCAGCTATTGACAGAGCCTCCCCACAAAAGCCAGGGGCCGGAGACGCCCTTCGAAGCCTGCGGTTACCTGCAGGAGAAGGTACGCTGGCGATGACCCGGGAATGCCACAGCCCTCACACGGTTAACCCCACAAGCGCACACTCTGGCAATCCCAGCCGTGCTCCAGCTGTTTCGGCTTCTGACACAGCCTCCGCAGAAACCGAGAGCTGGGACGGCCCCGCTTCCAGGCTTTTGTCCCGACCCAGGCCCGGCCCCCTCAGTCCACCTCCCGGAGCTCCGCCCCTGCCCCGCCGCCAATCGCCGCGCGCTGACCCAATGAGATGGGCGGGGCCAGGGGCCAGGGGCGGGTCCCGGAAGGCTAGGTCGAATTCCGCGGCGAATTCCAAGCGCTCAAGGTAGGGAAGGGCTTGCAGCGCCTTTGGAGTCGGCCGCCACTGCTCTACGGCAGAAGGACGAGATTGCCACCTGCAGGCTGGGGAGCAGGGCACGCCTGGGCCGGTCTTCTGAATCCTCCGCCGACAACCTAGGGCCCGGCGGAGTGAGTTTCCACTTCTGCAATAAAGGCAAACCGGGGACGGCGCGGCTCGGACCAATCCCCTTCCCTGCGCGCCCCGGCTGTGTGGTACACTGGAACGCGCTTGGACAGAAGGAAAAGTGCCTTGGGCAAGCGTGACATCGCTTTGGGGGCTTCGCGCAGCTGGAATGCAAAGGGTTGAACAGTTGCACAAGCAGGCATGGTACAGTAAATTTCCGCCACCGCCGATGACTAAGTCTTTAGAGCTTCGGTATCTATAATTTCAATTACTACTGAGTACTATAAATAAACGCAGTCGTCATTTGCATTAGAAGATAAGGATAATGAGATTATTATCTGGGTTCCAGAGAAGTTCAAATAAAGATCGGAAGTCTTAGAGAACAGTGGATTAAAAAAAAATTCTGTCCTCTGCAGGGGATTATTTTTTGTGTATTCTTTATTCTTGAAAACATGCAAGGCAGGGGAGGAGTATTTTAGATCGTGATTTGTAGGATAATCGCATGCTTGGTCCAGGATTCAATACCCCCAAATTTAGTTTTTAAAATTATCTCTAATATCGGGTTATTATTATTACTCTTATGAAGGGTACTATGCGAGGTGCATTTTGGTCACTAGAGGGCACTGGTATTTTTC
This sequence comes from Globicephala melas, assembly GCF_963455315.2. NCBI lineage: Eukaryota > Metazoa > Chordata > Mammalia > Artiodactyla > Delphinidae > Globicephala > Globicephala melas. The sequence goes on along the minus strand of NC_083320.1, from coordinate 27,934,854 downwards.
CCAAGAGAAAAGGAAGAAGGAAAGCATACGCAGCCTCGCGCTTGCTGATTATTGAGATGGATTAACTGAAAGTAGCGGTCACTTCCATTTATTCCTATAGAACTGATTATAGAGGTATATGGTCTTGTATTTTCATCTCTAATTTGAGACTCCAAATCACCTGAGATTGTAAATTTACTCTATATTATATCAGGCTCACGTTATTACCCCTTGTCCACTGCTAAAATTATTTATATTCATTCTTGTTCCAGAAAGGATTTAGAGCAACCTTCAAGATACATACAGTATAGCACGACAAAGGACATTGAATATAGGTGAGGAAAAGATAGAATAAATACAGGAAATTGTACAGAACCAAGGTGAGTTTAATCACAAAATGTATTCCATCAAATCCTAAACAGTGCCGAAAGGGGGGCTACAAATTTGGCTCTAAGCCAATGTGGGAGGAAAGGTAACAGCGTTACCTTTCTAAAAATCTAAAACAGCGTTTCCTAAGTCAGTAATGTAGGAAGTACTTTTCAACTGAAAAGTTTTTTTGTAGATCCCGAGCAGTGACTTATACTAATATATACAGATATATGCTCCTTATGCCGATAGCTCTCATACAACTATAAAATAACAAACTTATAGACAAAATGACTACAAGCAAAACTATAAAAAATATATTACCATTGTCAACATTAATTAAATGTAACAAACGATGTTTGGCTGAAATTAAATTACTGCTTGCAATTTGAATATAAAACTCACTGCTTACATTCTGGTTCTTTTGAATTTAGCTTGGCTTTTCCACTGGATGCCATGTGAGGATTCATTTAGAACACCAGTCTTCCAGACTCACAGACATAGAGAACAGACCTGTGGTTGCCAAGGGGGAGAGCGGGTGGGGTTGGAAGGGATTGGGAATTTTGGGTTAGCACATGCAAACTATCATGTATAGGATGGATAAACAGCCAGGTCCTACTGTATATCTCAGGGAACTATATTCAATATCCTGTGATAAAACAGATTAGAAAAGAATATAAATAAGAATGTATACACCTGTATAACTGAATCACTTTGCTGTACAGTGGGCGATCTTTACTGGGCTATCTATTCTGTTCATGTGATCCCTTGGTCTAATTTATACTTTATTGTATGTTTATGAAATATTAATATCACCAGGCTAACTACAAGAGGGGGGAATTTTTTTGCTTGTCTTTGTTTTTGTTTCTGGAAGGCATAGACTTGAGCACGGTTAAGGGTTAAGGAGGAAGGAGTCATTGGAAAAAGAGGTTGAAGAGACGGCACAAACTTCTGTAATAGGAAAGACACTTTGTACTCTATTATGAGTTAAAGACACTTTGTACTCTATTATGAGTTAATCACTAAAGAAATGTTGCCTGTAAGCTTAAATTATACATAATGGCCCATCTCTGGGAATCCTGCCTCCCAGGTAATGAGCATTAAGCTAAAATACCTTTGTTTAGCTCACAGGAAACATCCTGACCAGGTGGACCTGTGGATGACTGCAGGGAGGAAGAAATTAACACATCTTCTGTGGAGGCTGACTGGAACCAGGAAATGTTTGACTTCACTCCCTCCCCTTTTAGTATAAAAGAAGCCTGAATTCTAACTCAGGCAAGCTGGTTCTTTGGGGGCACGAGTTCACCATCTTCTTGGTTTGCGGGGTTTCTGAATAAACTCGCTTGCCCCAACACCTCATCTCTCAATTTATTGGCCTGTCGCGCTGCCAGCAGTTGGAGCTTGGACTTGGTGACCCTCCCAGGGAAGAGAGGAGAGACTGGATTGAGAGCTGGGAGGATTGAGCAGAAGAGGCTCTTTTCTCCCAGAAATGAGGGCAGGAGTCAGGCCAGGGTGGATGTGAATGCAGGTAAATGTGATTGGGGTGGTTAGGTAGTTAGGGATCGCACCCAACACCTCGGCTATTTCACTCAGGTAGATGAGATTCTCTTGCTGAGAATGATAGTCAAGATGGTGTTGGTGCGGAATAGCAGTAGTGAGGAATGGAAGAGGAAGTTGACTGCTGACTCCTAGGAAGATTGCTGAGGGGCTCAGCTAAGAGTGGTGACTGGCATTGATACTGCTATCAGCCTTCGGGCTTCGATGCTACTCTCCAGTGGCTGAAAAGACTCAGCTCAAGGAGAAATGGGTGGGAACTTGCCAAAACTCTTGGGGGAAATGGGTCTGCAGAATTTAGTTAAAACAGCACCTCACTTTGGGTTTCACTTCCTTTCTGACTGCCCCTGCCAAATCCCACAATCCTGTCAGCAGGTTTTGGTATGTTCTCTTCAGCTAATGGCAAAACACTCTAGCAGGACAAAATGATGGCTGATGCTAGCCAGGCTGAGCAATACGGGGCTTGGTAACTTTATTTGCGCCAGTCTTTGCAGCACAAAACTTGAGTGAAAAAAATAGCTATAGAGCTAACATCACTTATTCCGGATTAGACATTGTGCCAAATGTCTACAAACATTTACGTACAATGTTTTACTTAATCTTCAAAAAACTATCTGTGAAGGGTACTATCATTAGCTCCGTTTTACAGATTAGAGGCCTGGAGCCTAAAGAAATTGGTAATTTAAGGTAACTTGGCTAGTTATTGGCGTAGTCACCCAAGTCTGATAACAATATTCGCTTTAGGCACAAGTGTTATGCAAGTGAGTATCAGTCCGTAAGAACGCTGAGCGCGGTAACATATTATTAGTGCCCATATCATCGGACACATACGGTAACCGCAGTCCAGCCCTCACCCATCCGGTGACCCCCGCACACTTGACGCTCACGCGCGCAGTCGCCGTGGCTTCCTCTAGGAAGGCTGAGGCGGCCTAATCTCGGTCAAGGTGTTGAGCACGACTCTATCTGGGTTGGACTCCTTCTGCCTGAGCGTCTGATCCGAACGTCGTGCGGGCGGAGCAGGGAGGGCGGAGCCGGCGCCCGGGAGAGTTACGGATTGGAGGGGAGGAGGAACAGAGGGCGGAGCCTGGAGGGTGCGGACGAGAGAAGCCGCAGCAACCATGTAAGCAGCTTTGCTTCCTGCCGCAACCGCCGGCTGCCTGAGAATCGCGGCGCTGGGCTCTGAAGCTTCCTTCCTGCGCTTGGGCCCGGTGAAGCGGGGGCTGGGGTGGAGGGTGGCCGGCGGGGCCGCGGCGGGAGGCGCAGGTAAGGGAGGGGGCTGGCGCGCGGCCGGCTGGGCCTGAGAGTGGGGAAGAAGGCGGGTTTAGGAAGGTCTGGGGCCGGAGCGGAGGGGAAGTCTGAAGTGAAGGCGAGAGCTGGGGCTCCGCAACCGCGGCTGCGGCCGAGGCTGGGCAAGGAAGGGCAGAGAACCTGTGCCCGCATTCAGGCGGCTCCCTTGATTCCCCGGCTGCCCCTTGTCTGGCGAGTGGGGAAGGGAGCCGGGTGGGGCTGTTCTGGAAGAGGTTTCCTTGGAAGCATTTGAAGTTCTCTTGCTCCTCTCGTCCCGTATACTTGAACTTATTTCGGAGGTGCATAGTCCAGTTCCTCCTCCCTCTGATGGATAAGCTCCGAGCCTGTGTTTCAGAGGTGTATACATAGACGGGACAAGAAAGTTGCTCATCTACAGAAACGGTACCGGTAGTAGGGTTTATATACTTCCTTAAATGCTTGCCTCTGCTCTTTGAGGCTATTCCATTTGTACCTATGTTTAAGAGTCTCTTGAGAAGACTTGATTTCCCAGTTAGTATTTTCCCCTTGTTTAGAACGTTCCCAACAAAAGGATGAGAGTGGAATATTTTTAGGAATTAGGGGTCTTATGTTCTATGTAGAAGTCACTGTTAAGGCATTCAAGAAATATGAGAAATGCTGGAATTCTGTTTTAGTCAAGTTATTCCTGTTTATTTGGTGTATTTATTATATTATTCCGTACTGATTCAGTGCATCCTTGACAGTAGAGGTGGTCTCTTGGTATATTGTAGTGTCTTATTTCTGATTTATTTGAATCTTGTTTTTTGGCACTCCCACTATCAGGATTATTACAAAAAAGTTCTTAGTTTCTTTCCGTTAGATTCGAGTTTGTGACAGAGAAGGGCAGGTTAAGTTTCTTTTGCAGAGCAAGACTACTTTCCTGTGTCCTCCCTTTTTCTTCTTTCTGGGAAGAATAATATGGATCATATGGTTTTCCTTTAGAAAATCTCCATCTGTTGGTACGTTGATCAAAAATTGAACAAAAAAAGTCTTTGTAGATGGAAACTAACATTTCTACTATTCAGCTGTCCTGCATTGTTAGATATATTTTGAGTATTAAAAAAAAAACACTGTACTTAGAAATGACTGAACTGATACTTGCATTTTTCTGTTTGCTAAAATTTTGGTTTGGCTGGTAGAGCAGGCTTATTTTCTAAATTTCAGTTCCTGACAAGACTTTTGATAGCGCTGAGGGGGTCTGCATATACTAGTCACATTCAAGTGAGAAGAGGCAGAGTGCTGGTGATATATGAGAGGTCTTTGAATGAGTAAGTGAATGCTTCTAATTACCTCTCAGATAGGAAAGAATCTTAGTTTATATCACAGACAGTTAGTTATTAAGCTACCACAGAATAAGAGTTGTAAGATAGTTTTTTCAGGGTCCTGGTATTATTATGTAGTTATTAATATTAACTGTGTGATTGTATTGTTTTAGAAACTACACTGGTGAGTGTTTTCTTGGTAATTTTTATCCTCACATCTTCAAAACCTAATAAAAGTTTCTACATGGGTGACCCTTAGGTGTGATGCTAAGACTCTTTAGGAAGGTTGCTAACTCTCCTCATTTTACTTGCGTCAAAGTATTATGTAGGATGTTCTCTGAGGCCTTCAGGTTGTTACTTGCTATCACATTATTCTTTCTCTCCAGGACCCTCTTTTTTTTTTTTCCTCTTTTTACCTTTTTGAATTTACACTTGATCAATCACCAGCTGATTTCCCAGTCCTTTATGCTGGTATATGGGTTGTCAAGACACTTTAGAAGGACGTGTCCTTTCCCTCTTTCCTTCTTCCTCTTCTCCCCCCCCTTCCTCCTCTTCTTCCTCTGCCCCTTCCTCTTCTTCCTCTTTTTCTTCCCCCTCCCTCCATTCCAATAAACATTTGTTGCCGAAATTCTCCTCATCAGTGGTTTTATTTTTGCTTTGTTTAATTAATAATCAATTAACGTTTTAATTTGGCAGTGTCCTGAGTAGTTAGAATTCAGGTAGACCAGAATTGAAAGTCTGGGAAGAGCTACAAGATGATTTTGCTCTAAAGACTAATTCTGTGCCTCTTACGGGCAAGCACTTTGCTAAAAGTGCTTCACATATACTGTCCCACTTAATCACACTAAGACTCAGTTTCCACTATGTAAAATGAAGATGGTAATACATATCTCACAGGGCTCTTACCCAAATTTACTCAGCGAAGATATTTCAGAGTCAGAATTTGAAACCAAGAGTGTCTGCCTTCAAAACCGATGCAAACTCGAAATATCTCTTTAATTAAAAGAAGAAATAATTAAATAAAATGCTGCCCGCAGGAATAAATAAAGAGTAATTCTGGGGTAAAACTTGACATCTAGTTACAGCTCTACCACCGACTAGCTACGTGACCCTCGAGAAAGTTGTTTTGGGTTCAGTGTACATTGGTTGCTTCAGAGGTAAAATGTAGTAATAAGCCCAGCTCTGTATCTTTCAGGCTTTTAGAAAAATGAAATGAGATGGTAGATAGGATTTTGAAAGTGAAAAAAGCATTTTGTAAGAGTGTAGTGTCCTCCTTGTAAATATAAATTAGATTACAAGCTATAGCATTTTAATGAGTTATGCATAATTCATCGTCTTCTCTTTGAAGTATTAATATGGCAGAAAATAGACATCAGTGCTTTTCTGTTACCTGCATCTGATGATGTGGTTAGCTTTAAAGCTTTGGTTGAATTATAATTTTTGGTTATTAAAAAAAAAAGCCCGTTAAGATCTTCATTTTAATGCCTATATGAATTGAGGCTTAAAAGGAGAAAACCCAGGCTCCTGTGCCTAGGAAGACATATGATGGGGATCAGTCAGCTTGTGGATTTGGATAGTTCTTATAGGTGATGAGGCATAGTTTGAGGTAACTTTTGAGGTTATATAGAAATGTCGTTAAGGGATGACTATTTCGTTTCCTGTTCTTGGAAATATTCGTTTTTTATATTTTTTTGAAAGAAAACATTGAAATAAGTAAAATAAAACTTTGAGGAATTTGTATGCTTGTGTAAAACCAGTTTTCCCCTTTAAAAAGCTATTTTTTCAAAAAAGTCTTAAAATGAAAACTATGTAAATCATGTGAAAATCCTCTTTTTTCCTTTTTGCCTGCTCACATTTATGCCTTACCTTCAAATTTTTAATAATTTTGGTATTTTTCTGTATTTGAATAGTAATTTTGAAAATGAGATTGACTATATGTTCCTAGTTTTAGATAACTGAGACTCTTCCTTATGATCTAGACTTCAGTGTTTTCAAGTCTTAATTTGGAGTGTATGCTGAGCTAGATTTATTTACTCTTTGGTTTGTTTAGGTCTGAATTTTTGAAGTCAGATTTCTAGATATTTGGATGCTGTTTGGAATCAACCTTCGGGCTTCCTGAGGAACTTACTTTTGCTTATTTCTTTTGTTTATTAGACTCATGAAATGGCCACAGATGATAAGACGTCCCCTACATTGGACTCTGCTGATGATTTGCCTCGATCTCCTACTAGTCCTTCTCACCTCACACACTTTAAACCTTTGACTCCTGATCAGGACGAACCTCCTTTTAAATCCGCGTATAGTTCTTTTGTAAATCTCTTTCGATTTAACAAAGGTAAGACTTATTCTTAAAGATCAGAGACCCTACCATCTTGATTCTCTGAAATTCTCTTGTTCAACTTTCATGCTGTGTCTTTGCAAGAAAGTGAAATATTAACAAGGAGGTAGCTTTATAATCATAGGTCACTGGAGTTAACTGCATAAGAAGAGAAAGCTAGAATTTTCACTTTAATCTTATTAATTATTGGCAACTGAAGATCAGAATTGAAAACTAAATATTACAAGGAGGTCTCTTTTTAAAGAGAAGTTAGCATTCTTTTTCTTTTCCTTTCTTAATATATCTCAGTTTTCTTAAGTTCATAGAATGGACTTTTCTCTTTTAGGGGTTAATAGCCAAAAAATTTTTATTTTTTGCAGTATGTGGACCTCTCATTGTTGTGGCCTCTCCCGTTGAGGAGCACAGGCTCCGGACACACAGGCTCAGCAGCCATGGCTCATGGGCCCAGCCACTCCGCGGCATGTGGGATCTTCCCGGACTGGGGCACAAACCCGTGTCCCCTGCATCTACAGGCGGACTCTCAACCACCGCACCACCAGGGAAGCCCCCAAAAGATTTTAATTAAAGCAATGAAACTAAAGGACCAGCACATGGGAGGAAGGGTTCATATTTTTCAAAAATTGAAAGCTGTCAGCAGGCTTGTTGTTGACCTGTTAAGGTATACATTTAATGACACCAAATGAAAAGATATTTTTAAAATGAGCTCTTTTTAAGTAATATATTTTTTACTTGTTAGAAGAATTAAAAAAAAAAACATGGCCTACATCTTTTGCTTTATATTTAGCTGTATTGTTTGAAATGTATTAGAAAGTAATCCCTCTAGTTGTAACGGATTTGGGGGTTAATAGTTTAATTAACTCAGTAGAAATTTTAATAGTATTAACTGACTTTTATTAACAGTCATGTTGAAAGCTCTGTAAAACCTGTTAGTCCATTTTGAAGACAATAATCTTTTTTTTTTTTAAGAAACCACAACAATCTTATTCTTTAGAATAGTTTTGGATTTATGGAAAAATTAGGAAAATAATACAGGAAGTTTTTATATACCCTTACACCCAGTTTCCTGTGTTATTAACATTTTACATTGGTAGAGTACATTTATTACAATTAATGAACTATTATTGATTCATTATTAGTAACTGAAGTAAGTATTTTATTCATATTTCTTCAGTTTTTACCTAATGTCCTTTTTCTGTTCCAGGATCCTGTCTAGGATACGTTACATTTAGCCATTAAATGACAGTAGTTTTTTTATTTAGCATATGTTTATTGAGCACCTACTATCCACTGGGCACTATTTTAATAGTACAAGGAATCTATCCCATAAATAAAGCAGAACAACAAAAAAATCACTGCCTTTGTGTAGAGCTTGCATTCTGTTTCCTTAAATATGCTCAAGAAATTTCTCATGAAAAGTAAAACAGGGACTTCCCTGGTGGTCCAGTGGTTAAGACTCTGTGATCCCAGTGCAGGGGGCCTGGGTTTGATTCCTGGTTAGGGAACTAGATCCCACATGCTGCAACTAAGACCTAGCTCAGCCAAATAAATATTTAAAAAAAAAAAAAAGTGAAACAAACTGAAGGTCACATATACCAAGGATGTAATTTTGCCACCTTCTTTGAATTTCTCTCTCTTTTTTCTTTAAGAAAACCCTAATGTTTACTTAGGCATGTAATATAAGTACACATTCTTTCCTAAAAACTTCTCATCTATTTCCTTCTCTTTGCTGGACTCTGAGTCTTAGTTTTTCCAATAATTCCAAGCTTTTGTTTGCTGCAGAGAGAGGAGAAGGGGGTCAGGGAGAGCAACCATCTCTGAGTGGAAGTTGGACCAGCCCCCAGCTCCCTTCAAGGACACAATCTGTGAGATCACCTACACCTTATAAAAAACAGCTTAATGAGGAGCTCCAGCGGCGATCTTCAGTGTTAGGTATGACACTGTTCTCATTTCATTCCTCTCTGTGTATTAGACTTTTCCCATAGTCATTGTGTTTTGCAGGTTGTTTATTGACTTAACTTTTTTTCTATTTGGAATAGTCAGGTACTCTTGAGAATTAATGAAACTGTTACCTGGATAACTGTTGGTACCTAAACAAGCGTTCTTAAACATTTCATTAAACTTTAGACAAGGCAGAGCTTTCTTTGACTGTTTTTTGATTAATTACTTGCTTGGGTTTCAGCAGAGGACAGTTTGCGACACCCCCAGGAGAACACAGGTTAGTTTCAGCTTTGTGACTGACTGCTGCATCTGTTCTTGGGGTGGCCAGTGTAATGTGATGTGCATGCCTCTGGCTGCAGAAGTCTCTCAGTTCCATTAGCGGGCTGCCACTTGCTCTTGGCCTTCTGTCCTTGTCGGGGTGCAAGCTGTCATTGTGGCTGGATAAGCTGAGCTCCTCTTGCCTGTTTGTTCTCCATCCTGGTCTGCTACATGGTCATGTCCTTCATTTTCATGCTGTAGTGGGATCAGCCTGAATCCACAGACTAGATAAAGTGAGTTGTTTTATGTTTTATTTCTGTTAGATTATTAAACTCAGTGCAGTGGTTTGCCCAACTCAAGGTGACAGGAGAAAGGCAATGAGAGGGGGCATAAGAGAGGGAAAAGGATGTAGCATTGGAAATCAGGTGTCCGTGAATGTCAGATCCTGCCTTGTCTGGCCAGTCTTCCCCATGAGGTCTTCGAGTGAAAAGTAGGCGGGCACAGGTAATGGTTGTTGGCAGAAGGATATTTTATTGCTAGTTGAGACTTGGCTCAGAACCTTCTTCTGGTGGGTCAGAGGAGAAGGAGAAACGAAGCAGAAGAAGAGTTTCACCCTAAGGACTGGAGCGGAGCTGGCTGTATCACCTCTGTAGGTTTCCCAGGGCAAAGGGACTCAGCCTGCGTCATATCAGCTGTTTGGAAGGAAGAATCAGAAGGTAGGAAGAGAGAAATGAGCTCTTTACTCCAAATGGATGGAAGGAAGAGACCATCCCCACTTTTAACCTTAAACTCTCCTTAGCTCTTGAACCTGGCCCGTGGCAACACTCCTATTTTTGTTAAGGGAGCTCTTTTGAGTAAATCCTATACTGAGTCAAGCATAGGATTTATTTGTTTATAAAATTGAGGAGTTGGACTAGAGTCTAATCATTTAGCGGTTAGAAACTGACAGCCTACCAAACCTTGGCTTGATGTTTTGATAAACTTTAATTTAAATATCACTAGGTGGAGCTTGTAATGTCTAGTTTGCTGCAATCCCCACCATTCCTTACTATCTTTTATCAAGTCCACTTGATTCTTTGATTTTGCCTTAGCTTCTAGAGGCATTTGAGTTTCACAAGCCTGGGACTGTTTTACCAATCTTTTCCTACTAAAAGGCTGTGATTCCACAGTCTACTAGCTCTGTGACCTTGGGAAGTTATTTAATTTTCTAATATTCATTTTACAAGAGAAGCAACTAAGATGATTTGCTTGAGGGCAGAGTGCTAGACCAGACTTTCTCTCATGTTTCTTTCATCTTCATCCATGATGAAACCATCATCTGTTGGTTCCAGGAACAGTCTTGCTCCTGCTTTTTCTGTGGATGATGCTGTTTTTACTTTCTCATACTCCTAAGTGGCTAAATGCAAGGGGCTTCACAACTAATTGTTGCCTGTGCATGGGAGCACAGCCTTACTGTTCTAACAGCTTCATCTGTCTCCTTTTTCAATTCGTAAATCATGGAGAGTTGGTTTATCACAGAGACTCAAGAACAATTTGCTCATTCTAATACACATACATTTTTATTCTAGTAATAACACATGAGGTATCTGCTGAAATTAAAATATTATTTATAGAAATAAAGTTTTCTAACATAGGTGCTGTTTAGATAATTATTTCCGTAATTAATATCTTGGAAAATTCTTCGTCAATTTATACCAACTTCACATTTTTTTGTAATCTTTTCTTTCCCACTCAACCAAAACAAAGAACAGCTAAATCTAATCTAGCAAACAAGTGAGTTTGGGAAGGATATAGAGAGAGCTGTTTTCCATCTTGCTTTACCGTAGGTTATTAGGGTAATGAGTTTAAGCTAATAAGGATGTTCATCCTTTTTGTCAAGCCACCTCTACTTCATCCTTAGGTTTAATAACTGCTGGAGCCAGGAATAGGTAGAAACTTCAGTTGTAATCTTGCTCTAAAATAAGGAAATGATACATGACAGCTTTGGTGGACACAAAGCTGGAACATGGGTGTGTTTTATTATTGACAGGACTGGCTTCAGTATTGCTGTTTCAAGAGCAAGTGATCCCGTCTAGTTTGGAACTGTAAGAGTAGGGAGGTGGCAGGGGAGGGTTGCATTGGGGTTCTAGCAATTCTTTGGGGAAGAGAAGTCTGCTTGGACATCGGTGAAGGGAAGTTTGTGGATAAATTACCATCCTGGATGTTCTGAAGTCTGTCAGACTCTGTGGGGTTGGCTATTAAATTTCTTTCTGATGATCTACTCCACGAGCCTTTGGGTTTGTGGTCTGCAGACTGAACTGAACTGTTCAACCCTGTCGCTGACCTGTTTGACTGTAGAGACTGGGCTAGGTAACACGCAAGCATTGCTTTTCCTTCTGTTAAATTTCTCGCAGGAATTTCTAGCAGAACCGAAGGGCCCAAGAAATCATTAATGAATTTTGGGCCATGTTAAGTGATGCTCCCATCCAGGCCTTAAAATCATCAGTGGTCACAGACAGTGTTTGTCTCAGGTAGCCCTCATTTGCTTGTGAAGCAGTGTTTCACATGGTAATAAGAAACACTTTCAACAGCCTCTTACCCTTATAAAGGCTAGTTTTAACTCTCAGTCTGTGTCACTGGCTGGGAGAATGTAAGTACTGATATATGCTAAAAATAAGAGGAACTTTGCATTGATACTAGAGACTATTAAGGTAGTGTTTTTTGTTTTTTGTTTTGTAAATCTGACTCAGATACCAGAAGGAAGGCAGAACCTGCCTTTGGAGGTCATGACCCTCGTACAGCTGTTCAGCTCCGAAGCCTCAGCACAGTATTAAAACGCCTCAAGGAAATCATGGAGGGGAAGAGCCAGGTACTGTCTAGAGGCTTTAGAAGATTACTTATTAAGCACTTACCTGGGGACCATGTGGTACTCACTAAAAATGGTACAATGCCACTTGAAAGAAAGTTCAGTTAATACTAACTTCACCTGTGGACACCATATTTTTTACTCATAAGTTCCTAATTTTAGTTTATCAATTTTTTTCATTTTATGGATTGTGCTTTTTGTGTTCTGTTTAAGAAATGTTTTTCTAGCCCGGGGTAGTAAATATTCTCCCATGGTTTCTTTAAGAAGCTTTATTATTTGTGTGAAGTATATGGATAAAGATTCACTTTTTTCCCCATGGATGTCCAGTTGGACCCAGTATCATTTTTTAAATTTTTAAAATTTATTTATTTATTTATTTATTGGCTGTGCCACATGGCATGCGGGTTCTTAGTTCCTGGACCACGGATCGAACCCGTGCCCCCTGCAGCGGAAGCTCAGAGTCTTAACCACTGTACCACTGGGGAAATCCCAGCACCATTTTTTTTTAAAGACAACCCTTCACTGACTGCATTACAGATCTTGTCAGAAATCCATTTATATGTGTGAGGGTGAGTCCATATATGTCCAGGGCTCTCCTTTTTCTTCCACAGCTCCGTTTTTTCCTCCCACTAATACTCTGTCTAAAATTACTGTAGCTTTGGAATAAATCTTAATGGCTGACATTATACGTCCTTCAGTTTATTCTGCTTCAAGATTGTCTTGGTCATTTTGACCTTTTGCGTTCCCATATAAATTTTAGAAATAGCTTGTTAATTTCTGCAAAAGAAATTTTCTAGGATTTTGATTAGCATTGCATTTGCCATTGCATTTTAATAATCAATAGTTTCAAGAAGTCTTCACACATTTTTATTGTTACAGGATAGTGACCTGAAGCAATATTGGATGCCAGATAGCCAGTGTAAAGAGTGCTATGACTGTAATGAGAAATTTACCACTTTTAGACGCAGACACCACTGCCGACTGTGTGGGCAGATTTTCTGCAGTCGTTGCTGCAATCAAGAAATCCCTGGAAAATTTATGGGTTATACAGGTAAATGGGCTGTATTGACACGTTTACAATTTTTAAAGATCATAACAATAAGATAGTTATAATACAGGACCCATGTTAAGTCATTTTTTAATTTTGGACATCATGTGTGAATTATGGGGTGCACAAACATGAGGGAGACATGGCTTTGTTTTTAAGGACCTTATAGTCAAATAATAAAGTAGATGGGGATATTCATAAATAACATGAGTAAAAGACAGTGTATCATAGATTCTACCAAAAAACCATGGGACCGTTAATGTTTTTTTTGTTGTTGTTTTTTTCTTTAAATTTTTTAAAACATAAATTTATTTATTTATTTATTTTTGGCTATGTTGGGTTTTCGTTGCTGTGCGCGGGCTTTCTCTAGTTGCAGTGAGTGGGGGCTACTGTTTGTTGCGGTGCACAGGCTTCTCATTGTCGTGGCTTCTCTTATTGTGGAGCACAGGCTCTTGGCGTGCAGGCTTCAGTAGTTGTGGCACGTGGGCTCAGTAGTTGTGGCTCGTGGGCTCTAGAGCGCAAGCTCAGTAGTTGTGACGCATGGGCTTAGTTGCTCCGCAGCATGTGGGATCTTCCCGGGCCAGGGCTCGAACCCGTGTCCTCTGCATTGACAGGCAGATTCTTAACCACTGCACCACCAGGTAAGCCCCATTAATGTTTATTAGACAAGTTGGTTGGAGTGATCACTAATTTATATTATTATGAGAGTTTTTTTTTTTTTTTTTTTTTTTTTTTGCGGTACACGGGCCTCTCACTGCTGTGGCCTCTCCCGTTGCGGAGCACAGGCTCCGGACCCGCAGGCTCAGTGGCCATGGCTCACGGGCCCAGCCGCTCCACGGCATGTGGGATCTTCCCAGACTGGGGCACGAACCCATGTCCCCTGCATTGGCAGGCGGACTCTCAACCACTGTGCCACCAGGGAAACCCTATGAGAGTTTTTATTTTACAAAATACAGATATCCCTTGAGTTATATGACAGTGTGCTTTAGCAAATTGCATTTACTCATATTCTTCCCTAAATTTTAGTAATACAGAGATTTAAAATTATTTGTTGAAGCAGAAAAAAACTAAATGGTGTGTGTAGTGATTAGGGAGTGGAAGTGGAAGGTGGGCAGAAGTTACCAAAAAGAGAACACTTCTGTTTTGTTAAAGTGTGTGTGTGTGTGTGTGTGTGTGTGTGTGTGTGTGTGTATGTATAATTTAAAAAAATTTTTTATTTATTTATGTTGGCTGCACCAGGTCTTTAGTTGCAGCATGTGGGAATCTTTTAGTTGCGGCATGTGGGATCTTTAGCTGTGGCATGTGAACTCTTAGTTGCAGCACGTGGAATCTAGCTCCCTGACCAGGGATTGAACCCAGGCCCCCTGCATTGGGAGCACGGAGTCTTAGCCACTGAACTACCAGGGAAGTCTGAGAACACTGTTAGTATCTCTCTCATGTTATTTTTATTATCATGTAGATCTTCCTTTTGGCCTTACTCACTTTAAAAAAAAAGATTTTTTTTTTAACCTAAACTGCTTCAGAGTTCAGACCCCAGTTATCTTTCATCCAGATTATGGCTGCAGCTTTTAAAAGATTTTTTTACCTTTAGTTTTTCCCTATCTCAAATTCATTTTTCATACTCTAGTCAGTATCCTATTAAATGCTAATTTGATCATGTCAAATTCCCGTGCATAAAACCCTTTCAGAGTTCTCATTACCTATAGGATAAAATCCTATCTTGTTAATATGGTTGGTGTATGGATTCCCTAGGGCTTTCTTAACAAAATACCACAAACTGAATGGGTTAGGACAAACAAATTTGTTGTCTCACAGTTCTGGAGGCCAGAAGTACCATAATAGCCCTCATTCCACTGGTCAGGAACAAATGTAGGGATTTGTCATTTGCTGAGTATGTTTATTCCAGTTATATATTCTAGAACTGAGGGATAACCACAGATGGGTTCGGGGACTCACTGAACCCACTGTAAGATGGACCTAAGCTGGAACTCTGTTGATCACCTGACCTCTGTAAGCCCCTGCTCTGACTTAAAACCATAGTAACATTTTGTGCCTCTTGGAATTAGTGTTAATTCAGTGCCAAAGTCCAGTCATCTCCTAAAAGTTTGACTATTACCTTTTTCTCAATGCACTGTCACTCTGGTGAAAGGCTCTAGGTCCTTTGGGGAAGCCTTTTAGGAAGATAAACAGTATACATTTTTTGGCAGTGTAGTGGGGCCCTTCCTCAAGGTGACGCAGCCTCCCTTCATTCAAGGAATTCTGGGTCTGTAAATGGCTTAAGTCTGAGAATTGGTTGAGGGGTCATGACTCTTTTTGATTCAAGTTTGAGTTTTGTTCACTTGATCTAGAACTCTTTTTCTTATACAAATCCAGTAAGAGTTTAGAAGACTGCCCATTTACTTTTAGGAACACCATGATCAGATGTGTCATAGATCTCTGTATATGTTACACTATTCTGCTTACAGCTTTGTCTCTGATGTCTCTTCTGGTAACATGCCTACCTTGTCTTTGTCGATTAAATGCCACCACTCTGCCCCTGCCAACCTGGGATCCAGTGGTCCCCAGTGCATTTAGATTTCCCAGTTTAGCACCAGCAGTTCCCACTATAATGGGTGACTGCAAAGCTCTACAGGGATGCTGGGGCTCCCCTCACAAATTTTTTTTCTCATAGTCATGGTGAAAGGTATGTCCCCTGGATCCTCCTGGGGCAAGCGAGCAGATCTTACTTGGTAAATCTGCTCTTAACAGTCTCCCTAAGCTTTTGGATCCCTTCCTTTATAGCATTCCAGGGTAATTCTGGCATTTCAACTTCATTTAGTATAGGACACTTTTGGTCCATGTTTTAGCCAACCAACCAATTAACCAGACTGTTAGAGCCCCTTTGAACACCTTGAGCTATAACATTAAATCCAGAATCTCTGCTTAGTGGGTCCATATCAATAGATCCAGTTTGATCTGACTTTATGTTCTTTCCAGTATTATTCTATACCCTTGGTAGCCATTCCCACACATATTCCCTGGATTTCTGTTTGTCTAAATTGGAAAAATCATGTAGTTCTTTTGGAGTGTAGTGTACTTCCTCATGGGTCACACTTTATAACTCTCCTTTCAGGGGACCTGAGTCTTATTATAGGCCTAGAAGCAAAGAGGGTAGTGGGAGTGGGTCCTGAGGAGAATAAGCAGGGTCTTGCAAGGCAGCTAACTCATGGGAGGCCGTTGTGAATTTTTCAGGCAAAGCAGGGTTAATCTCAGACAGGGTGGAAAGGCTACTTCTACTCGCAAAGAAGACTAAGTAGAAGTTGGCAGTTCAGTGTTCCCAGCTTCCCCAAATATCCCCTTCCAGTTTTCAGGATTTCATTCCTTTCTAATCAATGCCCTAACTTTAATAGACACACCGTAAGGTTAAGTGATTCAGTGTGTGTTGTGGTTCAGTCACTTGCATGATGAGACTCTTGGTTTGATTTTCAGCAGTCTCAGTTCTGCAGCTGTGTATGGTTCTTTCAGGGAAGACATAGACACTTTGAGGTACATTGTACAGTTCTTGAGCTGGGAATTTGAATTTCTGATGTCATTCTTTTCCCTTTTTGTCCAGTGCAATTAGGAGCAGCTAATCTCATACTCATTAGTTTGACAAAAATGTTCTAAGATGTGCAGTACATGGTAAGTCAGGTCTTTGCCTCTTATAAGTATTTGATTAGGAGTATCCATAGGTGATACTTACGTGACTCTGTTGCCCCATCACACCGTGGACTATCAGCATTCTCTTTACCACTGGAAATAGAGTCCTTATTGCCTTTAAATCTAATTAGAGAACCAATTCCAGAAACCCAAAAACGAATTCAGAAAATTCAACCTTAAGATTTTGTTGCTCTAGAACTTCTCTTGGTACCAAAATTTGTATTAGGGTTCTCCAGAGAAACAGAACTAATAGGGTATTTACGCCCCTCCCCGCCACCCCCCCAGCACACACACATTTATATAGAAAGAAAGATTTATTTTAAGGAACTGGCTCAAGTGATTAAGGGAGCTGGCAAGTCTGAAATTCTTAGGATAGGCCAGCGGGCTGGAAACTCAGGCAGAATTTCTGTCTTAAAGACTCGAGACAGGACTTCCCTGGTGGCGCAGTGGTTAAGAATCCTCTTGCCAGTTCAGGGGACACGGGTTCGATCCCTGGTCCGGGAAGGTCCCACATGCCATGGAGCAACTAAGCCCGTGCGCCACAACTACTGAGCCTGCGCGCCACAGCTACTGAAGCCCACGTGCCTAGAGCCCGTGCTCCACAACAAGAGAAGCCACCGCAACGAGAAGCCCGTGCACCGCAACAAAGAGTAGCCCCTGCTCGCCACAACTAGAGAAAGCCCGTGCACAGCAACGAAGACCCAACGCAGCCAAAAATAAATAAATAAATAAGACTTGAGACAGAATTTTTTCCTTTTTTTAAGAATCCTCAGTCTTTGATCATAAGGCCTTCAAATGATTGGATGAGATCCATCCACATTATGGAGGGTAATCTGGTTAAAGTCAGCAGATGGTAAATATTAATCATGTCTTAAAAAAAAACCCTTCACAGTAACAACTAGACCATTGTTGGACCAAATAATCAGTCTTGCCAAGTTGACACATAAAATTAACCGTTGCAGATGGGACAATGAATTCTGGGCACAATTGTATATCCAGGCTGCGAATAAATACCTAGAATACCTAGGCACATAGAAACAGATCAATGAATGTTAAGTTATAGTGGTGTAGCAGTGCTATCTCTGTATCTGCTGTGCAACTTTCTGATTATATGTGTCTCTTGTCCCCAGTGGACTGAGTTCTTTGATGGCAGGACTGTATCTCATCGACCTTTTTACCACATCCTTTAATTTAGGCATGCGCTCAGTAGGCCCTTGCTGGTGAGGATTCTTCAGGAAATGAGAACTTTTCTGGTCTGGGTTGGCTCCCTTTATTGATCTGATCATTTTCATTCTAACAGCTGAACGATGAAGGGAGATTTCCTTTACAGTGTAAGAACCAAGCCTTTGTTATGGCAACTTAAGAACCTTTCTGCAGGAAGTAATTTCATCTCCTTACTACAATTCTACTTTGGTCAGCCGGTGGTAGTATGTCCTAGCACTCTCATTTATCCTGGACTGGAATTCAATTTTTTTGGGGGGGCTCTTGATTGGAGATATCGTTCTTTAGATTCATCTGTTGAATCATGGTGTTAAAAATGAGTAACACAACAAGTGATATGTAACTTTGCTTAAAATACATGCATAATTTAATAAAGCTGAGTACTATGTAATAGTTTTCTTAAAATGAGAAATAAAAGACCCTTTATTGTACTTGGTAGTAATTATGGTAAAAACACAGTACAGTTGACTTTCAGAAGTCTTTTGTTCATGTCACTTCAGTTCTCTAAATGTTAATGGTAAAAAGAATTATGGTAGAATTGTTACGTAACATGTTATTAGTAAAGTTTAATTATCTTACCTCCTTTTTTAGTACACTAAATTGTTATAGAATCACACAAAAATTGTAACAGAAAAAGGGTAGAGATGAAAACTTACATTTGGGCAGGACTGCATCCTGAAAAAAGATGCATTTAAAATTATTAAATAGCCTTATTGTTTGTCTTCCCAAGAATATTTCATTTCCACCCTTACTTTCACTATAAGAATTTCCTTTATACTTCCCCCCCTATATTTCATATTGCTTGTAAGCCAATTTTGTTAGTTTGTTTTTAAAACTGTGCCCCCTTGTGGAGACCACTCTTCATGGCTTCATATAGATAGCTAAATAACATTTTCCTCCTTACTTGTTATTTAGGGAAAAAGTGTTACTTCTATTTGTATTGGTTTATATACTCAATAAAAAAAATTTTTTTTCTTGAACATTCTGTCTCTGATAGATCCCTTACTTCATTTTTAGAACCTTGAGGAATATTCTTTTAGCAGAGTTTTCTAGTACCTTGAGTCATATTTTCTTGTTATAAATATTTGAGATAATTTGGATACCTCGATGGATTTTGCATAATGATGGTTTTTAAAATATATAACAGAGCTAACAAAGTTACTTTACTTTTAAAAGATGTCTTTTTTGGTAGTCTTTACTTGAGGATGGTTCCTGTTATTAGATTAACTAGTAACCCAAGGGTTTAATGTGTTCTGGTAAGTAATATGTTAGTTATCTTTTACTTAATTTTCTTTTTTTTTTTCCTCCTAGGGGACCTCCGAGCCTGTACATACTGTAGAAAAATAGCCTTAAGTTATGCTCATTCCACAGACAGTAATTCCATTGGTGAAGACTTGAATGCTCTTTCAGATTCTCCTTCCTCTGTGTCTGTACTTGATCCGAGTGAACCCCGAACACCTGTAGGGAGTAGAAAAGCCAGCCGCAACATATTTTTAGAGGATGATTTTGCCTGGCAAAGGTACTGTCACTTACATGTAATTTTATTTATATTTGATAAATACTGATAGTCTTGTGACCTAAGGGTGCTTTAAGTTAACATTTAACTTCTTTGAATTGTTTCCTGAAAATACACCGTTTTCTCCTTTTTTCTCAGCTTGCCTTAGGAAGGATCACAGAAGATGTTTATGGATAGTGATAATGTTGACTAATTAGAATGTTAGCTCCACAAGAGGAGAGACTTTTTCTTGTTTGCTCTTCTACACCTGGCACCAAGAACAGTGTGTGGCGTATATATGATCCTGATAATATTTGTTGAATAAACAACAGAAGTTATTTCCATTAATAATTTCTAACGTAGCCTTCTTTGAGAAGGAGGATGCTCATAAGATTTGTGTTCATAATATTTGCAAATGAAATTAGATTTTTTTCCTTCCTGAGGAACATTTCATCTCTTCTTGTATGTCTAAATATGCTACACTGTCTGGTTGTGGAGGATGTTACTCTTTCTTTACCTGGAACTGTTTGAATTAGAATCCTAGATTCATCAGTTTCTGGTTGTTTTTCGTTAGCTAAATAATTTTCTCATGCATCGTACCAAATATGGCCACGTCAGAGTGCTTGAAGTTTTAAGTAGCATCTTTCTGTTATTTTCTCAGTTACCTCTTAATGGAGTGAGGAATTAATAGGTAACCAATGAATTTAGACAAAAGTAAAAAATGAATGAATTATACCTACATTCAACATGTATGAATCTCGGGGATATAATGTGGAGGAGAAAAGAAAGTCACATATGATATAGCCAGTGATTATTTATAGAAAGTTCAAAAATATACAAATGAATACACTGTCTAGGGATACAAACATGGTAAACTTAAAGAAAAGGAGGAGAATGATAAATATAAAATTTACAACAGTAGTTTCATTGAGGGCAGGGAAGGGAATGGGATTGGGTCAGGGGAACAAGCACTTCAAAGTCGATGGTAATGTTCTTTTTCTTAAATTGCTCCATGGGTGCATTGGTGTTTGTGGCATCCTGATTCTTTATACCTTACATATATTTTATAAGTTTTAAAGATTGACTCTGTATTTAATGAACAAGAAAGAAAGGAGAGGGATTCTTCATTTCTTACTTCAGTAAGCAATGCCATGTGGATGCCTGGCCCTGTTGTGTGAGCCCAGAATTGGCAAGTGTGATTTAATAAAACAAACCAGGTTTGAAAGCTTCCTGGGAGATGCCGGATAGATGTCAAAGGCAGAATAACTTTAGGTTCTGTGCTAATAGTTTAATGTTCATTCTCTTTTAGCCATCATATCTCTGTGGTAGGCACTACTTTCTCCTTTTGACAGATGTGGGTGCTGAAGTTCAGAGAGATTAAGTAACGTGCCCAAGGTCACACAACTAGTAAGAGGTAGAGCCTGCACTTGGACCTAGGTTTGTGTGACTCTGCAGTGCTATTCCACCTAGTTATGGGGACTGAGAATAACGTATTTGAACTCAGGATTCCGGCCCCCCTCAAAGCACTTCAATTTTGTATATGTGATGTGAGAAGGAGTTCTACAAGTCACTCATCCAGCCAATTTTATTATTTTATTGACACCCATTATACTTAATATAACTCTCTTTATCGCTTTTTTGGTATTTGATATCCTTAAGACAAAAACCATCCTATTTCCACTTCAACTAAAAGAAGAGAACAAAAATGACCCATAAGCTCATTATTGCAGAAAAACAACCTGCTTTTAAATGTTAAAGCATTTTATTGAAATTGGATTTGCCTGTAACTCTCTTAAATCATCTCAGTATTTTCTTATTTTCTTTATAGTTTGATTCATCCAGACTCCTCAAATAATGCTCTTTCAACAAGACTTGTATCTGTTCAAGAGGACGCTGGGAAATCTCCTGCTCGAAATAGGTAAACTGCCAAATGAAAACACTGTTCTGTGTCTGGTTTTTCTTTTTTATAGTAATGAGAAGAACAGACATAAAATGGAGGGGATTGATTGTTATACACTTTCTTAGCTCTAAAAGCTGAACTAAACTATCGTTTCCTTTTTGCTAGTTAGCTGTCACTTACATTCTCTCAGTGGCCATTTCTACTACTCTCTATTGGCTTCAGATCTCGGAAACTTCATTCCTTCTTTCTTCACGCTTAACAGGTGACCTCTCTTTCAGTTACACAGCAAAGAGGGGAGATAACAGACGAGGATGTCCTCAACTCTTAACATCACTTACCAACTTGATTACAGTTGCAGCTCATGCTTTCTCTTTACTTCTGGTTCTCCACTTGTGTTCTGGTTCTCATCCCTTACTAGTTTTTATTAGTTTCTCTATTAGTGTTCCTTATCTTTCACTTCTCTCTGCTGACTCCTTACTGTCTGCATTTAAACAAACTCATGTCTTACCTATTAAAAACAAACAAACAAAACCCCTCCTTTGTGTTTTACCTCTAGTTATCTGTAGTCTCAATTTATTTTCTTAGGCAAATTCCTTGAAATAATAGCCCATAACTGTTCTATACCTGCACACTTCCTTCTCCTTTTCAACTTACTAGAGTGTTACTAACATCCACACCTCCCCACCAAAAATAGTCATTACAAAATCAATTGGTAAGTGGTTATAAACCTAAAGAACTAGATATCTGACTCACCATGGTTTAACATACTTTCAGTTTATTCTTCAACAAGTAATTAATAGGTACTTGTATAACAGTGAATCAAATAAACAAAAATTTAAAGCATATGAAAACATAAGGAATAGGGGAGGAGGTTGGAATTTTTGTGGTTTTTTTTAGATTTTTTTTTTTGATGTGGACCATTTTTAAAGTCTTTGAATTTGTTACAATATTGCTTCTGTTTTATGTTTTGGATTTTTGGTGGTGAGGTGTGTGGGATCTTAGCTCCTCGACCAGGGGTTGAACTCCCCCCCCCCCCCGCACCGCCACCTGGCATTAGAAGGTGACGTCTTAACCATTGGACCACCAGGGAAGTCCCAAGGTTGGAATTTTGAATAGTGTGGTCAGTGAAGACCTCAGAGATGGTGATGTTTAAGCAAAGACTTGAGGAAGTGAGGGAGTAAGCCATGTGGAAATTTTGTAGAAGAGTTTACCAAGCAAACAGGGAATCACTAATTTCTGAGAGGGAACATGCCTGGCAGGGAATAACAAAGAGTCCTGTGTGCCAGGAGTAGAACCTTCTTACAATTCATTGTAAGGGCTTTGTCGTTTAATGAGTGAGATGGGAAGCCGTTGGCGAGTTTCATTTTTTATTTATTTTGAAAATATTTTATACTTGCAAAAAAGTCGCAAGTAATAGGGTTAAATAAGTTTTCACATATTCTTCATTAAGGTTCACTAATTTACATTTTGCCCATTTGCTTTGTTACTTTTTTTTTCTAGACTATTTGAGAGTAAGTTGCAGACATCATCCTTTACTTCAAAAAAAACTTATAAACTTCACTTTGTAGAGCAGTTTTAGGTTCACAGCAGGATTGACGGGAAAGTACAGAGAGTTCCCATATCCCCCTGCTCCCCACAGCCTCCCTCACTATAACCATCTCACACTAGAGAGGCATGTTGTTAAAGCTGACGAACCTGCAATGACACAGCATTGTCACCCAAGTCTGTAGCTTACATTAGGGTTCACTCTTGGTGTTGTACATTTTGTGGGTTTAAACAAATATATAAGGACATATATTCACCATTATAGTAAAGTACAGAATAGTTTCCATGTTTTAAAAATCCTCTGTGCTCTGCTTATTGATCCCTCCCTCCCTGCCTCACCCGTGGCAACCACTGATCTTTTTACTGTCTTCATAGTTTTGCCTTTTCCAGAATGTTATATAGTTGGAGTCATACAGTATATAATCTTTTCAGGTTGATTCCTTTCACTTAGTAATATGCATTTTAGTTTCCTTCTTGTGTTTTTATGGCTCGATAACTCATTTCTTTTTAGCAATGAAGAATATTCCATTGTCTGGAAGTACCACGGTTATATTTATCCACTCACCTATTGAAGAACATCTTGGTTGCTCCCAAGTTTTGGCAACTATGAATAAGGCTTCATAAACATCCATGTGCGGGTTTTCGTATGGATATGTTTTTTATTCATTTGGGTAAATACCAAGGATTGTGATCACTGGATCCTGTGGTTAAGAGTATGTTTAGTTTTGTGAGAAACTGCCAAACTCTCTTCTAAAATGGCTGTACTATTTTGCATTCCCACCAACAATGAATGGGAGTTCTGTTGTTACATATCCTTGGCAGTATTTGGTGTCATCTGTATTCTGGATTTTGGCCATTCTAATAGGTGTATGATGCTGTCTCATAATTTGCGTTTACCTAACGATGTGATGTTGAACATCTTTTCATATGCTTCCATCCTTTCCATCTGTATACATTCTTTGGTGACGTGTCTGTCTAGGCTTTGGCCCATTTTTTAACTGAGTTTCCTTATTGTTGAGTTTTAAGAGTTCTTTGTATATTTTGGATAACCGTCCTTCGTCAAATGGGTCTTTCGCAGATATTTTCTCCCAGTCTCTGGCTTGTCTGCTGACTCTCTTGCTGTTGTCTTTTGCAGAGCATAAGTTTTTAATTTTAATGAAGTACAGCTTATCAATTTTTCATGGATTATGCTTTCGTGTTGTATCCAAAAAGTCATCTCCATACCCTAGGTCATCTAGATTTTCTCCTATGTAATTTTCTGGAGTTAGTTTTACGTTTTACATTTAGGTCTGTGATTCATTTGGAGTTAATTTTTTAGAAAGGTAGAAGGTATGTGTCTAGGTTAATTTTTTTGCATGTGTATGTCCAGTTGTTCCAGCACCATTTGTTGAAAAGACTGTCTTTGCTCCATTGTATTGCCTTTTCTCCTTCATCAAAGATTAGTGACTATATTTATGTGGATCTGTTTCTGGGCTCCCTGTTTTGTTCCATTGATCTATTTGTTCTTTTACCAGTACCACATTGTCTTGGTTACTGTAGCTTTATGGTAAGTCTTAAAGTTGGATTGTGTCAGTCCTCCGACTTTGTTCTTCTCCTTCAGTATTATGCTGGCTATTCTGGGTCTTTTGCCTCAACATATAAACCTTAGAATCAGTTTGTCAGCATCCACAGAATAACTTGCTGGGATTTTGATTGAGATTGTATTGAATCTGTAGATCAGGTTGAGAAGAACTGACACCTTCACAATATTGAGTCTTCCTATCCATGAACAATGACTATTTCTCCATTAATTTAGTTCTTTGATATCTTTCATCAGAGTTTTGTGGTTTTCCTCATTCAGATCTTGTATATATTTTGTGAGATTTATACCTAAGTATTTCATTTTTTTGGGTGCTGATGTAAATGGTAATGTGTTTTAATTTTTTTTTTTTTTTTTTTTGCGGTACGCGGGCCTCTCACTGCTGCAGCCTCTCCCGCCACAGAGCACAGGCTCTGGACGCGCAGGCCCAGCGGCCATGGCTCACGGGCCCAGCTGCTCTGCGGCATGTGGGATCCTCCCGGACCGGGGCACAAACCCGCGTCCCCTGCATCAGCAGGCGGACTCTCAACCACTGCGCCACCAGGGAAGCCCTGTGTTTTAATTTTTAACTTCACTTATTCATTGCTGTTATATAGGGAAGTGACTGACTTTTGTATATTAACTTTGCATCATGCAACCTTGCTATAGTTCTGGGAGTTTTTTTGGTTGATTCTTTCAGATTTTTACACAGATGACCATGCCGTCTGTGAAGAAAGACAGTTTTAATTCTTCCTTCCCATTCTGTATTCCTTTTATTTCCTTTTCTTATTACATTAGCTAGTGCTTCCAGTATGATTTTGAAAATAAGTGTTAAGAGAGGACATCCTTGCCTTGTTCCTGCCTGAGCAGTTGACAGAGTTGCCATTTATTGATATGGGGAAGAGGGGAGGAACATTTAGACATGTTGAATTTGAGATACCTTCTAGACATGCAACTGAGATATCAAATAGTTGGAGGTATACATCTAGAGTTCAGGAGAGGAGTATAAGTCGGAGATATAAACTTGGGTGTTGTTATCATGTGGATGGTATTTAAAACTATGAACCTGTGTGGAGATAATCAAAAGAGTGAGTGTGGAAAGTGAGGAAGTGCAGACCAGGGACTGAGACTGGGGAAATGAGGAGGAACCAGAAAAGGAGACTGAGAAGGAGAGACTAGTGATAAGGTGAAAGGGAGTCAGGAGAGTGTGTTGTCTTAGTAGCCAAGTGAAGAAAGTATTGTATTTCAGGGAAGAGGGAGTTATCCTGCTGATATGTCAAATGAGATGAGGAGTAAAAACTGATTATGGGATTTAACAATAACAGTGGTATAGGCCATTTCAGTGGGTTGTTCGGGGATCTGGCGAAAGTGGAAGAAGAATTGGAGACGAGTTTTGTTATACTGAAGCAGGGGAATGCACTAGAAGAATGTGAAGTCAAGACAGTTTTTTAAAAGATGGGACAATTTCCAAGATTCCTGTTGGCACATATACAAATGTAGAGATAGCTCTGCTAGTTTACAGTGTATCTCTGTGTGTTTTGAATTAGTGCTAATATTGATGTATGTCTTTAGGAAAGATGTAATTTAGTCAGTGAGTACTGTCTCTAAATAAAATTTTAGCTAGCATTCTTACCACTAGGCTACTTATTTGAATATTTGACAACAAAATTGACTAATTTTCTTTTACTTTCATTGCCACTATATCAGAATATGTGTAGGGATGATGGACTTTTAGAGAAGAAGAATGCATGGATAAAGCACATATTGGACAAGAGACTTTAATTGGTTGAATAAGACATAGTGGCAACTTTTCACTAAAAGAACATGCCAAGTCATGAAGAAGAAAAAAAAAAAGGAAAAAAAACCCATGAAGAACTGGTTATTTAAAAAGTCTTGTTTATAGACTATGTTTATTTGATATCAGGGTTTCTTATTAAGAATGATTTTTTTGCCTAAACCTGTTACAGACCTGTGGATAATTTCTTAAATTATTTTACGAGTATCTTTATGCTAGGAGAACATAGGTTTTCAATTGAGACCTGGTTTGAATGGCAGTCCTGTTATTTATTAGCTGAGTTAGACAAATTCCTTAATCTCTGACTCTTGATTTCTTTATCTGTAGAATGGATGTAGTTGTACATATTCAGTAGGATTCTGTGAGACCAAATGAGGGAAAATACATCCTGGGAGGGACTTGAACACATTGTAGATGCTTCTGCCTTTTATCCTTTATATAGAAGCTAAATTGGGTTTCATTTTCTCTGTGTAGAAGCTAACTAAATTTCTAGTTAAAATTTATTTATAAGTAAATGCTTGCTGCTGTTGATATTTCATTTGCAAGTCACTTATCTGGTAACTTATTGATATTACACTTACCTAATGATTGACTGTAAACTTTAGAAATACAATTTTTTCCTGTGTTAAAAAAAAAAGGATATTTTGTAAGTACTTATATACCAAGAGAGGAAATAAATTTTCACTACTTTTTCTATTGATCAAATTCAAAATAATAATTGAGGACAATATTTTTAACATAGGTCTACTAATGAGAAGAAAGGAATTCTTTTTCGGGGGATGATTTTGCTGAGTTGGGGTTCAAAATTAGGGGGTTTCTTGTCATCAGAATATTATAGATGTTCAACTAAAAAAAAACTCGTTAGTTCAGTGGTTATGCAAAAAGTTTTTGGATTGTGGGCCATAATTTCCCATGCCTGATCTGCAAGATTTTTTCTGCATTTAGACTGTGATGCTTTGTATTTGTCAATTAAAAAAAAGAAAACACCCTAATTTTCAGCATTTTAAGAAGAGTTTGTATTTATTCCTTTGAGATATTACTGCTGTATGAACTAAATCTATAATTTTTTTTCTGTAGTTTTTTCATGATGACTTTTTTTTAAACATCTTTATTGGGATATAATTGCTTTAGAGTGATGTGTTAGTTTCTGCTTTATAACAAAGTGAATCAGCTGTACATATACATATATCCCTATATTTCTTCCCTCTTGCATCTCCCTCCCACCCTCCTTATCCCACCCCTCTAGGTGGTCACAAAGCACTGAGCTGATCTCCCTGTGCTATGCAGCTGCTTCCCACTAGCTAGCTATTTTACATTTGGTAGTGTATATATGTCCATGCCACTCTCTCACTTCGTCCCAGCTTACCCTTCCCCCTCCCCGTGTCCTCAAGTCCATCCTCTACGTCTGCGTCTTTATTCTGTCCTGCCTGTAGATTCTTCAGAACCATTTTTTTTTTTTTTTTAGATTCCATATATATGTGTTAGCATATGGTATTTGTTTTTCTCTTTCTGACTTACTTTACTCTGTATGACAGACTCTAGGTCCATCCACCTCACTACAGATAACTCAATTTCGTTTCTTTTTGTGGCTCAGTAATATTCCATTGTATATATATGCCATATCTTCTTTATCCATTCATCTCTCTATGGACACTTAGGTCCATAATGACTTTCTTTTAAACTTAATTTGAAATAATTACAGACTAACATAGAAGTTGGAAATAATAGTGCAGAGAATTTCTGGATACTCTTGTCCCAACTTCCCCAATGATAGTATCATACATAACCATCATAACTACTTTTAAAAGTGCCCTTAACATTGGCAAGTAACCATTTATTTAAAAATGAACTTTCATTGTAATCCTGTTTATTGATGAAGAACTTACAACTGTGTTTTCACTTTCTGTTTTTATTTCCAGATCAGCCAGCATTACTAACCTGTCACTGGATCGATCTGGGTCTCCCATGGTACCATCATATGAGACATCTGTCAGTCCCCAGGCTAACCGAACATATGTTAGGACAGAGACCACTGAGGATGAACGCAAAATTCTTCTGGTACCGGTCTAGTGTCTTTGACCCATTGCAACTTTTGAGCATAAAGAATGTTTATCTCACTAATTATTTTTTTAAGACAAATACAAATGAAATAGCCAGTTATCATATAAATTAAATAGAGGAAATAATTTGCTTAAGTTTTTCTTAGGATGACCTGAAATTGGTCAAGCATTCCATGCTCATATGCTACATTAATATTTTCTTGACTGCTTTCATCTGGCAAAATCAGAATTCAGATGCTTACATAATACTAGAGCTTAACTTTGAGTTAGGTCCCAGATCGCTGTTTAAACTTTGGAACATGTTTCTTATATACATGGAATACTTTTCAGAGATTTAATATTATATGTTTAAATAGGTAGTAATCAGTTGTTTATTGAATTTATCTTTGTAAAATACTGTGTTCAATCATAAGAGTGACTCAAAGAAATGGAAGATATGGCTTCTGTCCTCAGGTTTATAATTCAGAAGGTATAGAGATGAGAATAAGCATGGCATTTTTTGTGGACTGAAGTGAGGTCTGTTAATTGGGAGATGTTGGGAGGGATATTAAGTTCAATTCTGTGGGCAATGAGAATGGAAAGTTATTTGGGGCTACTTGGTGGAAGGTGGTGAATTCAGTCTCTGTAAGTTTTAGATTTGAACCTGTAGGTGCTGAGCAGTGTTGAGGTTTTTTTGAGCAGGGAGTAATTCCTTGATGGCCTTTCTCTAGGAAATTCACCTGGCAGTTGGGTATATGAGAGAATGGTAAGAATCTGGGTGGGGTAAAAGCTACAGAAAGTTACTTTAGATTAATGTGATTCACTGTTCCCGCCTTCTCTTTTGTTCTGTCTCCAAAGAGGGGTGTGACATTCTGTTTTTAGATAATCAGGAGACTGTAGTATGTGCCATTGACTGAAAAAAAAAATTATTTGGGATAGTTTTGTTTTTTTTTTCCTCAAGAGAAAAAGTTGTGTTTGCAATTAGATGAGCTGAGTTCAAGCTGTTCCCCATGCATGTGTCATTTCTATTAAATCATGTCAGTTAGCTATGACAAAAAAATCTGAATTGAGTTTCCTTTTATGAATCTAAAAATCACAAGAAGCAGTCTGAAAAGGTATATAGCATCCTCTCAGGAGTAATTACTTCCTCATAATGTGATTTCAGGACAGTGTTCAGTTAAAAGACCTGTGGAAAAAAATCTGCCATCACAGTAGCGGAATGGAGTTTCAGGATCACCGCTACTGGCTGAGAACTCATCCCAACTGCATTGTAGGAAAGGAGTTAGTCAACTGGTTAATCCGAAATGGACACATTGCTACAAGGTAATGGAGCTTAAGAAAGACTTTTTGATATTATTTATGAATTTATTTTTAATGACATATCATGTAGATATAAAGGGAGCAAATTTCTTTGTGAGTGGGGTGCTGCTTGTTTTCTGCATTTGGTGTTTGGGGTGCTAATTACTCAACCCTCCTCCCTTCTGAGTTGTAATGAGTAAAGAATAGATGCAAGGAGCCAAATGGGGTCACAGTTCACATTATTTATTAAAAGCAGAAATGTGCAGTTAATTCCCAAAGCCCAGAGCTCTCTAGTTAAGCCGGATTGGGGAATGCAGCTAGATCCTAAGGCCACAGTAGATTCTCCTGCTACTGCTCCCTAATCTGAACTTTCAACCTGTCTTGAGAATTGGGTCCATTAACCACACCTGGAGTGTCCTACCCTGCCTCACAAATCATTTGTGAGAAAGAGACAGACAGGTCTTGTTGCCTTTCAGGGTAATGCGTCACCTGGCTTTTCTGCTTGCTTAGAAGAAACAAGTATGTAGGAAGAGAAGAAACAGCTGTAAGCAGTGAAGCCCTGGGTTCCAGTTTGGGTTGTATCTCTTTTTAGTTTTGTGCCCTTCGTCAAGTTATTCAATCTCTTAGAGACTTGACCTCTCAGCTCTAATATGAGGACAATTTGTGATCCTATGAAGAAGCTGTGAGAATGAAATAATATGGGCTAATGTGTTTGGTACATTGCCATATAAATGTAATGTGTTAATAAGTGTCTATTTCGTGTATATATATAGATATACATTTTATATCTATATTTATAATATTTGGTATTGTCTTCTCATCAAAGACTGTAAGCTCCTTGAGGACAGGAGCCATGCTATTCTCAACACTTTTTACTCCTAGTAAGTACAGGGGTATGCATGCACTGAGTACTTGTAAATGTTTGTGTAATTGAAATTAGGTTTTCTTGGGACTGGTTCTCCTTTACTATGGTACATGGGAAGATCTTTTAATTTAGCTTAAGTCTCTCTTGTTTTATCCCTCACCTATCCAAGGACCATTTGAAATTCCAACTCTGATTAGAATGGAAAAAAAATTCAGTTTGTGTCTCATCTTGTACTTGTAAAATTATTCTGACTGACTTTTAAAAGTTTTCTTTTCTCTTGGTCTTGATTCAGGGCACAAGCTATAGCAATTGGACAGGCGATGGTGGATGGACGTTGGCTGGATTGTGTCAGTCATCATGACCAGCTCTTCAGGGATGAGTATGCGCTGTACAGACCACTGCAGGTAGTGTTCAGTGGTACCGCCAGTGAGAGTATAGTGAGCTTTGTTGCCAAGTCTTCTTCATCAGTGGGAATAAAAACTAGTTGAATTACCCAAAGATACACTTTTCTAACATGTTTTCCCTGCCATTTGAGGAAAGTTAAACATTTTTACTTGATAGGTAGTGGTGATTAAAAAACCCATTGGAATCAAACACTATTCAGTTGGTGTGGCTTCTCTTAGGCTTGGCTTTGTGATATTGTAGTTGCTTGTCATTTATCTTCAGTGGTTTTCAGTTTTACTATGTCTGTAGTTTTAGGACTAAGAGGGAGTATATATAGTAAAATAATTGAAAAAACTTAATGGTACCATTGCAGTAGATTTTGATTCTATAGCAGTATTCAAATGTATAGTAATGGTAAAACGGTGAATATTCTCTTTTCTGGTTTTTATTTTTTTACTTTAATTAGGAAATTGGAAATTACTTAAAGATAGAACTTTTAAAAAAGATATACTTTCACTTTTGGTTTATGTTAATTTGATATAAATAATATTCAGTAACACCTTTGTGAACTAAAACTGAAAAATCAGTGATTGATTAGAAAAGACAAATGACCCAAAACACTAGTGTGGTGTTATGTGTTAAAATCTAACAGTTGTTTTCCAGGATGTTGGCACAGGGTTAGGATAAATTCTAAGCTGTCTTTACTCTCAGGAATAAAAGATGAAATGAAACACTATAAAATCTGTATATTATGTTTTGTTCGTAATATGCTGCCTTTAAGCTTACTGATTCATAAATATTATAATTGTAAGAGTGGAGTTGCCAGCATGATGCTGGTTTACAACTTAGCTTTTATTAATTTGCTTATTTTTACATAAATTTATTTAGTGGTTAGCCTTGTACAAATATTGGGCTAGAATTTATTTGTAGTGTGACAGCTTCAACATGGTTGCCATTGAGGGTCAATTGCTTGGATCCTGTCTTGACCCTTTCAGAGTACAGAATTTTCCGAGACCCCTTCTCCGGACAGTGACTCAGTGAACTCTGTGGAAGGACACTCTGAGCCATCCTGGTTTAAAGACATAAAGTTTGATGACAGCGACACAGAGCAGATAGCTGAAGAAGGTGACGATAATTTGACCAGTGAGTTTCACTTTCTGACATTTTAGTTTTTATGAATCATTACTGTGTACGTATGATAAAATGAGTGTTTTGTTTATGTAGTTGAAACAGTCCTACTTTTAAGATTTATGGCTCCAACTAAATGTAACAACATCTGATAGCAATCCTTGTCCTAGATACAGTATTTTCTTAAACCAACTTGTTAGGCTACTGGTGTTTTCAGATTTTGCCGTAGTCTTTAGTTTGCAGCAGCTTAAAAATAACTCCAAGCTAATATTGCAGTAGACAACTTTCTTACCTCTTCACTATGATATCAGACCTTCTCTCTGCAGAACCTCCAACATATTTCTTCATTTTAAAAATTCATTTTATATTTAACTTGCTCAAATTTTATTAAGTCTACACAGAAGTACATGAAAATACTGTATCCATTTTGGTATTGCACATTGGGCTTGTATATTAAAAAAAACATTTTTCTCCTTTCCTCCAATACCCTGATGAAACCCATTTTTACTCCCCTCCTCTCCCTATATTTCTTTCCCCTCCCCAACACTAAAAGATTCTGCCAGTCCTAGCAAGCGCACATCAGTAAGCAGTTTCCAGTCCACAGTGGACAGTGACTCAGCCGCTTCTATCAGCCTGAACGTGGAGCTGGACAACGTGAACTTCCATATCAAGAAGCCCTCCAAGTACCCACATGTGCCCCCTCACCCTGCTGACCAAAAAGGTAGGAGGTAGTCACCATCTGCAATCCAAACACAGGCTGGAGAGATCTCAAGCCAGCTTGTCCTTCTGGCTTCCTCTGACCCCTATGGCTGAGGGGATTTGGTATGGGTTTTGGTCCACTCCTTCTCATTTTCCCCACACCTCTTCCCCACATGTTTGGTTTTTTTTTTGGTTGGTTCTGTTTCCTTTTATTTCTTGTTTTCTACCTCAGTACCACCACACCCAGTTTAAAGCTTGTAGTCTTTAAAAGGAAACTACATCTGACTGCTTTTCCCTTAGCATAATGTGCAACTTCCAAGGTGGCATTTCTTTGCATTTATAACATGGATGTTCTGCTCTATTCATTTCTCTTTCTTCATTTAATATTTTAAAGCTTATTTGCTTATGCTATTACCCAGTAGCATAGTATTCCACTAAACCTTTCCAGATGCTTGAACTAGATTGGTGAAAAACATTCACACATTCCAAAACATCTTTCTACTCTAATTTAAAATGCTTATTGTGCATATGCTATATTTATAAAAAAGGTTTCTTCTTTAATACAAAACAAATTCATTCTTTTAGCTGTCTTATTTGAGGCTTTAGTCTACTGAAAAATAATAATTCAAAGACATTCGGTATAAAAGGAAAAATAAGGTAAACCATTACTAAAATCTAACATAGCAGTACATAGAAATGAAATGCTTTCTTTAAAAATGGATGATGATGTTTACTTTGTTGGATATAATTAAAAGGAAATTTAAATTTTAGCTCTAAAGTGGCATTAGTAAAGGTAAATAAATAAAAAATACATAATTGGGAATTCCTTGGCGATCCAGTGGTTAGGACCCTGCACTTCACCGCAGGTGGCACGGGTTCGATCCCTGGTCAGGGAACTAAGGTCCCACATGCTGTGCGGCCAAAAACAGGAAAAAAACATAAGTAATAAGTAACTGTGGCATTTCATTATGTTACAGTAACTGAAAAAACATTATTCTACAGATAAAGCAATTTATTCCATGATTTCACCTGTACTTTGAATTTTTAATATTTAGCCCTCTAAATTTGAATTGTCTCCTTACTTAGATCTGAAATTCCTGCCTAATTCTTTGCTGCTGCCTACTTTGAGCCTCAGAATATTATCAGAAGATAGAAGCTTTTGAATGTAAACTTCTATGCTAAAATAATTGGAAACAAATTCACATTTCTACAACAGATTTCTCATAATTGTTGATATTAGCCACTATCATCAAGATGTGGTAAAATGGCATTTAAGGGTTATAGTAATAAAAAGGTATATCTTATTTAAGAATAGAAACTTAGAGAGGGTGTGAGAAAAGAGGAGACCTGACTAGCATTGAGCACAAGTAAGATACACATCTTTATGGGAATCCTCAAAGCAGAAATTGGAAAAATGATGGCAGACATTTGGGTGAGTATGAAAGGACAGTGAAGCAGACGTGGCACTTGTGGGAGAATTAACTGTAGACTGTGGTCACATGGAGGATATTGGATTTTTGTAATATAAATGACATGTGGTTCAGAGGTGGGATGATCTGTGGAGGATATCTGTTCTCTGGACACTTCTGTTGGCAATTTCATTGTGCTGAAAGAAGAGTGTGAAATACATTTTTGACTTGCTGGTGATTTCATCTCTTGTAAAGTTAAGGAACTTTTGAAAATCATGAAGAAAGTGACCTGTCATCACGCAGCTGATAATAGCAAAAGGTGGACTGCTGAGCACAGTCAGGCACTTGCTTTAGGAAACCTAACTTCATAATGTTGGGGGAAGAATGGGAATAGAAGGCTCCGATAATGACGTTTTTACAGTACAACCTCAAACTGCATTTATAAGGAAAATTAAAGGGGCAGCACCTGCAGTTGAAAAAAAACCCATCATGACTCCTCTGGCAACTTTCTGATCTCAACCTTTAAAAATTTTTTTCTAGAAAAATTGTGAGAGGAAACCTTCATATGAGGATCAGTCTGAAAGAGGGCCCAGTGCTTTTAGAAAAGTGGCAGGATAGCAGAAGTCCAGACTGCACTGAAGATTGGAGGAAATGCCAAGGATATCTTGGGAAAGATTTTTAAAATTGTGATGCAAAGAAAGAAAAATTAGGCCAGTTATTTGGAGAAGTTGATACAATATTAATTGACCTTTTTTTTTTTAACCTCTATCAAGATAATCTTAACCAGGAAAGAACACTCTCTGTTAAGAGGACGTGAAGTCCAAAATAATGAAGAGTTAGAGAATGCCTTGTTGTTGTTTTTTTTCCCTTCTAGTTTTACTGAGATATAATTGACATAAAGCACTGTGTAAGTTTAACGTGTGCAGCATAAGTTTAGTGAACATCCATCATCTCATATAGATAGAAAATTAAAGAAATAGGAAAAATTCTTTTCTTTGTGATGAGAACTCTTAGAATTTACTCTCTTGACAACTTTCATATATGACATACAGCAGTGTTAATTGTATTTATTGTGTTGTACATCCGTCCCTAGTACTGGAAGTTTCTACCTTTTGACTGCCTTCGTCTAATTTCCCCTTCCCCACCCCCTTCCTCTAGTAACTGCCAATCTGATCTCTTTTTCTGAGTTTGTTTTTGAAGTATAATTGACCTCCAACTGTTACACATCATAGTGATTCCATATTTCTATACATTTTGAAATGATCACCAGTTAAGTCTAGTTACAGTATGTCACCGTACAAAGATATTACATAGTTATTGACTATATGCCCCACCTTGTATATTTTACACCCATGACTTAGTTATTTTGCAACTGAAAGTTTGTACCCCTAATCTTCCTTACCTATTTCTTTTCTCCTTCCACCCCCCTCCCCTCTGGCAACCCTTGTTTGTTCTCTGTATCTGTAACTCTCTTTCTTTTCTGTTCTGTTTCTTCATTTGTTTTGTTTTTGAGATTGCACAAATAAGTGAAATCATACAGAATTTGTCTTTCTCTGACTCATTTCACCTAACATAATACCCTCTAGTTCCACCCATGTTTTCAGAAATGGCAAGATTTTATTCTTTCTTGTTGCTGAGTACTATTACGTTGTATATGTGTACACACA
Source organism: Globicephala melas (assembly GCF_963455315.2). NCBI lineage: Eukaryota > Metazoa > Chordata > Mammalia > Artiodactyla > Delphinidae > Globicephala > Globicephala melas. The sequence continues at coordinate 27,899,279 of NC_083320.1, read as the reverse complement.
CACACACACACACACACACTCACACTCACACTCACATACCCACCTACCCCAGAAAGAAGGTAATTATTAGATTGACCTCTTAGGTCATTTGCAACCTTGAGAGCCTGTATTTGAGGACCGTATAAATCCCTTAATAAACATTTCTGGCTTTCACAGTTCTCTCTTGTTAGTTTTTAGCATACTAACAGGAATTTTTCTTGTGAAGTTGAGATACAATAAATTATTTTTTTCTTCACTGTAATTACAAGGAACACTGGTTGCCAGAAAATAAAGGTCATCAGAGTGACCTAGTTAGGGAAGTGAAAGACTTCCTCTGCTTCTGGTTTTCATTTCTCTTAAATAAAAATGAGAATGGGTGCTTTTTATCTTTCCATTAAAGTTAAAGGTATTATTAAATCTTTTCTTTGGGATCATCTGCTAGCTTTTAAGGCTGAGGAAATTTGAATTTATAAAATTGATTGTAATAGCTATACTTAAAAAAAAAACTGGTCGGGCTTCCCTGGTGGTGCAGTGGTTGGGAGTCCGCCTGCCGATGCAGGGGACACGGGTTCGTGCCCCGGTCCAGGAGGATCCCACATGCCGCGGAGTGGCTGGGCCCGTGAGCCATGGCCGCTGGGCCTGTGCGTCCGGAGCCTGTGCTCCACGGTGGGAGGGGCCGCAGCAGTGAGAGTCCCGCGTACCGCAAAAACAAACAAAAAACCGGTCATGTTTTTTATGTTACATAAGCAAACCCCTCATTTTCAGAAACTTGTAAAACTGAGACAGTGCGATCTTCTGGTTTGATTAATTTTTCATTATTGTCTTGGAGAGTTATGCAATTAAAATATATTTTATTCTGTGTTGGATGCAGGATTCTGAACCATTCTTGGAAAGTTAGCAAGTAGAACCTAGAGAAGAAGGTGAAAATCGTGGCTTCCGCAAACCTCTAGACCTAATTTCCGATTTATAGGGAAACAGGGGGTATAAGCAATTTAAACAGCACCATGAGGAAACAATCCATCAAATCCAGAATGTGGGATGTTCACCAGGACATTTGGCCTGGGTTCTTTCAAAATTCAATATCATGAAAAAAAAAAAAGTAGGAAGTCTACTTTGGACTAAAAGAGAATAAAGAGAATGTAATGTTTGAACCTTAATGGATCCAGGTTTGAGGGGGAAAAAAAACATTTATTAAAGCATTTTGGGAACAGTTAGATAAATTTGAATATGGACTAACTCAATGATATTAAGAAATTGTCAGTTTTCTTAAGTGTGTAAATGTTACGGCTATAGAGGAGAATGCCCTTATTTTTAAGAGATGCATGCTGAAGTATTAGTGGTAAAATGTCATGATATGTATAATTTCAAATGGTCTGGAAAAAAGCACACATATAGAGAGAAATCAGCTGTGGCAAATCATTAACAATTGTTCAGTCTAGGTGGAGGGTATACAGGATTTTCTGTATGTTTGAAATTTTTTCATAATAAAATGGGGAAAATCCATCGCTTCTGGAATTTTATATATATATATCTATATATATATCTATATATCCTTTAGTATGAAGAGTAAAGCTTGTAAAGCCTCTACATTAGTTGAACATTAATTTCTGTGCGGGAGGTATAGGAATAAAGTATAACATCTGTTTTCACTGGTCCATATAATACTTGATTTTATTGTATTTGACATGGCACACTTCAACTTTCTAAATTTTTTCCTCCACTTTCTTGTTTGAAGAATGAGCATATTGGCTTATAGACACATTGACTTTTGAAGCCTATTTGTTTGTAAATAAACTCTACCTGCAAAGAATTTTGTGGAGCACCTTTACCTTAAAGGGCTTAAAATGCATTGTGGTTAAATTTGCACGGTAGAAAGAACCTCATTTGAGCTATGCTTGGTCACAGACCTAGAGGAAAGGTCATGGGGAAGTAAAGAGTAAGTTTCACTTGTAAGAAATATATTTACTATTCTAAAAGTTCTAAAAGAACACATTCACAGTGTGTTCAGAAGTTACCTTTCAGCAACTATTTGGAAGTATTTGGTTAGAATTTTTGAAAATTAAAACTCTAAAAACTAATATAAATCCTTACGAGTTACATCTTTATTCCCTGCCATTGTCACTTTTGTATTAATTTATTTTATAGCTTATATTCTGAAATTTAAAAAACCCCACCTTATATTGTGTTATGAGGTGGCTTCTCTATCTGAACTCATTGTTAAATAATACAGTTGTACATGAGAAAAAGTAACTTTTTAGGCTTGTCATGAAAATTACTGACAATCTCAGTTTTCATAAACAAGTTCAGTTTTGATAAGGGAAAAATGATATGTTAAAGATTATCTGTCATTACTGTTTCAAGGTTCTGTTGAGTTATTAATTTAAGTCTACCAAGTTTAGTATGAAGTGTGCAGAACAAGTTATAAAGCATCATTTTAGCCCAAAGTTTTCGTGACTTGGCTGTGTACTGATGGGTTTAGTATGGGTAATACTTCGTGTGTGGGTGTGTTTTCTGTATAATTATGCTGGCATGTTATAGTCATAAGCTTCTCCTTTCCTTCCTCCTCTCTCTCCTCTCTCCGTGCTATGCAGAGTATTTGATTTCTGACAACGGAGGACAACAGCTCTCAATAAGTGACGCCTTCATCAAAGGTAATTTTATCAAAAGCTATACATGGGATGGTGTCTCTTTGTTCATGGGGATATACTTGAGGCTTAGCACATTGATAGGTGCAGACTAGGTACTGACAATGTATTTGATTATTTTAGTATCATGGGAACACAGGTTTTAATATGTGTAGTAACTTTGAGAGTGTTGAGGACCAAAAATGTAAACTTGGACTTGGTTTGAAAGAAGGTCTCTGATCTGAAAAGTAATTGTTTAAAAGCTTTTAAATAGATTTTGAATTTTATTCATTTAAAGGCATGAATAGCTTATGCTTTCCTATATCATGAGTATAGTATTAAGTATTGATATACGTATCATCAGTGATTGTCAAGCTTATCAAAAAGCCTACAGGCAGATCTCATCCAACTGAGGATGCTGCTTGCCCTGGGGAGTTGGGAAGACAAGTAGACAGAAGAGATAAAGAGATAAAGAACTAATTCTGCTGATCATTTCCCTGGAGACAAGAGAAAGTACAAGCCTTTTCTAACCGTGACCCTACTTAGCTTGCTGTGGAGTGAAGACACACTTACTTAATTGGTCCATAACACTCTACAGCTTAGGCCTCAGATAATGGGAGGGTTTCACATAAAAGAGAGAAGGTAGGGCAAACTGGTACAAAGGCAGCCACTTGCAGCTGTCATAACTTAGCAGTGTTTCTAAATCCACCTCCAAGCATCTGATTCAACTAGATGTTTATAGACCAGGGGTTTAAATAATTGAAATGTGCCATTTTTGTACTTCACTTGTCATGGACACTTGCTTTACTGTGTAAGCTGCTGGAATGTTTAGTTGAAAGTTTTTTTGTTTGTTTAATTTGCTTTAAGAGGGGAAAGATTTGACAATTTTTGTAAGCATTTCTCACCTCTTTTCTTTCCATTTATTCAATCACATTTTTCAACATTTAGTGAGCATCTTTTTTTGCAAAGCATGTAGTATTATCTATTATTTTTTTGGTCTCGATCCATTAACAAAATTTTACATAAATTGTTATTTACCGTGTTTTAGTTTCTTTACAGTTAATTTTTAGGTCTGACTTGTAAAAGTTTTGCCAATTAAAAAGAAAGCCTTTTGTTCCTGTATTGAAAAAGAAACACTAAAAGGATTGTCTGAGTAGACTTTCTATACTGTCATGTACTGGTTCAGACATATAAGGGCTGAGCTTTTCTCTTTAAAGTTCAGCACCCACACTATCACATGTTCTGCTTGCATTCCGACTTCTATTGAATGCAGTTTTCAGTTTGTGATTTTATAGGAAAAATAAACCACCTCGTTTTGTTAATGTCCCCAAATAAATAAAAAGAGTGTAAAAAAAATCTCATTTGCTTTTCAGAAGCTGTATTTATAATTATTTTCTTGAGAGTCCTGGTTGCTTATGTAAATTTACTTTTCACACTTCTGTCTCTGATTTTGTCTGTTGAGAATATTGATGATCTAACTCAGAGTTCATTTTTTTATTTACGAATTTAAACATGTCCTTGCTTTTTTTACACCAACAATTGAATTGGCTAACTTAAAAAATGTAAAAACGTTAAGTTGGCAATTTCTAAATCTACGAGTAGATGGTATAAAACGTGACAATGAAGTATAATTTCTTATTTTACACTTAGAATCCTTATTTAACCGTCGAGTTGAGGAAAAATCCAAAGAGCTGCCTTTCACACCTTTGGGTTGGCATCATAACAACCTGGAGCTGCTGAGGGAGGAGAATGGAGAGAAACAAGCCATGGAGAGGTTGCTGTAAGGCAGTGAGCTTTTTAATTTTAATTCTCCATTTTTATAATCTTCAATGACTTGATAGGCATGTGCATAGTTCTTCCTTAGAAAGTCAAAAATACTAACATTACTTAGGAAATAAAGCCTGTTCTGATGAAATTTCTTATAAAACAAAGTGTCCTAAATTGTCCTTGTCTGTCCCCATTGTCATTTATGTGTTAAAGTTTAATCAAATTAAATGGGTCATCTTAGTTGAGAATATTCACAGATTTTCTTTATGTGAAAAATCCTTAAGGTGCAGATATGCAGAAAGAATAAAATTGACCAAGAAAATCTCATCTGTGAGCCATAATTAGTGTGCTTATTTCTTTGTAGACTGTGTTGTATCTTCAAAACTGTTGTCTCTGGCAGTATTAACTATGCAGACTTCTTTCCTGTAACATTTTTGTAGCTCAGCTAATCACAACCACATGATGGCACTACTTCAGCAGTTGCTCCATAGCGAGTCATTGTCACCATCTTGGAGGGACATCATTGTATCACTAGTCTGCCAGGTTGTTCAGACAGTCCGACCTGATGTCAAGAACCGGGATGATGACATGGATGTCCGTCAGTTTGTCCACATCAAAAAAGTGAGCTCTGCTAATGCTTTCCTAATGCTAGGAATTGATGAGATGGGCCTGATAATAATTTGTCTCTTAATGGTAATCTGAAAGGGTCATTACCAGGAGGGGTGCTAGGTGAGGAGGGGGAAGTTTTTCTGCCTGCTCTATTTGTTAGCAGTGCACTTAAGGGTCATAGAAGCCACTGTTAGGAAGTGAGAGGTGAATGGGGGTGGGGGGTAAGTTGGGCTTGCAATGAGTTGGGAACCCAAACTTTCGTGCTTCCTCTTCTTGATGTGTCATCTATGAGAAGTCCTCTTCCTACAGATTACTGTCAGTGTTCTGAGTAAAAGCAGTGGGTAATTGCTTTATTTAGAGTGTAGTGGAGTTTTGCCTGTATTTTTTGCCTATGATATGTAACTTAATAGTGGTCTTAATTGACATCTGGCATCAAGTACCAGGTAGTATGTTAGAGTGTTGATGATCATGCTAAGAGGCCTTTGATTATTGGTTGAAAGGAAGAAATGCATCCTGGAACTTTTTGTACTTATTTGGAAATAAATAATAAATAATAGAATTCATTTGACTGGATTCTAAGGATGTATTATTGAATTTTGTTGTTTTCTTAATTGTTTCATTAGATCCCAGGTGGAAAGAAGTTTGATTCTGTGGTTGTCAATGGGTTTGTTTGTACCAAGAATATTGCACATAAAAAGGTAATGTGATTCAGTTCAACAGTGAAGTTCAGCAAACTATGACTGTGTGCCAAGCTAACAAGCTGGGGGTACCTTAATCATGGAAGAAAAGGAGATTGGACATTGAGGGGTGACTAGCAGTGTGTCCCATAGGGGTGAAATTTTGGGGGTTGAGGGAGAGTCTCCCAGAGCCGATGATGATTGGGACTTGTACAGTGGGAACTCATCAGAGAGAAGAAGGCTTCCCAACCAGCAGGCTGACAGGACACTGATATCATTTCTCCCTTCATCCCACCGCATCTCAGGGAGACAGGATTTTCTAACAGACTGGAGTCCTTCCAGAGGCCTACCATTTGACAACTTTGTTCTTCCTCATAGGGCTGAGCTCAGAATTATCACTGGAATTCTGTTATCCTTCTCCCCTTTTATCTCTACCTTCAACCTTGAGGCTCTTTCTAGCACTAGCACAGAGAGTAGGGTGAAATAACCTGGTGGACTAAGGAAACTCTGAGATCCTAAGGTGCAAGATGGGAAATGGCAGGAGATGGGGCTCGAGGAAGCAGGCAGAGGCTTTGTATCTCACTTTATTCTGAAGGCTACTGATTAGCGAAGTGTAGTGTGCATCAGGATCACCTGTGGACCTTGTTAAAAATGTAGATCCCCAAGTCCAAACCCTGGAAATTCTCATTCAGTAGGTTTAGCGGGGTGGGAATTGGGGGGTGAGTACGGGAAGGGTGGGACTACTTAAAAAAATTTTTTTTAAGGAAGTTTAGTTAATTTACAATGTTATGTTAGTTTCCAGTGTACAGCAAAGTGATTCAGTTTTTTATACACATATATATATATTTTTCATATTCTTTTCCATTATAGTTTATTATAGGATATTGAATATAGTTCCCTGTGCTGTACAGTAGGACCTTGTTGTTCGTTTATTTTATACACAGTGGCTTGCATCTACCATTCCCAAACTCCCAATTTATCCCTCCCTGCACTGCTTTCCCCTTTGGTAACCATAAGTTTGTTTTCTATGTCTGTGAGCCTGTTTCTGTTTTGTATATAAGTTCATTTGTGTCATATTTTAGATTCCACATATAAGTGATATTATGTAATATTTGTCTTTCTCTGTCTGACTTCACTTAGTATGGTAATCTCTAGATCCATCCTCGTTGTTGCAAATGGCATTATTTCATTCCTTTTTATGGCTGAGTAGTACTCCATTGTGTATATATGTACCACATTTTCTTTATCCATTCATCTGTCAATAGACGTTTAGTTTGCTTCTGTGTCTTGGCTATTGTAAATAGTGCTGCTATGAACATTGGGGTGCATGTATCTTTTCAAATTAGAGTTTTCTCTGGAAGTATCCTCAGGAGTGGGATTGCGGGTCATGTGGTAACTCTGTTTTTAGTTTTTTAAGGAACCTCCATACTGCTTTCCATAGTGGCTGCCCCAATTCACATTTGGCTGGGACTGCTTTTAATGGAGGCACTCTGGGTGTTTCCAGTGTCGTTTATGGGTTCTCACATTTTGAGAAACCATTGATCTGTACAGTGTTCTCAAACCTTGCTGTGCTTCAGAATCACTAAGGGAACTTATTAAACATAGAGACACCCTGGCCCCACCTGATTTGGTTACAGTGAGACCTCAGGCAGATCTCAAGCCTGAACAACTAGATGGAGAAAATGCAGTCCTGTTTTCACTCTTTTCTAAGCAGAGTCTAATAATTTTTTTTGTAAGTCATTAAGCCTCCTGAAAGTTGTTAGTGACCAAAGAGAAATAAAAGTATGTTTGGATTTGATATTATAGCAATGATCCAGAGTTCATATTTCTACATAGAGTCTTATTAAAACATTTTACCCATCAAAGTAGTACTTTATTTTTTTAAAGATTTATTTATTTTTTATTTTATTTATATTTTTTAAAAAAGTTTTTTTTTATTTTTGGCTGTGTCGGGTCTTAGTTGCAGCACACGGGATCTTTGTTGTGTCATGCAGGTTTTCTCTTCTCCAGTTGTGGTGCATGGGCTCCAGAGCATATGGGCTCTGTAGTTTGCGGCACTCGGGCTCTAGTTGAGGCAGCAAACTCAGTAGTTGTGGCGCACGGGCTTAGTTGCCCTGTGGCACGTGGGATCTTAGTTCCCTGACCAGGGATCAAGTTCCCTGTATTGCAAGGTGGATTCTTTACCACTGGACCACCAGGGAAGTCCCCAAAGTAGTACTTTAAATCAAATTAAATGGTCTTTGTTGAATTCAGAGGTAGGTATGTTGTGCTCATCTCCGGAATTAAAAACTTATGTGGGTGTGGTAGACACATATGCATGAATGACTGTCTTGCTCCACTGACCATATTTAGAGGTAGTCTTTAATTTGTAGTTGCTAAAAGAGCCCTGAATGTAGTTTCCCAGCTGATGAGTCACTGTTTTCAGGACCATTTACCGGTTTGGCCCTGATAAGCTTGGTCAGTCGGAAACTTCGATTGCAAGACCCTGGCTGTTCTGCTTGTGGCTTTAGCTGCATGGTTAGGATATATTATTTGAGTCACTGCTTCAGGATATGCTTTAAGGTTTTCTGTTTTAACTTCTTATTACCCAATTTGGCTTGCAAATTTATGACTGTTTGGAAATTTATTCCATTAAAAATATATTCAGCAGGTGTTTTAAATCTTTTCTCCCTCATCTACCCTTCTTGAATTTCAGAAAAGTTAAATTCTGCCTTCAGAGTTGCTGATTTGTGGGAGTTTGTGGAGTAGACTGTCTTTAAGCCCCTCTCTGCCCTACCCAGGGCTGGATAGCTTTTCTTGCAACATTAGAAATTAAAAAAAAAAAATAGTTAAGAGTATAGAAGATTAGGTAAAATAGCATTAGTAGAAAAGAAGCCAATTTTTGAAGAATTTTGCATAGCCCTAAACTACTAATTTGCTTTGAAAAAAAGTAAGAGAATACCACAAAAGAACTAAATGAGAGTATTTTAATATGAATGTAATGAGATCATCTATTTAAGAGGAATTATGAACAGTGTGAATTTAAAGTTGTGCTTAAAGGAGGACTATAAGGTGCAAACTTCAGAGTTTTAACAAACTGTTCATTTATTTTTTAGATGAATTCTTCTATTAAAAACCCCAAAATTCTTCTGTTGAAGTGTTCCATTGAGTATCTCTACAGAGAAGAAACTAAATTTACTTGCATCGATCCTATTGTGCTTCAGGTAAGAACTTACTGAAACAGTAATCTGGAGGGATGTTTGTGTACTATGATGCTTGCCAGCTCTTATAACGCATTCCAGCTGCTTAAATTTGACAGACAAACTTAATTGCTGTTGTTTCATTTAAAAAATTTATTATAAAAGGTGCTTTTATGTATCACACTTTAGAAGCTTACCAAAACCTCTGTCACTAGTTTTAGTTTCAAAGTGTTAAAGGCAACACATGACTTTTTGGGAATATATGAAGAAAATGTGACAATCCAAATCCTGTTTTTCCTTCCCATCTGGGTCATGGATTTACTTTAAGGATTTCTCTAACTTTATCAGGTTCACAATGATAATACCTGATTTTTTAATACGGTCTGTTCTACTAAAACACGTGTTTCTAGAACACTGAGTAGCTTACACACAGTTGGTAAAAGACAATAACATCCTATGGAAGTTGTGTCAGTTTCTGTCTGGTTTTGCTTAAGTGAGGAGGCCCAGAATAACTGTGGTAGGATTATAACCCTCAGCTGGAAAGAAAATCAGCCTCAGCTCAGCTCCTATAAAGGCAGGAACCCTTTTAGTTCTATTTTAAGAAATTAGAAGTGAGCTCCTCTTCGAAGAGTTCTCTCCCTAGAGAGATGCAACCCCTGGTCCTGGATGGCTCTTAGGCGTTCACTGTTCAGAGTTCCATTTCCAATTGTACTGTTGCACTTGCTTTTGTACATTTTAAATTTCCCTTGAGGCCACCTCCAGCTACACTGAGCTGCCTGTCTGGGCTGTCCCAAGTTCTCTGTCAAGGTACCAATTTTTATTCTTGTTAGTGCTCTGACTATGAAGTTACATAGGTTTTAAGTTGTCTGCCCCAACCTCTTTTCTCCCATAAATGCTATTAATTAATTTGTAGTTGTTCAAAATGCGAAGTTTTCAGGAATGTGTATTCCTATTATAGCAGAAACACATTCAGTTCCAGAAACATTTAGGAAAAGCATTGCTTGAAAATTCATAGGTGATAGGTACATTTTCTCAAGAGTGGTAAGAGCAATCACTTTTGTTCTGAATTCATAGACAGCAACAGAAAAAACTTAATTGTGGTGAAAGGCACCACGGGTCATGAAACTCTGCTCTATTGCTTAAGGAACTCTGTTAACTAGGACTGTTTTCTTTTTGGAATTCAGCTATGTATCAGTAAAAGTGAGGGGTTTCAGCTAGATTTATACCATTCCTTCTAGCTTTTATTTACTATGACTTTTCAGTGACAACTAAAATAAGGAAAAAGGGGAAACACAATTATCGTTCGTGGAATCTAAGGTACTGTGATGCTGGGACTTTTCTTGATCTCACCGAAGGTGTCAGTGAAAGACTTTTCTAGGTTTAGATCACAACCACGTGGATTGCAAGATGCATCCTAATTGCAGAGATGTTAAAATGTGTACAATTTCATGTCTTGGAGTTGATGAACTAGTAATCAGAATCCATAGATACTTAGTTACAAAAAAGTTATACTTAAGTTTATCTGCTTTATTTTAACTCCATCCTTACAACCAGGTTAACAGACTAAAAACTTTATGTTAGAGAAGTATGCTCTGGGCAATGTATATTAGTAAACATTAAATTTAATTCATATAATGTAAAGCATCTGGTTCATCAGTGCTATAAAACATAGTTTATTATATCTTTAAGTGACGTATTAAAGTTTTTAGTTTGAATTGATAGAAAGTATCAATTGATATGACTTTTTTTTTTTAATCCTTTTTTTTTTGGTCCACTCATTGTGGAATAACCAATCAAAGAACAAGCTGAAAGGTAAATAAAAAAGGAGGATGAGAAACAGTGGGCAAAGAGATCATTAGCCTGTGGTGCCATACTGTCTTCGCAAGGTCAGCCCTCAAGATCTGTTGGTCTGCCACTGCTCCATTGTGTTCCTGGCCTACCTTCTGATACTCTTTCCTTGCTGAGCCTCTCTCAGGACCCCTTTTTAGCATGGTGCTTCATGTATAATCATAATAGTTGACTGGAGCTGGAACTGAGAGGAAATGTATTTGCTATCCCTATATCAGAGGCCAGAAACTTAAAAAAAAATCAACTTATTTTAGTTATTCTTTCTTTTTTGCATTACTTGGGCCTCTCACTGTTGTGGCTTCTTCTGTTGCGGAGCACAGGCTCTGGACGCGCAGGCTTAGCGGCCGTGGCTTACGGGCTCAGCCGCTCCGTGGCATGTGGGATCTTCCCGGACAGGGGCACGAAACCGTGTCCCCTGCATCGGCAGGCGGACTCTCAACCACTGCGCCACCAGGGAAGCCCTATTTTAGTTATTCTTTATTAGAGCTGCACAAATAAAATCATTTAAAATGTCATTAAATAACAATTTATTAAGCAGAGAAGGAAATTAACACGTTTCAAGGAAAAAAATTCCATTTTGTTAATAATGGGAGAATTTGAAAATGTACAATTTCTATCAGTAAAACAGAGAAGGGTGAGAAGAAATATACTCCATCTAACAGGGCAGGTTCATTGCAGGGGATAGGCTCGTCCATTGCTGGTGGCACTGACCATGAATACAGTCTTACTCAGAAAGCACTGGGCATAGGGAGCAGAAGTGACAGACGTGCTCCCGCATTCCATTGTCACCTCTCTGAGCCCAGAAATTTTATGAAACAATTAATGAATTATATTGTTTTAACTCTGGTTGTTATTTACAATATTCATTTGCTTTGAAAGTAAGCCTTTGTCATGAAATTGTATTAAAAATGATTTAATTTTTAACTATAGCTGTTCTAGATAGAATATTATCTGTTCGGAGATTGAAATTAGGAAGTAGCTGAAATAGCATCTGTTAAAGAGTTATTTATTCAGATACCCAAAAGAAGAGATATTCTGGTTAGTTTCAGAATGTAAAAGGGGGAATTCATAACTATATTAAAAATGTTTAGAAATTGCCTTCATTTAGGGTTAGGGTTTTTATTTATTTATAACCTTTGAGAGCTAGCTAATTGGATTCTTGGCTTTTATGTCATAGGTTATTAAGAATTCAAAATCCTTCAAAGTAAAGGTAGTGAGTTGGAGAATGAAATTTCTCCTGAAACTCTTTTCAGCATAATCGGCAGATTAGAGTGATGAAAAATATTCTTGGTTGTGTTTGAGTTAATTTGCTTATAGCAATGGTAAGTGATCTTTAGCATAGTTTCACCTGAGATTGGCGACCTGAGAAATGAGTTAACACATCAGTACTGCAGTGTTTACTTAGTAGGAAATATTTATTAGTAGTGGTTTGTGGGCAAAGAAAACTTAGGCTGAGTTTGATATTAATAGTCAAACTATCCTGATATTTTTACATGTCTAGATCTTGAATTGTACCACACATAATATTTTTGATTTATCTTACTTAGGAAAGGGAATTCTTGAAGAACTACGTTCAGCGAATAGTTGATGTTCGGCCCACATTGGTTTTAGTGGAGAAAACGGTATCTCGAATTGCCCAGGATATGTTACTGGAACATGGCATTACTTTGGTCATTAATGTAAAATCAGTGAGTGTTCTTATTTTTCTATTTTTATATCATTTAAAAATAATCACGGCTTGTAAATTTATATGCATGTGTGGTAGATATGCAGGGATCTTTAATTATTTATTTCTTTGCTGTGCCATATATATTGAAAGTAGGACAGGCATGGCAGTGATTTCATTATTTATAAGACTGGAGGAACTCAGGCTGGAAGAAAGTACGATTCATATAGCACTCATACGAGTTATATAATGCTCATCATAGGTTCTACAAGACCAAAGGTGTAATAGACATTAGTTAATAAGTAGTATTTGTGGAGACTTCATTTTGTAGTAGAAAATGTTCTCTCCCTTGAAAAGTTACCCTCTTCAGAATAGAGGTCAGTTCTGGAGGTTTCCCACCCTCCTGGAAGCTTCCCACCCTCCGCTCCTGAATCAGTACCTTTTGCCAGTGCATGATGCTTAAATGTGTTTTGATAATGTCATTAATATGAGTATGGTTTATTTTAGTAGGCTTATATTGATTTCTAAGTGTAGACTAATCTAGAGTCAGTAAAAGTCATTTAATTATTAAAATCAAGGAAATTCATTGCAAGGGCATTTTCATATGTTCCTATTATTTTTTCGTATTAAATTTTCTAAGAATTTTATTCTTCTCTGTCAAATTTTGTAATATAATGTTGTTCTGTGTTCTAGCAAGTTTTAGAACGAATCAGTCGGATGACCCAAGGTGATTTGGTGATGTCGATGGACCAGCTGCTTACAAAACCTCACCTGGGCACCTGTCACAAATTTTACATGCAGATGTTTCAGTTGCCTAATGGTGAGTGATCTCTAGTATAGACTTACCTGGAATTGGGGACCTGAGGACATGAGTAAATTCATCAGTACTACAAGGGTGACTTAGTAGGAAATAGCTATTAGCAGTGGTTAAATGAGGACAGGCAACTGTTGTTTTACTTAAGGGTTTTTCTCTGGTAGATGTTAAGATGGTGAATTCTGTCTGGACTTCTGGATTGCCACCTAAGCCTTCTTAACCTTGTGTTTGTTTATTTGTAGAACAAACCAAAACACTGATGTTTTTTGAAGGCTGTCCACAGCACTTGGGCTGTACAATCAAGCTTAGAGGAGGCTCTGATTACGAGCTGGCTCGAGTTAAGGAGATCCTAATATTTATGATCTGTGTAGCTTATCATTCTCAACTAGAAATCTCCTTCCTCATGGATGAATTTGCTATGCCTCCTACATTAACACCAAACCCCTCCTTCCATTCTCTGATTGAGGGACAGGAGGATGAAGGGGCTGCACAAGAGCCATTCAGCGGAAGTCCCCTCCCCCGGGAGCCTGACTTCCCTCCGGACTTTCTGCCCTCTGATGATAGCAGTTTGCTAGAATCAAGGATTCTGTTTGAGAAGGGTGATCAGGAAACTAAAAGTGTGCCACAGGATGTTGCCTCTTCGAAGCATCAAGAGCATGCCACAGCAGCTTGCCCAGCAGGTGCCCCCTGTGCTCTCTTTCCATCGGTACCGGAATCATTGCTGCCGCTCCATATAGATGACCAACAGGATGCCATAGGCAGTGAGCAGCCAGAGGCTTTGCAGCAAGCAGAGGAGCTACAGGATCCCAAAAGCCAGATGAGAGCCTTTAGAGACCCTCTACAGGATGACACTGGCCTGTATATTACTGAGGAAGTTACCTCCTCTGAAGATAAACGAAAGACTTATTCTTTGACCTTTAAACAGGAATTGAAAGATGTGATCCTCTGTATCTCCCCAGTAATCACATTCAGGGAGCCCTTCCTTTTAACTGAAAAGGGGATGAGATGCTCTACCCGAGATTATTTTGCGGAGCAGGTTTACTGGTCTCCTCTCCTCAATAAAGAGTTCAAAGAAATGGAGAGCAGGCGGAAGAAACAGATGCTCAGGGATCTCTCTGGCCTTCAGGGCATGAATGGAAGTGTTCAGGCCAAGTCTATTCAAGTCCTGCCCTCACACGAGCTAGTGAGCACCAGAATTGCCGAGCACCTGGGTGATAGCCAGAGCCTGGGGAGAATGCTGGCCGATTATCGGGCCAGAGGAGGAAGAATTCAGCAAAAAAATTCAGACCCTTTCGCTTATTCTAAGGATGCATCAGGTACTTCAAGTGGCAAATCCGGAAGCAAAAGTGAAGGTGACGAAGAGAAAGGGTTGATTACAAGTGACGCAGTGTGGTCAACAAAGGTGAGCAAGTCCACTTTGTGTGCTTGTGTAAATTTAAAATGTGTTGGGGACTTTCCTGGCCGTCCAGTGGTTAAGACTTCGCGCTCCCACTGCAGGGGGCGCAGGTTCTATCCCTGGTCGGGTAACTTAAGATCTCACATGCCTTGAGGTGCGGCCAAATAAATAAATAAATCTACGTAACATACATGTCTTTAAAAAAAATGTGTTGAAAATCTCTGCTATGGCGGGGTAAAAATAATCAAATATGACAAATTGCATGCAGATTTATTAAATATTTCCTCTATGCTTTTTTTGTCTAGGTCTTTCAGCTTATGTGTTGCTTTAAAATGTATGAAATAGGAGTGTAATGTAATGAAACTGGATTTTGAGGGTTTCAGGCTAAGTTCACAGTAAACTCAGGAGGAGCTCTGAGGTAGGACGGCGGCGTGGAGCTGCTTAAAATTTCTGGCATGATGACTCGGGTTTAGTGTGATGTGTCCTTGATCCTTTTAATGGCAGTGAGCAGGACAGTAAGGGTTGGAAGTTTATTGTAGGAAACGGATGTGTTTTAAAAAAATAAGGAAGCTTTATTCATGGATACATTATTGATAATGGTGGTAATAAAACTAATGAACAAATTTATCTCTAGATGAGGAAATACAGTTTTTTAATAAAACAAAAAGATGTTTGCTTTCACAAGTCTGGGAATGATTAATAATGGTACACCGTTTTTAATACATGAAATTGGCAAAAAAGAATGTGATAAGAGACATGGCTAATGAGGTATGGAAAAATACTTATAATAAACTAAATAAATTTATGTTTATATACATTTATGTAAACTTATTAAAAGTGATAGGGTGGTCTTTTAAATTTACATGAGTACATATATATTTTTGATTTAGGATTCCCATCTTTTATAACTTATTTCTGCAGATAAGTAAGCATTTGGTATAAGGATGCTTACATTTTATTATAATATATGTACAAGGGTGTTTACTGAAGCATTATTTCTAATTGTTTGCTGTTAAAAGGATGAGTTGGATCTCGTTTAATGACCCAGAGAGAACCCATGATATATTTTCTAGTGTTAAAAAGCAAATTGGGGCTTTCCTGGTGGCGCAGTGGTTGGGAGTCCGCCTGCCGATGCAGGGGACACGGGTTCATGCACCGGTCCGGGAGGATCCCGCATGCCATGGCCACTGGGCCTGCGCGTCCGGAGCCTGTGCTCCTTACAGGAGAGGCCACAAGAGTGAGAGGCCCGCGCACCACAAAAAAAAAAAAGAAAAAGCAAATTGTGTTTTAATATATGTAGCATCAAACCATTTTTGTAAAAAACCAAAATCACCTGTGTATACTTAAGTGAGTGTTTTTGTGTGTTTATGTGTATGAGCTAGCGAAAGTACATGGTTTTTAAACATACAGTCAAATTTGTCAATTTGGGAGGTAGGGCAGCATCAAAGGAGGAGAGGCTTTAAGTACTTCATGAACTTCTTCATATACCTCTGTACTGTTTGAATTTCAGCAGAGACAGGTGTTACCTTTGTTATGATCAAAAACAGGTATAAAGTACAAATAAATAAATACCTCAGGATTTAGATTTCTGTGTATCACAGGTTGATGTTATATCCAGCTATCAATTCAGACTATTTCATATTTAATTAACTATTTACTTCCAAGATAATTTAATGTAGTTTTGTAAAAATAAGAGTATTTAAGAAAACAAGCTATTTAGACATCTATTGGTATTTTTACGTTTCACTTAAACTTTTTGGATTGTTTTACCTCAAAAACTAACTGCTCTTCTTCCTTATATTTAGTGTCTTGTAGTTTTGAATCTTCACTGAAACCCCTGTAGTGATGACGGAGGCTTTACAGATCGAGTGGAGTGTGTTGGATGTTGGAGCCAGGCCTGGGGTTGGAGTGCGTTATGACTTGCGGTGCTCATCTGGATGTTCCTTCTCTTCCAGGTGGACTGTCTGAACCCTGCCAACCACCAGAGACTGTGCGTGCTCTTCAGCAGCTCTTCTGCCCAGTCCAGCAACGCTCCCAGTGCCTGTGTCAGTCCGTGGTAGGATTCCTTGCCCACCCCCCCGCACCCTCCCACTATTGTACTTGAGGATAGAATTCCAGCAAGTCTGAAAACAATTCAGCCATTAGGCTCTGTTTTTAGGTGCATGGCATGCTGCTGGTCATATGTGAATTGATGGAACTTTTGAACTTGTGAATTACGTATGAAATTTGTATTTGTTCATGGGTAGAAGTAAATGAAAGTACCTTTAGTGAGAGTGAAAATGGATGTGAGGGATGGAAGAGAAATTTGTAGTTATAAAAGTGAGAAAGTTGATACATAAAAGCTAGATTTAAGCATTTTGATAACATGTACAAATCAGGCAGGTTTTCTTTAGGCATCGCTTTCATAAAAGCGGTCAGTCTTTTGTCTTAAGTTTTATTCTAAAACTTAATTCGAAGTAGATTGATAGAAACACATTTTATAATGTTATAATTTATTTCCAGTGATAGTCACAAAAGCCTAGTTATTACATAGTTTAGTTTTAAAAGTACTAAAGAACATAACTGCTTGTTTTTGGAGTACTTTCCATGACAAAATGTGTTCCGTATTTTAATTTTGGACACCAGAAACACTTATTTCTACCAGTGAGATCAGGGATTCTTCCAGCACCAGTAGAGCTCTAGCAGTCTGACTTGGGGCTGGGTGAGCCCATGGGGATTTTCTCTGGGAGTTTAGGTCAAGGCTTGATATAAGATGTGGGTTTCAACAGGGTATGTATAGCTGAACTCTCTTATTTGTGGGCATTTTTAAGTTGGGTATAAAGTTAAGAATTGGCTTTCCTGGAGGAATGTGAGCTGCTGCTCTTTGTGCTCAGTAATGGTGTGGACTAGAGAGCAGAGACAGGAGTCCCATTTTATACTGACCGGGCTTACGGCTTTGTAAAGGAAACTTCTACTTCTTCCTAACTCAAATCAGTTTTACTCATTTAATATTACAGTTTGTGCATCCTGATTAAATAGTTTCATAGGATACTAATGGACTGGGAATGGATATGATGCTGTAGTGTGGCTAGTACAAACCTGTTTTATCAGATGAGGTAAAACCTGTTCTGTAACAACAAAAGCATAGTACCTGTTTTAATACTGTATTATAAGCAGATCTAACAGGTATCAGTTTGGAGTCTCATGAAATATCTTTTGCTGGGTGGTAATTCATATGATATGTTTCTAAGAAATCTTTTCTTTTAGGATTGTAACAATGGAATTTTATGGAAAAAATGATCTTACATTAGGAATATTTTTAGAGAGATACTGTTTCCGGTAAGAACCAATTTTCTCCTTATGTTCCATTTATGCTTTTTTGATGCCCAGAATTTCAACCTAAATATAAACATGAGTTGGAGCACTGTTGTGTGACCTTCCTGTTCATGCCACATGCCAGGGTTTACTATACAGAGAAGTAATTCTTTCATATTTCAACCCAGCATGTCTTCTCCAGTTCATTCCTCAGATCTTTGCCCATCTAATTGCCCTGCAATCCCACAGACTTTTTTTTCGGATGTCTGTTTTTACAGTGATTCAACTGGGAGGCAAGAGAAGCTAAGGACCTCAGTTTAAGTCTTAGAGCTATCACCTGCCACTTAATATGACAAAGAACAAGTAGTTTAATCTTTACCAGCCCCCTTTATAGGTATTAACAAACTCCACAAATGTCAGGAGTTTTAATAGGTAAAATGAGATGATGTTTTAGAAATACTTGGCAAATAGAAGGTGCTTAACAAGTGGAACCTATCACTGTGATGTGGTTGAAGGCAGGATGTTCAGCTGCAGGCTCTGAGCAGGATGAGTGGTACCCCGAGCAGATCATCCACCAGTCGTCCTTACTCTTGACAGGATGCTGCACTTTCTCTACAGTGGTCCTGATTAGCCAGGATTCACTATACACTGCTCTTCGGTTTCGTGGTTAATGTGAGGACTTTCTTTTTGTCAAAGGCCTTCCTATCAGTGTCCTAGCATGTTCTGTGATACCCCCATGGTGCATCACATTCGACGCTTTGTCCATGGCCAAGGCTGTGTGCAGATAATCCTGAAGGAGTTGGATTCTCCAGTACCTGGATATCAGCATACAATTCTCACCTATTCCTGGTGCAGAATCTGCAAACAGGTAAGTGTACCCTGTTGCTATAATATATCACATAGTATCTTTTATTTCTGTATTTATATAGTTCTTTTTTGGGGGGGAGGGTGGCCTCTGTTTTTTTGGATTTAGTATTTGTCTTTGGGCTCTTATTTATTTTACCTTCTAGTGCTGTATGTTCCCTTTAATGTTTGTTTCCTAAAGATTCCATTTTAGGATTTATCAGTCATTATATAAAACATAGGGTACCATGCCCAGTAAAATAGATCTTGACAGTTCTCCATTATGTTTGTTTATTCATTCAGTAAATGCTTATTGAGCACCACCTAGGTGCCAGGTACTGTGCTAGGCCCTAGGAAAGAAGGAAGAAGAAGGTCAGGCTCCTGTCCTCTAGCGGGGGAGACAGACTTACAGTGATTACAGTATGCTAGAATGCTTGTGTAAGTTTAAGTCTATGTCAACATTTCTATCTTAAGACATACAGATGTGAGACCATGTTTAATTGATCTCTGCTGGTTTTCATATACATTCTTGAGGAAAGAACCATGTGTTTTACTTCTTCTGTGTGTTTTTCTAACTCTGCAGAGAATATTTGGTGCCAATATTATGTTTTTAATATATACTTTTTATTCAAATTGTTAACAGTGAGCATATGCCAAATTTAACTTCATTGTTATCTTAATTGGCTTATTTTGGAGTGTATGTTTGGAGGCACATATGGGAATTATAGATAAAATAATAGTGCAACCCATTTCAGTATCAGGGGTTGAGGAGGGCAAAGTCAAAGGTAGTGCCTTCTTCGGTAGGAACAAAGAGCCATGAGATCATTTCTTGCAATGATTGGTCTTTTTAGACTTGTTCTTCTAGGCCTTTAGTTTGCTGTTAGACAGCTGGCAATATTTTGTTGTAGAAGATGTGAACTTCTGTAGATTGACCAGTGAACTAAATGAATAACTTAATTCGATCCTTATATCTTGCATGTTTGGTGTATGCACTTTATTTTAAAACAAAAACTTCTGCCTTTGGGGTTATGTTAGAAAGGAAAAGGTAAACAGTTTTTGTTACACAGAAATGAAAACTTTTAGGTGTCCAAAAAAGTTATATATGACCAAATATTAGTATACTTACTATTAAATTTCTGTAAGCCATGATAATAGAAAAATGGGCAAGGGGTGTGACAAAGCAATTTAATACAAATGGCCAGTAGACATGTGCAAATACATTTTACTCATTAGTAATAATCAAAGAAGTATAAATAAATAAAATAAATGGAATGGGTTTTTATTTAGTTAGTTTTTAAAGAAGGTACATTTCAAAGATTTATAATTCCTGAGATTGGTAAGAAAGTAGGGAAATTGATATTCTCAGATACTGTTGGAGATTGTCTCCCAAAACAGGTGTACTGGTTTACACAATGTGGCAGAAAGTATCAAAGACCATATAAATGTCCATGCCCTTTGACCTACCGATTTCCATTTTCGTTAATTTATTCCAAGGAAATAATTATTATGCATATTTATAAGTATATATATATACATATATATGTATATATATACATACACACACAATAGGGAAGTTCATCAAAATAGTGAAAAACTTGTAATGTCTTAAATGCACATCAATAGGGATTGGTTAAATAATTCCATATTATGGGATACTCTGCAGCCATTAAAAATCAAATTGTATAAGAATATTCTATGTGGGAAAATATGACATATTGCTAATAAAAAAAAGGTTATGAAGCTAATTATAGGGAACAGTTTTTATTTATAAACATCCCAGCTAAGCATATGTGTATTCATGTATAGAAAGAAAGCAAACATACCAGCATATTGATGGTGGTAGTGGGATTACTGGCAAGAGAGTTTTCCCCAGCCATCCCTAACTCCACCCACCTTGAAGCATTTTTTACTTCTTCTAGTTTTCTGTAGTCAGAATATACTAGATTTGTACTAGAGAAGAAAATACATTGTTTTTTAAAAAAGAGATTCTCAATATGTGATTAGATAACAATTTATGCTGAATTTCAGGTAACACCAGTTGTTGCTCTTTCCAATGAGTCCTGGTCCATGTCATTTGCAAAATACCTTGAACTTAGGTTTTATGGGCACCAGTACACCCGTAGAGCCAATGCTGAGCCGTGTGGTCACTCCATCCACCATGATTATCACCAGTATTTCTCCTATAACCAGATGGTGGCATCTTTCAGGTAAGAAGTCTGAGCGACCTTGTCACAATCACATACTCCCTGGAAGGCTTTATAACATTTCCAGTATTACTAGATTGAATTAATTTTTGGTGTGTGTTGTTCCCCATTCCCACTCTTGCAAAGGCAGAGGGCCATACTCTGTGAAGAGCTTTCAGTGTTATTATTTTATTTAATCCTTTAAGAAATATGTATTATTATCACCCTAACTTAGCTTATAGCTGACAGATAGAGCTAGCAAGTCATGATCCATGATTCTTGCTACTGCAGTTGTTACTCTTAACCATTGTTTTTGCATCTGAGAGCTTATCAGAATTTTGCTAAGACATTACTTAGCCATAAGGGTAATCGGATATTCCGGACAGAGCTAAAATCACTAGTTCAAAGAATGGGTGTTTACACTTGTTCTTAAATGATTTGAGAAAGCCTTCGGGCTGTGCCTTCAGAATATACCCAGAACATGTGTCACCACCTCCACCACTACCACTCTGGACTGAACCTCTGTTGTCTTTTACTAGATTATTGCACTAACCTCAATCAGTTTCCTTTTGGCCTTACCCGCTGCAGCCTGTTCTCAACACAGCAGTCAGAGTGGTCCTGTTATATGAAAATCAACTCAGGCCACTCATGTGCTCTAGAGCCTCCAGTGGGTGTCTGTTTCACCCTGAGTGAAGGCCAGAGTCCATTTACGAGCCTGTGAGCCCCTACATGCTCTGGCTTCTCACCCCCTACTACAGCCCCCCTCGCTCACCATACTTTAGCCTCACTGGCCTCCTGGCTGGACCTCAGCTATGTCAGGTAGGCTCCTACCTGGGAGCCCTGCACTTGCTCTTCCGTCTCTGAGCTGCCTGCTCCCAGATATCTGCCTACTTTTCCTTATTTCCTGCAGGTCTTTGTTCAGATTTCACCTGCCCTGACTCCCTCTCACTCCTGGCACTCCTTGCTTCCCTTTCCTGCTTTATTTCGCCCTGTAGCACCTACTATCTGGCGTAAGATATGTTTTAAGTATTTGTTTTTGTTTATCGCCCAAGCCTTATTATTCCTGAATCATGAGAGCAAGAATTTTGGCCCTTACTCCATGCTGTATCTCAGCACCGAAAACAACATCTGACACATAATAGGCACAAATAGGTACACAAATAGGAAATACTTGTAATTGAACCCTATTTCCTTTTTTAAGCAAGAGCTATTAACCATGAACCTAGGGCCTAGGTGAGATATAGCATTTACTAGACATCATGAACTTCAGGTGGAAAGGAAACTCACAAAGAATCCTTGGGAACTGAGAAGGTAGTGAATACCTGTGTGTCTAAGCTAATTGTAGGAAGGAGTCCCTCTGCTCATTCATGGAGGTTTATATCCCAGTCATTTGTTTTTAAAGCACATGAGGATGGCCTCGGGGGATAAAAGATGACATCACAATGCAGGGGAAAAATAAAACAAAATCTTTTTAAAACTGGGGAGGGTATTTGTAATGGCTGAAAGTTGCCTTCAGTATTTTTGATTGTTTTAAAAATGCCATTTCATAGAAACTTTATGATCTCTTGCACCTCATAGGACTTAGTTGGCATCTCTACTCAAAATATTAAAATATTTTTCACTTTTCTACTATTACTTGTATTTTTTCCTCTCAGTTATTCTCCCATTCGGCTTCTTGAAGTGTGTGTTCCACTTCCCAAAATATTCATTAAACGTCAGGTCCCACTAAAAGTGGCCCTTCTTCAGGATCTGAAGGACTTCTTTCAAAAGTAAGTTTTATTTTCTTTGGTCATCTGTTTTTGTTTCGTACTGCCTGAAATCTAAACTATTTTAAATATCATGTTTGTTCCTTTAGCTTTCTTCGAAAACAGAAATAACCTGTTTTTCTAATTGTATGTTATATATGCCTGATGTAAAAAAGGAAAAGTGTAGACGGTTCATAAAAGTACTAACAAAGAAGTCAAACGCTCTCAGGCATAACAACTATTAAAATTTTGATATACGTCCTTTTTTGTTCTGCAAAATTGTATGTGATTCTTAATTAGATAAGACCTAGTTAAAGTTTTGTGTGTACATCTTTTTTCTACTTGTGTGAGATTAGACAATTTGATTCTGACTTTTCTAAAGTGTTCAATATTGTTTATGTTTATATTGTTAGAGTTTCACAGGTATATCTTGCTGTGGATGAAAGACTCGCATCTTTGAAAACTGATACATTTAGCAAAACAAGAGAGGAGAAAATGGAAGATATCTTTGCACAAAAAGAGGTAATTCATTTTTCTGACAGAAACCCAAATGTTAGCTGTGAACTTGTTAGAGGTTCCTTTTGGGGTGTGTCTCAGATTGCTGGAGTGGTTTCTGTTCCTCGTAGATGGAAGAAAGCGAGTTCAAGAGCTGGACTGAGAAGATGCAAGCACGGCTCCTGTCTTCCTCTGTGGAGACCCCTCAGCAACTGCAGTCGGTCTTTGAGTCACTCATCGCCAAGAAACAAAGCCTCTGCGAAGTGCTGCAGGCTTGGAATAACAGGTGTGACTTTGCGGTCCGGTGTTTCTTTTACATTATTGCAAAATTTGCTCTGCTATCATGTTTTTGATGTAAATGTCCTTATTAATTTGGATGTTTCCTTTTACTCTCAAGTTGTAGGAGCTTTATTTTTATTGCCACTACCACCCTTCACCTCTTTCATCCTTTAAAGTGTAGGTTGTGAAGTTAAAAAAAACAAAGATGAGAATAGCCTTCATTGCTGTTGCAAATACAGTGTGTGTGCTTAATGAACCTAATTTATCTGTATTAGTATGTCATGGAGTGATTATTGGGTTTTAGGCCATTACTTTCAACTCTATTATTTTGTGTATCTTGTACCTTTATTTAAATATTTATTTGGGGAAATATTTCCCTTTAATGCTTATTGAAAAGTTCAGTTAGATTATTATAGCATTTATTGAGCACTTGGACCATGCTAGGCACTAAGTAAGGCAGTAGATGGACATGCACTCTTTTATTTGATTTTGAGTCCTACAATGTATGTATACTGATTGCATTTTACAGAGGAAACTGTGGCTGTACGAGACTAAGGGATTTGCCCAAGTTATATAGCTGTTAATTGTCAGAGCTCGGCTTTGAGCCCAGGTCTGTTGGTCTTTACCACCCGTATTTTTTACGTTATGTTGTATTGTCTCATTATAACTTGCTATTCTTTTATTACTATAGTCATATCAGTAACAAGTAATTAACTGATTAGAAAGAAAACAAAAATTTAGTCTTAGTTATGTACAGCTTTAAAATCTATTGCATTCGAATAGGAAAATCTAATTCTTGTGGTTTCAAAGCTATAAGGAGAATATGTGTAAACATTATTCAGGATATTAGAAGGAAAATCATATTCTTCTTTTCTCTTTTCCTTTTTTTCATTAACTATAGGTTGCAGGACCTTTTCCAGCAAGAAAAGGGTAGAAAGCGGCCTTCAGTTCCTCCAAGTCCTGGAAGACTGAGGCAAGGGGAAGAAAGCAAGGTAATGAAATGTAGTTTTGTCTTTGAGCCTATGTATATTGGTATAGATATAATTAATTTCTCTTATGACACTTAGAAGTGGTAGTTTAGGGACTTCCCTGATGGTGCATTGGTTAAGAATCCACCTGCCAACGCAAGGGACACGGGTTCGATCCCTGGTCCGGGAAGATCCCACATGCCACGGAGCAACTAAGCCCGTGTGCCACAACTACTGAGCCTGTGCTCTAGAGCCCACGAGCCACAACTACTGAAGCCCGCGCACCTAGAGCCTGTGCTCCACAACAAGAGAAGCCATCACAGTGAGAAGCCCGCGCACCACAACGAAGAGTAGCCGCCGCTCGTTGCAACTAGAAAAGCCCACGTGCAGCAATGAAGACCCAATGCAGCCAAAAAAAAATAAAGTGGTAGCTTAATATATACTTTATTAATAATAGTAGGAGTTTTTAGTTTTGAAGTTATGAGGTTTCTTGGTGATGTGACCTGGATTAATTTTTTTTATCTTAGCCTGAAATAAAATACATTATAATTCATTTATTGGAAACATTTATCAAAAGCTACTGTCTACTGGCATCACTGAGGATAGTATCACAGAGGCAGTAAATGCTATAAAGGAGAAGGTGTGGATGTGCTGAGTGTATAATAGAGTCCTAATTTACTTTACTGTGAGTTTTGGGTGTTCTTATCTCTGTGCTTAAGTGAGAAGCTTTTCTTAAGGGGTCTGCACCAGGTTAGTTCTACATGTTGATTTAATTAACCTTTTCTAACTGTATTAGTTTTCTCTTGCTGCACAGCACATTACCCCAAACTTAGTGACCTAAAACATAAATTTATTATCTCACAGTGTGTCAGGACTCTGGCACAGTGTGGCTGGGTTCTCTGCTCACAGAACTGAGATGAAGGTTTTGGCCAGGGCTGTTACCTGAGGCTCAGGATCTTCTTCCAAGCTCATCTAGGTTGTTGGCAGAGTTGAATTCCTAGTGGTTATAGGACTGAGGTCCCCCATTTGTTGCTGGCAGTTGACTAGAGGCGATTCTCAACTCCTAGAGGCTGCCTGATTCCTTGCATGTGGCTCTGTTCATCTTCAAAGCGAACAGCAGTGGATTGAATCCTTTTCATGTTTCAAATCTCTGAATTCTTCTGCTGTGTCTGACCTCTGGACACAGATTTAAAGGACACATGTGATTAGGTCAGGCCTACCTGGTTAATCTCTGTAGTTTAAGGTTAACTGATTTTGGGACCTTACATACGTGGTAAAATCCCTTCACAACAGTATCTGGATTAATGTTTGGTTGAATAACTGTGTGTGTGTATGCCAGGGGGTGGAGTTCTTGGGGGCCATCACAGAATTCTACTTACCATGCTAACCATGAACAGATGAATTAATGTCAGTATATTATAAGGGCTTAATATTCTGTTATCATGAGGGCTTTTGAGAAAATATCTTTTTGTACAAGTATGTAGTATTTGTAGCAGAGTATTTTCATGGAATGATGGGTTCAAGTGCCTTGGATCTTTGTGTTATTTAGTAACACTGTGTAACTGAATTCCTCCTTTTTGTCTCATGAATAACTGTGTAGGAATCACTTTTCCTTAAAGTTTAGGTGAGAGTAAGAATAAGAATTACTGAAGATGATTTATTAGTATTTGCCAAGTAGTTAAGGACAATTAACGGCTATTACAAACTGCTAGTGGCCTGTTTGCCTACTGATGAAACAGTGAAGCTAGTGGTGTAAGACCTCTAATTATAATATTGAGACATAGAATTGAAAATACAAAATCAGCCAGTAGATGATTATCTTTTTTTTCTTGTGCGATACGCGGGCCTCTCACTGTTGTGGCCTCTCCCGTTGCGGAGCACAGGGTCCAGACGCGCAGGCTCAGCGGCCATGGCTCACGGGCCCAGCCGCTCCGTGGCATGTGGGATCTTCCCGGACCGGGGCACGAACCCATGTCCCCTGCATCAGCAGGCAGACCCTCAACCACTGCGCCACCAGGGAAGCCCCGATGATTATCTTTTTGAAAGATCAAAAGTTGAATTGAAAATCTGTAGCACTGCCTTTGTATTCATTCATTTGATAAATAGTTCTTGAGTGCTTTTAGGCACTGTTCTGAGTGCAAGGAATTCACGTTTGTGAATGAAGGCCATGGTTATTGTCCCTATGGAACGTTTGTCTAATGAGACTGACAATAAACAGATGAACCAATAAACATTTAAAAAACAAATGGAAACAAGGCTATGAAGAAAAAAATTGAAAGAAATGGAGAGTATTGCTAGGGGAGTAGGTGATGGTGAGTTATTTTACATACGGAGCCCAGGGAGGTCTCTCTGGTATGGTGAACAAATCAAAGAACATTTTAAGTAGCAGTCTAAGACATGACTTTGTAATGAAATTGTACTCAGGGCTGATAGTCATTTAAAATGTATCTTATCTATGGATAATGGGACTTGTGAAAGTCCAGTGGGTAATCAAAGATTACTAGGCTTAATGGATAATCATAAGTAGTTCCTAGATGCTTTAATGGGTCTGTGAGCTATTGTTTAGAACAGTATTCTCAAAGTATGGTTCAAGGATCCTGGGGGTCCAAGACCCTTTCAAGGGCTCCACAAGGTTTCTCTTTTTCTTTTTTAATTAATTAATTAATTAATTAATTTATGGCTGTGTTGGGTCTTCGTTGCTGCGCACTGGCTTTCTCTAGTTGTGGCGAGCAGGGGCTTCTCTTTGCTGCGGTGCATGGGCTTCTCATTCCTGTGGCTTCTTGTTGCGGAGCATGGGCTTTGGGCGCACGGGCTTCAGTAGTTGTGGCACGCGGGCTCAGTAGTTGTGGCTCATGGGCTTAGTTGCTCCGCAGCATGTGGGATCTTCCCGGACCAGGGATCGAACCCGTGTCCCCTGCATTGGCAGGAGGATTCTTAACCACTGTGCCACCGGGGAAGCCTTCCCTTTTTCAACTATATATCTGTGTGAGGCTAGATTTTCTTTATATACTTCAATCATAATAATATAGCTCAACAGGTTAAATGCAGAAGTCGGAGAGGAATTTAACTGTCTTCTATTAAGCTAGGCATTAAAGTAATTGTAAAAGTGTAAAACAATGCCACTCTTAATTTTTTTTTAAAAAATCTATTTTTAATTAAAATATGTTTTTTATGTTAATATGTAATGGGTTTATTATTGTTATTTTTAAATAAATTAATAAACGTACGTTCTATAACTTTTTCAGTTTTGATTTTCTAATAAGGAAAAATTGGAAGATATAACCCACATAAACAAAAGCTATCTGAGTGTCTTAATGATTCTTAAGAGGTTGAAAGGGTCTTGAGGACAAAATGGTTAAGATTCACTGGGTTAAAAAAATTTTTTTTAAATTTAAAATTTTAAATTTAATGTTTCCTTAAGAATAAAGTATTTTGTTCTCTACAGATAAGTGCAATGGATGCATCTCCACGGAATGCTTCTCCAGGACTTCAAAATGGGGAAAAAGGTTGGTCCTTGAGTCTGGTGATCACCTGTCATTGAATTTAAGACATTTCTTAGTCTATAAGTTGTTTTTAACTACTAAATATTGAGAATTTTTTTCTGATGCAATTGGACATAGACTTTTTTTTCCTTCCTGTAAAACGTTTGTAGCACTCTAAGTTTAAGATTATCATAAAGTACATTGCATAAGATAAGTTAGGATATAGAAATACATGATAAATAGAGAAGATTGCTTTTAGGGAAAGAACAAAAAGACAAAAGGAAACTGAATTTCTGTCTGGATTGTTATAAAGTCAACTGCCAGGTTTCATGGAAAAAAAACTTATAAAGTTTAATTTATATTTTTGTATCACTAAAATCCTTTCCAGACTTAATTTTTCCTCAGTATTTCGTAGAGTAACTTTTCTAGGTGCTATCCTAGAAAATTGGTAGGGAAATTTACTTAGACTATCTTTGTAGAACAAGAGCTCAACTCAGAATTCTTGGCATTTTTCTATCATAAGTAAGTGAATTTCCCCCCGAGAATAAGCATGTGATTTTTCCCCCCAGTAGTGTCATAATTGCATTCTCTATTAAATTGAATGAACTAATATTTAGGTAGGCATTATGGTCTAGTGCAAAGAATATGGCATAGGAGCCAGAAATGGTTACCAGTCACAGTGCTGTCACTAAGATCTGATTGGGTTCAAGTCATATAACCTGTCTGGATTTTTGTATCCATTTCTAAAATACGCACTGAAATGGCCTATGTAACTTTTAAGAAGCTAAAATTCTTTGGTTTATGAAGTAGAAATAGGAGTTGGCATTTTAAAAACATTGCTGTTAGATAGAAATGGACATAATGTTTTAAAGTGACTCATTTGCACTCTGTTTTTCTTTAGAGGACCGCTTCTTAGCTACCCTGTCCAGTCAGAGCTCCACCAGTTCCCCCCACCTCCAGCTGCCCACTCCTCCCGAAGGCGTGCCTGAGCAGGCCGTGGGAGGGCCCCCAGAACTTGATACCACCAGCAGTTCCGAAGGTACAGGTCAAGTCACTTTTACTGCACTTCGTCCAATAGAGACAAACACTCTGAGTGCTGTGACACAATTCTTTCTTAGCCCTTTAGGATTTAAAGTTTTTACTATTGAAAGGGCTCTTTCAGATGTAGCTTTTTACCATATCCCTTCTTCAGTTGCACTGCTTGACATGTAAATATCTCAGTAACAAAATGTTATTTCAGCTGCATCTACTTTCTGGGGATATTACTTTCTTAAGTCTCATTAAAGCCCATGATTTTTGCCTTGTAAGAAGGAAAGAGAAATTGCAGCCTTTTTCTAACAACAAATATTTGTTTCACTAATAGCAAATTTATACCTTTTTTCTTTCTTTCCTTGCTTTCTCTTTAAGCACCAACTACTTAATTGTAGCGTAAACTTTAAAAATATCTTTTAAATTGCAATTAAACTCAGATGTAATAGCCACAGTGTGCATAACTGATTTGAAGTGGCAACAGGAACAGCTGTGACTGAGTCCATGCATGCTCGGCCAGTAATTATGTCATGGCTGCCGCCTGGCCCTGTGATGATAAGAGGCCATCGGTTGCAGGATGATCTCAACTTCAAACATGTTGAAACGTAAAAAAAAAAAAAACAAGCCACTTGGGGTCAGTGCTATGTATGCTTCACTATTGCTTCCTGTTTGATAGTCATTATTCCTAGATCAAAAATTTTACACCATAATTGGTAATTATGGCGTGCACGTCTGTGTTCCAAAGAGGAAATGAAATATAGTTGACGCTTTATACTTTCTTTTACTCTTTCTGAATATTAATGTATAAGTAGAATATTTTTCATTCTAGATGTATTTGATGGACATTTGCTGGGATCCGCAGACAGCCAGGTGAAGGAAAAATCAACCATGAAAGCCATCTTTGCAAATTTGCTTCCAGGAAACAGCTATAACCCTATTCCGTTTCCTTTGTAAGTATTATAAAAGCCAGTGGCTGTTGGGTGGTTTTATTTTTACTTCATTTAAAAAATCTCTCGATAGATATACTCTCTGCATATTTAAATATGTTTATTTAACTGCACATATGTATTTCTCAATCCAAAATTATACTTCATCATAGTAAAAAAGATGTCTTTTGGTATAATATAATTTGTAGAACATGTAATCATTATATAGTAAATGAGTGGATTAAAAAAGCATTAACTAATATTACTTAATGCTTAAGAGTACTGATTCTGAAAAGAATTGCTTATATATATATATATTATTAAGATATACTGCTATATCCATTGATCTCATAAAAACATTGCTGATTGTATATGAGGATATTACTGACCCAGTAATTTACCGGGACGTGATGCTTTTTTAATAGTGATGATGAGTTGCAATGGCTATACAAGTTTTCGTGTGATTTTGTTTGTACTGGACTTACTCAGAGTGGGGAAAAACATAGGGCTGGCTTTCTACACTGCCAGTGTGGAAAGCTTTGTTTGGAGTGATGATTCCAGAACTCTCTCATTTGAAAAAGAATTCTGATAATTTTCAGTTGTCTTCAAAAACTTTCTGTTGATGTATTTTCCTTGGCTGTTTGTTCAAGTTCTGCATACATTTTGGCTTAATTATATTCTTGTAATTGTGCATTATTTAGTTAACTTAAAATTGTCCTGAGATTTACTTGTAGTAGTGCTAATGGTTTGTATATGTGATTTTCTGCTAATTTTGTTCTGATTTATGTATTTAAAAATTTTGAACAGTGATCCAGATAAACACTACTTAATGTATGAACATGAACGAGTGCCCATTGCAGTCTGTGAGAAGGAGCCCAGCTCCATCATTGCTTTTGCTCTCAGGTATTATTCATGGGGCTTTTTCACCTATGGTTGTATCTTTATATTTTATGTGTATTTATTAATCGCTGTATTTTGAGTTCTGTTACATAGAGTAGAGCAAAATATAAGTAAATGTAAAATATTAAATATAAGTAAAAGAATGTATTCTTTGGATGTGACAGCTTGTTCTTTTTGTATCTGATAATGTACGCTTTACCCAAATAATACCAGGATGATTCTTAAGCTCCTAATAATTAGATTAACTAGGCAAGTTATTTACTAATCCTTAATATCCTTTAACCATTCTCTGTATTATAATATGTATCCATTGTATCCATCCTTTCCTTTGCTTTATTTATTGACATAATACTTGGAACATACCTGCCTTATATCATCTGAATGTCTTTTTTGTATTCTTCATTCATTTCCGTCCTGCTTCTCACACATAGCAGGTAAAGTTTCCTTACTTAGAGTAATGCTGTTCCTATGCCTTAACCCATTTACATGCCCACAGTTATCATGTGTCTTAAAGAAGGACCCCTCTTTAAAAATATTTATATATCATGTCTAAAAGAATAAAGCTTTTTAATCTTAATGGTATCTTGGTAGTGGTAGAACCTAGTTTAAGTAGAATCTAAGATGTTTAATAAAAATATTTTTCCTCTTGGAAGACATTGAAATTAAAATTTTATTTTTAATATTGGTTACAAGTTGTCCATTTATCAACAAATATTTGAATGTCTGCAATGTGTGGTATACTAGGTACTGGGTATACAGGGGTAAACAAGATAGATTTATAGGCTTCAGCATTTATGTAGTTTAGAGTTACTATTTGGATAATGAAGAATTTTTTTCCTTTAGAAGATTCCATATGGTAAATTTTTTATCTTTGCCTTTTGCCGTTTATGAAGATAGTATTTGCTTCTCCTTTTATTGGTTAGACATACTACATTAATAGATAAGAAAGGCAAGAAAGTCAACCAAGAAAAACATATATTTTGTACTATGAGGAAGCAAGTTTTCTAGCTGAGCTCACCTTTTTCTAATGTCTTGGAAAAATAATACATGCTAAGATGCTTCCCTTGTTCCCTAACATCTGATTTATCTAAATCAGTGCTTCCAGACTGCTAGTCCAAGAGTTGGATGTTTTTGGCCAATGCAAACTAAAAAAATATGCTTTTTCTTAAAGTTCAATACCTTTAAGTTGAAAAGTACTCTAAGTTCCTTTCCTCTCTATTATACTAAACAGTGAAGTTTCATGCTCTTCAGTTAGCTGTTCAGCCCCTGAAGGCATTTGATCTAAATGTTAGTGTGGAGGCCTTGACAATCATATTTAGGATATTGAGCCTGGTTGGTGTGTTGGGTCATATTTTGTATTATTTTTTGTGAAGACATTGACCTTCTTCATGAAGCTTGTACTTGATAACTTTTGTTAGTTAACTTGTGTTTGTTTAATTATGGATGCTTACAATGATTGTGTTTCTACAATGCAAAGCTTATTCTAAAGCATATGATTTACTTTAAAAGAAGAACATAATGTGTAACATTTTTCAACCTATTTCTACCCTAAGTTGTAAAGAATACCGGAATGCCTTAGAGGAATTGTCCAAAGTGACTCTGCGGAACAGTGCTGAAGAAGGGCTTTCAACAAACAGGTGATCTGCGATTGATTAAAATCTATTTTCATTGAGCTACGTCATTATTTTCTAGGTGCTCCTACTCCAATTTTATTTTAGCTTATTGTCAATATAAAAGTTTCTAGAATATAGTCAGTGGCACTCATCCTTTAGCCAATAGTTGATAGAACAAAATTCAGGTATAGCAAAAGACCTTAAGAAGTCTCTTAGGATACAGTTTTCTGATAATTTGTCATAGAAGTTCATTGTGTATTGCAGATTTAAACTTTTAACATTTTAAGTTCTCTTTATTGTTTTCATTTAAAAAATAATAACTCTGAAATTAGTAAACTACTGCTTGATTTTGTAATTTAAAGTATTCATGAATTTTCCATAATAATTAAAGATCTTAACAGTTAAAAAATAAAACAGCCCCCCACCAAACCAGTTCTTTAAGTGTGTTCAGTATTTTAGACATTTGAGACAGAAATTGTCGTCATTGTTGGACTTATGGATGCTAATATAGCTCTGATAGACTTGTGAAAAATATTATAAGAGCCTATATACTTTCATATATTTTTCCATACGCTTTTATAACTTTATCATTTTGCTTTTTCTTAAGCCCAGTAGACATTTCAAGCCTTTTTCTTCCATGCTAACCTGCGTTTATATAAATTATGAATCAGATTTCTGATATTGTGGGTGGGGTTAGGTGGGGGGTAGATTAATACAGGAATTAGAGTACTTGCTATTTTGTGTCTGAATCATATAAAACCAACTTTCCTTTTGTTTTTCATTTTAGTACTTTAGACAGCAGACCAAAGAGTAGCAGCCCTATTAGATTACCTGAGATCAGTGGAGGACAGACAAACCGTACAGCAGAAGTAGAACCACAACCAAGTAAGATTACAAATGGAGAAGTAATTCCTAGTTTTGTTTGTAATTGTGGTTTGAAGAAGAAAACACATTAAATAAGAAATGCCATCTGGCAAGGATATATTACTTCTGGTCTTTGAAATACAGTATGGATGTAAAATTTTTTGTATATCTTCTTTTGTACATATTTCACTTTTCTTTGACTCTTACCTTAAGTTTATTGAGTTTGAAACTCCTAGAAACTCATAGGTCTATGCAAAAATCTGCCTTCCTGGCTAGAGCTTTCAGTTTAAAGCATATAACTGAAGAAATATAACAGCAGTTTTTGCTTGTTTGTTTTTGCAACTTTGTTGGCATTGTGAAAAGAACTTTTCATGTATTGTCTCCTTTAATTCCCATAATAACCCCATAAGAGTTATTTGACATATCTCCATTTTTCAGAAGTAAGTTAAGACTTAGATAATGCAATTTGCTGAAGGTTACACAAGTAATGGGGAGCTGCGATTTGAACTTGGATCTCTCTGACTTTGTCAGTCAGGAATATTCATTACGAGTAGCAGAAAACTCAAGTGACTGTTGGGTCTTGAATGACAGTTTATTTTTCTAAGATAGCAACTGCAGGTAGACAGTTGCTAGCATTGGTTCAGCCACTCAGCATTGTAATGACAACATAGGGGTAGTTTCTCTTTGATTCTCTTGTTTTACTCATGGTCAAAAATGTCCCACTTAATGTCTGCATTTGAGGCAGAAGGAAGGGAGGTACAAGCTGCAACTGTTCTCTTTTATTGGGAAATTCCCTTCCCCCTTCAATCTCATTGGTTAGAAGTGAGTCTCATGGCCACCCTTTCCTGCAAAGGAGACTTATAAAGTGGTAAGCAGCATTGTCCTGGTTGGCTTACATAAATCATGATTCATTTCCTGGGACTCTACACATTGCTGCCTCAAACAAAATTGGAGTTCTGTTAGCAAGGAACAAGGTGGGATTGGATATTAAGGATATTAAGGCCATAATGGTGTCTGCTGCCCTAAGTAAGCACTTCATGATCGACATTTGATGTGGGTTTTGTTAATGGTAAATGTACAAGATTAGGATCATATGCATTAGTGATATGATGAAGCTCAAAACTAAGAATAAAAGTATAGATCAAGCTTTAGTGATAGTTTTGGTCATCCTGTACTACTTATTTTTGAAAAATGCGAAAACTAAAATTGTATATTTTGCTCTGTTGAAGTGTAGGAAGACAGATGATATAAAAACCTTTAACTTTGACGCATTGTAGCTTGGAATACTGTTTTGTATTAGTTTAATTAAGTATACTGTGATACTGTAAGAACCCAGCCTTAACTTAATCTTGTTGCTTAAGATATTCTGACAGCCTTGGAAAGATATTTTTAAAAGACTTTCTATATAATTTCTCACATTTTGATATATAGCTATCTGAACATTGCTCTTCTTTCATGTTTCTGATAATAAGAGTGCTTGACTGCCCCCCTAAAGATCCCATAAAACATGTGGAATAATAATCTGTGCAAATAAGACTATCAGTGTTACTCATATTTATTACTCTCATATAATGGTTACTGCTAACAAAGGAATGAGTTGAAAATTTTTATTTTTCTACTTGCAGTGACCTGTACTTAATATGTTACCTCTTATTTTTAGCCAAAAAGGCTTCTGGAATGTTGTCCTTCTTCCGAGGGACAGCAGGGAAAAGCCCTGATCTCTCTTCCCAGAAGAGAGAGACCTTACGTGGAGCAGATAGTGCTTACTACCAGGTTGGGCAGACGGGCAAGGAGGGAACGGAGAATCAAGGCATTGAGCCTCAAGGTGTGTTAAAGGAGACCAAATGTGCTTATTCTAGGTTTCGATTTACTTATTTCAGTTGGTTATGTTCCTTATAGCTTGAAGTAGATGCTTCTGTTGCTGAGACCAGGGCATTCCCTCTCTTCTCACACCTTGGTGGGGGTAGAGTGGGAAAAGCATGGCGCTCGGAGGATCCAACTGGTTTCAGATGTCATTGCTATCACTTACTGTGTGGTGGAATTAGAAATCCTTACTTTCTGTACTCGTAAACTGGAAAAGCAGTGTCTTCCAAGGTTTACTGGGTTTACTGAGGACTAAGGTTTACTGAGGACTAAGTGACATTATACATGTAAAACATCTGTCTCACTATGTAGCTCACAGTATATATTCAAATGTTTTCATCCCACTACCCCCTCAGACGTTTCCTTTCTTTTCCAGTCTCTGTAAGGTGGAAGCTGTTGATACCCACCTTCATTTGGATATTTAAAAAATATATCTACCTGATTGTGTTTGAATACGGGGTTAGTAGACCAGGAGTTGGCAAACTATGCTTGACCTGTCTTTGTTAATAAAGTTTTGTTGGAACACAGGCACACCCTTTCATTTACTTACTGTCTGGCTGGTTTTGCATTATATTGGCAAGTTGAGTAGTTGCAACTGAGTAAAATACTTACCATCTGGCCCTTTACAGGAATAGTTTGGCAACCCCTGGGTTAGATCATGAATTATTAGTTTAAAAAATAGGAACTGCATGGTAAGTTTTCATCAGTGATTAAGAATGCGTTAAGTATTCTATAGGCTGCTATTGGGCTGTGATCCTTGGAAGGCATTGGTGCTTTGAAAAAAATAATTTTGAAATGTGAAACTTAGTGGATGACTTGTTCTTCTAGATATTAAAATGTATCACAACTCCGCAATAATTAGAGTGGATCTGGCAGTAGGTTTGCCAGACAAATCAGTCAAATAAAAAAAATAGCTCTGAAGTAGACACTAGTATATTTTCTATATTGTACATATATCTTAGTATATGATAAAGAAAGCATCTCAGACTATTGGGGAAGCATTATTCCATACACAGGGAAAACCGGTCATAAACTCTGATAAAGAAGCCACAGAAAGTCGTGATGTTAGAGCTGAGTTATTTTATTGCTATCATAGAGATTACTTAACTATAAGAAAAATTGTTCTTCAATCTGAATTCTCTGATTTTAATCTAAAAATTGATCTTTCAAAAGGTACATAGATTTTTATTGTAATTTACACAGTTAATTGTATACATGATGCTTGCTTGAGAGTGACTTGACTAGGATAACATGAATTGACTTGTTTTTAGTATTATATCAGGGGAAAAAGAACAGACAAAATGACCTGATAACTATCTAAAACTTTGGCTTTACTAATGATGTTAAATCTTTTAGATGAAGTAGATGGAGGAGATACACAGAAGAAACAACTCACAAATCCTCATGTGGAGCTCCGTAAGTATGAGATAAATACCTTTGGTTTGGGGACCAGGACTATAATTGAGCAAACTCCATTATTTGAAGCTTCTAGCTTCTCACTAGATAAATATTCTACTTCTTGAAATGAATATTAAGTCTGTGTACTGATGAACATTTGTTTAGTCTAAATTTAGTTTATAAAATACACATTTTTTAATTTAGAAGGAAATTTATAAATTTAATTAAAATTATAATTTAATGCAATGTCTGATGTTTAAATAATTACTTTTTGTGTAGTCTAGAGCCACAGAGCCTTAGTAAGGCATCTAGAATTGTGTGTGTACATGTGAGTGCCAAAAATTTATTATCCAGCATTATAACACTATAGAAAAATTTAAGATGTAAAAGTACAATGATGAAAATACAGTGACCAGCATAAAATTAGAAATGGGTCTTATTTTCTGTTTGATTTTTCTAGAAATATGAAGGGTGGTCATAAGATGCTCTTTAATCCTTCCTGAAGATAACTTTAACTGAATTGTGATAAACAGGGATGTAGTAGACTTAATGTGAAAAATTGCTATCGTGGAGAAACTTAAATGATTGCATTTGATGGGGGTGGGGAGTGAGCAAGAAGGAAAAGGAAAAGGTATTTCTGATCCAGAGGAGCTTTTTTTTAAAAAAACACTTCTGTTTATAGAATTTTCCGATGCCAACGCCAAGTTTTACTGTCGTCTCTACTATGCGGGAGAGTTTCATAAGATGCGAGAAGTGATTCTGGGCAGCAGCGAAGAAGATTTTATTCGTTCCCTTTCTCACTCTTCTCCGTGGCAGGCCCGAGGAGGCAAATCAGGAGCTGCCTTTTACGCGACTGAAGGTAAGTCTTTTTAATCATTTACTAATTAAGCGGTATCCATCTTTTTCCTTCGGATAATTTATGAATCCCTTGAACTGAGGTAATACGATACTGTCTTTTTGCAAACATGTTTTTCTTTTTATGCTTGAGAGGATGAAAGAAGCATATTTAAAAGAATATATGGTGTACGGTGTGTAATGAGAGACAAATATTGATCAAATCCTTATTAAATTCTTTCTAGTCCTGAGTTTTCCAAATGTAAATAATAACAGAACTTCTAGAAGACTCAAAAGGTACCTCAGAGCTCATGAGAGAAAGATAAAAATAGAAACATTTGACCTGAAAACCAGAAGGCCAAGTTCTTAACCTACAAAGTTTTACAGAAGATCATGAGCATTTTTATTTCACATTCCATTTTCCATATTCACTGAAAGCGAAATTATTTGAGAAAATGCATCAGGAAAGACGTGCTAGATAAGAACTTTCATAACTTACTTATTGGATTGTTAACAAAGGAATTTATAACATTTTACTTGGTAGTTAAAAAAAAATAGATCATTTAGCTATGACTTCAGGTGTGGTACTGTCGAAAGTAGAGGTTTCTTGACTATATAAATCCTCAGAAGCCCTTCCAAACCTTCAATTACTTGAGAACTGTGTTCTGATCAAAATCTTCTCAGTGATGTCAGAAAATATCCCTTAAAAATGTGAAGCAAACAGATCATTTGGGATTTTTAGAATGATTTATTTTGGAATACCTCAGTAAATATTGCAATTGAATAAACATGAAATTTTTGCCTTTTAGATGATAGATTCATTTTGAAGCAAATGCCTCGTCTGGAAGTCCAGTCTTTCCTTGACTTTGCACCACACTACTTCAATTATATTACAAATGCCGTTCAACAAAAGGTAGAAACCCAAACCTTGATCTGTAAGTTTACTGGGCTTTTTCACATCCTGAGTGTCCTAATGGCAGTTTTCTCCGTGGTAATATGTGAACAGAACATGACTAGATCTCTGCTGTGCTATTGAGGTGTGGTAGAATGCAGGGATTTCAAACTCTTTTTCCTACATATATATAGAGAGATTACCCACTTGTCATGAAGCAGTGAGCCTCCCGTGAGTATGAAAGAGTCACATAGATTTTTTTTCCATTTATGGGTTTATTGCCTATTATTGGAGGAATTATGTCATAATAAAATTTGTGAGTTTGAGAAATTGAGAACGATTACCCCTTGGGAGAATGTTAAAGATCTAATAATTTTGTTGGCATTGCTGCTTTACTTCATAGATTCAAAGGTTTGAGTTTGTTTTAAGGTCCTCTGACTGATCATATTAATAGAAAATCATGTTTGGGTAATACATGAATAATCCAGATATTGGTATTAAATTATAAATAATCCTTTTGAAAAATTGAAGTATAGTTGATTTACAATATTAGTTTCAAGTGTACAGCATAGTGATTTGGTATTTTTGCAGATTATACTTCATTGTAAGTTGTTACAAGATAATGGCTATAATTCCCTGTGTATATAATATATCCTTATTGCTTATCTGTTTGATACAGAGTAGTTTATTAATCTCATATAAAAAATTTGTCCCTCCCCCATTCCCTTTCCCTTTTGGTAACCACAAGCTTGTTTTCTATATCTAAGTCTGTTTCTGTTTTGCATGTACATTCATTTGTATTACTTTTAGATTCCACATATAAGTGATATCATACAGTATTTATCTTTCACTGACTTATTTCACTAAGCATAATATTCATACATAGTCCTTTTTGATAAGAGTTTACTTTTTTCTTGATTAGAGGCCCACTGCATTGGCCAAGATTCTTGGAGTGTACAGAATTGGTTATAAGAATTCCCAGAACAACACTGAGAAGAAGCTAGATCTCCTTGTCATGGAAAATCTTTTCTATGGGAGAAAGATGGCACAGGTAAGGATACTGGACTATGCAAAGCATTTAGCTAGCATTTACCCTTTGTATTTCTGCTTCCTGAACATAATGAGTCAGAGAGTAACATGATACTTGAGAGTAAATATTAAACTTTGGTTACTAGGCAAAATTTAACTTTTGAGTTATTGAACCCTGTAGGAAAGAATAAAGAGGAATATTGTGGACTGGTCCTAAAATTTAACATATCCAACATCCTAGAAACACAGAATTATAGAAAAAGAAGGCAGATGCAACATAACAGTTTTAAAGATGAAGAAACGGAGGCTCAGAGACTTTGAGTACTTTATCAAAGTCACACAGCTATGCCTAGAACTCAGGTTGGTCTAGATTCTAGAACAGTACTCTTCAGTGTGCTGGTCCTTGAACTGTTTCCAGTCCGTGGTGAGATAAGAGCTTGTACTAATCAATAGAATGTAATTTAATGCACTGCTTTCTTCATCGAGAATGTCTTGCTATGGCAGAAGCATCTGCTGTACTAAATTGTGGGTTTAATGATGTAATTGATTTACATTCTGGCGCTAGCCTCTCTGTCATCATGAACCAGGAAAGCCTGTCTAGCAGTGGTCTGTTGAATAACACTTCAGGTCGCACTGGTCTAGTACCCAGGTCCCTGACCTTTGAGTGCGTTGCTTTTCCTAATGCCCAGAAATTCGTAGAGATACGCTGTTGCTTCTACATTGTCCTAAGTAATTGCACAGTTTTGGTATCAGTACTTAAAAGTTTCCTCTGAATGTTTGCATCTGTTTTTTAAACTGCTTTATGATTCAACAATATATTTTTGGAGTTACTTGTTAATGTTTCTTAGAGTTGATTAAATGAGTCAGTATATTTCTGAAATATTTCAATAAATGAGTACCTAGCTATTAATTTCATGATACAATTACATCACCATGTGTTTTATGTATTATACAATTACAGTGTATGCATTTAGTGACATATAAGTTATTAGGTTTTAAAATTAAATTTTAAAGTGTTTATAACTGTAGTGGCTACAAGGAAGCTTTCTGCCTTTTTAATTTAATTAACCATTTGTAACAGCTCACACATAAATGACAGAGAGTTTTCTTTCTGCTAGGTTTTTGATTTGAAGGGTTCACTTAGGAATCGAAATGTAAAAACAGATACCGGGAAAGAGAGTTGTGATGTAGTCCTGCTGGATGAAAATCTCTTAAAAATGGTTCGAGACAACCCTCTGTATATCCGTTCTCATTCCAAAGCTGTGCTGAGAGCCTCAATCCGTAGCGACTCCCACTTCCTTTCTAGCCACCTCATTATAGATTATTCTCTGCTGGTTGGGCGAGATGATACCAGCAATGAGCTGGTAGTTGGAATTATAGGTAAGTTGATGAGCATGCCTTATGTATAGTTCATGATTTAAGCCAGAGTGAAATTTGAAGACTATCTGGTGTAGTAATAGCTTATTGAATAATTTCACAAACTTTCATTTGAAATTTTAAAAATAATAGTTTTTCTGTTCTGGTACCTTTTATTCAGGTTCCTCATTTCCATTTTCATTATTTTTACCAAAAATATCTGTATTCAAAAGTCACTTGAAGATGAAGCCCTATGAGGTTGTTATGAGGATTAAATGAATTAATATGGTAAAAACCCTTAGGACAGTCCCTGGCATATTGTCCGCACCTGCAGTATTGCCAGCACTCAATAGCTATTGTAGAAGTAATAGTAATGGTAATTGCGGTTGTCATCTGCTTATATTTATTAAGAGAACCTTTACTGCTAATCTCGCCCCCTGCAACAGATTATATCCGAACATTTACATGGGACAAAAAGCTTGAGATGGTTGTGAAATCAACAGGAATTTTAGGAGGACAAGGTGAGCAGAATTTTTGTTCTGTTTACTCTTTAAACTGTTCTCATTATCTTCCTCATCAGTTAACATATACTAAATGGATACTTTAAAAAAAATTCTAAAACATAAGTGGTTGTCTTTGATTTTATCATCATTTCCAAGGTGATCAAATAATAAGGGGAATTGTTTAGGTGGGGAAATATGGGGTTTTAAATTTGTGTTAAGATGCCAGAGGTTCTCAAAATGGTAAGTTAAAAAGGCCAGAAGTTCTGAACAGGAGGTTGTCCTGAATTAACACTTGAAATCCTCTAAGTTCTCTGAGAGCTGTCAGCGCCATTTGTGCTTTTAGACTTCTCTCATCTCTAAGCAAGAGCGTCTTTTAAAATAAAAAAAAAAACCCTCCTACCAAGAAGGACCTGTCCCTTGTCATGTGGCACAGTGAACACCCTCCCTCCTTTCTGAGCCCGCCGTGGTGTGTTTGCTTACAGACCACGGCATTTTATGTCTGTTGACATGAAAGAACATAGCCGTTGAAGTCAGTTGTCTTATCAATTATGTAACGGCTTCCTTTTCCCTCTTCGCTTTCATAATCCTAGGTAAAATGCCGACTGTGGTCTCTCCAGAGTTGTATAGGACCAGATTTTGTGAAGCAATGGACAAGTATTTCCTGATGGTACCAGACCACTGGACAGGCTTGGGTCTGAACTGCTGAAACAAAGCACATATTTTGAAATGGACCAGGAAGAAAAGGGGCCTGGAACCAAGGACCAAAAATAAGCTACATGTTTTATTCCTTCATCACATTCACCACTGTATGCAAAGCCCTTTCAGTTCTGCGGCTGTGGAGGCCATCTGTAGCCGGAAGGGTTAAAACTCTGTGGATTTGCACTTTGGTTTTTGAAACCTACAAATGAGCTATCCGTAGGCTGGGACATTGCATGAACATTTTGTTCACTTAAGCTGAAATCTAGGCACATTTCAAAGGGCTGAGGACAAATGTATGGTTAGAGATGAGATACGGTGAAAAAATCGGTTGTCATATTGGCTAACAATCCTGTTGAGAAAACAGTGTCTCATAGATTATGACTCTCCTGGCATCATATTGGACAGATTCTTTACCTAGAAAGCATTTGTAGAGCTGGTGAATTTGTTTTGTGTTTCTTATGTAACAATTTAATGTTACCTCTTATCAGAATTTCTGAAACCTTAAAAAAATTCTGAATTATTTTATTAATGGCCAGTTAAACAGATTGATACAATCTATTCTTGTTTTGCTGAGGAATTTGACTTAAATTGAGAATCGTGTCATGTTCTGTATCTTTCCCTGTTTTCAAGTGTGTTTGATATTTTTCAAGTTCTGTCTCTACTTGTCTGTGGGTGACAGGAGGCTACAGCCATTAACTTTAAGCCTTTTCCTGGAGCTGTTTTTTTAAGCTTATTTACAGCTTTTGAGCAAGTAATATGCTGAACTGCACTTGTCTACACATGCTCATACTCTAGGTTTTTCTCCCACTTTCAGGGAAACATTAGTAAATTAGTCTACGGTGACTAAATCCCCAAAGGGATAATTATTAATAAAGGTTTTTTTTTAAATATAAAAAATAAATTAGGCCTGATCCAATAAATTGGGTGAGGGAAGCACTTGCTTTATTTTTTATAAAGGTAAAGTATCCTTTTCAATATAACTAGCAATTTATGTGGCATCTATAAAATTAAGAAGTTTCCAGTGTGGACATCCCTGTTTTCTAACTTTCTGTACCAGTTTCTAGGCCAGTTCTGACTATTGAGAAATGTTAACAGTTAAGATATTCTTAGTGAG
Source organism: Globicephala melas (assembly GCF_963455315.2). Classification (NCBI taxonomy): domain Eukaryota; kingdom Metazoa; phylum Chordata; class Mammalia; order Artiodactyla; family Delphinidae; genus Globicephala; species Globicephala melas. The sequence goes on along the minus strand of NC_083320.1, from coordinate 27,856,411 downwards.
AAACTTATTGTTTACTAGAGTTTTTGTTTAGTTAAAAAGTGATCAGAAGTATACTAAACTGTCTTTGAGGAAATAACACAACCCCGAATATTTTCTCTTGGTTTCTTTCCCATAATAAGGATTATTATTACGGATAATACCCCAAATAAGGATAATTTGGGGTTTGTAAAATTTTAAGGGTTCCACTCTTTTCAGGCTTCCTATAGTAGCACGTTTCTATTGCACCTTTCACATAATAAGAAAAAAATCTGGTTACATTCCAATTACAGAGACTTAAGTATGTAAAATAGGAACATTTTGGAAAGTTTGCTCGAGAAAACAAAAGCATTAGTTTGGTGTTTGGTGCTTATTAGAAACATGATTTGTTCTGTACTAGAAACAAACTGACCAAGGACTTACTACTGATCTAATGATAAGCACTTTTTTCTTTTTTAACATTTGATGTGCCTTTTGAAAACGTACAAAACAATGACGATTTTAGTTTTGATATCAAAGGCCAGTAAAGGAGTTGTACAGGGCTGAAAGATGTGGAACATTATTCACTTCTCATGTGTCAGGAACATGGATTTTGCATCTCATATTGAATGCAAACATATTTTGCATCTGTTTATTTTTTCTGTCAGGAGGCTTGGGGTTATTTATCCTGTCCATTTCCCTCACCCCAGTCAGGAGCACTTCCAGGGGCAGGGGTCTTCCCGCAGCTGTAATCACGTTGTTTCTTTGTTTCAGTCTCAGTACCACGTGTATAGCTTGAATGCTCCATTGGAATAGCTCTTGACAATAATGTGTCATGTTGATTTTATTTTCCTTGCCCATGACTTGAAGAACCGATTTTTTTTTAAAGCACTGCTGCTGCTTAGGTAATTTTGTGGCTAAAAAAAATTCCAATATGATATAATCTGAAACAATACTTGTTGCCTTGCAAGGGTGATCTGTCCTTTTAAAACTGTCTTAATGGAGGGGAAATATAAAATTTAATTTGTTTTGAGTGGTAGAACTATATACCCGGCCTCTTGCTGCTCTTGTTTAGGCCACTACCAGATACATAAGGCTTTTCAAATACTGTGTACTCAGTGTCAGGCACTGAATGGCTGTTTACCTCTCTTGAATTCCCCATTGAGGCCTGGAGAACCTTGATGGTGATAAGTTAAGAACAAGGAAGAAATCTTAATACTTTCTTCTTTAGAATAAAAAAATGAATTCTGAGAATAATTGATAGCACAAGAAAGCTATGTGAACATGTTGCATTGTATAAAAATCTTATTTATAAATGTGAAGTGTTTTGATGCCATCAAAACTTTATTTAAAAATAAAAAAGATTCACTTTTTTCTTACCCAAGCCTAAGAAAAATAAGGGGAATAAGCTGTTGCAAGCCCTTTTGTAGTCTATTGAATATTTTAAATTTATAGATATTCAAATTTTCCTACAGAATGTCCTACTTATAATTTTTTCCTTGATCCAGCAGTGAGTGGTTTTCTAGCTTTGGCCTTTATTGGGTATTGTAAATAGTAGGGTTGTATTGTTTTTTGTGGCATCAGCTTCTCCTTGGCTTTTTACCCATTAGTGTCGTGGGCTTGTATAAAACTGCTGAGGAAAATAATCTACCTGTATAGAAAGTTTGCTTAGCTGGCGGAGTGAAAACCCTTGCAAATGAGCCTGGTGGTGAAACAGATCAGGCGATTCATTATTCCTCAAGTGTTAACATACTGACTTAAGCAGTATTCAAACCATCTAGTGCAATGCCTTTTTTGTTTGTTTTTGTAACACGGGTGCAGTTGTATTATAGAAAAATAAAAATTACAATCATGAGCAGTTTTATTAATGCTGCTCTGCTTGTTTTGTAAGAAATGTATATTACGTCTTTGACAGGTTTAATTTTAACTAGAGAAATGACATTGTAAATCAAAATAGCCTCTTTTAATTTAATATGAAAAATTCAATTAACAATACTGAAAATACTTAATGTATTATATTGTATATATTTCTCTACTTTGGTTCCAGCTGTTTTATATGATTGACATGTTATTTATGAGATAAAACTGCCTTGACCTTTTGGAGACTTATACTGTAAAAAGAGGACTTACAATAAACTGAGAATCAACTTCACTTTGTTTTGAATCTGCTTGAGGAAATTAAGAGGAGATGGAGTTGGTGCCCCCGGCCCAGCAGTGTTGTCTTCTGTTCATTCTCTCCCCCTTCCGACGGGAGAATTGAAGTCTTTCTTCAGTAAATAACTCTCCTCTTTAGGTCTCAGAAAGGGGGTGCTAAATCCTTGGGTTCACTTTGCCCCATATGGACCTGGCCTTTTCTGTCCTCCCGCCTCTCTTCAATTCTGTTTCTGGTTTCCTTATGGGGCGCTCTAGAAAGCTTGGCCTTGCCCATCAGGGAATGGCTGAGTCCACCTGGAGGGCAGCCTCCACTGTTAGTTGTTCCCACCCTTCACAGGATCCCTGAAGTGGATCCAATGTGCTGCAACCCGCAGCTGTAAGCACAGCGACTCCCACTCACCATGCCCAGACTCACAGGGCGAAAGTGAGAACCGCTGGACAGAGGGGATGGCCCCTGTGCCCAGGGATGCCCAGGCGGCCTGGCTCTGCTCCCTCTCAACCCCCAACAGTGGTGGAAAAGGCGTATGCATAGTACCAGTTTTCTGTCCCCACTATCTTGACGTCTTGTGTCAGAAATTAATTACTTATAAAATTCCTGGGTTAACGCTAAAAGAGACTTTTTAAAACTATTTTTTTAAATTAATTTATTTATTTTTGGCTGCGTTGGGTCTTCGTTGCTGCACGCAGGCTTTCTCTAGTTGCGGCGAGTGGGGGCTACTCTTCATTGCGGTGCTAAGGCTTCTCATTGCGGTGGCTTCTCTTGTTGCAGAGCGCGGGCTCTAGGTGCGCGGGCTCAGTAGTTGTGGCATGCGGGGTCAGTAGTTGTGGCGCACGGGCTTAGTTGCTCCGCAGCATGTGGGATCCTCCCGAACCAGGGCTTGAACATCCCTTGCGTTGGCAGGTGGATTCTTAACCACTGTGCCACCAGGGAAGTCCCTAAACCTATTTTTTTTAATTACAGAAAAGAAATTAAAAATTATCATCTTAATTGTTTTTAAGCATATACTTCAGAACTGTTACATGGCACAATACATCTCCAGAACTTTTTCTTCTGGCAAACACTGAAACTATACCCATTAACTCTTTTTTCCCCCTCACCCTAGCTCGTGGTAACCACCACAGTCTACTTTCCATTACCATGAATTTGACTACTTTAGATTCGTCCTTATAAGTGAAATCATGCAGTATTTGTCTTTTTGTAACTGGATTTGGCCCCTTAGCATAATGTCCTCAACGTTCATCCATGTTGTAGCATTTCCTTACTTTTTTTTAAGGTTGAAAGGTATTCCGTTGTGTGTATGTTGCTACATTTTCTTTATTTATTCATCAATGGACATTTAGATTACTTCCACCTCCTGGCTATTACGAATAATGCTTCTATGAACATGGTAGTGCAAATATGTCTTCAAATTCCTTTAAAAATTCTTTTGGGTAAATACAGAGAAGTGGGATTGCTGGATCATATGGTGGTTCTATTTTTTAACGTTTTGAGGAAACTTCATACTGTTTTCCACAGTAGTTGCACTATTTTACAATCCCATCAACAGTGCACAAGTGTTCCAATTTCTCCACATCCTCTCCAATGCTTATCTATTTATTTATTTATTTTGATGGTAGGCATCCTGATGAGCATGACATAATATTGTGGTATTGATTTGCATTTCTCTGATGACTAGTGACGTTGAGTGTATTTTCATATGCTTGTTGGTCATTTAAATATTATCTTTGGAGAAATATCCAAATGTTTCGGCCACTTTTTAATCGGGTTACTTGATTTTTTTGTTGTTGAATTGTAGGAGTTCTTTATATATTCTTGATATTAACACCTTATCAGGTATATGATTTGCTGATATTTTCTCTCATTCCATTGGTTGCCTTTTGATTCTATTGATTGTATCTTCTGATGCACAAACGTTTTTAAGTTTGATGTAGTGCCATTGGTCTACTTTTATTTTTGTTGCCTGTGCTTTTGGTGTCATATCCAGAAATCATTGCCAAATCTCATGTTTTGAAACTTTTCCCCTGTTTTCTTCTAGGAATTTTATAGTTTTAGGTCTTACATTTAGGTCTTTATCCCATTTTGAGCTAATTTTTGTATGTGGTATAAAATAAGGGTCCAACTTCATTCTTTGGCACTTGGATATCCAGTTTTCCTAACACCATTTGGTAAAGATACTGTCCTTTCCCAGTTGAGTGGTCCTTATCAAAGATCATTTGACTATAAACAAGGGTTTATTTCTGAGCTCTGTATTCTATCCCATTGGTCTATATATCTGTCTTTATGCCAGTACCATTGTTATTTTGATTATTATAGCTTTGTAGTATGTTTTAAAATAAGTATGAGATCTCTCTCCAACTTCATTTTTCTTTTGCAAAATTGTTTTGGCTATTTTGGGTCCTTTGAGATTCTAGAGGTGTTTTAGGGTGAATTTTTCTATCTCTGCAAAAAATGCCTTTGGCATGTTGATAGGGATTGTGTTTAATCTGTAGATTGTGTTGAGTAATATGGACATACTAACAATATTAAATTTTCCAATTCATGAACACAAGATGCTTTTCCATTTTTGCTCTTTCTTTAATTTCTTTCAGCAATGTTTTGTAGTTTTCAGAGTACAAGTCTTTCACCTTTTGGTTAGGTTTATTCCTAAGTATTTTATTCTTTTTGATGCTATTATAAATTGAATTGTTTTGTTAATTTTCTTTTTGGATTGTTCATTATTAGTGTATAGAAACACAACTGATTTTTCTGTGTTGATTCTGTATCTGCAACTTTGCTGAATTTATTACTTCTAACTATTTTGTGTGTACTCTTTAAGGTTTTTTGTATACATTTCATTTGCAAACAGAGATCATTTTACTTCTTCCTTTTCAATTTTTGTGCCTTTTGTTTTCTTGCCTAATTGTTCTGGCGAGGACTTCTAATACTATTTTGAATGGAGGTGACAAGTGTGGGCATTCTTGCCTTGTTCCTGTCTTTAGAGCAAAAGCTCTGTTTTCACCATTGAGACTGATGTTAGCTGTGGACTTTCCATATATGACCTTTATTACGTTGAAGTAGTTTTCATGTATTCCCAGTTTATTGAGTATTTTTATCATGAAGCTGTATTCACTATTGTCAGGTGCTTTTTCTGCATTGATTGAGATGATCAAGTGTTTTTTGTCCTTCAGTTAATGTGGTATATTTCACTGATTGATTTTCATATGTTGAACCATCCTTGCATCTAAGGGGTAAATCCCACTTCATCATGGTTGTCTGATCCTTTTAACATGCTGTTGAATTCAGTTTGCTAGTATTTTGCTGTGGATTTTTTTTTTTTTTTTTTTTTTTTGCAGTATGCGGGCCTCTCACTGTTGTGGCCTTTCCCGTTGCAGAGCACAGGCTCCGGACGCGCAGGCTCAGCGGCCATGGCTCATGGGCCTAGCCGCTCCGCGGCATGTGGGACCCACCCGGACCGGGGCACGAGCCCGTGTCCCCTGCATCGGCAGGCGGACTCTCAACCACTGCGCTGTGGATTTTTGCATCTATATACGTTAGGAATATTTGCCTATAATTTTCTTTTCTTGTAGTGTCTTTCTCTAGCTTTGAGGTCAGGGTAATGCTGCCTTCATAAAATGAGTTTGGGAGTATTTCCATCTCTTCAATTTTTTTGTGGGATTGGCATTAATTCTTCTTTTGGTAGAATTCACCAGTTAAGCCATCTGGTCCTGATTTTTCTTTGTTGGGAGGTTTTCAATTACTGATTCAATCTCCTTACTAGTTATAGATCTGTTCAGACTTTCTATTACTTCATGATTCAGTCTTGGTAGGTTGTATGTTTCTAGGAATTTATCCATTTCTTCCAGGTTATCCAATTTGTTGGCCTATAGTTGTTTGTAGTATTCTCTTAATGATCCTTTTTATTTCTGTGGCATCAGTTGTAATGTCCCCTCTTTCATTTGTGATTGTACTTATTTGAGTCTTCTCTTTTCTTTTTCTTAGTTAATCTAGCTAAGGGATTGTTAATTTTGTTGATCTTTCCAAAAAACCAACTGTTAGTTTCTTGGATTTTTTTTCCTATTGTGTTTCTATTCTCTATTTTGTTTATCTCTGCTCTAATCTTTATTATTTCATTCCATCTGCTAACTTTGGGTTTAGTTTGTTCTCCTTTTTCTAGTTCCTTGAGGTATAAAGTTAGGTTATTGATTTCTTTCTTTTTTAATGTACATATTTACACCTGTGAACTTCCCTCTTAGTTCTTCTTTTACTGCATCCCTTAAGTTTTGGTATGTTGTGTTTACATTTTCACTTATCTTGAGATTTTTTTCTAATCTCTTGTGATTTCTTCTTTGATCTTTTGGTTGGTCAAGAATGTGTTGTTTAATTTTCATATATTTGTGAAATTTCTAGTTTTCCTACTGTTACTGGTTTGTCATTTCATTCCATTGTGGTTGGTAAAGATACTTGGTATGATTTCATTCTTGTTAACAATTTATGCCCCCGAAGAAAATTTTTGTTCCAGAACATCTATACTGATGTCTTAGGCCAAAACAAAAGAGAAGAAAGATGAGGCAGAGATCAAAGTAAAGTGATTTGAAACTGATAGTCATGAGTGAGATATATGAGCAAATCACCAGTTGCTGCCCTAGGAATTTTTTCTGATGTCTTCACCTTACTGAAAGAAGTTAACATTTTTTTTAATTAAGAAATTTTTTAAACTTTATATCTTCTCCTGATTTGTTAAATTGAAAATAAAATTTATGAAAAGATAATTTTACTGCAGTCAATGTCCTTTAATGCATCTTTGGAGTTAGGTGTCTTGAATTTGGCCCTGATTGGTTGTTGTTTGCTGACTATTACTTTAAAAGTTTTCAAATTTGCCACAATATGTGTGGCAGGGTGTAAACTTTTAACTGTATAAATTTTCACCTTTAAGACATTGTTTGCACTTATGTGGCTTTTAGCAAGGTGCCTTAAAAGCTGACCTCGCTCATGTTGGTGGAGGAGGATATTTTCAGGGAGATCACTAGGGTCAAGAATGGACCAAAATGAGGTTGCAGTAGTGAGCAGTGGCCAGTGGAGGGCTCTGAAGTATCACTACTTGATTTTAAGATTTACACATCTGCTTGGCAGAGCAGTATGAAGCCGTTAGAGGGACCAGTGGGACTGGGGGAACCCAAGTCCCCCAAATCTTTGCCAGAGTCCTAAGTTATTCTTTTATAAGAGTGCGTTAAATCTTAGAATATGTAGTTTTCATATGGAGGTTTAAGTTGGAAATAGCTTAATATTTTTTACTGAGTGTAATTCTTTTTTCAGATGAAGGTAACACTAAAAGCTTTTCATTTGACAGAGCACATGCTTGATAAATTTTTTGTCCACGCATCCCTGAAATAGTAGAGTCAAGGCTGTACAAATGAGTGACTATCAGAAAAAGGACATTAGGAAAAACTAGAGAAATCTCAATAAAGTGTGGACTTGAATTAATGTTTCAACATTGATTCATTAATTGTGACAATTGTACTTTACTAAATGTAAGACATCAATAGTAGGAGAAATGGTACAGGAGAAACAGGGTACAGAAATAGTAGTAGATGGAAGCTGTCTATACTATCTTTGCTATTCTTCTGAAACCAACAAACAAAACAAAAACAACAAAACGAGTGATTCTACAGTGGATAGGAAGAGCCCTACCTTAGAGACGTTGATTTTAGTGAGATTAAGTTAGAAGGTCTTTTTTGTTCTTACTGTCCTATTAAAATATTTTCTCTTTCCCCAATCCAAAGAACCAATTGCTCTACATTTTGAAGCTAAGCAAGTGAAATGAAGATACACAGTTGGGTTCTGCATCTGTGGATATGGATGGCCATCTGCAAGGGACTTGAGCAACTGTGGCTTTTGGTATCTGTGGGGGGCCTGGAACCAATTCCTCACAGATAATGAGGGATGACTGTAGAGCCATTTCTGATGGCTCTCTCCCTGGCCTTGGGTAGTTTCTTCATATATGTCAGATCAGTGCCCTGCTGGATACCCATCCTCTGCAGATCTCTGAGGCTCGCTCTCTCTGCAACTCTCTCCTCTAGTAGTCTGCCCTTCAAACTCAGGGTCTTGGTCTCTCCCTGGATTCTCAGCTCTGTCTCCTGACCCCAGGGAGTAGAACAGGATCCTTCCAGGCATAACTGGGGACAAACAGGGCTCACCTGACTTGTTTCCTCTCTCTCCAGGATTACTGTCCTTTATTGGCTAATATCTGCTGCCGTCTCGAAAACTGCTGTTTTGTATATTTTGCCTGGTTTTCTTGATTGTTTCAAGCAGGAGGGTAAATCTGGTCCCTATTATCTCACCTTGCCCAGAAGCAGAAGGCCAAGTCAGACGAAATTTTATAACGATTATATCTAAATGCTGTGTTGGATCATTGATACAATGTTTTCTCTGTCCAAAGTAAAAGGTAGTTCTCTATTCATTACTGTTTTAAAAATGTTTTTTTAAAAATCCAGTCTCTTCTCCTAATTGAAGTCCTGTTATCTGCAACAAATCAGAATAGGCAATGGCATACCAGGAAGAGAAATTTTCTTTTTTTTTTTTTTAGGAAGAGAAATTTTTAATTAGCTCAATATGGGAAAATATGCCATGAGCATAATTGTGACCCTGTCCACAGACACATGTCATCTCCTGGACAGAGCACACTCCAGGGAGATACAACGCCTGAGCCAGACTCCTGGTGTTGCCACCATCTTTGCCTTTTAGCTTCTCATCTTGAGAGCGCTGCTGCACATCGAGATTGCTCAAGAATGTCTAGGTATAATTAATTGTCCTTTAGCTTATCGGCAGCAGAACTTGGCAGCTTCTTCTAGACTTTTCCACATAGAATTTGATTGTCATTTCTGCTGCTAACTTGCCACTTCATCCAGGAAAAACCCATCTGGCAGCTGCAGCCCCCCAGACTGACAGTCATCATCCCCTCCAGTAATATCACTTAAAGGGCCAAACGGCAACATGATATCACTAAAGAGCTACTCCTTAGGGGAATGCAGTTCAAGCTGCTTCCAGAAGCGTACACCTCAGCATTCTGGAAATGATTCCTTTAGTAAATTCTATATTTTGACTGTTCTCGTCTCTACTGCACAGGGCTCCTGTTGTTTCTTTTCTGTGTCCATCTATAAATGCCCAGAGGTGGAAATGACAAGGACTTTTCATACTTTAAGAGGATTGTGCTTCTCTTCTGTCCATTAGAAGTGAATATAATTATCAGTGACACTGGAGAAACTGGATGAGATGACTGAGAAATCCAAGCTCTTTGGTTATGTTGGAAGGTGGATACTCACTGCCTTAATCCAAGTTGGGAAGATGCTATCTGGCACATTCAGTCTGGCTGCCACAGGAGTGGGATTTTTGTCTGCTACTTCTCAGCAACATGGCATGTGCTATTCTTCATACTATATCAGCAGCACTTTATGCTCTATCCTGGTGGTAATAAACCACTGAGTGAATAGAGGGTTTCCCTGGAATAAATCAACCCATGGCTATTTTGCTTCATGTTATTTTGGTTCTCAATTCTTGTGTGATTTTGCAACATTTTCCCAAATTGCTGTGTGTATGTATACTCTAATTCACAGGGGAAATGATCAACATGAAATCCCACCTAAAAACATATTAATAGTTTGAAACTGCCCTAGGAAGGCAGGGACCTCTCCTTACTCACTTTTGTGTCCTTGGTAACAGTTCTTTGCATAGTTGAACTAGAGACAAGGCCACGGCACTCTAGGGACAGAGTGCTACTATGTTTAGCTGTAGTTTCTTCAGTTTTTTTGTCATGTGACTTGGTTATCATGACCCTTACTGATGGATCGAACCCTTCTTTACGCCCAAAGCAACTCGCCACATAGGTTAGAAGCATAGAGCCCACCAGCCAATGAGGTGATCTGATTTGAGGACTCAGTCCAATAGAGACGCTCCATGTTGGATAGTGTCTAATGGATCCAGCCAAATTCTCTCTCTTGGTCGTTTGGATGTCCCGGGGAAGGCAGTAGAACATGGGACTGCGTGTGTCAGCCGGGATGGGACGTCAGAGGGAGAAACTGAGAGGGAAGCTGAGTCGTGAGTGTTGTGGGCTCAGTAGAAGGAGTTAGAGAGAGCTGGCTTCTGATGGGATGACTAGACGTTCGTGTCTCCGGCACACCTTTGAGTTGTGAAAGTTGACAGTTCCTCGTGAATAAGAATGACTTTTCTAGCTCTCCGTGAAGCCCAAATAGGTCCGAGCGTTTCCCGCTTTTTTCCTGCGCATATGTAATAAATGCCTGTTGGGTGACCTGGGAATAGCCGGCTCCTTACAGCTTGTGAGAGTCTAATGCCTAATTATTAGGCGCTAATAATTCTAGAAGGAATTATTAATACCTCCATTGCCATATCACACATTGTAGCAGCATGCCAAATTCACCATGTTGTTTTATGTTTTTCAGTCAGTAATGCTTGCATTTTTGCCAAAATAATATAGTGTTAAATGGCATAACTTGAACTACTATGCTTTTTAATGTAAATGAGCACTCTAAGAAGTAGTACAAAGAAAACCAACCCGGCAAGCTTGAGAAGAAATTTTATTATCCATATTATTTTAGACTAGTTCTTATTTAAACCCCTGCTGTTAGATTTTAACGTATTTTGTACATACAAATAAAATTAGGACTCCAAATATGTGATTTTCATCAGATAGGTTTTGTTTGATTGAAGATTAAATATGGTTGTAAAACTTGTCCTTGTTTGAAGTCGAAATTTCATGTTATGACGAGAATTGATCAGCAGAAGCTCATTTACAGTCTGTAAATTGATTCGTAAGAGGACCCACAGGGTTTTGCTATTATTTTTGGACTTGCTCCCCAGCCCACACAGGCAATTAAGTAAGAATAAGAAAAAAGAAATCTGAATCATCAATTAAAATCTAGGTTCCACTCAGTGACATAGCATTTTATTTCTTCATTCATAATATTTAGCACATGCCTTGGTCATATTCACATATACGAGCTCTGTTCTCTGCGGTACCCAGTCCCCCTTCCATCTTTCCTTATTATGTGCTCCCATTCCCACCCCTGTAATGGAAAATGCCTCTTTCAAGTGTCTAAGGTACATTTGACAGATGATTGTCTTCAGCACCTAATGCCTCCCCTTTCCTCAGGGGCTTGAGAACATGTGCTTTTTTTTATTCCTTTTTTTAAAAAATGGTCTGTCTGTACACATAAAACCAGGAATTCAGATTCAAATGGGGGAAAAACTGTTATTCAGACATGTTTGGTCTCATAGGCATAGCTGGTATCCTTCCTTAGTGCCTAAGACTTACTTGAGCTCTTAACAGAATCCAGATCTGTTTTGGTTTAATTTAATTAAGTTATCAAGCCAACTCAGTGGGCCATTCAGGAGTTTCCAGGTGGCACTGAATTTACGGGGCACCTGACAATATGGGTTTTCTCCCAGTTCCTATTTAAAAGCATTTAGTAAATATTTTTAAATGATTAACCCAGACCTTTCATATGAATAAATGTTATAACTAGTAAAAAACTATAAGTATACATGCGGGAAATATAATGGCCTCTTCATGAAAGCTCAAGAATTTCATAAGGACATGGAAAAATACAGGAAGGCAAGAAAGTAGCCAGATTATTTAAGGATTGTTGCTGGATTTGTATTAGGCTCTTATGAATTTAATTTAAGCCTGAATTCACAGGCAAGCATTTATTGCTAAATTAAGGTCATGGAAGTTCTAAACAGAGCCTGACCTATGATTCTATAAATTTTGGTAGTTTTTCTTTGTTAGTTTTCTTTCTTGACTCATTTTACTGGCAGATCTTCACTTACTGAAAATAATAACTCACATATAAAGAATAACTTTTATTTCGGTGAAAAGTTATTTCTGTTTCAATAAAATTCAATAATAGCTACTTCCTCTCTAACAGGAGTATTGCCAGCAGTACCTTACAGCTCTCAGAGGTACCTTACAGTACCTCTCAGCTATGCTCTTTGGAGTCTAACTAGTTGTTACTACAAAGGATATAAAAAAGTTTCTTTGGTGCAGTAATGATTTTTATTCTGATACACTGCCAGCCCTCACAAGCCCTGTGTGGTTCTGTCTTACATTAGAGGTAAAATTCTGGCCTATTTATATTAATCAAAGTGTATAATCATTTTGTTTTTTCCCCCAGAAAAACAAATTTTATATTCATTTCCAATTTGTTTGCTGCATAATATTATAGATCCATAGAACCTATCTTTAGTAATTTCTTTATTCTTTATTTATTCTTTATTCTATTTAGGTTTCTTTATTCTCTAATCAGGTTTATGTTTATATCCAGAGAATAGAGAAATTACTAAAGATAAGTTCTACAGACCTATATTCTATGCTAGTAAACAAATTGGATATGAATGTAAAATTGTTTTCCAGGAAAATAATAGTCTTGTTTAACTCATGACATTTAACCAAGTGAGCATGTTTCATTCTTTCCCAAATCAGCCTTGAAATGAGAAATTGATTTCCGTAAAAACTCTAGCGAACTATTTAGTAATAATCATACAGGCCCCATTTTTATGAAGTCAGCACCATAAACAATTGATTGGACATATTAAATATTCATATATATATATATATATATATTTTTTTTTTTTTGCGGTACGCAGGCCTCTCACTGCCGTGGCCTCTCCCGTTGCGGAGCACAGGCTCCGGATGCGCAGGCTTAGCGGCCATGGCTCACGGGCCCAGCCGCTCCACGGCACGTGGGATCTTCCCGGACCGGGGCACGAACCCGTGTCCCCTGCATCGGCAGGCGGACTCTTAACCACTGCGCCACCAGGGAAGCCGTAAATATTCATATATTTTAATAAAACAAGAAACATGTGAATGGTATTATTAAAATCACTATGATGGAAATATTCAGAAAAATACAGTTTTCTTAATAATGAGTTATTTTTTAAAAAGTGTTTCATTTTTTGACTACTTTTCTCCTAAACCAAACTTGGAATAAAAATCTTTCTTTCTTTTTTTTGAGGAGGTGCCATGTGTAATGGAATGCCAGGCTTGGTAGAGGGAACATGCCCCTAAATACCAATTTCAGCTCCCATCACTCATTAACTCTGTGACTTTGGGCAAATCACTTACCCTTCATGGAGGCTTGTTTATAAAATGGGGGTGATAATAGCTACCTTATTAACTAAATACATCGTCGTAGAATTGCTAGGTCCTATGATAAGCATATGTTTAAGATGATAAATTGCCCAACTGTTTTCCAAAATGCTTTTACCATACTTGATTTTTAAAAGAAGAAATAGGCTAGCTCTTTGGATGCTATATATCCACCAGCTTGGAGAATCAAAAAGCTTCCCCATCAATGTAGGAATTGTCCAGGTAATACACGGAGAGTGTGGATGGAGCAGGTACATGGGAAACTTGGCTTGGAAAACTGCCCATCCCATCTCACTGTTGAGTCTGATCTCCTGAACGCCTCACCTTTAGAGGCAGTCTTCAGGCTTTAGGCCCTTTTCCGCTCTAGTTACTGAACCATCAGACAGAGGCGGGAAGAACTTAAGCTATTTCAAGGAAATTTTGATATTACTCTGGACTTACAGATCTCTGGTTGGCCATACAGGTCACCCCCAGCTGCCAACTCCTCCTGGGGTTTATCAGCCCAGCATTGACCAGTACGCTCTGTTATTCTCTGAGGTTCATTCTGTGCTGTTAGTGTGCCCTGGACCCTAAAGCTGGGCCTTCAGCATCGATTCCACTCTAAGCTCCTTGCTCTGCCTTCCCATTGCTGTCCCCTTGGGAGACCTGGGGCTCTGACTTATCATTATTATTAGTCTAGTCTGCCTAAGAACTGCACCTGGGCACTAACCAGTTTACTCTTTCTGTTTCACACTAACGGGTAGATGTAGGGCTGGCCCAAACCCTCAATTCCTGTGCCAAGACTGTTTTACAGTCACGCTGTTATGTTCTCTAGGAATTCATCAGTGAGAAAACTACTCCAGGGGAAGTAGTTAGAGATTGTAAGGTGCTAAATATTTTTCTTTTTTTTTAAGTGTAATTTGGATATAAAGCAAGGATGATTTTCCTTTTATTATTTGTACAGCATATACCAATTGATACTTAAAGTTTGGGCAGAAATTTTTTAAAGATCGTGGATATGAAGTAAGGGTGTATCTGTGTTGTTTCAGAACCTTAGGCGCTCCCTGGGTGAAATCTGAAACTGGCCCGTGGACATGGAGGGCAACGAGAGACCAAAGATTGGTAGGTGGCCGGTTTAATTAGCAAAGGAACTTACATATGAAGCTTGTCTTGGGCGGCCACAAGAAGTAGATCTCTGCACCTGCCTGCCGGAATCTTAAAAGTTGATATAGAGGTTTTATCTGAGTTCAGTGTCCAGATGGTCTCAATAACACGTTGCTCTCTCAAGGTTGTGTCCTTGAAAATGGCTCCGGCTATGGGAACGGAGGATGGGGAGCCTCCGATTGTCCAGGTGCAGCTCATATGTCAGGTATCGGTCACGTCCTCTTGATGACCTCCTCCAGCAATCGGGCATCTCTGCTTAACTGCTCTCGTGTAGCTACAAGGCAGAGGTTTACAATGGGAGCGGTATATACGGCCAAGGAGAAATAATAACATTGTCAGGGACCCCAAGGCACTTTAGAAGATGTAAGGAATTCCTTAAATTTCCTGGTAGAATTGTTGCAAAAGGTAGAATTGCTTAAATGTTGAAATGTCCTTGTGAAACTCAGACACTATTCAGTGAACACTAACAACTCTCTAAAATGTTATATATTCTGGCCATATTGTGCAGCATAGAAAAATGTGATTATTTTTGGCCTCTTTATCTAAATTTCTTCTAGACTGTAAACGGTCCCAGGAAAACAGTCTAGAAATACAACATTTGGTTGAAGTAATGAATGGGGAACATGTCGATAGCTAATAGCTTGAACTTAAAGTCTGGGTGTGAGGGATGGTGGTAATGATCCACAATGAAAACATTTCACTATCAATTTTGTGCTGAGACTCAGGGAATCATCCCATCCTGCACTCCCTTCTTAGAAAAGAAATAAAAGCCTTTGCTTTAAAATATTGGATAGAGAAATTTTATGTGTACTTGTCATTCTCCAAGTTACAATTGTTAACCTGATAGTGATAATAATGCTTTCATTTAATACCTTTCTTTAAAAAATACAGAGAAACAATCTATTCCAAGAAACCATGTTCTTTATTTGGACATGTGCTATGATTATTTTCAGATGGCCTGTTAGGTAAAGGACATGAACAGGTCATTTAAAAACCAAGCAGTGAAAGTTGTTAATAAACACGTCAAAAATGTTCCCTCATTAATATTCAAAGAAATGCAAGTTAAAATGCGATTTTGCCTCTCAAATTAATATTTTTAAAATTGTTGCGTACATTTTATGGATAGGGTTGGAAATCAACACACATTTTGGGAGCACAAATTGATGCACATAATAGAAACTTTTAAAATATTTTTATTTATTTATTTATTTTTTTGCGGCATGCGGGGCTCTCACTGTTGTGGCCTCTCCCGTTGCGGAGCACAGGCTCCGGACGCGCAGGCTCAGCGGCCATGGCTCACGGGCCCAGCCACTCCGTGACATGTGGGATCTTCCCGGACCGGGGCATGAACCCGTGTCCCCTGCATCGGCAGGCGGACTCTCAAGCACTGCACCACCAGGGAAGCCCTATTTTTATGTTTTGACCCAGCATTTCCACTTCTAGGCTTTGCTACATAAGCTCTGTGGTCACTGAAAGAAACCCTGGTGAGGTTAAGAGGTGTCAGGGTAATGTAAAGATCGGGAAACACTGCAACTCTCTCCTGGGCTGTAGTGTTTTTTGCAGTGGTTCATTCTCTAATTTTCAACCACATATTACCAATCAATCTCCAGGGTCAAATTTATACGTAGGGCTCTGGATTTGAAATGGAATCAGGCTTTCAGCCTTGATGTGAATTCTCCCAGCTTCATAGTGAAAGACCTGTGAAGACCTAGACCCGGAAGATAAAGAAACAAATTTGACCGATAACTTACTGCCAAAATTACCAACTACCAGGACCATAGAGTTAAACTGAGAAAAAAGTTCTTCTGTAAGAAAAAGAAGTTTTTTTCATATTAAACCAAGCAACTCTTCCCTCCTGAAACACACATATGAAAAAACTCACCATGCCTACACTGACTCAGAGACCCAGAAATCTGGGCATTCATTTCTACCATGTTCTGTTGTAATCAGTTTAAGTAGCTAGATTACTGTTCTCCACTCTTGATTTTACTATGTACTGTTCTCCACTCTTGATTTTACTATGTCTCTTCAAATGCAGAATCCTTGAAAAGATCTGAATCATCAAATCTTTCATTTGTTTCATATATCTGGCAAAGAAGGTGTCCCAGTTACCTTATTTAAGAGAAAGTGAGATTTAGACTTATATCCTTCATCATATTCATCTTCTGGACATCACAGGTTAATCCCTGATGAGTTGTGCTCATATAACTCACATGAATGTGTGTATACATTGTGTATGTGTTACACATTGAGTCTGTGTTGTGATCCATGGATTTAAGTGTAGATACACCCAGATGCTACAGATGGCTGTAGATACAGTATTGACATAGATACAGACAACTGTATAATTACATCTATATTTCATATACATCTGGACTGTATCTATATCAATACAATAATGAGTTGTGAGGCTTAAATAAATTGATACTTGTGAAGCTCTGAGCACTTGGCACACTGCCATCAATCAATAATTAGTGAGACAGTTGGAGAGAGACAAGCAGAGAGAGTCACAGAAAAAGAGAACCTGCTAAGAAGCATAACAATTTATTTGTATAATGTTTTAGTTCAGGCTGCTGTAACAAAATACCACAGGCTGGGTTGCTTACATAACAGACATTTATTTCTCACAGTTCTGGAGGCTGGGAAGTTCAAGGTTAGGGTTCTTGCAGTACCCTCACATGGCAGAAAGAGGGCTCCAAACTCCACCTCCAAATACCATTACATTGGGGGTTAGGACTTCAACATATGAATTTTGGGGGTACACAAACATTCAGCCCATAACAAGTAAAGTAAAAATTTTAAGAATTTATATTCTATATTTAAAACCTAATTAATAATTGGTAGAATTTTAAGTTAAAACGTTAATCCAACAAACAGTTCCTGACTTACAACACTACCCACCCTCCTAAAAGTCTCCCTCCAGTACATTCTCTGTCCCTGCCTTCCCAATCGCCGGAGCTCCTGACTCTGCTGCTTTGAGTCCTATAGGACAAATGCCTGGGGCTTCAGAAATGAGAGCCACTTAATCATATTAGAATTTTATCCCCTTTTAAAAGTGTGGCTCTGTTCTTTGCAATTAGATCATTTTCCATAATGAAAATGACCGAGTCAAAATGACATTGGGGAGATTTTGCTTTTTTATTCTACCATCATACTAGTATACTTAGAGGTATTGTAATCTTTTTACTTGACTATTCTCCGAAGGGGAGTGACCACATCCGTCTCAGTCACGGATTCCATCATTGCAACAAATCTCTGATATAGGTATCGTTCTCCTCTGCTTTGCTTTACAAAAAGCAGGAAACTGATGCTTAAGGGTTAAATAACTTATTCTAGGATCACAGATGATTCTGGCACTGACAGAACCTGGATTTGGGTGCAGGGCTCTTGCACTCAAAGCCAGTTCACAAACTCCTTGGGGAGATAGGCTACATAGTAGTAGATGAGGTCAGGATGAACTTGCAACAGCTTAAGACCAATTGCATTGGACCTAACACCACTAAAGTTAGAATTTCACACATACTTTCAGGAAGGTCTCATCTTGGGTAACATTTCATGCCATCCCTTAACACTGCCATGAGATCTCTTTCTTCTGTTGTGTCCACTCATGAGTCCCATTCCATCAAGACTTGGGGTAAACTGTTAGGTTATATTTATCTATCTACCTACTCTGTGTTGGTATCTAGCTATTGCAACTCCTGAAATCCTCTATCTTTGAATGAAATACATGTTTATGGATTGTGTGATTTGAAATATCAAGTAAGAGTAACTGCTCTGGTATAGACAAAGTAGAAGTGGTGAAATAAACACGACTTTAGAAAGAAAACTGTCAAAAATGATGGCCAAACAATTAGGATACGACACACGCAAATTTACTGCCCAAATCCCTGAAACTCTGCTTCTTCTGGTGTTTGGTTATCATTCTACTCACCCAGGGTCTGATACCTGGTAAGAACTCATGGATGTAAGAAGTGAATATCCTGTAGCCCAGGTTCCTTGCAGCATAGCACACACATAATAAGAAAGCAACGAAAGAATGTTTGAACCTTTAATGAATATGTTGAATTGAATAAAGTAACCTTAGCATCAACATCTTTGCCCCCTTTATCTTAGAATCAAAAGATGATGATTATGTACTTCCCTGGTGGCACAGTGGTTAAGAATCCACCTGCCAATGCAGGGGACACAGGTTTGAGCCCTGGTCTGGGAAGATCCCACATGCCGTGGAGCAACTAAGCCTGTGTGCCACAACTACTGAGCATGTGCTCTAGAGCCCTCGAACCACAACTACTGAGCCTGCGTGCCACAACTACTGAAGCCCACACACTTAGAGCGTGTGCTCCGCAACAAGAGAAGTCACCGCAACGAGAAGCAGGGACACCGCAATGAAGAGTAGTCCCCCACTCGCCGCAGCTAGAGAAAGCCTGCACGTAGCAATGAAGACCCAATGCAGCCAAAAATAAATAACTAAATAAATAAATTTTAAAAAGATTATGATTAATAATAAATGGGCATTCATCATGAGAAGATGCTTTCATTATATCAGAATTTAAACATCAGAAAGTATTATACAGTCAAGCTATTGGAAAACACTGAATTTCTAAAAATTTATTTTTCATTACTCTGAATGTTAGGAATATGCTATACTTTATAGAATGATACATTAAAAACAAGCACACACACGCGCAGTTTATTAGGGAAAATTTGCAAATAAACTGTCTACACCCTTTTGTGCAGCTCTATAGCATTATGCACCGTTTCATTAAAATTCTTCCTTCACATTATTTTTAGCTCTTGACAACTGTTCTGCATAATTAACTCAATCAATTGTGGATTACTGCCAGTTGTATTTGCAGAAACCATGGCAGTTTATTAACTCTCATAAATGTCAAAAGATAACAGAAGCACTGGAGGACTGATGATGAAAGGCATCTTTTAATTTCTAGCATGCAAATAGGATTTAGCTCCTGTTAGTTTGCAGGTTGCTGTGGGTATGTAGACATGGAATAGCACCTTCTTGCCAAGTCTAGGCTGTACATGACCCAGAAGGGGAAGTCGTGAATCACGGTTAAACTGGCTCTGCTATTACCTCTAACACAGTGCGCCAAACACTGATGTTTTATTGCAGACTATCAATGAGCAAAATTTTAAGATCCTTGAAGAAAGATTTTTTCCTGATTCTAAAAAACTGTGGGTGGCATGGACATATATACACTACCAAATGTAAAATAGATAGCTAGTGGGAAGCAGCCGCATAGCACAGGGAGATCAGCTCGGTGCTTTGTGTCCACCTAGAGGGGTGGGATAGGGAGGGTGGGAGGGAGACGCAAGAGGGAGGAGATATGGGGATATATGTATACGTATAGCTGATTCACTTTGTTATAAAGCAGAAACTAATATACCATTGTAAAGCAATTATACTCCAATAAAGATGTTAAAAAACAAAAACCAAAACCCAAAAAACTATGGTATTGCCACAACCTAAAAGCATCTGGCACACAGTAGATGTTCAATAAATATTTTTTGGAAAGATAAACAATGTGCTTTTAGTCCTGTCTTTGAGAGTGTAGTCATATTTTTCTTGGTTTCCAAATACCACATATCAGAAGATATTAATTGAAAGTATTTATTATTCAATGAATAATAGTAGTAATAATACATGTGATTTATTACTAGAAAGGAATTTATCATCCAGCCTAAAAATAAAGTCAAAGAATAGAAAATTAGTTTTTTGGATTTTTAATATTCTGTAAGCCACAGAAATCATGGCCAAAAATGAATTTACTACCCTAGGCATTTTGTTCAAAAATACTAGTTTCTTTTTCTCTCAGAATGAAATATTTTAAATCTCATAACAGATATGTCTTCATTATCTATAACAAAATAGTGATGTTTCTTAATTTTCAATATACAGAGTCCACGTCACACTTAGTACTCTTTGGAATTCTCTTCAAGGATCTGATGCCAGAATGGCCGTGAAAGGCACACACATGTTTTATGCAAGAAATGGAACAACAAGCTCACCGTGGACTCATAGTGATGGTTGGTTGGAAGTGTTTAGTTTTTTGTAGCAGCTGCCGTCAGTGCTTCACCCATTTCCAATTACCATTGTGATTTAGTGGAGGAGTTAAATGTGTGTCCTTAGACATAGAATCTTAGGCACAGAATCTTAGACACAAAAAAAGGGAGAAGGAAGACAATCACACTCTTGGGTTCAAAAGGAAAAGCTTCTTTAGGGACATATTTTTATTTAGAGAGAGTCATTTTAGAGCCCATACATTGGGTGTATGGATGTGGTTTGGGAATGCGATGAGAGCATTCCGCTAACAGTATTTAAAGGGACTTCTGTCTTTCCCAAAGTTGTTATATTACCAATTTATTTGCTATTTTGATCTTGTGCCATTAGATTCATACCTAGAACAATGTGTCTTAAAGCAGAGAAGAGTTGTCTCATTGACCCATGTCCTGGTGATAACACAGCAGAGGCTTGAATTTTCAAATTAGACTCTCTTGAATTCTAGCTCTTAACCAGCACCAAACTTGGCTAATGGTTCAAAAGATCAGGCAAACACCAGGCACAAATAAAATAGTCTTTTCTTGGAGAAGTCTGATACCTCTCAGCAAATGTCCTTCTGAAAATGTCCCTAATCTCCTGAAGTAGAATGAGCTTTGGTTTTAGATTAAACAGACGGGTTTCTTTCTAAGCAATGTATGCAGAGACATTGTTCAAACAAAGGGTGTAATTCTGGTTATGAAACATCTCTTCTTCACACCCTGTTGATTAACTTTGCATGGTCATCTCATTTTGTAGCAAACTATATCACCCATAAATCTGTAAATTCTAAGTTTATTTATAATAAACAACATAACATAGTCAAGATATATCCTCCTAACAACATTTTACAGATATAGATCTCTCCCCATTATCTTTCCATTCCTAGTAAATACCATTTGTATCTTTATTGGGAAGTCTGGTCATTAACACGTGTGCAGGATTAGCTCAGCAGGCCTGGGTGGATCTCTTCCTTCACATTCCCGCAAAAGGCCAAGTCTTCAGGATTGGCCCTTGGGTGACTCATGAGAGATAAGCTCTAAGCCCTGGCAATATTCTGCTGGATGAAAGTATTTTTGTATGCCTGAGACCTTGCTGACTTGACCAGATAGTTTATGCTAAAAAAAAGGATCTATGTTTGAGCATCTGTTTTGGCTTGAGTTAGGGGGAGGATGGAGTAGGTGAGGTCAGTAAAAACCCTGGACACTAATGCTTGGGTGAGCTTCCCTGGTCGGCAGTGCTTTGCATGCATCACTGCTGAGAGAATTAAAGTCTGTGCAGCTCCACTGGGAGAAGACACCTGGAAGCTTGTGCTTGGCTTCTCCTGAATTTTACCCCATGTGCCTTTTCCCTATGTTGAATTTAATCTGTATGCTTTCTTTGTAATGAATTGTAACCACACATATAATAGCTTCTGTGTCCTAGGAGTCCTTCTAGCAATTCATCCAGAGTGAAGATTGTGGGATTCCCCGCCACCCCCAATACAGCATCTTCACAAAGAGATTTGAGGTTTTTTCTCCCTCTGACAGAGAAAAGTTCGTAGGCTTGCTGCTTACCTTTTCCTTTCCAGCATCTGAAGTAGAGATGCAAACCTCTATGTTAATATTCCTCCAGCCCTTTATAATGACACTCACTTTTTCTGGAGCCTTAAACCTTCATTAACTACCTCATAGAAAATAAAACTTTATTTCAACAGGTCTTCAGTTAAATCATCTGGAAAATTAATCTCTTTCTAAATCTCAGACTGCTTCCTTTTATTTAACCTATTTTGTCTTTGCAGATAATGCTGCTTTTTTTTTTTTTTTTTTTTTTTTCGGTACGCGGGCCTCTCACTGCTGTGGCCTCTCCCGTTGCGGAGCACAGGCTCTGGACATGCAGGCTCAGCAGCCATGGCTCACGGGCCCAGCCGCTCCGTGGCATGTGGGATCTTCCTGGACCGGGACTTGAACCCGTATCCCCTGCATCGGCAGGAGGATTCTCAACCACTGCGCCACCAGGGAAGCCCAATGTTGCTTTTTATAGCTTACAAAAATAAATATTGTATTATAGTAGTTGTATGTCCAGAGGCTAGTACAGTACTTGTTTATTGCAAATAAAACAAAATATGAATTCTAACTAGTGAGGTCCAAATTCCTTAAAAGGTAAGTGGTAGAATTGACTTTAGTAGACGTTTCTCTTTTGTAATATTATAATATCCTGAGAAGTACCTGCCAAAAAAATCTGCCCAGTTATTGGGTTAGTCATCAGTACCTATCCTTGGGACCACCTAAAGTGAAAGGCTATGGCTATTTACTCTGTGAAGAGATATTCTTTTACTTTCAGGAATGGCAAGAGCAATTTGAATTTCTCATTAAAGCCTCCTTATTTTTTAGATGTCTAGTTTAACCTGGTAACCTATTAAAGATAGCATTACCCAGGTCACTAATGGATGGTTCAGAATAACTTATGTTAGTGATTATTTTGGTATTAGGTTTATTACATTATCTATAACTTTTTATACAGATCCCATTGATTTATTTTAATTTAGGGAAAATTATTAGATCTGAAAAGATTAGACAATAACTTAACTTTAAACATTTTTCAAATCAGGTCAGCTAGAGTTCTGTATATAATGGCTCTATTAAGTTTCTTTAATTTCTAAAGCCTATTTATGTCTTATTGGAAATACAGTGTATGCGTATTATAATTCAACTAATCAAGATAGTCTTTTATCAAAAGATATTTGACGTCTACACAGATATTTGTATCTCTTGAACTTTTCCGTACAAGAAAAAAGTTTTGTGGAGAGAATAAACGCACATTTCATAGTGCATCTTAATAAGTGTTTGACAAGTGTTGACCTCATAGTTCCAGATTAGAAACTAACTGGATATTGATACGTGAGAGTCAGTAGAGCTAGTTTACCAACATCCTGCTCATTTGTTAATTATACTCCAAACGTCTGAAGGAGGCATACAACAGGATTATGTTATACTCTATGTATTAGATGTGTGTGTACAAGTTCTATGAGAAAATAATTTATATTCTCATTACTTTGAGTTTCTTCAAGTAATTCCTGCACAGGTGGTCTCGGCTTCCACCTGTATCTGGACGATTCCTAAATGTGGCTCTAGCGCTCATCTTAGCCCCACTCTCCAATTTCATATTCTCTTCAATCCCCAAATTCTTCCCCACCTGCCACCTCTATTTCTAATATTACCTGAAATTTAATACGAGGAAAGTCAAGATTAGCTTCTCTTCCCTCTCAAAACAGTACCCTTCCTACCTTTCCATTACAGCCAACACTATGCCCATTCTTTACGTCCCTAAGACTTGCAAAACTTGGGACTTTTTAAAACCCCATCATCCCTTTTATCTTCCAGTGCCAGTCGGTGACCAAGTCCTGTTAATATTTTCTTTCAAGTTTTCTCTCAGCTCTGCCCTTTCTTCTGTATTTTCCTGCTTGTCATTTTCATCCTCAGGACTTGCAGCTGTACTTCCCCTTCCTTCTCACACTCATGTTCCATCATGCTCTCCCCGATCTCCTTCCCTTTAAGCAGACTTTGCTCCCTGCCTTGAATGTCCTCTTCAGCATCCCTCCCCTGTGTTGACTCACATGTAGCCGTTCTTCACACTCAGTTCCCATGTTTCCCCTAGAAACCTTCTCTCACCCACACAGGGTGCAGTGGGCTTCCACTGCGTCCACTGCTCCCTCTTGGGACCACATCAGAGACAGGATGAGATTGTTCTGTCTGAAGCTCTAGTACTTAACACAGTGCTTGGTGTGTTGTTATTATTGCACGTGGACCTCTTACACAATACCCTGGCTACTCCTCAGTGCTCTACACAGAGCGAACAGAATGCTTTTCCTATAAAGACATTTTCATGTCTCAACTTTCCCTTGGTGTATGACTGGCTGCCATGCCATTCCACATTCCATATCTTAGCCCAGAAGGAGGGACTCCCAGCCCCTGCTGCTTCTCACCTTCCCATTCTTACCAACAAGGCAGTTTTCTTCGTGGTTTCTTATACAGATTAGAAATTTATAATATATAATATGTAATACATCCAGCTTCTTGGTAAGCTCATGCCATACAAAACACATAAAACACCTTCTCCATCCGTCATATCACCTAAGGAGCTTGGCATATCTTCCCGCCTCCTAGAACCTTTAAAGTAACCTCAGCCTTTTAAACCTCAGAGTGATCATTCCCTCACTCCGCCGCCTGTGGCTACTTTTATAATACCTTATTTTGTCTATGTTGATATTTTTGTTTTGTCATATAAATTCTTTAGGACACAAACCATATGTCCTCCTTCTTTGTTTTTATCAACATTTACTTCTTACAGTGAGCTTCTGTGTCTAGAAAGTACTGAGTATAAACTGCTAACAAACTGTTATGCTCCCCAAGTCTTAAAAATCTTAGCCAAATTATCTTTTTCAAGGGTTCTTGCACCTTTTTTTTTTTAAGAACTAGAGGAATAACTAGTTGGAAATTTTCAATGTTCTTTCCTAATCTATCCCCAAGTTATCATTCCTTTTCTTATCTAGGTTAAATTTCTCTTTTTAGTGGTATTTGGTACATTCTTGGGAGCATATGGCCCCCTGTGTTGAAAGACTGAAAATAAATCAGTCAGAGATATGTCATACTGTCTGAGATGTGACTAATCCTGCAGTTTAAGAAGAATAGCTTTAAAAATGTGATCCTAATAGGAAATTATCTTTGTGGGAGAAATGAGAAAATGAAGGAGAAGGCACTTAGTAGATCTGCGAAGTTCTATACGAATGCTAAATGGTGCGTCATATAAAGGTAGAATAGGATAGTACGAAAAGTGATAAATGTGAAAATAGAAGACCAAAGCTTAAGTCCTTACTTGCTGCTGTGTATTCTTCTGCAAGTCACTTAGCTTCTTTCGCGTTGCAGTTTCCTCATCTAAATGGCTACCATCATTAAAATGGGCCCCTTAGTTTACCTAACTATTTGCTTGTTTGAAGGACCAGGATATTTTGCTGACACAAATATTTTGCAAGGTATGAATTTTTGAAGGGAATTTGTAAAGTTTGTAAACATTTTATACAACACTATAAAAATGAGTTATTGTTATAGTCAGCCAGCTGTAGCCATTTAATCCATGGTATTGGCTAGTCCAATCAGTTGTTTTCCGTGTAAATCTCACTACCTACTGAATTAGTAAGATTTTCATCACTTGAATTATTCTTATTGAGGAAATACAGCTTTAGATTTGTAGGGGCAATTTAAGTATTGGGAAGAAGTTGAAAGGTTTTTCAAATTCCAATATTCTGTGTCATTTCTAGAGAAGAATCATAGTTCTTATAAATTCTGGACAGAAGACAACTCTAAGAAAGCCAGTAGATTTTGGAAAGACAAAAATAGAGTTAAAAGGACAGAGGAGGTCACCTGTCCAGTCAATACTTGGTCAGGATTGAATTCTGGTCACGAGTGAACTAACAATGGAACCAAATTATTCTCATATCTTATGCCATCAGCTAGATAAGATTTTTTTCAAGATTTAATTTTGTAAAGAGTAGTTTTAGGTATACAACAAACTTGAGAAAAAGGTATGGAGATTTCTCTTATACCTCCTGTCCCACACATGCATGGCTTCAATTTTGTGTTCCAGATTTTGGCCATTCTAGAGGTATGCAGTGGCATCTCTTTGTTCCTTTAATTTGCATTTCCTTAATGATGCTGTGGAGCACCTTCTCATTTGCTTATTTGCCATTGTGAGGTAACTGTCAAGGTCTTTGGCCCATTTTTAAATTGGGTTGTTTGTTCTTTATTGCTGAGTTTTAAGACTTCTTTGTATATTTTGGATAACAGTCCTGCATCAAATGTGTCTTTTGAAATATTTTTTCCCTCTTCTAATTCTCTTGATATTGTCTTTTGCAGCGCAGAGTTTTTAAATTTTAATAAAGTCCAGCTTACCCATTATTTCTTTCATGGATGTTTGGTGTTGTATCTAAAAAGATATCACCATACCCAAGGTCATCAGGTTTTCTCCTATGTTGTCTTCTAGGAGTTCTATAGTTTTGCATTTTACATTTAGGACTGTAATCCATTTTGAGTTAATTTTTGTAAAGGGTATAAAGCCTGTGTCTAGATTCATTTTTTTTCTGCGTGTGGATGTCTCATTGTTTCAGCATCATTTGTTGAAGACACTGTCTCTGCTCTATTGTATTGTCTTTACTCCTTTGTCAAAGATCAGTTGACTGTATTTATGTGGGTCTGTTTCTGGGCTCTCTATTCTGTTCTGTTGATATATTTGTCTGTTCTTTCACCATTACCACACTGTCTTGATTACTATAGCTTTTTAGTAAGTTTTAAAATCAGATAGCATCAGTCCTCCAGCTTTTTTCCTCCTTCAATATTGTGTAGGCTATTCTGGGTCTTTTGCCTTCCATATAAACTTTGGTAGGTGAGCTTGTGAGGCCACAGGAGTAGCAGTTAGATGGCATGGTAGTGTTTGGTTATGACTACGGCATAACCTGCCAACCCCAAATGCAATGACTTAAAGTAACTATAACCATTCATTAGCTCAGAAATCTGTAACTTGGGCAGGGCTCATCTCTGCTCCCCACAGCATTAGCTGAGGAACCTCAACTTGGGCTAGAGGATCCATTTCTGACATGGCTCACTCATATGGCTGCCTTGGCATTGGCTGTTGCCTGGAATATCAGTTAGGGTTGAGAGCTAAGATCCTTAGTTGTCTCCATGTGAGTTTCTCTGTGGGCTTCTTGGACTTCCACAGAGCATGGAGGCTAAATTCCAAGAGTGAAATTGAGTCCTTAGAAGTGGAAGCTGCCAGTTTCTTAAAGCTAAGGTTTACTTCCACTGTATTTTATAGGTTGAGCAGTCACAGAATCAAGGGGAGGAGACAGAGACTATCCCTCACTTCCTGCAAGAAGGGAAGAGTTTCAAAGAATTTTGGGGACAAGTTTTAAAACCTCTATAGATAGAGAATATAAAGAGGGAACAGAGGGCAGAAGTCTTGGAGGGAAGGTTGAGCTGAGCCATTAGTTAGCTTTTGGGAAAGACATTCTCATCTAATTATTCAAGAAATGAAAGAAAAATATTGGGTATTTAACAAGCCAGGGCAAATGTAGATTTAACAGAGAGGAAGTGGTATTTGTCTGTCTCTTTCTGACCTACTTTGCTTAGTATGATAATCTCTAGGTTCACGCATGTTGCTGGAAAGGGCATTATTTCATTCTTTTTGATGGCTGAGTAATATTCCACTACATATATGTACCACATCTTTTTTTTCTTTTTTACAGTACGCAGGCCTCTCACTGCTGTGGCCTCTCCCGTTGCGGAGCACAGGCTCCGGACATGCAGGCTCAGCGGCCATGGCTCACCGGCCCAGCTGCTCTGCGGCATGTGGGATCTTCCCAGACTGGGGCACGAACCCGCATCCCCTGCATCGGCAGGCGGACTCCCAACCACTGTGCCACCAGGGAAGCCCGTACCACATCTTCTTTATCCACTCATCTGTCAATGGACATTTAGGTTGTTTCTATGTCTTGGCTATTGTAAATAGTGCTGCTATGAACATAGGAGTGCATATATCTTTTCAAATTAGGGTTTTGTCTGGATATATACGCAGCAGTAGGATTGCTGGATCATATGGCAACTCTATTCTTAGTTTTTTGAGAAAAATCCACACTGTTTTTCCATAGTGGCTGCACAAATTTACATTCCCACCAACAGTATAAGAGGGTTCTCTTTTCTCCACACTCTCTCCAGCATTTGTTATTTGTAGACTTTTTAACGATGGCCATTCTGATATCTCTTATCTGTGGAATCTAAAATATGACATAAATCAACATATCTATGAAGCAAAAACAGACTCACAGGTATAGAGAACAGACTTGTGGTTGCCAAGGGGGAGGGGGTTGGGGAGGGAAGGACTGGGAGCTTTGGATTAGCAGATGCAGACTATTATATATAGGACAGATAAACAGCAAGGTCTTACTGTACAGCACAGGGAACTATATTCAATATCCTGTGATAAACCATAATGGAAAAGAATATGAAAAAGAATACCTATATATAACTGAGTCACTTTGCTGTACAGCAGAAATTAACACAACATTGTAAATCAACTATACGTCAATAAAATTTTAAAAAATTAAAAGAAAAGAGAGAGGAAGTGGACAGGCACATAAGTGTTCAAATTCTTAATTTTCTCTGGCTTTATCTTGACTAAGGTAGGCTCTGAATTAATTAATTGTTTTCTTTAATTCTCAGTAGGAATATTTTAGGATTTGCTGTTGCTTCCTTTTCATTATTTTCTCTTAAGCTACCAATTAATTACGAAGTATTTTATAATAGGCTTTGCATATTAACAATTACAAGTTGAGTGTGACAGTGTACATGAAAGTATTCTGTAAATACCAAACTTACTATCATATGTGTAATTCTGTGCAACTTGTAAAACTTTCTTGACGTTGTCATTATCTCATTTAATTCTCACACAAACATTGTAAGGCTAGTCGTTATTACTAATAACAACCTTTCCAGATGAAACACACAGGTAACCACTTGCATACGAACCACTGAACAACATTCTGGGGTCCAGACAGAAGTCCTTTCCTTGTGGAGCACCTTTTCTCTTCTGGGGTAACTGACCAATAACTGTGTTTAAATGGCCAGGCTTTTTCCTGCTGCTATCTGCCTGCTTCCTGAGTTCCAGCCAGAAAGCCTTCAAGACTGGGCCTTCAGAGGGCCAATTTCTTACAGCTCTCCAAATCTAACATTCAGATACTCAGAAGAAACATTGCCAACTGTTTGTTAGAGGCTTTTGACATCTGGATTTGATGAATGGGATTCCACCCTGGATAAAATGGACAGATGCTCTATCAAACCTTGCTGTAATTTCTAAACGTCTTCTAGCATAGCGGCCTTATGTGGAGCCGAAGTTGTGATTTTAGAGCCGTCAGCAAAGTTCATTCTCCACCTTTCTTCAAAATATCTTCCTCATTAAATGGATGGATTCTTTAATAAAAGATGCTGTGTTAACTGGTTAGGTACTTGGGAAAATGGTTAAATCACTATTTTAAAAAAGTCAATACTTTAAAATGTTAAATGTAAAATTACGAAATAGCAAAAAAACAGAAAAATATCTGGTGAAAAGATGTTCTAATTTTTAGAATGCAATTTCTTTCTTGGCTTAAAAACTAAGAAAGAAACTATAAAAGATTGATAGATTTAGATCCATAAAATTAAAAAAAAAACTTCTGCACTGATTAAGACGTTTTAAATTAAGCCAGAAACAAAATTGAAAAGATATTTTGGTATTTATAACAGAAAAAGACTTAATATTCTAAATAGAGATAATACTTTTCTACATAAGTAAGAATCATTCAAACTCACCACAGTCCTTTGCCCATTCACACAGTATGGTCACAAGACTAAAATCATTAATAATAGTAATAGTAAATAAAACAATACTAATTACAATAGCTAACATTTATTGAGCATTTCCGCTGAAACAGATATGTTCTTAGTGCTTATGTTTGTTAACTCACTTAACTTTTCCAACAAACTTTTGAGGGAGGTACTCTTATTTTCTCCATTTTACAATTGAGGAGATTAAGAAAAAGGAAGGACATTATGTACTTTCCCCAGGGTTACACAGCTAGGAAGTGGCAGAGATAGAATTCAAACCCAGGCTTTCTGCCTTCAAGCTGTGTGCCACTTCATTTCTTCCCTCAAGAGGCAAGAATAAGTTTTGAAAAGGAGTGACACAATTGGCCAATAAATGTATGCAATACTCAACCTTATTAATAAACTAAAAAATGAAAGTAAAACAATAAGGACACGTCGGGAATTCCCTGGTGGTGCAGTGGTTAAGAATCTGCCTACCGATACAGGGGACATGGGTTCAAGCCCTGGTCGGGGAGATCTCACATGCTGTGGAGCAACTAAGCCCATGTGCCACAACTACTGAGCCTGTGCTCTAGAGCCCGTGAACCACAACTACTGAGCCTGCGTGCCACAACTACTGAAGCCCATGCACCTAGAACCCATGCTCCGCAACACGAGAAGCCACAAAAATGAGAAACCCACGCACCACAACGAAGAGCATCCCCCGCTCACTGCAACTAGAGAAAGCCTGCGTGCAGCAACAAAGACCCAACACAGCCAAAAATAAATAAGTAAATAAATTTATTAAAAAAAAATAAGGACATGTCATCTTTGCGAAATGGACAAGATTCTAAAAAAAATGATACCAGTGAAAGAAAGAAAGTAAGGAAATGCTTCACAATGACCATAAACAAGTTCAGTTTATAAATATCTACAATAAGCCTTAAAGTTGAGCATATCTTTTTACAAAATTTTTGATTTAAAAATTTAAGACAATATTCAATGAGTTACATAAAAATACATGTTCAAGGATAGTCATCCCAGTTGTTTTGTTGTTTCTAGAATATTTAATAACTTTTTGTTTCCAGAATGCTTTATCATATAATACACAGAAAGTATAGAAAATTAAATAACAAAAGCCACCCAACTGAACATTCTTATTGAGTCTGTTTTTCATTCTTTAAAAGATGTTATGTACAAGGAGTCAAGATGGTGGTGTGGAAAGATGCAGAGTTAGTGTCTCCCCACAGCTAGGGCACCTGCCGGCCATTGGTGGGGGACTCTGATGCCCAAGGAGATGGGAGGAACCCCAAAGTGAACAGGTAAGATGTGGGGGGACAGAGAGGGGAGGAGAAGTGGAGGTCAGACAGGATTGGCACCACTGAGGCTGGAGAGATCAGGAGAGGCAGGCGGGAGGGACTCTCTGGTAAAAGCTGGAGAGGAGCAGAGGGCGTTTGCCCTGCCCACTCCAGCACGGGGAGCCTGATGAGCTCCCAGGCCGGTCCCCTGCCCTCCAAGGCCGCCCCTCCTCCCTGGCCGCATTGGTCCTGGGGGTATAGGAGGGAGCCCGGGGAGATCAGGAGAGGCAGGTGGAAAGCGCCCTCTGGGAGGAGCAGGAGAGGAGAGGAGGGCATTTTCCCTGCCCACTTGAGCCCAGGAAACCTGCTGGGCTCCCAGGTGAGGTCCCCTGCCCTCTGAGACCAGGGGTAGGGGGCATGCCTGGGCCCCTTCTGTTCCTTGAGCCTAACTCCCCCTCCTCCCAGCCCCCCAGGGCATTTTCCAGCCCTGTGGGTCCTAAGCATAGGCCCTGCCCACCACCCAAACCTCGCCATTGCTTAGGCCTCGCCCTCCACAGCTGAGGCCTTCCCCCCCATTTTTTTCCTTTTCCCTCCTCCTCTTTTTTACTATTGTGGTACTGATGTACCTTCCATTTGTTGATTCATCTATATTTTTATTTTTGTATTCTTTCTAACACATCTGTTAGTTTCCTAGTCTAATTTTATTTTTTACTTTGTTATTGTTCTCTCTCTTTTTTTTTTTTTTTTTTTTGCAGCCCCATGCAGCTGCAGGATCTTGGATTTTGAGCTGGGGGTTAGGCTGAAGCTCCTGTGGTGGGAGCTCTGAGTCTGAACTGCTGGAGCCTTAGACAGAGAACCTCAGACCCCAGGGAATATGCATTGGAGTGAGGTCTCATGGAGTTCCTCATCTCAGCACCAAGACCTAACTCTACCCAACAGCCTACAAACTCCAGTGTTGGAAGCCTCAAGCCAAACAACAAGTAAGGCAGGAAGAAAATCCCACTCATTAAATAAATAAATAAATAAAATGAGAAAAAAATATGTCACAGATGAAGGAGTAAGGTAACCTACAAGACCAAATAAATGAAGAGGAAATAGGCAATTTACCTGAAAAAGAATTCAGAGTAATGATAGTAAAGATGATCCAGAATCATGGAAATAGAATGGAGGCATGGACTGAGAAAATACAAGAAGTGTTTAACAAAGATCTAGAAGAACTAAAGAACAAACAAACAGAGATGAACAAAACAACAACTGAAATGAAAAATACACTAGAAGGAATCAATAACAGAATAACTGAGGCAGAAGAATGAATAAGTGAGCTGGAAGACAAAATGGTGGAAATAACTGCCAAGGAGCAGAATAAAGAATGAAACGAATTGAAGACAATCTCAGAGACTGCTGGGACAACACTAAATGCACCAACATTCAAATTATAGGGGTCGCACAGGAAGAAGTGAAAAAGAAAGGGTCTAAGAAAATATTTGAAGAGATTATAGTTGAAAATTCCCTAACATGGGAAAGGAAATAGTCACCCAAGTCCAGGAAGCACAGAGAGTCCAATACAGGATAAACCCTAGGAAAAACACACCAAGATACATATTAATCAAACTAACAAAAATTAAATTCAAAGAAAAAATATTAAAAGAAGGAAGGGAAAACCAAAAAATAACATACAAAGGAATCCCCATAAGGTTATCAGCTGATTTTTCAGCTAAAGCTCTGCAGGCCAGAAGGGAGTGGCAGGATATACTTAAAGTGATAAAAGAGAAAAAACCTACAATCAAGATTACTCTACCTAGCAAGGATCTCATTCAGATTTGATGGGGAAGTCAAAAGCTTTTCAGACAAGCAAAAGCTAAGAGAATTCAGCACCACCAAACCAGCTTTACAACAAATGCTAAAGAAACTTCTCTAGGTGGAAAACACAAGAGATGAAAAACACCCACAAAAACAAACCCAAAACAATTAAGAAAATGGTAATAGGAATATACATATCGGTAATAACCTTAAATGTAAATGGATTAAATGACCCAACCAAAAGACACAGACTGGCTAAATGGATACAAAAACAAGACCCATATATATGCTGTCTACAAGAGACCCACTTCAGACCTAGGGACACATACAGACTGAAAGTGAAGGGGTGGAAAAAGATATTCCATGAAAATGGAAATCAAAAGAAAGCTGGAGTAGCAATACTCATATCAGATAAAATAGTCTTTAATGTAAAGACTGTCACAAGAGATAAGGAGGAACACTACATAATAATCAAAAGATCAATCCAAGAAGATACAAAAATTATAAATGTTTATGCACCCAAAAGAGGAGCACCTCAATACGTAAGGCAAATGCTAACAACCATGAAAGGAGAAATCGACAGTAACACAATAATAGTAGGGGACTTTAACACCCCACTTACATCAATAGACAGATCATCCAAACAGAAAATAAGTAAGGAAGCACAAGCTTTAAATGGCACAATAGACCAGATAGATTTAATTGATATTTATAGAACATTTCACCCAAAAGTGGCAGAATACACTTTCTTCTCAAGTGCACCTGGAACATTCTCCAGGATAGATCACATCTTGGGTCACAAATCAAGACTCAGAAAATTTTATCCAAGAGATCACTGAAGAAATCAAAGAAGAAATTAAAAAAATACATAGAAAAAAATGACAATGAAAACAAAATGACCCAAAACCTATGGGATGCAGCAAAAGCAGTTCTAAGAGGGAAGTTTATAGCAATTCAACCTCACCTCAAGAAACAAGAAAAATCTCAAATAAGCAATCTAACCCTACACTTAACACAGCTAGAGAAAGAAGAACAAAGAAAACCCAAAGTCAGGAGAAGGAAAGAAACCATAAAGTTCATAAAGATCAGAGCAGAAATCATAAAGATCAGAGCAGAAATAAATGAAATAGAAATGAAGAAAACAATAGCAGAGATCAACAAAATTAAAAGTTGTTTTCTTTCAGAAGGTAAACCCAATTCATAAACCCTTAGCCAGACTCATCAAGAAAAAAAGGGAGAGGACTCAAATCAATAAAATTAGAAATGGAAAAGGAGAAATCACAACTGACACTGCAGAAATACTAAGGATTATAAGAGACTACTACAAACAACTATATACCAATAAAATGGACAACCACGAAGAAATGGAGAAATTCTTGGAAAGGTACAATTTTCTTGGAAAGGTACAATTCTTCCTGAACCAGGAAGAATTAGAAAATATAAACAGACCTATCACAAGTAATGAAATTGAAACTATAATTTAAAATCTTCCAACAAACAAAAGTGCAGGACCAGATGCTTCACAGGTGAATTCTATCAAACATTTAGAGAAGAGTTAACACCCATACTTCTCAAACTCTTCTAAAAAATTGCAGAGGGAGAAACACTCTCAAATTCATTCTATGAAGCCACCATCACCCTGATGCCAAAACCAGAAAAAGATATCACAGAAAAAGAAAATATAGACCAATATCACTGATGAACATAGATGCAAAAATCCTGAACAAAATACTAGCAAACAGAATCCAACAACACATTAAAAGGATCATACACCATGATCAAGCAGGATTTATCTCAGGGATGCAAAGATTCTTCAATATACACAAATCAATCAATGTGATACAGCACATTAACAAATTAAGGAATAAAAACCATATGATCATCTCAATAGATGCAGAAAAGCTTTTACCAAAATGCAACACCCATTTATGATAAAAACTCTCCAGAAAATGGGCATAGAGGGAACTTACCTCAACACAATAAAGGTCATATATGACAAACCCACAGCAAGCATCATACTCAATGGTGAAAAACTTAAAGCATTTCCACTGAGATCAGGAACAAGACAAGGATGTCCACTCTATCCACTCTTATTCAACATAGTTTTGGAAGCCCTAGCCACAGCAATCAGAGAAGAAAAAGAAATAAAAGGAATACAAATTGGAAAATAAGAAGTAAAACTGTCACTGCTGATGACATGATACTATACATAGAGAATCCTAAAGATGCCACCAGAAAACTACTAGAACTAATCAATGAATTTGGTAAGGTTGCAGGATACAAAATTAATGCACAGAAATCTCTGACATTCCTATACATCAACAATGAAAAATCAGAAAGAGAAATTAAGAAAACACTCCCATTTACCACTGCAACAAAAAGAATACATTACCTAGGAATAAACTTGCTTAAGGAGGCAAAAGACTTGTAGTCAGAAAACTATAAAACACTGATGAAAGAAATCAAAGATGACATAAACAGATGGAGAAATATACCATGTTCCTGGATTGGAAGAATCGATATTGTGAAAATGACTATACTACACAAAGCAATCTACAGATTCAATGCAATCCCTATCAAGCTACCAATGGCATTCTTCATAGAATTAGAACAAAAAATTTTATAATTCTTATGGAAACACAAAAAACCCCAAATAGCCAAAGCAATCTTGAGAACGAAAAACAGAGTTGGACGAATCAGGCTCCCTGACTTCAAACTATACCACCGAGGTACAGTAATCAAGACAGTTTGGTACTGGCACAAAAACAGAAATATAGATCAATGGAACAGGATAGAAAGCCCAGAGATAAACCCACGCATAAATGCTGGAGAGGGTGTGGAGAAAAGGGAACCCTCTTGCACTGTTGGTGGGAATGTAAATTGACACAGCGACTATGGAGGACAGTATGGAGGTTCCTTAAAAAAATAAAAATAGAACTACCATATGACCCAGCAATCCCACTACTGGGCATATACCCTGAGAAACCTGTAATTCAGAAAGAGTCATGTACCACAGTATTCACTGCAGCACTGTTTACAATAGCCAGAACATGGAACCAACCTAAATGTCCATCCACAGATGAATGGATAAAGAAGATGTGGCACATATATACAATGGAATATTACTCAGCCATAAAAAGAAACGAAATTGAGTTATTTGTAGTGAGGTGGATGGACCTAGACTCTGTCATACAGAGTGAAGTAAATCAGAAAGAGAAAAACAAATATCGTATGCTAACACAAATATATGGAATCTAAAAAAAAAAAAATGTTCTGAAGAACCTAGAGGCAGGACAGGAATGCAGACGTAGAGAATGGATTTGAGGACACGGGGAGGGGGAAGGGTAAACTGGGACAAAGTGAGAGAGTGGCATTGACACATATACACTACAAGAGGTAAAACAGATAGCTAGTGGGAAGCAGCCCCATAGCACGGGGAGATCAGCTCCATGCTTTGTGACCACCTAGAGGGGTGGGATAGGGCGGGTGGGAGGGAGACGCAAGAGGGAGGAGATATGGGGACATGTGTATGCATATGGCTGATTTGCTTTGTTGTGCAACAGAAACTAACACAGTATTGTGAAGCAATTATACTCCAGTAAAGATCTATTAAAAAAAATGGTATGTACAGTACAAGGCCAATCTTAATTCAAAATAATTATGAGTAGACAAAAGATTAGGTAGAGAAATTTGTTTGGATTTTATTTTCCTCTGTGTGACTTCATGCATTTGCAAAATTTTCTCTTCGAATATGTATTATAATAAAAAATGTGACTAAGAATTTTTAAATATATCTTTCCCTTGAGTTTCCAAAAAAAGTGAACAGAGAAGATACATTTATTTGTACTTCCTGTTTAAATCACTATTGAAATGAAAGGAAATGCATATAATGCGAGCGATGGGGAGCAGCAGATGAAGCTTCCATCACTCACCAGCCGCTCACCTCCTGCTGTGCCTCCAGGTTCCTAACAGGCCGCTGACCGCTATCGGTCCGCAGCCCCGGGGGTTGAGCACCCCTTATTTAGATCTTGCTACTTTCAAAAAGCACATGAAATTGTTTATAATAAATATCTGTACTATAAACAATAAAAATAGAGATAGGAGTGAACTTTTTCAGACATAGAATTAGAAATAAAAGTCATTTATTTCTACTGTTTTAGACCTGGCCAGTCATTAGTTATCTGTTTTAAAAACAAA
Organism: Globicephala melas; assembly: GCF_963455315.2. Taxonomy (NCBI): domain Eukaryota; kingdom Metazoa; phylum Chordata; class Mammalia; order Artiodactyla; family Delphinidae; genus Globicephala; species Globicephala melas. The sequence continues at coordinate 27,819,306 of NC_083320.1, read as the reverse complement.
CCCAGTTTTCACTTTGGCACTCAAATGAAAACCAATGGTGACAAATGTCAAATCCGAGGAGGTGAGGGAATTTTTGTGTTTCATCTATGGGACTCATTCCTTCCCAACTGTATCAGATCCTCGGAGACTGTATATTCTTCAACTCAATGTCTGTGAAGCAAGGTCTCTGGCACCTTGATGATTATGCCTGTAAGAAAAATAAAGAAAAAGACTTTGTGTCAAACGAAGGCGTTCACACACAAAAAACTGTTAAAGAATATTAAATAGTTGTCTTTTTTTTAAATGCATGGATCCAAAATATAAAATGATCCCCAAATGTTTCGACCCAGAGATTTCTGCTGGAGCAAAATCTTTTTCTCTCTCTCTCTCCTTCATTCACACACAGACGCACGCACGCACGCACAGTATTATTACAGTGGTTAAGAGAACGGCAATCAGAGAACTTTAGCGCTGTAGAGACTGCTGAGCCCAGAGCCCTGGATGGAGAATGCGCCTGGCCTCGGAAACCTTTAACCACACTGTCCAGGTCGCGGTGGCTAGTGGTCAGCGCGCGTCTGGACAGGAGGGAACTTTCGGCTCTCCCCGACGACCCAGTGCTTCCCTAGAGACAGGGCGTTGGAACCTGGGACAGAGTGGAGGGAGGAAGAGACAGTGTGAGTCGGCGGTGACGGCAGCAGCGCTCTGGATCTGTCGCCCTCGGATACCCCGGGCTGCGGGACAGAGAGACTCGGAAGAGGAGCGCGAGCGCCTCCCCGCCGCCCCTGCAGCCACTCCGGGCGCGCACGGATCCACTGGGCGCTGGAGCCGCGAGTCAAGGCCGGGACTCGAGCAGCTCTCCCCGGAAGTAGCAACCAAGGCGCGAGCCTCCGCGCGGCAGAACGGAGACCGAAAGGCACGGGGCTCGGACAGCCTGGCCCCGGGCATCCCCGACTAGTAGCCTCGAGCCCGACACCCCAGCTGCGCCGCGCTCCCGGCCACAAGTTTGCCTCGCGCCGGCCAAGTTGCGAGTGTGAATCTTTCTTCGGGCTTCGGGAAGAGTGTCCCTGTTCCTCGCTCGGGCTGGCTCGGGTATGGCCGGACCCCACCTCTGGGGGTGGCTGCTGCTCGGCGGCTGCCTCCTCGCCAGAGCCCAGGTAAGAGCCCCTGTTCCACGGCACCTGCTTCCCGGAGCCTCCGGCCGGTGTTCAACGTTAGGGCGGCCGAGACCAAGGCGCGCGCGGGCGCTGACGCTTACACATTCACGCACTAACACACTCAGAGAGAGACAGACACACACACAAGTACACCCGGCAAGGTTTGACAGGCATTTAGTGGAGCTAGGATATTTATGAACAACGGGGTTCTGGGTCAGGAGGGTTGAGAGGTGAAGAACTTTTCTTACTCTTAGTCTCCTTGATCCCCGTTTAATTAATTCAAATTATTTTTTGTCTGCTGGCAATTTACCGTCCCCCCCCCCCTTTTTTTTTTGCGGTACGCGGGCCTCTCACTGTTGTGGCCTCTCCCGTTGCGGAGCACAGGCTCCGGACGCGCAGGCTCAGCGGCCATGGCTCACGAGCCCAGCCGCTCCGCTGCTTGTGGGAATCTTCCCGTACCGGGGCACGAACCCGTGTCTCCTGTATCGGCAGGCGGACTCTCAACCACTGCGCCACCAGGGAAGCCCTACCGTCACTTTTGAGAACTTAAATTTCTAGGATTGTTTGTGACCACTGTCTGAAAGGATAATTGACTCTTCCTGTTACAGAATCACGTATCATTAAAGCGAGGAGACTAGATAGAAAAATACATATAACTTGTTAAAGCTGAGTTATGTTTAGACTAAATGGTAGTTGTCATTTTCGTACTGATAATATCGTTTAGAGATTTTCTGGGTGATCTTTCACAATGGACCCTTTCTAATGCGCAATTCATCCTCACATTTTTTTGAGTCAAATAAAATGTAGGATTTACACTCAGCTTTTTAGATGAGCTAGAAAGAGTTGCTTGTAGTGTAATGCAGTTTAAGAGCCCTGTAACTTTAAATGGAAATCAACGTTATTTCTCTTTTCTGTTCGGGAGGGGGCGCACTTTGACCGTCAAATAAAGCCCCAAATTAGGTTTTTTAAATTCTTTCCCCATGAGAAAATTAAGGCATTAATTTATGTACTGGTACTGTCTAAACTTAATACTATGTTCTTGGCTTTCAAATGGCCAGTTTAAATTTGTTATTCTAAACGTGCAGGTTTTTTTGTTTTGTTTTTTTAACCACATGGCTACATACGTTAATAGAAATAGGTGTTCTCCTAAATACTGGGCTTTACGTAATATGACCAGGATATTTCAAGTGAACTTAATATGTTAAAACAATCAAACGATGTGTGTTATACATTGACTAATAAGATGGTCAGTGAATGCTCAAAAGTAGAGTATGCTCTAACCTGAAAAATTTCACCAGGGTAACAGAAGGAATTATGAATGAATGGAAAAACTCTTAAGAATTTGGTGACAGTTATAGAGCTCGGGTGATCTCTAATATATTTCCTGCATTTCTCTCTCATAACATATTTGGATAATATGCTTGAAAACTCCACTTCCTTGTATAAGGGACAAGTGACCTCTAGCCATTTATTTTATTCAGCGTTCCAGATTACTTTTTCTAAGGAAATAGAGAGACATTGTTTAGTACAACGGAGAAGAAAATCACTGTGCGATTATGGGAAGAATATTTAGCTTTCAAAAAAACCATCAGGACATTGAACGCTTTTTCTATGATTTTAAACCAAGGTTTCTCAACATTGTGGGCCATATAATTCTTTGTTATGGGTGCTGACTTGTACATTGCAGGATATTTAGCAGCAGTCCTGTCCTCTCCACTAGAAACCAGCAGCAGCTCCCAACCCCTGCCTTGTGGTAACCAAAAACGTCTCCAGCTATTGCCAAACGTCCCTTGGGAGGCAAAATCGCCTCTGGTTAAGGCCCATTGCTTAAAACCCATTTCCATTTATATTTATAGATTAAGAATTATGTGAAATGAGTTTGTGATAATACGTTACATTTCTGGCACTCTAAACAAAATCTGAAGGTTACATTGAAGTCATTTACGTTGACACGCTGACACCTTCTTTGATCTTCAGTTTCTTCATTCCCAGCAAAGACACATATTAAAAAATGTAATATATTGATAGAACAACAAAGGAAACTCGTCCAAGCAGAATGAGCTTGTGTAGAATAAATGTTTACTATCTGGCAAACGTTGGATTACATTACACAATAGGCAACATAGGCTGGTACTTGGAATTGTTTTAAATATCCCTGTGGTTTTTGGTTGGTGAAGATGCTGCCTTTGCCTCAGTGCACAGTTCAAAAGCCATGAATTCATGCGTCAGGCATCATTGAAGAGCCCAGCAATGCAGTTCCTAGAGTCAGAGTGAGGACAACTGTGTGAATATGTGTAGTATTTTCTTTATTGGAGGGTAAAACCTGAGAAAGGTAACAGGGTGAGGAAGCAGGATTGGACAAAGAGAGCCTCAGACTGGGCTGCAAACCTGACAAAGTCTTGGCCAGCCCCATGGAGAGCTCGGGGGCAAAGGTTGCCCATCATAGGCATCCCACATGGTGAAGAAATGGCCACGTCCTGGTTCTTCCACTGTGCTCAGTCATCGGCTAGGGTTTTTTGTATGACTGTTGACTGAGATCCAGAGCTGAGACAGATGCTTGAAAGCACTGCAGCTGGAGGCTGTCAGCCAACTGCACTCCTTCCAGACAGGTAGCTGGTTCCTTCTAGAAGGACTGTCTCAGGGGTGTACCTCCATGGCTGTTCCCTCCCTTACAAAGTTATCCAGGAACAGCACTGGTTTTGCTGGGTTTGAGAATGGGCTGACGCCACGCGATGCAGGCACCTTCTCCAGGCTCCAGGGCTGCAGATCAGTGTGGCTGTCAGACAGTGTGTGAGAGGAAGTGAGTACAAATCCACCACCACAACTAGAACAAGTTCCCAGGAGCTCGTGACATACTGAGTGGAAGTACCTCAGTTCCATAGAGTACCAGGTGTGAGCAGATGCCAACGCAGGGCAGGTTTCGTTTTCTAGTTATTACTCATTTTTGCCTGAGTGGAATCCCAGCGCCACCGTGGACATTCTGGTACAGGGGAAGGAACACTGGCCTGGGGGCCCGGAAAGCTGCATTCAGATCCCTCCTCTGATAACATACAGCCTCCTCAGGCATGAAACTTGATCTCTCCATTCTTCCTCTGTGCAGTTAGGAGGATGGGCTTTACTGACCTTCCAGTGTGGCAATTCAGGGTCTCCTGGAAAGTCAGAAATCTCTTACTGGGTGGGAAGAAAATGATGACCACATACCACATACTGTGGTAGGCACTTTATCATTATTTCCTTTAATTCTCACAGTAACTTTATGAGCTAGGCACTGTAAATTGTTCACGCTTTATAAATGAGAAAATGGGGCTAAGAGATGTTAGGTAGCATTCTTGGGTCACACAGCTAACAAGTAGAGTAGCCATGAGTCACACGGGGTTACTAACAAGTAGAGTAGCCATGAGTCACACGGGGCCTTCTGCTCCTGAACCCACCCCGCAGACTGATGCCCTCATCGTGGAGATCAGCTGGGCACTGACTAGCTGGATTATGTGTACACACATGCTCTTTCTCAGCAATATCCACCCTGGGTCTATTTCCCCGAGAATTTCTCACACAAGTCCATAATGGTTATTGCAGTAATTCTGTGGTGTTAGAGAGCTGGGAACAATCTGGGTGTTCAGTGGGGTAACAGGCAGCAATAAAAAGCAATGGATTCAATGTACACAAAGCAGCATGAATGAGATCCTTAAAATAGGCTGAGATACAGCACAGAAACAATGACATGTATATCACCATTTACGTACATTCAAATACATGCACATAAAACAGCAATACATATTGTAGCAACATATTTAGTTAATATTTTGTATATATATTTCACGTAAATGGTTGTGTATGGGAAGGTAGAGAAGGCGGAGTGGGGTATAGAGATACAAGGGGATAGATAATCAATCAATCAAATAAACCAACATGCTGTATTGGAAATTGTGGTGATAATAAATGGAATTACCAACAAGCCATTATTGGTAGACTTAACAATGAAGACATAGGGCTTCCCTGGTGGTGCAGTGGTTAAGAATCCGCCTGCCAATGCAGGGGACACGGGTTCGAGCCCTGGGCTGGGAAGATCCCACATGCCACGGAGCAGCTAAGCCCGTGCGCCACAACTACTGAGCCTGTGCTCTAGTGCCCACGAGCCACAACTACTGAGCCCACGTGCCACAACTACTGAAGCCCTTACACGTAAAGCTGGTGCTCCCTAACAAGGGAAGCCACTGCTCCGCAACAAGGGAAGCCACTGCAACGAGAAGCCCGTGCACCGCAACAAAGAGTAGGCCTCGCTCGCCACAACTACAGAAAGCCCATGCACAGCAACACAGACCCAACTCTGCCAAAAATAAATAAACAAATAAATAAATAAATAAAATGGGGGCAATAATGACATTTATCTCATAGAATGTGAGAGTATTAAAATTAGAAACATATAAACAACAAAAGCCTTAAGGTGTCTGATAATGAAAATGTCAGCTCTTTCCTTCTATCAGCCAATTAGTAAAGAGCTTTTTAATGGAATGATTATTAGATTGAGATAGTTTCTAAACAAGATTGGGGGTAAGTGAAGGCTTTTCAAAGGGGTGTGTGTGTGTGTGTGTGTGTGTGTGTGTGTATGTGAATTTTGCAAGGCTATTCCCTCTGCCTGCAACACTCTTCCGTCTATTCCTTATGCTTTCTTTTTCAGAACCCAACTCCTTCAGATAGCAATAGGACATTTTATTCATAATGCTGATAGATTTTATAGTTTGCCATTTATTAATGAGTCCTTGATTAACATCTATCTCCTCCTTTGAAGAAGTCGTTCTGAAGACAGTACAGCTAATCATAAGGCAGTTGCAGCAGTCTTATAATCACTGGTGTGTCCTTGTAGAAGTGGAGATGCAGGGAGGCAGATGGATTCGAGAGGTAGAAGGTACATTCAACTGAAGGAAGAGTGGGTTGGGGCAGGTATCATCGATGAGTTAGATTTTTAGATAAGCTGAGTTGGTGGAGCCTGTGAGATATTTAGGAGATGGTTGGATATTGGATTATGGAGTTTAAGAGAAGCTCTGGATTTAGCATCATCCCTTTTTAAATAGGGAGTACTTGAAACCACATGAAAGAATGATATTCTCAGTGAGAGTATCGTGGAATTAAAAGGGTTGGCTAACTAGTTTGAAAAAAGACATGCAGATTGGTTTTCTATAAGATTACCCCTGAATTGTAAATTCACAGGGGAAAAGGGGCTAATAAGCAATTTGGAACCCTCTGTGACAATTAGCATGGTGCCTTTGAGTGGTAGTTCTCCATAAATGTTTGATTAAGGTAATTTGTATTTCTTTTATTCATCTTCTTTGATCCCACTTGGTACTCAAGTCTCTGATCATTTACTCCAGTTTTTTTTGTTTTTTTTTTGCGGTACGCGGGCCTCTCACTGTTGTGGCCTCTCCCGTTGCGGAGCACAGGCTCCAGACGCGCAGGCTCAGCGGCCATGGCTCACGGGCCCAGCCGCTCCGCGGCATGTGGGATCTTCCCGGACCGGGGCACGAACCCGTGTCCCCTGCATCGGCAGGCGGATTCTCAACCACTGTGCCACCAGGGAAGCCCTACTCCAATTTTAATTGAAAAAATGTCATTCTATTCTAAGGATCAGAGATGACTGCCCTGGGTACCAATGATGCAGTGCAACCTATATCTGGTCACAAAGATGGAGGAAAGAGAGCTGCTGGTAAAGCAACCCTGAGGGAGTTGGGTGTTTCCAGAGATCTCTTGTCTTAATAACTGACAAACTAGCAGGCTAAATGTTGAGCTTGCCAGTTAGTCCACTGGATGATAGAATTTTATAGACTCTCAAAGAAAGTAAATCATGGCTTTCTGGAGGAAGAGGGAACTACACAAAACGGTCAGGATTATGGACCTTCTAATTGGAACTGAATTTGGAATCTGTGTTTCCTATTCTCATGCTATTACTTATCTCAAAAACTCAGTTTCTTCTTCCCAAAAAATGGGGTGAAAAATAGGAAAAAAATGGGATGACCTAATGCAAGTTATTTTTTTTTGACATGTGTATTACATGAAAACCTCAGGAGAAACATTTAATGTAGTGCCTGTAACAGAGTTTGCTCACTGTACGTGTCAGCCATCAGTGTTGTCGTCATCATCATCATTACCATAATTTCTATCACATTTTAAATTAGTTATTGTTGGTATAGAGAATCTCTATTATTTTTATTTATTGATTCATACCTATGAAGTTTATTCCTGAACAGTAACAATTTTCTCCAATATCTGTATCTGTTCTTTCTTTCTTTTTTTTAGAGATAACTTCTATTTACAATAATAACATTAATAACAAACAGTTACTGAGCACTTCATCTGTGACTGTGTTTTACCGTCATATTATTTATCTCAGATTATAGCCCAATAGTGTAGATTTTATTTTGTTCACTTTGTATAGATCAGGACTATGAGAACTAGTATTTCATGAATTTCTAGAAGGTACATCTTTTTTGTTTTGAATACTTTATTTATTTTATTTTTTTGTAATTTTTATTGGGGTATAGTTGATTTACAATGTTGTCTTAGTTTCAGGTGTACAGAAAAATGAGTCTGTTATACATATACATATATCCACTCTTTTTTAGATTCTTTTCCCATATAGGCCATTACAGAGTATTGAGTAGAGTTCCCTGTGCTATACAGTAGGTCCTTATTAGTTACCTATTTTATATATAATAGTGTGTATGTGTCAATCCCAATCTTCCAATTTATCCCGCCCCCCCTTTACCCCTTGGTAACCGTAAGTTTATTTTCTACATCTGTAACTCTGTTTCTATTTTGTAGATAAGTTTATTTGTAGCCTTTATCTGTTATTTCTTTTTATCTTTTTTCTTACATTACATTAGCTAGAAATTCCATATAAAGTTGAACGATAACAGTAATTATTGTGGGCATCTTACCTTGCTTATTACTTCAGTGGGATGCTTCTAAAGATTTATCATTAAGTATGATAGTTGCTCTAGGTTTTTAATAGAAGTAACATCATTGCTAATTTTGTTAAGTTGTTAAATGTAAGGCTAGTATAGAACTTTTGAATGACAACATGTATAATTTTTAAGTCACAAATGATACGTTATTTCTTTAAAAACTGTCATATTTGTTGTATTGAGCTCCTGTCACAGGTATTGGACTACTTGAGGGCAGGAACTGATTCTTAATCATTTTTCTAGAGTGAATGGTACCAGTAGATGCTCATTAAATATTGGTAGGTGTTTTCATAATCATAGGTAGAAGGATTATTATATATTGCTTCTTAAATTAGCAACTAAGTCAAATACTTTTGTTATTATGAGATACAGGATAACAAATTCAAATGTCTAGCAAACAAACAAAAATGTTGTTATTTGGCCAACTTTTCAGTCCCTTGTCTGCCCTCTCTCAAGAATTTCCCTGGATTCTTTCCCCTGTGTGCATCACCAAGTTAATTTCCAGTTTGTCTTCTAGATATCAGCTCATGTGTACCTTATTCAGGAAAGCCTGGCTTACCCAGTAAGGCAAAAATGTCCTTACAATAAGCTCTCAGAACCCTGTATATCTTACTTTCTCTTGTAGCATTTTTCAGAGAGTTGTAACTTAACATTTTCTGTGATCATGGTGTAATTACTCTTTCTCCTTTTCTAGACTGCACTTTTCATGAAGGCAAAGGCTGTACTTGTTTTTGCTCCTTTTTGTATCCCAAATGGCCAGCACAGAGCAAGGAACCATAAACACCACTTGAATAAATGAACATTTAGTCAAGTAAAATAAACATTTCTCTGTAATAAAATGTAGTTCCCAAGTTTTCTTGGTCCTGCAGAGATTATGAATATTTTGGTTGATTGAAATGGCATTAATTACACATTAAAAATTGTGTTCTGATTTTAAATTAAAAAATACTATTTGGCCAAATATTTATATGAGAAGATTGGAAGAAACTTATATGTATAATTAAGGTAAAACTGCCTCTCTTTTATGAAACCATTTACATCAAATTGCAAACTGGCTGAAGTTTCCTAGATGAGAATAGTTTATACTGCTTGTCACCTTCCTTACTTTTATAATCAGGTTAGTTCTGTTTCCCATGATAAAAAGTTTCTCAGTGGGCTTCCCTGGTGGCGCAGTGGTTGAGAGTCCACCTGCCGATGCAGGGGACGCGGGTTTGTGCCCCGGTCCGGGAGGATCCCACATGCCGCGGAGCGGCTGGGCCCGTGAGCCATGGCCGCTGAGCCTGCACGTCCGGAGCCTGTGCTCCGCAACGGGAGAGGCCACAACAGTGAGAGGCCCGCGTAGTGAAGAAAAAAAAAAAAAAGTTTCTCAGTTATTTTTTAAAATACATTTTTTTTTTTGACAGCAGAGACTGTATTTAACAATGCAATTTTGTGGCCATGAGATATGCCTAAGCTTGAATATTCTTCTGTTTACACTGTAATAGAATCTGCCTTTAGCAAGCCACTCATGCATGTAATGAGTACCAAGGCAGGACTTCTCCTCTCAACATATATTCTGGCATCTCATTTCTTAGATGAATAAAGTCTGTAAGACACAATATTCAGAAGCTTTTGGTAGTTATCTAAACAAAACTTAAGCACAATTTCATGTTGATTAATTGAGCTTAGAGATAAAAACTGGAAGAAATCGTGAGTAGATACGTGGGGCTTTCCTGCATCCTCAAGAATGCCTTTTAAAATCATTCCAAAGACACAGCATACTTCTGTTTCCCATCAGATTGGTAATATTTAGTTATAACATTTTGTTTGTGAGTTTATTGCATTTCTTACCACTCATGGTTATAGTGTAGTCTGAGAGCCACATTGTACCCCATGACCTACCCCCAGGCAAGATCCATGGCTTGAATTTCTTTTACGTCTACCTTTAACCACAGTATCTTTGCCCTTGGGAGGATTCAACGAATACTGTTGAAATAAATACTCTCAACAGTCCTCAGTGCTAAACCAGAACAATCAGTGTAGAATGATAGATGACTGGCCGAAGGCATTTCTGTGAACTTGAGGAGTTGCCCCCAGTGAAAATTCGTTTTCCCCAGGACTTTTTTTTTTTGCGGTACGCAGGCCTCTCCCGTTGCGGAGCACAGGCTCCGGACGCGCAGGCTCAGCGGCCATTGCTCATGGGCCCAGCTGCTCCGCGGCATGTGGGATTTTCCCGGACTGGGGCACGAACCCTTGTCCCCTGCATCGGCAGGTGGACCCTCAACCACTGCGCCACCAGGGAAGCCCCAGACTTCTCATTTTTAATTCAATAAAATTGCACTGCATTACTAAGTATTATGTTCATTGTGCAGGTTCTGAAAGTGGTTAAGAGATGGCTCTGTTCTCCAAGGAGCTTTCACTCTATGGGAGGAGACAAGATTGCCACTACTGCAAAAAGGAGCTCTTGGCCTCTGCTCATGACTTCTGTCTCCCCTCCCTGCAGGATCTGTTCCTTTTCCTTCTTTCTAATATATCTTGTCTGTCTTTGACTTCCACATTTTTGCAGTGTGAATGGTACTCAACTAGAGCTGGGAAAACCTCTGCCAAAGGTTTCTTATGTTCAACCTTTTTTTTTTTTCTTTTTCTTTTTCCTTCACTAAGTTTATTTTGGTCAAATATATTTAGAATGTAATAAAAGTATAGGCTTGGTGATAATAGCAGTAGTAATGGTTAACATTTTTACAGTGTTCACTATATAAAGGCATTAATTAGGCATCTCTATGCATTATTTTCTTTAATCCTCACAACAATCTTATGAGGAAGGTAGTGAGCATTTTTATTGCCTCTCCAAAATCCACTCCATTTCTTACCAATTTTGTGGCAAACAAGGACAAGTGGTAGAGTAAGTGAAAAAAAAAATGCAAAACTGAAAATCCCTGCCCTCATGAATTTTACATTCTCCCATTCTCCTGAAGCCTGCTCTACCTATGGAGTCAGATATGTGCACCAAGAAATTTCCTTACGTTATCTAGTTAAGCATATTGTTGGCACAGTCTTATGCTGAAATTACATAAGATCTGTGCTTTAATTCTGTAGATATGGGAAAACAAAGAATAACTTACCTATTAACGTCTTCTCATTAAAATTTCAGCCATGCTAGATGACTAAGTTCTAGAGATTGGCTATTCAACACAAGGCCCATGGTTAGCAATATGGTGCACTTTCTTTTCCCCCCTTAGCTTTCTTAGTTTTTTTTTTCTTGACACTTAGTGCACTTAAAGTTTGTTTAGAGGGTAGATCTCATGTTAACTGTTCTTACTACAAAAAAACCGAAAACTAACAAAAGGGTCAGAAGTACACTTTGGGAGATGTTGGCTACATCTTTTATTTTGATCATGGTGATGGTGCTATGAGTATTTGCACATGTCCAGACTCATCAAATTGCACCATTAAATATGTGCAGCTCTTTGTATATCAATTATCCTCAAAAAAGCTGTCTAAAAAAAGGGTATCCTAGGGCTTCCCCGGTGGCGCAGTGGTTGAGAGTCTGCCTGCCGGTGCAGGGGACACGGGTTCGTGCCCCGGTCCGGGAGGATCCCACATGCCGCGGGGTGGCTGGGCCCGTGAGCCATGGCCGCTGAGCCTGCGCTTCCGGAGCCTGTGCTCTGCGACGGGAGAGGCCACGGCAGTAAGAGGCCCGCGTACCGCAAAAAAAAAAAAAAAAAAGTATCCTATCTAATTAAAAAAAACAAAAACCGAAACAAAAAACCCCATAACGTTTTATTCATGACAGTTCCAATCGGCAAGTATTGATACTTTGATGGTCTCTCATGCACCAGACAATGTGATAGTCACTGGAAATATAAATATAGTGAAATACATGCTCACGTTTACAAGCAGAGCACGTTCAGCATTTTTGTAAATGTTTCTAAATTTGAGTTAATGTTTAAACCAGCCTTTGAGTGATGATGGTTCCTTTGGGAGAGGAAATCAACTTGACAAAACATCTTATTGTTGAATTGTAGCCTCTTGTGTCTCTCCCCCTAGTCTCTCCAAGGTTTGTGTCCCAAGTTACCCTGATCTCTCACAATGTTATCAAATATAGTACCCCCCTTTTTGCCCTTAGTGGGTTAAGTTTTGTTGGTTCAAAACCTCAGGAGCTCCCCCAGTAAAATGTGAAACTGGCTCCTGTACACAGAGGGCAAGGAGAGATGGAAGAAAGAGGCAGATCACTCCACATTGGTAGGTGGCAGGTTTAATAAGCAAGGGAACTTAATATGAAGCTTGTCTTGGGCAGCAGCAAGATGAGGAGATCTCCACACTCACCTGCCACCTCTTATAAGTTGATATAGAGGCCTTACCCAGGTTCAGTCACGTGTACCATCCAGATGGTCTCAACAACATGTTCTCTCCAGGCTGCGTCCATGAAAACAGCTCTCACTGTGGGAACAGTGGACAGAGTGTGCATTCCAAGGGCAGGGGAGGGGGTGAGGAGCCTCTGATTGCCTGGGTCCAGCCCTCGGCTCTACCTGTGGTCATGTCCTCTCGATGACCTCCCCCAGCAGTTTTACTTTACCTACAGTAAGACCATAGACTTTCACTTCTTACTTGTTCAGAACCCCTTTATCATTCCCAATCTATTAACTAAACTGCTCAATACAGCCTACCTTTTCCTCCTTTTTTCTCCTATTATTCACTCAGCTATCTAAGAACTGTTACATCTTGGCCTCCTCTTTTTCGTTCATAAAACTAGCTGTTGTCTGATGGAAAACTAGCTGTTTCTGATATCATTATATCAGAAATTAGGGAAACCAAAGTTTTATTCACACCTTTTTTGAGAGGCCTTAGAACATTGTTTAATTTACAAGTTCTCATTGTAATTTTTCTTTATTCGCTTAATAAACATGCACAATTTTTATAGCTAATGAGTGCACAGTGTTTCTACTATGTGAAACTTTACCTTATAGTTTGTTGACCTATTAATGGTGATTTTACTTCATTGCTTTTGCTCAAAATTATTCTCTTCACTGCTGATGATATAATACCAACCATGTTAATTTTCCAAGCCACTACTCTTTCCCAGGATCCTACAACTGTGCCACATGACAGATGTGTTGCCTGGGGTGGTAACACCAATTATAAATGGAATATTGGACACTGCAGTTTGGCCTGTAGTGTGATTTTTCTGTAACTCAAATTCTGGTTGCCTACTGCCTGAAGGAAATGATCTTCTTGATTTGTTATGTCCCCACAAAGGTCAACACTGTGTGTGTGTGAGGAGTGGCTAATTTATTTATTATTTTATTCTTTTTTATATTATATAATGTGATTTGCAAAAAGGTGTACAACTTGGTGATTTAATATCTCTATATATCGTGAAATGATTACCACTGTCAAGTAACCCATTCGTCACCTCACATAGTTATCTTTTGTGTGTGTGTGTGTGTGTGTGTGTGTGTGTGTGTGTGTGATGAGACCACTTAAGATCTACTCTTAGTGGGAATTCCCTGGCGGTCCAGTGGTTAGGACTTCTGGGTTCAATCCCTGGTCAGGGAACTAAGATCCACAAGCTGTGCAGTATGGCAAAAACAAACAAACAAAAACTACTCTCTTAGCAAAATTCAAGTATACATACAGTATTGTTAACTCTAGTCACCATGCTCTAGGTTAGCTCCCCAGAGCTTATTCATCCTATAACTGGAAATTTGTACCCTTTGACCGGCAGCTCCACATTTTCCCCACCCCACAGCCCCTGGTAACCACCATTCTAGTCTCTGGTTCCATGAGTTTGACTTTTTAGGTTCCACATATAAGTGAGATCATATACTATTTGTCTTTCTGTCAACACAGTTTTGATAGTGCTAATTATTGTCTGCTTTCCTTTCCACATGAGATGGACTCTGTCATAGTACAGCACATTATTGAACAGGCTTGAATGATAGAATCAGTCCTGTGTGAGAACATTTCCTTGGGAGACAGGAAACTTGGCTGTTAGTGCACATTTTACTATAACTGAGCTGGGTGACCATAGATAAGTGGCTAAACTCTGGGTTTCATTTTTTATTTGTAAAGAGTAGAAGATTTTGATCTTTAATATATTAGGGATTCAGACTTCTTCAAATTATCAATATAGTTTTAACTTTTAGAAAGAACTTTATTGAAATTAGTATGTAAACATAATAGGAATCCAAGACAAAATCTGCCTACATTCTCATTTAGTCTTTGGCTATGCACATATCCAATGAATACATACTTTCAGTTATGTTATAAATGAAACTTTATATGTTACTTTTTCATTTGACATACAGTACATATTTTTCCAAAAAATGACTTTTTTTTCTGTTTGACACACACTTTTCCTCCTTCTTTCCTCTCACCACCATTCCACCATCCCCATCCCACTCAGGTAATATGTGTCCTTCCACCTTTTTCTCCATAACTCATTTGATTGTGTAAAATATAAACATACATGTAGGGGTGAAATAGCATTTTGTTGATGGTTTCCTTTGCTGTACAGAAGCTTTTTAGTTTGATGTAGTCCTACTTGTTTATTTTTGCTTTTGTTGTCTTTGTTTTTGGTGTCAAATTAACAAAACAAAACAAAACAAAAACACCTGCCAAGACTGATGTAAAGAAGCTGACTTTGTATATTTTCTTCTAGGAATTTTATGGTTTCAGGTCTTGCCTTCAAGACCTTAATCCATTTTGAGTTTATTTTTGTATATGGTGTAAGATAGTGGTCCATTTTCATTCTTTTGCATGTCCAGTTTTCCCAACACCATTTATTGAGGACACTATCCTTGAAAATTAGTTGACCATATATATGTGGGTTTATTTCTGGGCTCTGTTCTGTTCCATTGATCTTGTATCTGTTTTTCTTCCAGTACCATACTTTTTTGATTACTATAACTTTGTAATATAGTTTTAGATCAGGAAGTGTGATGTCTCCAACTTTTTACTTCTTTCTTGAGACTGGTTTAGCTATGTAGGGTCTTTTGTGATTCCATACAAATTTTAGAAAAATTTTTTCTATTTCTATGAAAAATGCCATTGAAATTTTGATAGGGATTGCGTTGAATCTGTAGATTATTTGGGTAGTATGGACATTTTAACAATATTAATTCTTCTGATCCATCAGCATGAAATATCTTTCCATTTATATGTGTTTTCTTCAATGTCTTTCGTTAATGTCTTATAGTTTTCAGTGTAGAGGTTTTTCATATCCTTTGTTAAATTTATTTCTAAGTATTTTATTATTTTTGATGCAATTGTAAATGAGATTAAAAAATATTTTTCTTTCTGATAATCCATTATTAGTGTATAGAAATGCAACAGATTTTTGTGTATTAATTTTGTATCCTACAACTTTATTGAATTTGTTTATTAATTCTAACAGTTTTTTTGGTGGAGTCATTAGGGTTTGCTATATATAATATGTCATTTGAAAATAGAGACAGTTTTACTTCTTCCTTTCTGATTTGTATGCCTTTCCTTTCTTTTCTTTCCTAATTGCTCTGGCTAGGAATTCCAGTAGTATGTTGAATATAAGTGGCAAGAGTGGCCATTCTTGACCTTAGAGGAAGAGCTTTCAGCTTTTCACCTTTGTTTTGTTTTTAGCAAGTAATTAGGTTTATTTTTTTCAGGTTTCTATTGACTTTATTTTTTAAATTTTTTATTTTATATTGGAGCATAGTTGATTAAAAATGTTGTGTTAGTTTCAGGTGTACAACAAAGTGATTCAGTTATACATAAACATGTATCTGTTCTTTTTCAAATTCTTTTCCCATTTAGGTTCCCTGTGCAGTGTTCCCTGTGTTATACAGTAGGTTCTTATTGGTTATCTATTTTAAATATACCAGTTTTCCACCTTTGGGTATAATGTTAGCTGTGGGCTTGTCATATATGGTCTTTATTATGTTGAGGTACGTTCTCTCTGTACCCATTTTGTTTAGAGTTTTTATCATGAATGGATGTTGAATTTTGTCAAATGCTTTTTCTGAATCTATTGAGATGATCACATATGACTTTTGTCCTTCATTTTGTTAGTGTGATGTATCTCATTGATTGATTTGCAGATACTGAACCATCCTTGTATCCTTGGAATAAATCCTTTGATCATGATGTATGACCCTTTTAATATATTGTTTAATTCAGTTTGCTAATATTTTGTTGAGGATATTTACATATATGTTCATCAAGGATGTTGGCCTGTAATTTTCTTTTCTTGTAGTGTTCTTATCTAGTTTTGATATAAGGGTAATGCTGGTCTCGTAAAATGAGTTTGGAAGTATTTCTTCATCTTCTGTTTTTTGAAAGAGTTTGAGAAGGATTGGTATTAATTTTTCTTTAATGCTTGGTAGAAGCCACCGAGTCCTGGACTATTGTTTGTTGGGAGGTTTTTAATTACTGATTCAATCTCCTTACTAAAATTGGTCATTTCAGATTTTCTATTTCTTCCTAATCCAGTAGTGGTCAGTTGTATGTTTCTAGGAACTTATTCATTTCTTCTAGGCTGTTTAATTTGTTGGCATATAACTGTTCATCATTTAAGTGTAGTTTCAATCAAAGCCAACAGATTTCTTTTTCCTAATTGGACTAAAATTTAATCTTTAGTAATCAATATGGAAAAATTGCATAAATAAGGGACTTTTGCTCAACTAGCTGTTAAAACTTACGTATGGCAGAAATAAATACTTGGGTGTAGATAAAACTTGAGAGAGAGTAAAAGTGTACCAGTTTCCTCATTTTCCAGAAAGGTTAAGGTCAAAGGGCTAACTAAACATTTACCCTGGAAACTTAATCAGGAAGAAAGTTAAATGTTAGAATTGTATAGTGGTAAATCCAAGATTAAAAAAATACCAAAGAGGAAGGTATAATTTACAATAAATACACAACTGATATACAATTGTATATGACTAATAACAGTACTAATATTTAAAGACAAGTAAAGGACAAATCCAATTAAAATACTACTACCCAAAGCAATCTACAGATTCAATGCAATCCCTATCAAATTACCAATGGCATTTTTTACAAAACTAGAAAAAAACTCTTAAAATTTGTATGGAGACACAAAAGACCCCGAATAGCCAAAGCAGTGTTGAGGGAAAAAAACGGAGCTGGAGGAATCAGGCTCCCTGACTTCAGACTATACTACAAAGCTACAGTAATCAAGACAATATGGTACTGGCACAAATACAGAAATATAGATCAATGGAACAGTATAGAAAGCCCAGAGATAAACCCATGCACCTCTGGTCAACTAATCTATAACAAAGGAGGCAAGGATATACAATGGAGAAAAGACAGTCTCTTCAATAAGTGGTGCTGGGAAAACTGGACAGCTACATGTAAAAGAATGAAATTAGAACACTCCCTAACACCATACACAAAAATAAACTCAAAATGGATTAGAGACCTAAATGTAAGACTGGACACTATAAAACTCTTAGAGGAAAACATAGGAAGAACACCCTTTGACATAAATCACAGCAAGATCTTTTTTGATCCATCTCCTAGAGTAATGGAAATAAAAACAAAAATAAACAAATGGGACCTAATGAAACTTAAAAGCTTTTGCAAAGCAAAGGAAACTACAAACAAGACGAAAAGACCACCCTCAGAATGGGAGAAAATATTTGCAAACGAATCAATGGACAAAGGATTAGTCTCCAAAATATATAAACAGCTTAATGCAGCTCAATATTAAAAAAAACAAACAACCCAATCCAAAAATGGGCAGAAGATCTAAATAGACATTTCTCTAAAGAAGACATACAGATGGCCAAGAAGCACATGAAAAGCTGCTCAACATATCACAAATTATTAGAGAAATGCAAATCAAAACTACAGTGAGGTATCACCTCACACCAGTTAGAATGGGCATCATCAGAAAATATACAAACAACAAATGGTGATGAGGGTGTGGAGAAAAGGGAACCCTCTTGCACTGTTGGTGGGAATGTAAATTGATACAGCCGCTATGGAGAACAGTATGGAGGTTCCTTAAAAACTAAAAATAGAACTACCATATGACCCAGCTATACCACTACTGGGCATATACCCTGAGAACACCATAATTCAAAAAGACACATGCACCCCAATGTTCATTGCAGCATTATTTACAATAGCCAGCTCATGGAGGCAACCTAAATGCCCCTTGACAGATGAATGGATAAAGAAGATATGGTACATATATACAAAGGAATATTACTCAGCCATAAAAAGGAACAAAATTGGGTCATTTGTAGAGACATGGATGGATAAGAGACTGTCATACAGAGTGAAGTATGTCAGAAAGAGAAAAACAAATATTGTATATTAATGCATATATGTGGAACCTAGAAAAATGGTGCAGATGAACCAGTTTGCAGGGCAGAAACTGAGACACAGATGTAGAGAACAAACGTGTGGACATCAAGGGGGGAAAGTGGCAGGGGTTGGGGTGGTGGTGTGATGAACTGGGAGATTGGGATTGACATATATACACTAATATGTATAAAATGGATAGCTAATAAGAACCTGCTGTATAAAAAAGTAAATAAAATAAAATTCAAAAATTAAAAAAAAAAAGAGGGCTTCCCTGGTGGCTCAGTGGTTGAGAGTCTGCTTGCCGATGCAGGGGATGCAGGTTTGTGTCCCGGTCCAGGAGGATCCCACGTGCCACAGAGCAGCTGGGTCTACGAGCCATGGCCACTGGGCCTGTGTGTCCAGAGCCGGTGCTCTGCAACGGGAGAGGCCACAGCCGTGAGAGGCCTGCATACTGCAAAAAAAAAAAAAAACGAAAGAAAAGAAGTAATACAGAGATATTGTATACCTTTCACACATTTTCTCCCGTTGGTAACGTCTGTCATAACTGCAGTGCAATATCCCAAGCAGGAAATTGACATTGATATAATCCACCTACTTTATGCAGATCTCACTGGGTTTACATATACTCATTTATTTGTGTATTTTGTTTTATGCAGTTTTATTACATGTTGATGCACGTGACCACCACCACAGCTAAGATATAGAACAGTTTCAGTACAGGAATCCCTCCTGCTACCCTTTTATGGCCACAACCACTTCCCTCTCCTCTCTTGCCTCCCATGCTCCCCCAATAACTGGCAACCACTAATCTGTTCTCCATTTCTATAATCATTATATGACTCTTAAAAGAATTAACTGTGCTTTGATTCTAATTATTAATTGGAGGTCTATAAATACCTACAATAAATTCATGTGGTTGAAATGAAAGAGAAAGAATGAATAATAGGTGTGCAGGATGACAGCTCTATGTGATCGCATTCCGAATGCTGTCATCTTAACTGTTACTGAGCCATGGTGTAGATAGACACATTTTATTCTTTAAAGAAATTCTTTTTTATTAAAATTTTAAAAAAAATTTTGTATTGTAGTTGATTTACAATGTTGTGTTAGTTTCAGGTGTACAGCAGATTCATTTCCCATATAGGTTAATACTGAATATTGAGTAGAGTTCCCTGTTCTATACAGTAGGTCCTTGTTGATTATTTTATATATAATAGTGTGTATATGTTAATCCCAACCTCCTAATTTATCCCTCCCCACCACTTTCCCCTTTGGTAACGATAAGTTTGTTTTCTATGTCTGTGAGTCTGTTTCTGTTTTATAAAAAAATTCATTTAGATACATTTTATTCTTAAACTGCTTTTAATTTGCTTCTCATATGAACAGGGTCATGGGGAATTTTATACAGCCAAATGTGCAAAATGGCCTGGTCTTCAGATTTAGTTCTGGGTTAGAGGTCAGTTTGTGAAAGGATTATAAAACTTGAGAAGTATGGACACTTTTGTGGTTTTTATGGTATTTATGCTTGTATTTTATACATATTGCTTGTTTTTCTTTGAATTAAAAAAAGGACAAATTGGGGGAACACTTCCATAGCTGGTGATTGAATTAAAGGTGGGTGGTTCAATAATATTTTCCCCCAAACTATCAGTTTATTATGGCAGATTCCTGTCTCTATTCTAACTGAATATTACAGACAATACATTCTAAATAATTAAAAACATGTTTCATTTTCAAACTCCCTTTACAATATGAAAACTTTGGCCACTCTCAAGGGAATCATACTCTTGAGAGTGACAGCAGCATTTAAGAATGTAAAATAAAACATTAATAGGTATATATGAACTCTTTTGAGGCCTGTGTGAAAACATGGATTAGAGAGTTAATAAAATGGATTTATTATTTGGCAATCAATTCTAGAGTATACGAGAAACCCTAAATTACAAGCAAAATACTTTATATTAGGCCAGCTCATCCTTCTCATGGACTATGGAAAATAGAATGTCGCCTCCAAGGGAATTCATTCTCTTTAAACGTATTCTTTTTTAAAATGTATGTCCTATGAGCTGATGATCAGCCTTGCTCTGAGGGTCAGCAGCTGTCCAGATCCCATTCCTCAGCAGAATTCAATAAACATATTCTTTTAATCCTTTCCAAATTATAGTCTAATTTGATATATGAATGTTATAGTAACTTTCTAAGAGGACTTTTAAACATTAAAGAAACTTCACTTTATGAGAAATGTTTTTGCAAAATTATAAAATAATCATATTTGAACAATTCTCACTTACCTTTGTTTTTTACAACCACCTTGTGGCAAATCTTCATTTACTAGAATGAGGTAATGTTTTTACATATTGTGTTTTTTAAAATGAGGACAACATAATTCTTTTTTGAAAAATTAACTTTTGAGATAATTGTAGATTCACATGCAGTTGTAAACAAAAAATGCAAAGAGAACTGTGTATCCTTTACCCAGGTTCCCCCGGGGTAACATCTTATAAAGCTATAGCACAATACACAGCCAGCACATTAACATTGATACAGTCAACATACAGAACATTTCCATCCCAACAAGGATCCTTCCTGTTGCCCTTTTATAGCCACACCCACCTCCTTTCCACTCCTCACTCCTCCTCAACCCCTGGCAACCGCTAATCTGTTCTCCATTTCTATAATTTAATATGTCTGCTCTTTTTTTTCTTTGTCTGCTTGCTAGAAGTTTATCAACTTTATTGCCTTCTCAAAGAACCAGCTCTTTGTTTCATTGATAATCTATATTGTTTTGCTGTTTCAATTTCACTGATTTCTGCTTTTATCTTTATTGTGTCCTTCCTTTTATTTTCTTTGGTTTTATTTTATTCTTGAGGTGGGAGATTATGTTGTTGATGTATGACTTTTCTTCTTTTGTAATATAGGTATTTAGTGCTATAAATTTCTCTCAGCATTGCTTTATCTGTGTCCTGTACATTTTGATATGTTGTATTTTCATTTCCATTCAGTTCAATGCATTAAAAAAAATTTCCCTTAAGCCTTTCTTTTTGACCCAAGGATTATTTAAAAGTGTGTTTAGTTTCCAATGTTTGGAGATTTTCCTGGTATTTTTCTCTTATTGATTTCTAGTTTGATTCCACTGTGGGCTGAGATCATATTCTGTATGATTTCAGTTCTAAACTTGTTGAGATCTGTTTTATGGCCCAGGATATGGTCTGCTTTGGTATCTATTCTGTGAGCACTTGGAAAGAATATGTATTCTGCATTGTCGAGTGAAGTGTTCTATAAACGTTTATTAGATCCTCTGGGTTGAGTTGTATCTTTGTTGATCTTCTGTCTAGTTCTATCAGTTGAGAGAGGAGTATTGAAGTTTCCAACTATAATTGTGGAATTGTCTGTTACTTCTGTCACTTCTATCAGTTTTTGCTTCACATGTTTTTCTCTTTTTTGATGTATATGCATTTAGGATAGCTATGTCTTGGGGGAATGACCCTTTTATTATTATATAATGTCCCTCTTGTTCTCTGGTAGTTTGCTCAGAAGTCAACTATCTGGTATTAATATAACTGAGGAAATGGGGGCATCTCTTTGTTACCGCTCAGTGGAGGTAGAAGTTGAGGTTCCCCAGCCAGCATCTGTTGCACTCAAGTTGGAGAGTTCCTTGTTACTGCTGGGTGGGGGTGTGAATTCTGCTCCCCATGTGGTCTTCACCAACACCACAGTGGGGTAGCCTCATTGTTACTAGACTGACTCTCCACTAGGTCTTCTCTGACACCACCCCAGTGCAGGGGATGTAGGGGCATCTCGTTACTGCCAGCTCGGGGCGAAAGTCTAGGCTCCCCATGTAATCTCCACTGATACCAGGGATGTGAAGGGCCTTGTTACAGACCACTGTGGGTAGGAGTACCGACCCTCTACTTTGCTCTGAAACCACTCTGGGGAGGGTGTAGGGACCCCTCCTTACAGCCTGGCAAGGATGGAAGTCTAGGCTCTCCACTTGGCCTTGGTAGGTATGGGTTGGGGTAGGACTGCAGTTTTTCTGTGGTGTTTGGCTTGGATTAAGCTGTTATTGTCTAAAAGTTTTCTGTCTTGTCAGGCTGCCCCTTTCCTTTCTTTGCTATAGAGAGCAGGGTTTTCTTGAGGCCTGTTTTTTTTTTTTTGGCCAGCACTTGTTGATATTTCAGAGTTGCCCACTTTCTCCAACTCCAAGTTGGGAATATATGAGATTAAAAAGAAAACCCAGAGAATTTACCACAGTATTGTTCTTCAGGATCTGAGGTCTTTAGCTGGTCTATATTTTGCTCTCCACTTTTCAGATTCATCTTATGTTCATTTTATATATAATGTCCAGAGTTTTTAGTTGTACTCATTGGGAGGAATAGAAGGAAATGCATATACTCCATCAATGCCAGAAGTAGAAATTCCAGAATGCTTCTTTTTGTATACTACATCTAATTTATGGATTCATGGTTGTTTGAAAATGGAACATATGTGAATATTGTAATTATGAAGATTCACATGTACTGGCAGTAACAATTAATATATATAAAGATAACTACGTACTTTTAATAAAATATACATGATCAAATTACAGCTTCTTTTAGCCATCAGATATGTGACAGATTGAAATTTAACATTTACTTTCAAATTGTAAATGATCACTTGCCCAGGAAAAATTGCTAACATCTGTTTTTCTAAATGTACCACTTTGTTTTGGATGCAATTTTGCTTTTGGAATAATAGACATTGAATATGAAGACTGTTCTTCTCTTTTAAGTACACTGTGATTTTAATGTCCCTCTATGGTAAAGAACACTTGTTTCTGTAACAAAGGCAGAAGAGAAAACAATATAAAGGAAACATTTTCTTACTCTCATTTGAAATGACTAAAAATCAATTTAACAGGTCATCAATTAGCACACGCTAATCAAACTTGCTCCTGGTTAAACTGGCCACATTTTTTAGAACAAAATTATCTTTAGAAGCTGTAGTTTATTTGATGATTATGTGCCTGAAAAGGTTATCCCAGTAAAAAGGCTACATCTGCACAAAAGGAAACAAAAATGAATTTGTTCAGGTAAAAATGGTACAAGGGGTGATTTGAAATGTTCATGTTTAATATTTGAGGTCAGATTTCTCTGAATCAAATTTATAGTTCTGAAACTTGGTCACAGATTACCCAGTGTTTTCTGGGATTGAAGTAAAAGAAAGTAACTATTGAACTGAAAAAACAGCCAGAAAAAATTAAAATAAAATAAAAATAAAGCCAACCAATTTGAATGGTGCCCGAGTGTTTCTAGATAATAGATGGGAAGAAGTCAGTTTTTCCTCCTGGCCCATTCACTTGGCTTGTCTCTTTCCATTTTGTTCTCCCTTTTTGATAAGTGAGATTTTTATGGCTCACTTTTAATGTAGCTGCTTTTAACTCAGAATCTGCATTGTGTTAGCCTGATACCTAAATTATGGTGTGTGTTCCAATCCCCAAAATTAGTTTTATTTTCTCCTTTCACATTAAAATAAATATGGGCATTGAACTATGACTACTATCCAGAAATCTTTAAACTACATACCTTTTTACTGATCTACTCTTTGTATTACAAATACATTAGAAAATAATAAATTCATAATTTTCAGGAATAAGGCAATTTTTTGATGCCAAAACTAGTTCTTATGATAGATATTCTTTCTGTATCCTTCATTTCAGTTTAACCTGCCAGTCTATAATTTTATGTCATGTAAAATCATAATGATCAATAATCTCTAAGTGTACTTCCTATAGCTAGTAGTGTAAACATCTTTCTATTTCTGATGTTCAGTCCATAATGTCTTATTGCACAACATTAAAAGATTTGTTTTCCCACTTTCCTTAAAGAACAATTCTAGAGGATAATTTTATTTGCAGCCTGATATTAAAGATTTGGGGATGGCAAAGGATTGTATCATTGAGAGGTTATCAATTTAGATAAATTGATAGGTTTTATTATCATATTTGATTAAAGAATCTCTAAGTCCCTAACAGAAAACAGAAATTCAAAGCTCTGGACCCTATTATTGTTAACAAATCCACAGAAAACATAATTTTCAGTATTCTCTTTCTAGAAAACAGATGACCACCTGCAGAAAATTGTGATTGTTTAAAAATATCTTGCCATTTGTGACATCACAGACCTTGAGGGTATTATGCTAAATGAAATAAGTCAGACAGAGAAAGATAAATACCTTTTGATTTTGCTCATATGTGGAAAATAAAAAGAAAAAAAGAATAAATCAAACCAAACAAAAACAAATACATGGCTACAAAGAACAGAGTAGTGGTTATCAAGGGGAAGTGGCAGGGAGAGGGCAAAATGGATAAAGGGGATCAACTGGAGACTTCCCTGGTGGTGCAGTGGTCAAGAATCTGCCTGCCAATGCAGGGAACACGTGTTCAATCCCTGGTCCAGGAAGATCCCACATGCCGCGGAGCAACTAAGCCCATGAACCACAACTACTGAGCCTGTGCTCTAGAGCCTGTGAGCCACAACTACTGAGCCCATGCATGCACAACTACTGAAGCCTGCACACCCCAGAGCCCGTGCACCACAACTACTGAGCCCGCATGCCGCAACTACTGAAGCCCACGCACCTCAGCACCTGCGTGCCACAACTACTGAGCCCATGTGCCGCAACTACTGAAGCCAACACGCCTAGAGCCCATGCTCTGCAACAAGAGAAGGCACCACAATGAGAAGCCCGTGCACCACAACAACGAGTAGCCCTCACTCACCACAACCAGAGAGAAAGCCCATGTGCAGCAACGAAGACCCAATGCAGCCAAAAAAAAAAAGGGATCAACTGTATGGTGACAGATGAAAAGTAAATTTTTGGTGGTGAACACATTGTAGGATATACAGAATTAGAAATATAATGTTGTACACATGAAACATATAATGTTATAAACCAATATTATCTCAATAAAAATTTTTATATTACCTCAATAAAAATTTTTTTTAAAGAAAGAAAAAATATATTTATAGATATTTTGATACCTTTCTTTAAGAGGTAGAGATTAATTCCTCTCCCCTGGAATGAAAGTTGGTGACTTGCTTTTAACCAGTAGAATCTGATGGGACTGACTGTAAGTGATATCTGAGACTGGATCATAAAAGGCATCGAAGCTTTCTCCTTTTTTCTCTCCAGAATCACTTACTCTGTAGGAAGCCAGTTGTCATGTTGTAGACACTCAAGCACTCAAATGGAGAGAAGCATCAGCTACTGAGGAACTGAGGCCCCCTGACAATAGCCATGTGAGTGTGCCATCTTGGAAGTGGATCCTTCAGTCCTAGTCAAGTCTTTAGTTAACAGCATCTATGGGTAAATTCTTGACTGAAACCTCATAAGAGACTCTAAGCTAGAAGCACCCAGCTAATCCTCTCCTAAACTGTGAGATAAACAGTGTTTGGTGTTTTATGCCACACAGTTTTGGGTTAATTTGTTACACAGCTATAGATGACAAATACAGATTTTTCCCTCCTTAAAATTCTGTCCCTCTGGAATCACTCTTGGTACCAAATGAATTGTATCATGTTAGATGGAAGCATGACTTTGTTATTGAGTTTTCTGGAAATTGTGTGGTTTAAAGAGCTGTATATGGGTGCCAAGTTGACAGATGTGGATTTCGGTGGGTTTGTAATGTCAACTTGGCTATGTTAAACTGTATTACCCAGAATTCCCTTCCCTTCATATTTTTGGCTAAGATGAGCCACAAGAGACATTTTTTCATGAGTGTTTGAGGGCAAAGGTGAACAGCAGCTATTTTGTTTTTTACACTCAGATAGTCAAAGCAGGCACTTCTGTATCTCATGGACATTGTTGCTTGTCTGCTGGCTGATCTCATGGGAGAGGGATAGCAGCCAGGCCTGCAACTATGTCATCTTTCCCTGGGTCCTCCTTTAACTTACCTGATTCCTTGGCAAAGTATATATTTAGGTCCATGATGAGAGTGCTGGCTTCTTCTGCTGGGCACCCCCATCATGAAGGTTGGAGGCACCAAGAATTCACATGGATTCCAGTGTGTCCTCATGGTTTCTAGCTCATGCTGATGGTTCCAGCTTGTTTTCACTCTCCTTCTCTTTACACTCATCTTCTCTTTTTGACTCCTGACCTACAGATTTCTAGCTTCAGCATCAGACAAAAATATTAGCCTTCTGGAGACTGTTAAACCAGCTCCCACAACTGTATAGGTCAAATCTCTGTAACACATACTTTATTCTATTTCTAGCCTTATTTCTATTTCTACCTCTACCTTTTTATCTATAATCTATTTCAATCTCTTAATAGTTCTGCTCCTCTGAATGAACCTTGACTAATAGCGTGATCTTCATCATCAACTTGTACCTTCAAATATGTTTGTTCTCAAACCCATTAAAGTAAGTATAAGAATCAGGGGTTCCTGTGAAACATGAAAATTACCAGTCTCTACCTCCAGAAAAAAATTCTGATTCACTGGGTGGGTGTGCAGCCTAAGAATCTACATTTTACATAGGCATCAGATTCAGGTGGTCCAAGCACCATACTTTGAACACATGCTTATGAATGTTTTATCATATTTAAAAGATATTTCTTTGAAATGGAAGTTTTCCAATAATAGAATTTCTTTTTAATGCTAGTAGTGTTAAAACCAAATCTAGGTGAATTCATCCAACAAACATTTATTATTCATGTGTTATATGTTAGAAACATGCTCCAGGGTGGGAAAATGTATGACGGTATCTAGTGAAAGATACCCAGTAGAAAGAAGCATTGTGTTGGAGTCCTATAAAATGTTGTTATACATCTTTCTATTCCTATTGATAGTGATTTTTTCTGACAATGCTTTAAAAAGCCCTGTGGTTTTTCAGAGCAAGTTCAGGTATAAAGGAAGGTACAGATTAGTGAGACAATGTGATTCTGCAGTTGCCTCTTCCTAGGTTTCAGCCAGGGAAGTTCTGTTATTTTACACACACACACACACACACACACACACACACACACACACACACACGAGGTTTTCTCATGAGGTGTTTTATTTGAAGAAAATGTACTACATAAAAATAATTGAAAATGAAAATCTTTACTATAAAATATTAAGCATATTATTTTTCACATTAAAAAGTATTTAACAAATATTGATTAAATGGATAATGGATATGTTGATGCATTTTACCATTATAGAGTCACAGTATTAATGCAAAAAGGACAAACCATAGCTAACATCATATGCAATGATGAAGTGTTGAAAGTTTTCCCTCTAAGACCAGGAACAAGACAAAAGTGCCCACTCTTACCATTCCTATTCAACATAGTACTGGAGGTCCTAGCCAGAGCAATTAGTCAAGAAAAAGAAATAAAAGGCATCTAACTCAGAAAGGAAGAAGTAAAATTGTCTCTAATGGAACATGCTATGATCATGTATTTAGAGAACCCTAAAGATGCTATCAAAACTAATAAATGAGTTCAGTAAAGTTTCAGAATACAAAATCAACATACAAAAATCAGTTGTGTTTGTATACACTAACAGCAAATTTCTGAAAAAGAAATAAGGAAAACAGTTCCACTTACAGTAGAATAAAAGATAATGAATAAATTTAACCAAAATGGGTAAATATCTGTACACTGAAAATTCCAAGACATTGATGAAATAAACTGAAGAAAACAGAAATTAAGGGGAAGATATCCCATGTCCATGGATCAGAAAAATTAATATAGTTAAAATGTCCATACTACCAAACGCCATCTAGAGATTCAGTGAAATCCTTATAAAAATTACAATGGCATTTTTTTACAGAAATAGAACAAATAATCTTAAAATTCATGTGAAATCACAAAAGTCTCTGAAGAGCCAAAGCAATCCGGAGAAAGAAGAGCAAAGCTAGAAGCATCACAATTCCTGATTTCAAACTTTATTACAAAACTATAGTAATCAAAACTGCACAGTTCTGGCATAAAAACAGACATAGACCAATGGAAAAGAATCAGGAGCCCAGAAATAAACTCACGCATACATGAACTAATCTTTCACAAGAGAGCCATGAATACCTACCTACCTAAGTTCTGGGGATTTAGTGTATAACATGGTAACTATACACTATACACTATAATTTAGTGTATAACATGGTAACTATAATTAACAGTACTTTATTATATACTTGAAAGTTAAGAGAGTAGATCTAAAATATTATCATCACACACACACACACAAAAGGTAATTATGTGGGGAAGGAGGTGTTAACTAACTTTATTGTGGTAGTCATTTCACAATATATAAATGTATCAGGTCATTACATAGTACACCTTAAACTCACTTATGTTATCTGTCAATAATATCTCAATAGCAAAAAGTTAACTAGAGACCATTTGGTGTAACCCTCTTATTTCATAGATGAGTAAACCAAAGCCCCAAAACATGGAATGATTTGTTTCACTGGTAAATTTTCAGTAGAGCTAAGCATAGTCTTCTAGTCCATTTCTCCTTTCTATGTGCCATAACTGACATATTGTAAGAGGATTAATAAATATTGGTCTTTGTAACATTTCAGGAAATTTTCAATATGTTTATTATTTTTTCTGATTATACTATGTCTATTAGACTTACCTAATTAAATTAAAAATTTCTGGAGTTTTTTAACTTTTAACAAAGGGGATTTTTTTCCTTTAGGCTAATCAGGGTAAAAGTATGATTATTCTAAAATCTTATACG
This sequence comes from Globicephala melas, assembly GCF_963455315.2. Taxonomy (NCBI): domain Eukaryota; kingdom Metazoa; phylum Chordata; class Mammalia; order Artiodactyla; family Delphinidae; genus Globicephala; species Globicephala melas. The sequence continues at coordinate 27,790,213 of NC_083320.1, read as the reverse complement.
TTGATGGATTTTTGAATTTTGATTCAGATAAAGAACTATTTCAGATAGCTTCACATCAAAACTAATTTTTAATTAATTAGAAGGTGAAATAATGAAAGATTGTATCGTGGCTTTAAACAAAAGTAACAGGCATGTTTTTCTCTGCTTGTATTTTGTTCATGTCTACAGCTGGATTCTGATGGCACCGTTACTATAGAAGAGCAGATTGTCCTTGTGCTGAAAGCTAAAGTGCAGTGTGAACTCAACATCACAGCCCAGCTCCAGGAAGGAGGTAAAGATGCTGAGCACACTGGTCTTCACAAAAAATGCAAATTTCCTCCTTAGTGAGTATTAGGGAGTTCCTCATCAATCATTCCATGTTTCCATGTGGAGAGCTGTGTAGCAGAATAACGCTCTTTTCATCTCTTTAACCTACCAGCTCTTCGCTCCCTGTGGATGAGTGACTTGCCTGGTTTGTGAGTTTGAGAATGACCAGGCACGTGCACATCAGCGTCTCCCTCAGACCTGTCTTTGGGATCTGTCTGTCTGCAGAGAGCATGCATATTGTTTTGCCCTTGACTGTGCAGTAAGCTTGGAGGAGCAGGCTCTGTACTTGTGGGTATCACCTGCAGTTTTAGGTAGTATGTAAAATTCAAAGGAGCCAATAAGCAAGCCCATTGATACATACATAGACCATGTTCTCCAAAAAACTCTCTGCTTAATAAAATGATTATTTTATCTTCATCTGCTTGACTCCTTATGTAATTTCTCAGTTAGTTCCAAGTTCAAGTGGGAAACTACAAAAACAAAACTACAAAGCTGCAGATGAGCTTGTGGTAGTGTTGGTGCTCTTGTGCGCCTCTACCGTTGCAGCTGCACAGGGACCTGTGGCTTGTGTTCCTTGGGGTCTGATGGTCACTCACAGTCCTAAATGGGGCCACTGAGTAAAGTCATTTATTGAATTGGAGTAGTGGGAAGATTATAATGTTTTATATAGTGAAATGCCTTGATAGTTGAATATAATTCAAAGACATTTTTTAAAAAGAGGGAGGTGCTACTTACTGAACTCTTTAAATTCCCAACAATCTGAATGAAGTAGATAATGTCCTTAAAGCTATGCTTTAAAAAAAATTTGTGATTGATTTCTCAGTTGGTTATGATCAGAGAATGTGGTCTGCATGATACTAATTTTTAAAAGTATGTTGAGACTTAATGACTTATATTGGGGTCAGTTTTGATAAACATCCTATATGGTCTTCAAGAGAATGTGTACTGTCCAGTTTCTGAGTACAGTGTTTTATAGTGTCCACTAGGTTAAGCTTATTGGATGTGTGGTTCATGTATTCTGTGTCTATGATTTTTCATCTATTTGACCTATTCTTTCCTGATATATATATATATATATATATCTTAAAATATCCCACTCCGAGGATGAATTTTCTTGCTTCATATATTTTGAAAATATGTTATTGAGTATATACAAGTTTATAAATGTTATACTTCCTAGTAAATCAAACATTCCATTGATATGAAGCAGCCTTCTTTATTTCTAGTTTACTTTTGTTTTAATTATTAACTAATAAACATCCCAATCCAGAAATGGGCAGAAGACCTGAATAGACATTTCTCCAAAGAAGATATACAGATTGCCAACAAACACATGAAAGAATGCTCAACATCACTAATCATTAGAGAAATGCAAATCAAAACTACAATGAGGTATCACCTCACACCAGTCAGAATGGCCATCAAAAAATCTACAAACAATAAATGCTGGAGAGGGTGTGGAGAAAAGGGAACTCTCTTGTACTGTTGATGGGAATGTAAATTGATACAGCCACTATGGAGAACAGTATGGAGGTTCCTTAAAAAACTAAAAATAGAACTACCATACAACTCAGCAATCCCACTACGGGGCATATACCCTGAGAAAACCATAATTCAGAAAGAGTCATGTACCACAATGTTCATTGAAGCTCTATTTACAATAGCCAAGGCATGGAAGCAACCTAAGTGTCCATTGACAGATGAATGGATAAAGAAGATATGGCACATATGTACAATGGAATATTACTCAGCCATAAAAAGAAATGAAATTGAGTTGTTTGTAGTGAGGTGGATGGACCTAGAGCCTGTCATACAGAGTGAAGTAAGTCAGAAAGAGAAAAACAAATACCGTATGCTAACACATATATATGGAATCTAAAAAAAAAAAAAAGGGTTATGAAGAACCTAGTGGCAGGACAGGAATAAAGATGCAGACGTTGAGAATGGACTTGAGGACACGGGAGGGGGAAAGGTAAGCTGGGAGAAAGTGAGAGAGTGGCATGGACTTATATATACTACCAAATGTAAAATAGATAGCTAGTGGGAAGCAGCTGCATAGCACAGGGAGATCAGCTTGGTGCTTTGTGTCCACCTAGAGGGGTGAGATAGGGAGGGTGGGAGGGAGACGCAAGGGGGAGGGGATATGGGGATATATGTATATGTATAGCTGATTCAATTTCTTATTTTTTTATGTAAACACATACAGTGTATTGAGACCATTTGGGCAGGAATTAGTCTCACTCTACATATAATGGACAAAAGTGATCATTATTTCATTAGTCATTGTTGATTCAATTTCTTATAAAGCAGAAACTAACACACAATTGTAAAGCAATTATACTCTAATAAAGCTGTTAAAAATATTAACTAATATATAATATAAAATTATTATATTAAAATAATAATATTTAATAAACAACATTAGTTCTTTCTTCTTTGGTATTTGCCTTGCACATCTTTTCCCATCCTTAAGAAACCTTTAATTATTATACAATACACATAATATTAAATTAATCATACTAAATGTTTTTAGATGTACAGTTCAGTAGTGTTAAGTGTATTCACATTGTTGTGCAAACCAATCGCCAGAAAATTTTCATTTTGCAAAATTGACACTCTAAATCCATTAAACAGCAATTCCTTATCTTTTCCCATTCTTCTGTTAAACTTTTCTGTTTACTTATGTTTGGGGAGTATCTTTTATAAAGGAGACACAGGTGGACTTCTTGTTATTCTGTTAGGCTTTGTCTATTAACTGAAGAGTTTAGCTAGTTACATTAATTATGATAATGAATATACAGTATTTGAATTTAATTTTACCATCTTATTTGGGCTTTTAATTTCACCAGGTCTTCCTGTGTGTCCCTTCTACTCCCCGCTTCCACCTTCTGTTGTCTTCTTTTGAATTGATTGAAACTTCTTTCCTTATTTTATCCTCCCTCCCCCTACTAGTTTGGAAGATATATGTTATATTTAATTCTTTAGTGATTAACCTAGAATTTTTTCATGTATATTTAAGAAAGTTTAATGTTATCAATAACTTCCCTCTCTCAAATAATGAAAGCATTTTGAAATACTTTGCTTCCAAATTATATGCTATTATCATATAGTTTTATCTTAATTGTATGTTTTTATAATTTTTCTTCTTCCTGAAATCCATCTTTTTTTAATAGTATTTTATTTAAATTAATTTATTTTTTTAACATCTTTATTAGAGTACAATTGCTTTACAATGGTGTGTTAGCTTCTGCTTTATAACAAAGTGAATCAGTTATACATATACATATGTCTCCATATCTCTTCCCTCTTGCATCTCCCTCCCTCCCACTCTCACTATCCCACCCCTCTAGGTGGTCACAAAACACCGAGCTGATCTCTGTGTGCTATGCGGCTGCTTCCCACTAGCTATCTATTTTATGTTTGGTAGTGTAGTGTATGTATGTCCATGCCACTCTCTCACTTTGTCCCAGCATACCCTTCCCCCCCAACCGTACCCTCAAGTCCATTCTCTAGTAGATCTGCATCTTTATTACCGTCTTGCCCCTGGGTTCTTCTGACCATTTTTTTTTTCTGTTTTTAGATTCCATATATATGTGTTAACATACGGTATTTGTTTTTCTCTTTCTGACTTACTTCACTCTGTATGACAGTCTCTAGGTCCATCCACCTCACTACAAATAACTCAGTTTCATTCCTTGTTATAGCTGAGTAATATTCCATTGTATATATGTACCACTACTTCTTTATCCATTCATCTGTCAATGGACACTTAGGTTGCTTCCATGTCCAGGCTATTGTAAATAGAGCTGCAATGAACATTTTGGTACATGACTCTTTTTGAATTATGGTTTTCTCAGGGTATATGCCCAGTAGTGGGATTGCTGGGTCGTATGGTAGTTCTATTTTTAGTTTTTTAAGGAACCTCCATACTGTTCTTCATAGTGGCTGTATCAATTTACATTCCCACCAACAGTACAAGAGGGTTCCCTTTTCTCACACCTGCTCCAGCATTTATTGTTGGTAGATTTTCTGATGATGGCCATTCTGACCAGTGTGAGATGATATCTCATTGTAGTTTTGATTTGCATTTCTCTAATGATTAATGATGTTGAACATTCTTTCATGTGTTTGTTGGCAATCTGTATACCTTCTTTGGAGAAATGTCTGTTTAGGTCTTCAGCCCATTTTTGGATTGCATTGTTTGTTTTTTTGATATTGAGCAGCATGAGTTGCTTGTATGTTTTTGAGATTAATCCTTTGTCAGTTGCTTCATTTGCAAATATTTTCTCCCATTCTGAGGGTTGTCTTTTGGTCTTGTTTATGGTTTCCTTTGCTGTGCAAAAGCTTTGAAGTTTCATTAGGTCCCATTTGTTTATTTTTGTTTTTATTCCCATTTCTCTAGGAGGTGCGTCAAAAAGGATCTTGCTGTGATTTATGTCATAGAGCATTCTGCCTGTGATTTCCTCTAAGAGTTTGATGGTGCCTGGCCTTACATTTAGGTCTTTAATCCATTTTGAGTTTATCTTTGTGTATGGTGTTAGGGAGTGTTCTAGTTTCATTCTTTTACATGTAGCTGTCCAGTTTTCCCAGCACCACTTATTGAAGAGGCTGTCTTTTCTCCACTGTATATTCTCCTTTATTAAAGGTAAGGTGACCATATGTTTGTGTGTTTCTTTCTGGGCTATCTGTCCTGTTCCGTTGATCTATATTTCTGTTTCTGTGCCAGTGCCATACTGTCTTGATTACTGTAGCTTTGTAGTATAGTCTGAAATCAGGGAGCCTGATTCCTCCAGCTCCGTTTTTCTTTCTCAAGATTGCTTTGGATATTCGGTGTCTTTTGTGTTTCTAAACAAATTGTGAATTTTTTTTGTTTTAGTTCTGTGAAAAACGCCAGTGGTAGTTGGTAGGGATTGCATTGAATCTGTAGATTGCTTTGGGTAGTATAGTCATTTTTACAATGTTGATTCTTCCAATCCAAGAACATGGTATATGTCTCCATCTATTTGTATCAATTTAATTTCTTTCATCAGTGTCTTATAATTTTCTGCATACAGGTCTTTTGTCTCCTTAGGTAGGTTTATTCCTAGATATTTTATTCGTTTTGTTGCAGTGGTAAATGGGAGTGTTTTCTTGATTTCACTTTCAGATTTTTCATCATTAGTGTATAGTAATGCAAGAGATTTCTGTGCATTAATTTTGTATCCTGCTACTTTACCCAATTCATTGATTAGCTCTAGTAGTTTTCTCATAGCATCTTTAGCATTCTCTATGTATAGTATCATGTCATCTCCAAACAGTGAGAGCTTTACTCCTTTTCCAATTTGGATTCCTTTTATTTCATTTTCTTCTCGGATTGCTGTGACTAAAACTTCCAAAACTATGTTGAATAATAATGGTGAGAGTGGGCAACCTTGTCTTGTTCCTGATCATAGTGGAAATGGTTTCAGATTTTCATCGTTGAGGATGATTTTGGCTGTGGGTTTGTCATATATGGCCTTTATTATGTTGAGGAAAGTTCCCTCTATGCCTAGCTTCTGGAGGGTTTTTATCATAAATGGGTGTTGAATTTTGTCCAAAGCTTCCTCTGCATCTATTGAGGTGATCATATGGTTTTTTCCTTCAATTAGTTAACATGGTGTATCACGTTGCATATATTGAAGAATCCTTGCATTCCTGGGATAAACCCCACTTGATCATGGTGTATGATCCTTTTAATGTGCTGTTGGAATCTGTTTGCTAGTATTTTGTTGAGGATTTTTGCATCTATGTTCATCAGTGATATTGGCCTGTAGTGTTCTTTCTTTGTCACATCTTTGTCTGATTTTTGTATCAGAGTGATGGTGGCCTCGTAGAATGAGTTTTGGAGTGTTCCTCCCTCTGCTATATTTTGGAAGAGTTTGAGAAGGATAGGTGTTAGCTCTTCTCTAAATGCTTGATAGAATTCTCCTGTGAAGCCATCTGGTCCTGGGCTTTTGTTTGTTGGAAGGTTTTTAATCACAGTTTCAATTTCAGTGCTTGTGATTGGTCTGTTCATATTTTCTATTTCTTCCTGGTTCAGTCTCAGAAGGTTGTGCATTTCTAAGAATTTGTCCATTTCTTCTAGGTTGTCCATTTTATTGGCATGTAGTTGCTTGTAGTAATCTTTCATGATCCTTTGTATTTCTGCAGTGCCAGTTGTTACTTCTCCTTTTTCATTTCTAATTCTATTGATTTGAGTCTTCTCCCTTGTTTTCTTTATAAGTCTGGCTAATGCGTTTTCAATTTTGTTTAACTTCTCAAAAAACCAGCTTTTAGTTTTATTGATCTTTGCTATCGTTTCCTTCATTTCTTTTTCATTTATTTCTTATCTGATCTTTATGATTTCTTTCCTTCTGCTACCTTTGGGATTTTTTTTTTGTTCTTCTTTCTCTAATTGCTTTAGGTGTAAGTTTAGGTTGTTTATTTGAGATGTGTCCTATTTCTTAAGGTAGGCTTGTATAGCTATAAACTTCCCTCTTAGAACTGCTTTTGCTGCATCCCATAGGTTTTGGGTCATTGTGTTTTCATTGTCATTTGTTTCTAGGTATTTTTTGATTTCCTGTTTGATTTCTTCAGTGATCACTTCGTTATTAAGTAGTGTATTGTTTAGCCTCCATGTGTTTGTATTTCTTACAGATTTTTTCCTGTAATTGCTATCTAGTCTCATAGCTTTGTGTTTGGAAAAGATACTTGATACAATTTCAATTTTCTTAAATTTACCAAGGCTTGATTTGTCACTCAAGATATGATCTATCCTGGAGAATGTTCCATGAGCACTTGAGAAGAATGTGTATTCTGTTGTTTTTGGATGGAATGTCCTATAAATATCAATTAAGTCCATGTTGTTTAATGTATCATTTAAAGCTTGTGTTTCCTTATTTATTGTAATTTTGGATGAGGTGTCCATTGGTGAAAGTGGCGTGTTCAGGTCCCCTACTATGATTGTGTTACTGTCGATTTCCCCTTTTATGGCTGGTAGTATTTGCCTATATATTGAGGTGCTCCTATGTTGGGTGCATAAATATTTACAATTATTATATCTTCTTCTTTGATCGATCCCTTGATCATTATGTAGTGTCCTTGTCTTTTGTAATAGTTTTTGTTTTAAAGTCTATTTTGTCTGATATGAGAATTGCTACTCCAGCTTTCTTTTGATTTCCATTTGTATGGAATATCTTTTTCCATCACCTCACTTTCAGTCTGTATGTGTCCCTAGGTCTGAAGTGGTCTCTCATAGACAGCATATATACAGGTCTTGTTTTTGTATCTGTTCAGCCAGTCTATGTCATTTGGTCAGAGCATTTAATCCATTTACGCTTAAGGTAATTATCGATATGTATGTTCCTATTACCATTTTCTTAATTGTTTTGGGTTTATTATTGTAGGTCTTTTCCTTCTCTTGTTTCCTGCGTAGAGAAGTTCCTTTAGCATTTGTTGTAAAGCTAGTTTGGTGGTGGTGAATTCTGTTAGCTTTTGCTTGTCTGTAAAGCTTTTAATTTCTCCATCAAATCTGAATGAGATCCTTGCTGGGTAGAGTAATCTTGGTTGTAGGTTTTTCTCCTTCATCACTGTAAATCTTTCCTGCCACTCCCTTCTGGCTTGCAGAATTTCTGCTGAAAGATCAGCTGTTATCCTTATGGGGATTCCCTTATGCGTTATTTGTTGTTTTTCCCTTGCTGCTTTTAATATTTGTTCTTTGTATTTAATTTTTGATAGTTTGATTAATATGTGTCTTGGCATGTTTCTCCTTGGATTTATCCTGTATTGGACTCTCTGTGCTTCCTGGACTTGATTAACTATTTCCATTCCCATATTAGGGAAATTTTCAACTATAATCTCTTCAAATATTTTCTCAGTCCCTTTCTTTTTCTCTTCTTCTTTTGGACCCCTATAATTTGAATGTTGGTGCATTTAATGTTGTCCCAGAGGTCTCTGAGACTGTCCTCTATTCTTTTCATTCTCTTTTCTTTATTCTGCTCTGCAGTAGTTATTTCCACTATTTTATCTTCCAGGTCACTTATCCGTTCTTCTGCCTCAGTTATTCTGCTATTGATCCCTTCTAGAGAATTTTTAATTTCATTTATTGTGTTGTTCATCACTCTTTGCTTGCTCTTTAGTTCTTCTAGGTCCTTGTTAAACGTTTCTTGTATTTTCTCCCTTCTATTTCCAAGATTTTAGATCATCTTTACTCTCATTATTCTGAATTCTTTTTTTGGAAAACTGCATATTTGCTCTTCATTTGTTAGGTCTGGTGGGTTTTTGCCTTGCTCCTTCATCTGCTGTGTGTTCTCTGTGTTCTCATTTTTCTTAACTTTCTGTGTTTGGGGTCTCCTTTTTGCAGGCTGCAGGTTCGTAGTTTCCGTTGTTTTTGGTGTCTGTCCCCAGTGGCTAAGGTTGTTTTAGTGGGTTGTGTAGGCTTCCTGGTGGAGGGGACTAGTGCCTGTGTTCTGGTGGATGAGGCTGGATCTTGTCTTTCTGGTGGACAGGTCTACGTCTGGTGGTGTGTTTTGGGGTGTCTGTTGCCTTATTATGATTTTAGGCAGCCACTGTGCTAATGGATGCAGTTGTGTTCCTATCTTGCTAGTTGTTTGGCATAGGGTATCCTGCAGTGTCGCTTGCTGGTCGTCGAGTGGAGCTGGGTCTTGGCGTTAAGATGGAGATCTCCAGGACATTTTCGCCATTTGATATTACGTGGAGCTGGGAGGCCTCTTGTGGACCATTGTCCTAAACTTGGCTCTCCCATCTCAGTGGCACAGCCCTGATGCCTGGCTCGAGCACCAAGAGCCTGTCCTCCACACGGCTCAGAATAAAAGGGAGGAAAAAAAAAAGAAAAAACGAAAGAGGAAGATAAAATAAAGTAAAATAAAATAATCTTATTAAAATAAAAATAAACAATAATTATTAAGAAAAAAATTTTTTTAAGTGAATAAAAAAGAAAAAGAAAAACGGACAGACAGAATCCTAGGACAGATGGTAAAAGCAAAGCTATGCAGGCAAAATCACACACAGTAGCATACACATACACACTCACAAAAAGAGAAAAAGGGGAAAAAAATATATATCGTTGCTCCCAAATTCCACCTCCTCAATTTGGGATGATTCGTTGTCTATTCAGGTATTCCACAGATGCAGGGTATATCAAGTTGACTGTGGACATTTAATCCATTGCTCTTTAGACTGCTGGGAGAGACTTCCCTTTCTCTTCTTTGTTCGCACAGCTCCCAGGGTTCAGATTTGGATTTGGATCCACCTCTGCATGTAGGTCTTCTGAGGGCGTCTGTTCTTCGCTCAGAGAGGACGGGGTTAAAGGAGCCACTGATTCGGGGGCTCTGACTCACTCAGGCCGGGGGGAGGAAGGGGTATGGCTGTGGGGTGAGCCTGCAGTGGCAGACGCCAGCGTGATGTTGCACCAGCCTTAGGCATGCCATACGTTCTCCCGCAGAAGTTGTCCCTGGATCACAGGACCCTGGCAGTGGCGGGCTGCACAGGCTCCCGGGAGGGGCGGTGTGGAGAGTGACCTGTGCTCGCACACAGGCTTCTTGGTGGCTTCAGCAGCAGCCTTAGCGTCTCATGCCCGTCTCTGGGGTCCATGCTGATAGCTGCGACTCGCGCTTGTCTCTGGAGCTCCTTTAAGCGGCGCTCTTAATCCCCTCTCCTCACGCACCAGGAAACAAAGAGGCAAGAAAAAGTCTCTTGTCTCTTAGGCAGCGCCAGACTTTTTCCCAGACTCCCTCCCGGTTAGCTGTGGCGCACTAGCCCCCTTCAGGCTGTGTTCACGCAGCCAACCCCTGTCCTCTCCCTGGAATCCGACCTCCGAAGCCCGAGCCTCAGCTCCCAGCCCCCACCCTTCCCGGCAGCTGAGCAGACGAGCCTCTCGGGCTGGTGAGTTCCGGGCACCAATCCTCTGTGCGGGAATCTCTCTGCTTTGCCCTCCACACCCCTGTTGCTGTGCTCTCCTCCGTGGCTCTGAAGCTTCCCCTCTCTGCCACCCACCGTCTCCACCCGCGAAGGGGCTTCCCTAGTGTGCGGAAACCTTTCCTCCTTCACACTGGTGCAGACCTCACACTGGTGCAGGTCTCGTCCCTCTTCTTTTGTCTCTGTGTTTTCTTTTTTCTTTTGCCCTACCCAGGTACGTGGGGAGTTTCTTGCCTTTTGGGAGGTCTGAGGTCTTCTGCCAGTGTTCAGTTGGTGTTCTGTAGTGGTTGTTCCACATGTAGATGTATTTCTGATGTATTTGTGTGGAGGAAGGTGATCTCTGCGTCTCACTCTTCTGCCATCTTGAAGCCGTTCCCGAAATACATCTTTTTAAAGGATTTCTTTACATTGGAATCTACTTATAGTGAATTCTCTCAGTTTTTGTTTGTCTGAAAAGGTATTTATTTCGGTCTCAATCTTCAGAGATACTTTTTCTGGATTTATGATCCTTGGATGAGAATTGTTTACTTTTATCTCCTAAGGATATTGTTTTACTTTTCCACCCTGGCTTCCATGGTTGTTGTTGACAAATCAGTTCTCAGTCTTTGTTGGTGATTTGTTTTTCTCATTGGCTCGTTTTAAGAGTTTCTCTTTGACTTTGATGTTCTGCAGTTTCATGCTGTATCTAGGTATGAGTTCATTTGATTTCTGGAGTCTAAGGTTCTGTGTCTTTTTTCAGTGGTGGGAATGTTTTGCTATTTTGTCTTTGAAAATTTGCCCTCCCCTATTCTCCTATTCTCTGTTTCTGGAACTTTAAGTAGACAAGTATGGGAACTTCTCACATTACCCTTTGTATCTTTATGTCTTATATGATTTCCTTTTCTTTGTTTTTCTACTGCTGTTTTGTTAATTTCTGCAAATATATTTTCCAGTTCACCAACTCTTTGTTCAGCTTTGTCTAATGGCTCTTTAATCCATCCATTAAGCTAATTTTGATTATTCTATTTTTCAGTTTTTTGGGATCTTCCTATTTAATTTTGATAGTTTCCTTATCTTAAATATCATTTTAATCTTTTTTCTTTTTCCTTCTTAGACACATTTTATTTATTTATTTATTTTATTTATTTTTTTAACATCTTTATTGGGGTATAATTGCTTTACAATGGTGTATTAGTTTCTGCTTTATAACAAAGTGAATCAGTCATACATAAACATATGTTCCCCTATGTCTTCCCTGTTGCGTCTCCCTCCCTCTCACCCTCCCTATCCCACCCCTCCAGGCTGTCACAAAGCACCGAGCCAATATCCCTGTGCCATGCGGCTGCTTCCCACTAGCTATCTACCTTACTGCGTTTGTTAGTGTGTATATGCCCATGACTCTCTCTCGCCCTGTCACAGCTCACCCTTCCCCCTCCCCATAACCTCAAGTCCGTTCTCTAGGAGGTTAGACACATTTTATATTCTGCATTTGCTATTAAGAGAACCACAATAGCAAAGCAATTTGCTATTGCTTGTCAATACTGACTACCACACATCGGGGCTTATTTCCTTGTGTGTCTAATGACTTATGATAAAGAACTTATAAGGTACTCATGTAATGAGGTACTCTTCCAAAATTTCTGTTTTCTGCAAGGTGCCTAGTGGAACTGTTGATCTATTTCCAGTTTAAACTAAGACCACAGATTAGACCACACATTAATGTGAGCTTGTGGTTAGAAATTGACAGAGAAGAATCGTTTTCTCCATTGTTTCCTAGTCCAACTCTAAATGCAGCCAGGAGTGAAACAAGCCAATCTCTTTCTGAAAGATACTTTTGTTTCTTGTTCACTCACTAAGGCGTTCATATTTTGGGGATCCTGGAGTTATACAGGAGTTTCCAGTCCAGTTTCCCACTTCATCAGGTCTCAGACTCATCTTTTGTTACCAGAATACAATCAAAATCCAGGCTCTTAGCCAATAAGTCAGTAGAGGCCTCTAATGTAAGCCCCAAATGCAGTGCCTACTGATCCTACGGAATAATTTCTGGTCTCAGATTTATTCCTATAATTTGTAGCCAGCTAAGCCATGTTTTAACAAAGAAGGTTTTTATATTAATTCAGCCTTTGTAGGTGTCTTATACTAGGAAAGAGTTCTCTGAATGGCTAGACTAATAATGTCAGGAAAGGGAATCACTTACATTACCTTTAAAGAACACTGACCCTGATATCTCAAACATGTAGGTCTACTAACAAAGAGCAACACTGTCATGAAGGAATTTATAAAGATTGTTATCTAGGAGGGCTAAATGAACTATTTTCTATGAAGTCTCATGAAATTTTGAGCTGGAAGACATCTTAGAGACTATCTAGTCCAACATTGTCATCTTTATTGTCCCTTTAACAGTTCAACAAAGACATTATGTGCCTACAGTGTGGTGCTTCTGTAGTAAGCACTGGAAAAAATGAATCAAAGTCTGTCCTTACCCCATGGAAATGATGATCTAATAAGGGGAGTAGACACCTTTCAGATGGTGTGTAAGTGTAACAACAGAGGTATCACAACTATGGAACCACTGAAAAAGCATCTTAATTCATCAGGGAGGAATCAGAGAAAGCTTTCTGGAGGAGCAATCTTGAAATTAAAGGAGTAGGATTTAGATGTGTACAGGAGGAAGTAAAAAGACATTCCTGGCAGAGGGTCGGCAAAGACAAGCAACTGGGAATCAGTCACACACCACAAGAGTTAAAAAGAGTAAAAGATCTGGATGTAAACTTATGTAACATCTAAAATTTGTGATGGTGCAACTCATGTGAAATGTGTAGATGAATAAATATTAAAAGAGAAAAGGCACTTTCTTTGAGATCTTTCTCCATACAATAGGATAGAATTAAATCTGGACGAACTTTGGTCTCCCTTTCAATGAAAAATGTCTATATATGTAAAATGACTTAGCATTTCTTCACTTTACAAGTGTGAAAAGATAAATGACATTTTGAATTCACTAGTTAATTTAAGAAGTTTTCATTTTAAAATTCTTCTAAAATTGAGAGATGCATATCAGAATATTTAGGAGTGAGCTGTTATGCTGCCTGCAACTTACTTTAAAATACCATAGCATTCATTTAGATGAAATAAATATGGTAAAATATTACCAACTGTAAATTCTAGATTGTGGGTATATAATATCCTCTGTTTTATTTCTGAAAAAATTTTATAATAAAAATAAAATATAATTTTTCTTCTTATCTATGAAAGAAAGAAAAGAAAACGTAAATGCAAATACCTCGTTATACAACTATTTATGTATTTAAGAACAAAACCCAAAATATTAATGATCCCAGTTTTATTTCACAATTGTATGGTTGTATTATGTTTTGGGTAACTGTAGAACTGAAAAGAGTCAAAGTTATATTCTCCAAATTTTAGTTTGCTCTGTGTAAATTTCATGGTTTGACAAGTTTCACTAATGGTCAGTTTGTCCTGGCACACACAAAAGATTACAGGGAGTGTAATTAATGGTGTTAATTTATAAAGGGAGTTTGGTGACTCATTAGGCAATTAATTAGTTTCTTGCTAAATGATGAAAGTATTTACTCGCATAGAATGTGAAATGATGATCAAAGAGATGTTATTTAAGATCTCTGTATTAGCTGTATGAGGGCATGGCTTTCACAATCTTTTCAACCTTTTGTGAATATTGATTATTCTCTTTGTCAAAGAGCCACCAGAGAGATGATTACAATCTACAGAAACATTATTCTGGGGGAGTGTTGGTTTTCTGAATTTTGAAATATGTCTGTGTGTGGGATGGTATCTTTTTTTTTTTAAAGGACATGCTATTCTATTTTACTTTTTAAAATTTCTTAAAATTGAAGTATAGTTAACTTACAATGTTGTGTTCGTTTCAAGTATACAGCAAAGTGATTCAGTTTTATATATATATCTATGTTATATATGTTGTTTCCATTATAGGTTATTACAAGATATTGAGTATAGTTTCCTGTGCTCTACAGTAGGTCCTTGTTGTTTACCTATTTTATATATAGTAGTGTGTATATGTTAATCCTAAACTCCTAATTTATCTCCCACCCCCACCTCACTATCCCCCTTGGTAACCAATAAGCCCCTTTGGTAACCAATAAGCTTGTTTTCTATGTCTGTGGGTCTATTTCTGTTTTGTAAATAAGTTCATTTGTATCATCTTTTTAGATTCCACATATAAGGGATATCATATGATACTTGTCTTTCTCTGTCAGACTTACTTCACTTAGTATGATAATCTCTAGGTCCATCCATGTTGCTGCAAATGGCATTATTTTATTCTTTTTTATGGCTGAGTAATATTACATTTTATATATATATACCACATCTTCTTTATCCATTCCTCTGTCGATGGACATTTAGGTTGCTTCCATGTCTTGGCTATTGTAAACAGTGCTGCAGTGAACATTGGGGTGCGTGCATCCAGGAGTGGGATTGCTGGGTCATATGGTAGTTCTATTTTTAGTTTTTTAAGGAACCTCCATACTGTTCTCCATAGTGGCTGAACCAATTTACATTCCCACCAACAGTGTAGGACGTTCCCTTTTCTCCACACCGTCTCCAGCATTTATTATTTGTAGACTTTTTGATAGCCATTCTGATAGGTGTAAGGTGATACCTAATTGTGGTTTTGATTTGCATTTCTCCAATAATTAGTGATATTGAGCATCTTTTCCTGTGCCTGTTGCCCATCTGTATATCTTCTTTGGAGAAATGTCTATCTAAGTCTTATGCCCAATTTTTGATTGGGTTTTTTTTTAGATATTTAACTGTATGTATATTTGGACTGGTATCTTTTAGGGAACAAAAAAACGATTCCTTTTAAAGCATAAGGAAAATATCAGCAGTGTTCTTTATTGCAGTTTAAAAACTACATAATTATAGAATAAACTGATCATTGGCTTTTAGACTTCTGTGAAGACCTTAGTCCATCACATGATCAACTCTTGTCAGAAAATCTCACACGACATTGCAGCATACATTTTAGAGGGACAACTAGTTACAAGAACACAGGAATATGTGTCTGGGTCCATTTTATGTAGATTGCACCATAGATACTGTATCTGGTAAAGGATTGGATCCAGATAAATAAGGATGCATGACTTATTAAAGTTAAAGTGAATGGATGGGAAGCCATATGGAATGCTATCAAGACGTAGAAGAGTATCTAGTGCAAAGTTTATGGAAGAGATTGATTCATTATACTCTGTTTAAACAAGAAGGAAGATAAACACACACAAAGCAGGTCATGGTGGAAAGAAGTAGGTGAAGCCATATACCAGAAACAGGAGCCAGCGTAATGAGTTCCCGGATTACTTGCAATATGTAAAGCCCAGGCTTTTATTATGAGAGCAAAGTGAGGCTGTTTCCAAGAAACATTCTCTTCTATGAGAACAATGTGGTGAGGGAAGATATTTTCTTTTTCTTATTGCTTCAGCAATTCACAAAGCAAATCAAGTACTTGTTTCCATGTGATATGGTGGACACTAGCAAGTTAATTTCAGGTTTATGCTGAATTCTTTTCTGTAGAAATCGGTGTTTGCATGAGGTTCTATCATGCTGACTATTCAAAACTGAACAACTCGACATAACGAATGTTAGCTATAACAAAAATGCTCAGCTACAGTTAGTGTAATTGGTAACTAAAAAATTGAGAGAGCTGTAATGGTACTTGTGGTAGCAGAATAATGTCCCCTCAAAGATGTCCAAACCCTAATATCTGGTGTTCTGCCTGTGTATGTTATATTACAGGGCAAAAGGGCATTGCAGATGGAATTAAGGTTGTGGACCTTAAAATAGGAAGATTATTCTGGATTATTTGGATGGGACTAATGTAATCACATGGGTTCTTAAAAGTGAAAGAGGAAGGCGGAATAGTCAGTAATGGAAAAAAAGAATGGAAGAGAGACTTGAAATGTGAGAAGGACTTGATCTCCCTTGCTGACTTTGAAGATGGAGGAAGGGGGCCATGAGCCACGGAATGCAAGTGGCTTTCAGAAGTTGGGAATAGCCCTCAGCTGACAGCCAGGAAGGAGATGGGAACCTCAGTCTTATCACTACAAGGAAGTAAATTCTACCAACAACTGGAATGAGTAAGGAAATGGATTTTCCCCCAGAGCCTCAGAAAGCATCACAGTGCTGCCCAGCCGTTGATTCAGCCTTGTGAATCTATAAGCAGAGGTCTGGCTGAGCTCACCGGACTTCTGACCTACAGAAAGAGTGAGATAATAAATTTGGGGTATTTGAAGCTGCTAAGTTTGTGCTAATTTGTTATGGAAGCAATGGAAAATGAATACAGCACTCATGAAAAATAGTCTCTTTTGGGTAAGTTGGAATATGACATGGCTGATAGGCTCTCTTCTTGAAAGTTTCATACACAACTAATGGAAGCGAGTCCTGAAAAACACAGAGTGGCAAACGCATGAAACAAGGCAGGAGAAAATATTTGCAAAGGAACCAACTGACAAAGGATTAATCTCCAAAATATACAAATAGTTCATGTAGCTCAATACCAAAAAAACAAACAACCCAATCAAAAAATGGGTGGAAGACCTAAATAGACATTTCTCCAAAGAAGACATACAGATGGCCAAGAGGCACATGAAAAGATGCTCAACATCACTAATCATTAGAGAAATGCAAATCAAAACTACAATGAGGTATCACCTCACACCAGTTAGAATGGGCATCATCAGAAAATCTACAAACAACAAATGCTGGAGAGGGTGTGGAGAAAAGGGAACCCTCTTGCACTGTTGGTGGGAATGTAAATTGGTGCAGCCACTATGGAGAACAGTATGGAGGTTCCTTAAAAAACTGAAAATAGAATTACCATATGACCCAGCAATCCTCCTCCTGGGCATATACTGAGAGAAAACCATAATTGAAAAAGAATCATGTACCACAGTGTTCATTGCAGCACTGTTTACAGTAGCCAGGACAAGGAAGCAACCTAAATGTCCATCAACAAAGGAATGGATAGAGAAGATGTGGTACATTATATACAAGGGATATTACTCAGCCATAAAAAGGAATGAAACTGGGCCATTTGTAGAGATGTGGATGGACCTAGAGACTGTCATACAGAGTGAAGTAAGCCAGCAAGAGAAAAAAAATATCATATATTAATGCATATATGTGGCACCTAGAAAAATGATGTAGATGATCTTATTTGCAAAGCAGAAATGGAGACACAGACGTAGAGAACAAACATATGGATACCAAGGGGGAAGCGGGGCTGGGATGAATTGGGAGATTGGGATTGACATATATACACTATTGATACTATGTATAAAATAGGTAACTAATAAGAACCTACAATATAGCACAGGGAACTCTACTCAGTGCTCTGTGGTGACCTAAATGGGAATGAAATCCAAACAAGAGGGGATATATGTATATGTATAGCTGATTCACTTTGCTGTACAGTAGAAGCTGTCACAGCATTGTAAAGCAGCTATATTCCAATAAAAATTAATTTAAAAAAACAGACAAAATTCCTCACCCTCAAGCTCCTTAAATCCTATGTTTTAAGAAAATGATAATAAAATAACACTTAATAGTGGAAGGTGATGAGAGCTCAGGTGAAAACTATAGTAGGAAAGGGGATAAGGAGTATGGGTTGGGGTGGGTGAGTGGGGAATAAGCCAGGGGAGAGAGAAGATCCTGAGGGGCCATTAGGCCTTGAAAAGACTGGGCTTCTGCTCAGAGTGAGATGGGAAGCCTTTGGAGGATTTGGGGCTATTGCATGAAGAATAAATGAGAGGAGAGCAAGAATGCAATCAAGAAGACCCATTGGGGGCCATTGCAGTAATTCAGTCTGGAGATATGGTGGCTTGGACCAGGGGTTTGACAGTGGACATTGTGAGAAGTAATAAGGTTCTGGATTCATCTCGAGGAGAGTAGAGTTTCTGAGAATTTTGTGTAAGATGAGTGTTAGACTCAAAGAAATTACTAATAATTGGTAAAAGGGCAAACCCAAATCTTGGAGCTTACCTGTGAAGCTCAATCTATTTCATGTGTCATATGTTTTAACAGTAAATTTTTTAAAAATCTAGGGTAAAAAATGTAGTTACAACTATGATAGACTTTTACTAACAGAAATTGTTCTTATCTCCCGAATCATCCCACCCCGCCCCCTTCCCCCTTAGTATCCATACGTTTGTTCTCTACATCTGTGTCTCTATTTCTGCTTTGCAAATAAGTTCATTTGTACCCTTTTTCTAGATTCCACATATAAGCGATATTATCCGATAGATAACTAATGAGAACCTACTGTACAGCACAGGGAACTCTACTCAGTGCTCTGTGGTGACCTAAATGGGAAGGAAGTCTAAAAAAAGGGAATATACATATAGGTGTAGCTGATTCACTTTGCTGTACAGCAGAAACTAACACACCATTGTAAGCAACTATACGCCAATAAAAATTAATAAAAAAGAAATTGTTCTCAATGAATTCTGATGTTTCTTTTTTTAAACATCTTTATTGCAGTATAATTGCTTTACAATGGTGTGTTAGTTTCTGCTTTATAACAAAGTGAATCAGTTATACATATACATATGTTCCCATATCTCTTCCCTCTTGCATCTCCCTCCCACCCTCCCTATCCCACCCCTCTAGGTGGTCACAAACCACCGAGCTGATCTCCCTGTGCTATGCGGCTGCTTCCCACTAGCTATCTATTTTACATTTGGTAGTGTATATATGTCCATGCCACTCTCTCACTTTGTCACAGCTTACCCTTCCCCCTCCCCATATCCTCAAGTCCATTCTCTAGTAGGTCTGTGTCTTTCTTATATATTAATTGCTATAACTCATATATATTGGAGTCACTAAAATATGTTTAATTTATGCAAATCAAATGTTCCTATCAATGGGCCTTTGATGAGGCTAGGTGGATGAGTTTTGGGGTATTTGCATCAAATCTACCCCATTCTAGTTTCCAAAACTACCGATTTGTTTTACAGTGCCTGTGTTTTACATAGGCAGTGACCTGAAATTTTGTATTTTGAATGCATTCATTCTCTGCTTCTAACTGCATCTTTGTTTATTTGCTTTTTAATTTTTTTCCTTATCAGAGGGAAATTGTTTCCCAGAATGGGATGGACTCATCTGTTGGCCTAGAGGAACAGTGGGGAAAATGTTGGCTGTCCCATGCCCTCCTTATATTTATGACTTCAATCATAAAGGTATTGAATTTTTCTGAAATGATTAATTTGGAATAGAAATATATTTTTTTTTATAATGGACTCAACAAGAACTGAGCAGTCTCAGTGTTTTTCTTCATGTCTTCACAGGAGTTGCTTTCCGACACTGTAACCCCAATGGAACATGGGATTTTATGCACAGTTTAAATAAAACATGGGCTAATTATTCAGACTGCCTTCGCTTTCTGCAGCCAGATATCAGCATAGGAAAGGTAATGGTATCTTTGTATTTGTGAACCCCTAAGGGAAAGCAAAAGTCTTTATACAATTCTTGATCGTCAACCACTATTATAAAAATCCTTATATTATATGACACAAAGATCAAAAAAGATAAAAGCAAGTTTGGAATCTTTTCAGATACCTAGTTAAGGAAAGGTCTAGGATCTGAAACATTTTTTTTTCCTGTTTTAAGAAGTTAGTATTTTATTTTATTTTTTAAAAGTTAATTTTTATTGGAGTATAGTTGCTTTACAAGGTGTTAGTTTCTACTGTACAGCAAAGTGAATCAGCTATACATGTACATATATCCCCTCTTATTTGGATTTCCTTCCCATTTAGGTCACCACAGAGCATTGAGTAGAGTTCCCTGAGCTATACAGTAGGTTCTCATTCATTATCTATTTTAGGACCTGAAACATTTTGATATTTTCTTTAGGTTAGAGTGACCTGGCTGAGATATATGCATATATACTTATAAATATGTGTCTGTTGTATTATATTATGTTTACATTACACTATATGATGCTACATTATTTATGTATAAAAATTCAAATTGGTAGTCAGCAACATGATGCATGATTTTTTTTCTTGGTTACCTATGAATGGCTACATCTCATCTCACTCTGTTCCTGGAGGAGCTTTGTATTTTTGATCTGTATTTTCCATATCATAAGATTTGCCAGCAGGTGATTTCATTAGTATATGAACGATTAGAGTTTCAGAATTAAAGAGGAGCAAGGGGTGTCTTATAGGTCTTCTCACACAATACCTTAATTTTACACGTGTGAGGCAATTCAGAACCAAAAGTTAAGTGTTGGTCAAAGTGACAGAGCTGGATCATGGCAGGGTCAGTGCTGTTTCCGGTATGGTAATCATATGTAAATTTCAAAAACTTCTAGATAGTTACTTTTAGGTTATATGTGGTGGATTAAAAGTTATGCCTAAATTCCTATCACGCAGACCTCGTCAGTAAAATGCATGATGCTATAAGCATATGATGCTAGGAATGAACATGGTAAGTTGATGTATAAATGATTTTATGAGGATCGTAAGAACAGTCATAATACATAACTCTCCTAACATTAGACATTTTTCTTTATGCTTGATGACATTTATTTTTTGGTGGGGAGGGAAGGAGAGCAGTGGCAGAAGTGGTAAGTTGGAGTTTTCTTCGTTTGATTCATTTATTTTTGGCCGTGCTGAGCGGCATGTCGGATCTTAATTTTCTGACCAGGGATCAGACCCACGCCCCCTGCATTGGAAGTGCAGAGTCTTACCCAATGGACTGCCAGGAAAGTCCCTGTTTGATTTTGCATTAATAGTCAGAACTTCTTTTCTTAACTTTTTTTCTAGCACAAATCACTACCACCTTAATGACTCTTTAGTAAATTGCCAAAAGACCTCAGTTTTATATTTCATTGTTGACATGCTTCTTAGATAAAATTAGTCAATGTGAGGAGACAATTATGTACTCTACAATGGAACCAAAGCCAACAATGAGTTAATATAAACTACTTCAAAATAATTTCAATTTCATTGATATAAATAAACATTCACAATAGTTAGTATACTCAGCTATGAATTTGTGCATTAAATGATA
This sequence comes from Globicephala melas, assembly GCF_963455315.2. Lineage (NCBI taxonomy): Eukaryota > Metazoa > Chordata > Mammalia > Artiodactyla > Delphinidae > Globicephala > Globicephala melas. The sequence goes on along the minus strand of NC_083320.1, from coordinate 27,768,925 downwards.
AGGGCAAGTCTTCACAGCTTTTAAATGGCCATTAAATTATATCATGATTTTATTTACACTTAACTCTATTCAGAATATTACAACCATTCTTTTTAATTACTATGTATTCCAAGAATCAAAATAGCTAAGGATGGTGTGAAATACCCAAAATATATACTATTTTATATAAACATGATTTAAAAGTTAACTGAAAAATTTGATTTTGTTAGTGTAAGTAATTTATCTCCTTAATCAAAAATATAAAGAGTGTTTTCTATTGTTTACAACCCTTAAGCAATAACTTGAGAAAACTTAAGAATGTAAATATCTTTTAATAAGAAAACTGGATACCTTCTAAAGTTTTGATATAGTGTAGGGCAAAATGATATTACTTATGAGATATTAATTATTAATGGTTATAATCAGAGTTTTTGCATAAAAAAAGGTAAAAATGAAAAAGTGCATTTAGAATAAATGCCACATCTTTATAGGGGACATAAGGTAAAGAGTTTTAAAACATCTATTGTTTTGTTCTTTAAATAATTTCCATATCATTGACTTGACAAAATGAGCTAATTACTTTCAATAAAAAAAGCAAGAAAATTCTTATGCTGGGCCCTGAGGTTGTTCAATTCTTTAGAGTATGATATTTTAAATAGTAGCATACTGTAGAAATTACCATATATCTCATGTCTAAAGGTTATATGGACTTTTGGACAGTAATTTAACAAGATATATTAAGAAATTTCAAGGGGGTCATATCCTTTGATCTTAAAATTATACTTCTAAGATTCAAGCATAAAGATTTGAAGTGGGGGGAACTGAATGGAATAATGTTCATTGAACCATTAATTATTATAGTGAATATTCTGAAGAATTTAAATTTCCAATGAAGAAATGGTTAAATAAGCTCAAATATATATTTTGTATAAAGAGTTTGTGGTCTTGGGAAATTCCTTTGTTATACAGTTACCTGGAAAAAAAAATCAGATAATAAATTTGTATATAAATTGGGAATGCAAATATTCAAAACAGTAGGAAATGATACATAGAAATAGAGTGAAAAGAAATACATGAAATACAGTGTTTCTTTTTGCTTGGTGGGAATTAGGGAATTTTTTTCCTTCTCTTTTTTGTATTTTACACATTTTCCAGATATGTTCTATAAAAAGTTTAACATTTTATTAAGAGAAAATAATATGTAATAAATGTTTTAAAAAAGAAACAAGAGACAAAGTCAGGATGTGGGAAGTTGCAACAATAAGAATAAGTTGAGTAAGATACAAAATTAATAATCTGTAAAAACCTATCAGTAAGCTGAGGATGCCAAGAAATCTAAATGAACCTAATTGCAGAAGTGGGAAAGCCCTTCTTATGAGAGAAAAGACCTATGGCTGCATTTATCCCTGGCTCTGCGCCAGAATAGGAGCAACCAGGCTATGGAAGGGGGTAAAAAGAAAAGAACCAGACTTTTAAAACAACTTTTATCAGACAAGGACTGGAATAAGGGCTTAGAATTCCAAGGAATGAACCCCAGTCACAGTGAGCTATTACCCATCATCCAATTCTTTCCCATAAGCCTTCACTGAGTGTCTAGAGCCAGTGTGCCAAAGGCTGGAGTGTAGCAGGTGGGCCAAGAGAAATTTCCCAAGATGTGCGTAGGACCCTCACAGAATGAGAGTGAGATGAGATGTAGCCATTCATAGGTAACCAAGAAAAAAATCATGCATCACGTTACTGACTACCAATTTGAATTTTTATACATAAATAATGTAGCATCATATAGTGTAATGTAAACATAATATAACAGACACATATTTATAAGTATATATGCATATATCTCAGCCAGGTCACTCTAACCTAAAGAAAATATCAAAATGTTTCAGGTCCTAAAATAGATAATGAATGAGAACCTACTGTATAGCTCAGGGAACTCTACTCAATGCTCTGTGGTGACCTAAATGGGAAGGAAATCCAAATAAGAGGGGATATATGTACATGTATAGTTGATTCACTTTGCTGTACAGTAGAAACTAACACCTTGTAAAGCAACTATACTCCAATAAAAATGAGTTGTAAGCTGAAGGCATGGCATGGAACAGAGGAGCTAAGAGACATCTCTTGGGGTATCTGTGGCTCTCTTTAAGTGCATGACTGCTGCAGCTCATAGACCGGGGGGAGGGCAGGAATGCTGAGACAGACCCCCAAGATGACAAATCTCACTAAGTGAAAGACAGCAGCCTGACAAAATAGAGCTGAGAAAGATCTTTCCTAGGCACATGATGTCGTCATCCAAAGCAAGGCAGTGGCTAGCTGAGAACTGGAGCAGAGCAGCATAATGGAGTGACATCTTCTGAGATGCAGAAAGCCCAGGGCAGAGCTGGAGAGCAAAGTGAAATTTCCAGCAGCTCCAAAGCTGATGGATGGTTCAAAAAGCAGAAAGAGTCCTTCTGTGGCTTGGAAAACTGTCAGATGGACTAAAACCCATATACTGGCCACTAGAGGCTGCTGGTGCTCAGATCCCACAATCTGCTGAAGGAAAAGTCTCGAATCTGCTCTCAAAACCTAAAATCAGGATAAAGGGAATCATAAAAACAAAAAAACCAAAGCACTACAGCAAACCCAATCCCAGTTTAAAAACAAAGTAATCCATCCTCCCAACCCAAGAAGCCTGGTAGAGGAAGAGGACTGCCCTTTTCAGGCTGTTAATATTACATACTCCAGTCCTTACTCTTCTTTTACCTACAATGCCTGTAGTGTAATAAAAAATTACAAGGTAAGGACCCAAAATCTAGAGTAAAAACAAAAGCAGGAAGAAACAGATGATCCAGATGTTGTAATTTGCAGATGAGGACTTGATAATTATTATAACTATGTTAGATGATTTAGTGAAAAAGGTGCATAAAACAGGTGGGAAAATCAGCAGAGAAATGAAAACTTAAAGAAAAAGGAAATTGTAGAATTGAAATATTCAATTAAAAAATGAAGAAGTTATTTGATATGCTCAACAGCAAACTGGACACAGCATGATAAAGATCAGTGAACCTAAAGAGAGGTCAGTAAAAATTATCCAACTGAAGCATTAGGAGAAAAAATAAATTAAAAAAACAGAACCATCTGAGACTGTGAGATAATATGTAATTGTCTTAACATATGTGAAATTAGAGGTAAAGAGAGAGGAAAAGAATAGGACAAAATAAATATCTGAGAAGGCAATAGCCCATAATTTTCTAAAGTGGATGAAATAAATCAATCCACAGGTTCCAGAGATTCAGCAAACCCTATGCAGGGTAAATAAAAAGAAAACCATACTTAAACACATCATAGTTAAACTGCTGTGAATCAAAGTAAAAAGAAAATCTTAAAAGCAGTGAGAGAAAAAGGGCACATTATATTCAGGGGAGCAACAACTAAAAAGATGCTGTGTTTTAGTAATAAACAGTGGAGGCCAGAATACAATGGAATGATATCTTTAAAGTGAAAATATTCATTAAGACAGAGGCAAAATAATGATATTTTTCAGACAGAAAATATCCGAGACAGGTTATCTTCATCAGCCTTTCAGTATAAGAAATGCTCAAAAAAATTCTCTAGGCAGGAGAGAAATATACCAGATGGAAGCATAGATTGTCAGAAAGGCATGAGGAGTACCAGAACAGGTGTATATGTGGATAAAAATAGCAGACTAAAATAATAAACAAAACTATATACCTATCCTTATTTATTGCTATGTTTATATCTATCGTTATATCTATAATTTAATTCATTTAAAATTTGTTGACTGCTTAAAGCAAACATAATAGCCTCTTATTGGGGTTTATAAATTATGCAGAACAAAATCTAAAAGGGACAAAGGCTAGGGGAGCAAAATTGAGTACATGATTGTAAAGTTCTATTTATATGGTGAAATAGTTCAATATTACTTAAATGTAAGCTCTAATAAGTTCAGATGCATAACCAAGTCTCTATAGTAACTGCTAAAAAATAACACAAGTTTTGGAATTCCCCGGCATTCCAGTGGTTAGGATTCCAAGCTTTCACTGCCAAGGGCCAGGGTTCAACCCCTGGTCAGGGAACTAAGATCCCTTAAGCTGCCCCCCACCCCAAAACAAAACAAGACAAACCCACATGTGAAATACTAAGAAATACTTGATTGATTTCCCCATCCCCTACCCCCCAATAAAAGGTAAGGAAGTAGGTACAGAGGAACAAAGAAGAGATAGGACATTTAGAATGCAAATACCTGTATGTTAGATTTAAACCCAGCCATAGGAATGATTGTATTCAAGGTAAGTGAACTGAACATTTCGCTTAAAAGGCAGAGGTTGTCAGAATGGATAATAAAAGTATGAATCAGTAGTTTGCTGTCTTTGAGAAATGTACTCTAACTATAAAGATACAGATAAATGTAATTACCAAGACGGAGGGACATTTCAAATTATAAAGAATCAATTTACCAAGAGGAAATAATCCTAAATATACATGCATTTAGGAGCTTCAGATTACATGAAGCAAAATTTGTCAGAGCTAAAGGGAGAAATAACCAAATTACAGCATGTTGACATTTTAAAGAATGCCATTTTCTTAGTAATTGATAGAACAATTGGACAAAACCTTCTATAGAATATATTTCAAACAATTTGAATAAATTGACATTTATAGATTAGTATTCACAATAACTGCAAAATTTACATTCTTTTAAAGTACTCACCAAAGTTTTATCAAGACAGAACATATTATGCTGGGCTATAAAACAAGTTTCAGTAAATCTCAAGATTAAAATCTTATGGAGTATGTTCTCTGACCACAAAAGAATTAATTGAAAATAAATTAAAATATGTATACAATTCATAAATAGTTGGAAATTATGTGACCAATGGCAAAAGTTTGAACTGAATAAATATGAAAGCTCAATATATATAAAAAATTGTGGGAAACAGCAAAAGCAGAGTGTAGAGAAAGATTTATACTTTTCAATGTTTAATTAGAATAGAAGAAAGGTGAAAATTCAATGATCAAATCTTCCACATTAAGCTACATAATGTAATACCGAGAGCCACCACCGAAAGCACTATACAAAAATATAAATCAAAATGGAATTCTACAAAATGTTCAAGTAACCAGGGATGGCAGGAAAAGCAAAACACAGAAATGAAAAACATAACAGAAAATAAAAATATAAAACGATGGACTTAGCCTTAACATATCAATATTATGTTAAAAGCAAATGGTCTTAATATACCAATTAACAGAGATTGAAAGAGTCTATAAAAAACATGACCCAACTTTGTATGTTATCTACAAAGTTTGAAACTCTTTTCAAATATGGTATATGTAGGTCACATGCATACCATGCAGTACTATGCAGCAATAGAAAAGAACAAACTTGGTATGTGTAACAACTTGAATGCATCTTGAGGTTATTACTCTGAGTGAAAAAAACCAATCTCAAAGATCATGTTCTGTATGATTTCATTTCTATAACATTTATGAAATGACAAAATTATCGAGATAGAAAACAGATTAATGTTTGGCAGGTGATAAGGATGGTGGAGAGGAACAGGGTAGGTATGACTGTAAAGGAAACAGCACAAGGAACATCTTTGTGGTGATGGAATAGTTCTGTATCTTGATTGCAGAGAAGGTTACAAAAATTTTCATATGTAATAAAATGACACAAAACTGTAAACACATGAACTGCACCAATGCCAAATTCCTGGTTTGATATTTTAGTGAACTTATGTAAGATGTAAGCATTGGAGGATACTGCGTGAAGGGTACATAGGACCCTTTTTACTATCTTTTCCACTTCTTTTGAATCTAGAGTTATTTTAAAATACAAAAAAACAAAAAAAAGGAATGCACCATTGATTAATGCAACAATATCAGTGAATATCAAAACAGTATATTGACAAAAAGAGTATATACTATATAATTCCAAGAAATATAAGAACAGTTGAGAAATATATGAAGTACATGAACAGATAAAGCCAATTTGTGGTGACAGAAATTGGAACAGTATTTACCTGGGGGTGGATGGTGGGTGGATTTTTGACTAGCAAGTGGCACAACGAACCTGGTTTGTCAAAACCCATCAAACTGCTCATTTTAAATCTGCACATTTTGTTTCATGTAAACTACAGCCCAATAAAAAAGCTAAAGAAAACTAGAAGTAATATTCCAAAAGTGACATATTTTCTTACCAGTTTTAAAATAGTCTGTAATATGTGTTTTATTTACTCCAAATATCACATGTTAGATATACAGTTCCAATTAGTTAAAATGAACACTGTAAAAATACATGAAGTAAATTTTGTAACATTGAATTTGGCCTCACTTAAGCAAGAAGAAATGCCAAATATTTTAATTATATCTTTAACCCTGACTTGAATTTAGGGAGTAAAAGGAAGGCCAGAAAAATAACCTGTATATTATACGAATGTGGTCACACGTTGCCTATCTTTAAAGAGGTTAAAAGCATGATTTTTAAGTTTATCTACATCAAATTATTTGTTCAAACCTGCTTTTCTGATTAAATCTGTTGCCCTCCAGCAAGAATTCTTTGAACGCCTCTATGTCATGTACACTATTGGTTACTCTGTCTCCTTTGGATCTCTGGCTGTGGCTATTCTCATCATTGGTTACTTCAGGTGAGTGATTCCCAGTCACTTTCTCCATGAAAGGGTAGTTCTGTTTCTTATTCATCAAAGACACAGACCTCTCATAATCTGTACCTCCAAATACTTTTCCCAAACACAAGTTTCTGAATTCAGCCTAGTGTAAAATTATTTGACTTTGTAGTGTAAAATTATTTGACTTTGACAATTTATTTTTGATGAAAAATTCAGGGTTCTTCTTTGTTGTTTGTTTGTTTAGAAACTTAAAGCATCAAAGCAGTATGAAACCATTAAGCCAATAGATCTGCATTGTAGTATAGTTTTGCAAAGTGACGTAGACTATTGTCAAGTGAGTTACAAAAATTTTCACTCATGATGTAAAGACTTATTTCACTTTTCCCAAGTGATTTTGGTGCCATAGGGCAGAAATTCATTTTAAATAATCTCTAATTGATTTGATATCATATATAAAGAAATAGTATTTATTGCTTTTGCTGTGGTTTAATTTTTATCCACTTAAACTTTTGTCTAATTCAATTCAACTTAATCTAAGTCAACACAGAATTTTGAAAGCCAATATGGTGATAAAACAGTGAACTACGTGTATAGGCTGATGCTTGCAGCTGATTTATGACACAAATAGCTGAGAAAACAATGAGTTTACAGTTTGAGAAGTGCTGTGATTCAGGTGGCTTATAGTGATTTGGGAGGACAGAGGAGGGACAAGAGAGAAGACTTCCCAAATGACACATGAGTATACAAAAAATTTAACCAAAAGAGGAAACTGAGGAGAGAGTTCCAAACCTAAGTTTAGATCAAGAAAAAACATGGAATTTCTGAGAATTGAGAATTTTGCTGTAGGCAGGTGATGGACACTGAGGCTAGAGAGGTAAGCAGCCTGGGAAGGTATTGAGACCTGTATATGGAATCTGAACTTCACCCTAAGAGCCAGAGAGGAGCCATGAAGGATTTTAAGCAGAGGAGTGACATGGAACGTGCATTGTAAGGTGGAGTGTGAACTGGTGGTAGGAAGCCCATTTGGAAGATGCTAGTAGAGTCATCAGGACAAGAAGACTGTTGCCTGGCCTAGGGCAGTGGCCTTGGGGATTGGATAGAAATGGACAGTTCTGAGACATATTAAATTAAGATTGTACAACTGAAAAAATTTAGTGCTAAATTATATGCAGGAAAAGAAGGAGTGAGGTTAGATGATACATTAGAAAATGGAAATAGAGGATTTAGAAATTAACAGAAACTATAACTAAAAGAAAAATTTTATATTTTGTTTCCTATTATCTTACAATCCTCTCTTCCTTGAAACTTCTCATACCTATTTCCTAGTTTACTTTTCTCCTCTGATTTATAGCTGTCTAATGTATTATCTGATGTTTTACTTATTTATCTTTTTATTTTTTGTCTCTCCCTCTAGAATGTAAAGCCACACAAGAGTAGGCATTTATTTTTCTCTGTTTGCTCATTGCTGCACTCTCAGTAGTACTTGATATGTCCTGGTGCTCAGTAAATGTTTGTTGAATTAATAAATAATGACTAGTTGTAATATTCCAACCACTTCCAACAGTTTCTCATATAGTAGTGGTATAGTGGTGTAGTTTATATATCCAAAGCATTTGCTTTATTGATTTACTAGTCCATTGGTTCAACAAGCGTTTTTCTCTATCATGTGATAGTCCCTTTTTGGTATTGATGGAGGCCAAGTTAAGATATGTTGAAGACCAGAAAAGTAGTATATACACCATTGAGAGAAACTGACACATTAGATGATTATCAATTAAAATATTATTAGTACTGTAATGCAGGTTTCACAAAGGGCTTTGGGAATACTAAGGAACTAGTCTAAAACTAACAAGATAAGGGAGAGAGATTTCCCAGAACAACTGGTGTGTGAGCTGATACTGAATGATGAGAAGGAATTTGGCACATTCCAAATGATGGGAACAGAATGTACAAAGGTCAGAGGCACAAAGGAGCAGAGTATACACAGGGAATATAGAAGGGTCCCATATGAATGCAGCATTTGATGCCTAGGGAGGAGTGGCCATATGGGAATGGCCAGGGAGAAACTAGATTTTGTAGCATTAGGTTTTACAGGCTTTTGTCAAGGGCTTTGAATTTTGTCTTATAAGGTAGTGTACAGGGAGCCAATGAAGTTTTTAACTAGAAGGGTAACACGATCACATTTGTGGGGTTGTAGAGGGGTTCCTCAAAATAACCTCGTGAAGTTGGCTTGGCAGGGATGATCTCATTTGAGAGACAAGAAACTGAAGCTCAGTGTTCAAAGTCACAAGGTCATAGGTGGTCCAGCTGGAAACAGAACCTTCATCTTCTGACTCGGATCCAGAGTTCATTCCATTACATCAAAGTTAGCTGTGGTTGTTCAAAATAATAGATAGATATTTATGAGAATAAGAGTTACATGAAATTTCAGGAGGATACAAATGACTAAGTAATAATTCCTCAGTTTACATAATAGTTTATCAGAGTATTTAACAGTAGATTCTTTCTATATTATGAAATATAAAAATATATTACTGGATTAAAACATTTCTTCTTTTTCTTCTGGATTAAAACATTTCTTACTTCCTTATACCTGAGTACTTTGTCTTTTCAGGAAGAGACGTAGTATCAGTGTGTTCATTGTACACGGAAGCTCAGCTTTTTTCATAGTCAAGCAATGGTAGAGCTGGGCCTTTTGACCAGATTATACATCCCTTTTCCTGGTGTTTTTGATTTTGTTTTAATCAAACTTAAAAGAAATCTTTTTTTTTTTGGAGTTACCTTTCTGTACTAGTTGATGCTGCTATATCTACTCCTGAGTATGTTACTGACTTAACTTGTGTCTAAGATCCTTTTATAATTCCAAAGCTTTGTATATTAAAGGAAGCTTGTTTTCTCTCTAACATTCCTAGGAAATAAAACTGTGTAATTCTATCAAAATATCTTACTTTTTCATATAGAGAATATATTGAAAATGTGAACATTCCAGTTTTAATAAGGCTTATCCCTGTTCAAGGTGGTTCTCCATCGATTATTTATTACCTTAATATATAGTATAATGTAATGCTATAGTATAATGTAGCATAATATTTAACACTGCATAATCTGGATAACCATGGTAGCTGATCAGGATAAATTTGTAATTAATTCTCAAAAAGCTACATTTTAGTTTTTGACCCCAATTGTTTCTGTCTTTGTTCAGGTTTAGTTCTTCTTTTTTGGGAGGAGTTTGAGCTCATTTATGTATTTTCTTTCTCCATTTCTAATTTTATTCAAATCTAAATACTGAATATTTTCTCTCCATAGACGATTGCACTGTACTAGGAACTATATCCACATGCATTTATTTGTGTCTTTCATGCTGAGAGCTGCGAGCATCTTTGTCAAGGACAGAGTGGTCCATGCTCACATAGGAGTAAAGGAGCTGCAGTCCCTGATAATGCAAGATGACCTACAGAGTTCCGTAGAAGTGCCTCCTGTGGACAAACCACAATATGTAAGTGTTTTCACCATGAGCCCTTGCATGGCTCACCACTTTCAAAAGTAAAAAGCCCACCTGCAAGACCAGGAGCTTGGGATTTAAAAACCCAGGGCATTTAGTTCCTTTATTGTAGCCTCAAAGACTTGTTCCCAAATAAGAGTCCATGGTACTTGATTCTGCTCTTAAACGTCCTGTTGTTATTTAGTAAGTAGAATCACCCAATAATTCAGTTAATGAGAAGCATTATCACCATTGAAGCAATATATCTGGAAATTAGGTAGAATAGATTGATTGTATTGATGGTGTGAATTAATGCTGTTGGTATCTTTGCCCTTTGCCCTGTAGATCGTTGTTGTCTCTGCTGATTCTAATTCTGGTTTGGCTTTGTGACTTTTTAAATGAACTAGAATGAAGTAGGTGTGATGGTGTGTCAGTTGAGGGTAGACCTCTATGAGTGAGCCTAGCCAAGATTAGCTGAGCTTTGCCCAAATCAGCAGAATCATCTAGCCAATCAATCGATTCATAAGACATATTAAATGTTTATCATTTTAAGCCATTAACTTTTGGGGCATAAAAAAGACCAGAATAAAATAAATTCATGGTAGAATGATGGTTAAGTTTTCCTCTTTATGCTTTTCTTTACTTTCCTAATTTTCTCTGATGATCAGGTATTTTTATAAACAAGAAAACTTAAGGAAAAGTGATTTCTTGTAACCCCTAAAGGAATAAAAATCTTATTTTAAAAATAGAATCAAGCCAGCAGTCTTAGAAATGCTATGTTAAAATAACTTTGTTCTGGTCTCTTTCAAAAGTCTTGGCCTTCCCAGGTATAAGAGATATTAGATTATAAAAAAATAAATGGAGGAACTGCTTTTTAATGGTCTAATGTTGGAACCGGTACGATTAGGAATTCTAATATGGTGCAATGTTGGTTTATTTGTAACAGATTGGGTGCAAGATTGCTGTTGTGATGTTTATTTACTTCTTGGCTACAAACTACTATTGGATCTTGGTGGAAGGCCTCTATCTGCATAGTTTAATCTTTGTGGCGTTCTTTTCGGACACCAAGTACCTGTGGGGCTTCACCTTGATAGGCTGGGGTAAGGCATTTCTGTCTCCTTTCCTTTTCAACTGGATTATGGGTTGTAGGGCTTTCTGTCTTGCCTGTCATTAGCATTCTTTCTGTCATTTTCCCGAAATAATCCCTCCCTATTCTATCTTTATCCTTTCTTTCTCTTTAATTATTCAGGAAATGTATTAAGATCAAGTTTATAATCCTCCTAGTGGTAACAAACTTTTCACTTTTAATTTAGGGTTAGTGTTCTTAGGCCAGATTCTTGAGAGGATTCTTTGGGGGAAATACCTTGTTAGCCATGCACATTTAGAACTGCTGTGCTCATCGTATCTTATGTCAATATCTTGATTTAACAATAATTTCATCCTAAAAATTTTGATTTTTGAATTTCTAAGCTATAATGATGCACCTTTGATTTGTAATTCTAGGTCATATGATGAGAATGCCAGAAAGGAATTTATAGGACCATCTTGACTGCATTTAACAATGCAAATTACAAACTAATTACGTGGATGTCTTTTGGAAGGAAATAATTCAAATTACTTGCGGCATAAATAATTTAAAAAAAAGGATATTCAGCTCACATTCCAAAAATGCCTTGTCAGTACTAGAGGGATTACTGAATTAGGCACTAACTTAATGTGATGTGGAGAAAGGATGTTGTTTGTTTGTTATAATTTAAGAAAAATTAAAACTCATACGTGGTTAAAATTAAGAAGTCTCAATATTAACAATTGCTATTTTAATATCCAAATTATGACGTGCTCAGCACAGGGAAAAAAATCAACTAAGTGGCTCAAGATTAAATTTGAAGGTTTTTTCCCCATCAAAATAAGAATTTTTTGGCCTGTTTTGTCTTAATATTGTCTTAACATTTGAAAACATGAAGTAAAGGATATTGAATTTCCTGTTAGTTAATAACCTTTAAGAAGACAAAGGGTCAATTTACTGTCAAGCGTTATTTATTATGAAATAATAATTGTTGTGAATAAAAATTTATGAAAGTGGTTTGTTTTTAGGCTCTCCCTTATCTTTGACTAACAGTTACTAAAATAAAAAAAGATACACTTTATTTGTTTAGGGTACTTTGGAAATTTTCTCAACAGTTTTTGGTAGTTTGCCTTCAAGGCAAAATTATATCTGTATACCCACATAATTACTAGAAGTTAGTAAAGATGTTGATAGAAAATTCAACAATGAATTTGTCTGAGTTCCATTTTATTTTTTGGTTTTCTATGACATTGGTCACACTGGTAATAAACTTGTTTTTCTTTATTTACATATTGATTTGATAGCAAATTCCCCTGTCAGCTCTTATTTGGGCTGTATCACTCAGTCTGTCGCTCTGTAAAATCAGGAGTTTGCCTCACTGAAACCCAGGAAACTAGTTTTCAAATCTGTCTTTGAAAATGAGAATTAAAAAAACAGTGAGGGTTCCAGTGAGCTTCTATGCAAGTATGAGGTTCTCACCTTCCTTTACAACTTTAATTATTTGTCCACAAAATTTTGTCATAAGAGTGACAATTACAGTAGAGAAGCATCACAACTTGAAATCTTCATTTCACCAAATGGTTTAAGAATATGCATGAAAGCAAGTAGTATCTACATGGAAGATCACGTTACAAAAAGCATCTTACATGCAATATTATGTAATTAACCACAATTAAAACAGTAACAAGTAATATTTACAGAGTTATGGTGCTATAGTTGGTCTGTCTTCTGGCTTCTCTCTTTGCAACTCCAAAAAAATAAATGCTCTAGGCTAGGGCATATATAATTAAAAAATAGTAATATTCTTTTTTTTTTTCTTTTTTTTTTTTTTTGCCGTACGCGGGCCTCTCGCTGCTGTGGCCTCTCCCGTTGCGGAGCACAGGCTTCGGACGCGCAGGCTCAGCGGCCATGGCTCATGGGCCCAGCCACTCCGCGGCATGTGGGATCCTCCCGGACCGGGGCACGAACCCGCATCCCCCGCATCGGCAGGCGGACACCAGGGCAGCCCCCCAAAATAGTAATATTCTTTTAAGAATTTCTCTCTGCTACTGAAGTAAATATCCAAGTCTATTTGATTAATAGACTGTTTTCTCTTATCTCAACACTGAGAGTATGATTTTAGAATATCATTTTTATTTCAGACTCATTTTTCCAACTTTCTATAAGAAAAATAAATATCAAAACATTATAGCTGCTTTGCAGGATCCTTTGCTAGACTAATCCATAGTGAACCCAGTTTCAGACTTTATTCCAGTGATTTATTGGCTTCACTAGAGAAGTGAATTTGCTTGGATTCCTTTGTTGTTCATTTGGACCCAATTATTATAACTTAAAGCTCTCTTCAGCTAGGTAAATACTCAGCACTTTATTACTCACTTTGTAATGATATGTGGAGTTGCATTATTTACATTGATTTTGCTGGTTCTTAATAATAAGTTGGCAGGGAAGGAAATTACCATCTAAAGAGGAACATATGCCATGTCTGCCTTAGTAAATTGAAGGCAGATATTTAAAATGACCTTTTTGTATATCTTTATCACAAAACAAGATGTATAGAGGAGTAAAGGCAAATTCTAATGATGACTATGCTTCTTTTCTTTCAACTAACCATTTTCTTAATTTTTCCTATCCCTGCTCAATTTTCTCATGAATAAGACACTTTATTCTCGGTTCCAACTACATATTTAAAAAATATATTTAATTCTATATTTAAAAGGTCAGTCAAAAGGTAACAAACTTCCAGTTATAAGGTAAATAAGTACTGGGGATATAATATACAACATAATAGGAAAAAAAGTGTCATTCTTGCTTCTTTATCCTTATTGAATGTGGTAATTTACCTCTGTATTAGCAGCCATTCTTAATTTTCACCTGTCAGATGAGATGCCAGAATGTATGTATTATCATATAAAAACACCTATCCTGGTTATACCACGTAGTCACGTCCCTGTTGCCAAGCTTTCTTGTAGAATATTTTCATATTTTGTATTATCTTAAAATAATCAGGAGAAAAATAATCAGAAAACACTTCCGGTTTTATTATCTCTGTATAAAATTATTTCAATCCAGCAAACGTTTTTTGATCATCCATTTGGCAGCATATATAATTGAAATACAAGGTATATGTTAAAGTCCCAGCACACAAGAAGCATGGAGTCTGACCCTTTAGGTTATTTTATTTTTTGTAGGCCTATTCTCATCATATGTATTATATTCAAAATATTTAATTTATAAAATCTGTTCTTCATAAAATTATTTATGATAGTCAATATGACACCTTTATACAATTAAAAATCTTTGTTGTTTGCTTTAAGCTGAATTTAAAAATCTAGAAAAACTGTTTCTCCCTTGCCCTATGATTTTTAATGCCACTATTAATTCTACCTTAAAGTTATCTTAAAGTTAAAATTATATTTAACCATTAGAGTCAATAAGAGATCTATATTTTGGCCCTACTTTATGAAAGATAAGGAATTTGGTTCTCCCTGCTTATTACTTTTTCCAGACCTTCAAGATGTAATTTTGGGTTTTACTACTTATCATTAAAAAATTCTACAGGTTATTATCTGTTTAAAAGAAAATAAATTATAGTCAAATTTATATTTGTAACCATTATGTAGATTTATCTCTGTGGGTTCACCCGGTTTCAAGATTCCACCTCCTCTCCACCAATTGATCTTCTACAGTTTCTGCCCACTGGCAATATTTAATTCAGTAAACATTTTCTTTTCTATTGTAGCTCTTCTGTTTTAGATTGGTCCTTTTTCATAATGCCTTACTCTTCTTCTAGAGCAGATTTTAGACTATGAATTAGATATATTTTTTAAAGATTTCTTTTGTTTACTGTAGTAATTCCATCTCAGGGGAGGGTAACTCTTCTGAAGTTTCATAAATAGACACTCACCTTTGTAACAATGGAAAACTTTAAAGGCTCTGCAGTTTTCCTTACAGAGAGGAAAGACTCATTCAGTATTGGCCTTAGAGTCCTATGAGACTTGAGAACAATTCTATCAAAATTATATAGACGAATTTCTAGGTTCCTCAAAGAATGAATCAGCAAGTGATAGATACTAAATTCTAGCATCCTGCAGTGAGTAGAGAGGGAACTGAATACATAGCTTGGAGCTTCATGTCTGACCAGTCAACATAGACTGGATTCCCAGGGGAATCAAGGTTTCTGGTAAGACATTGTATGTCTGTAGCAAATCTGGGAATCCCCATGTCATGATGGGTTTCTAATTTTTAGGGTTAACTCTACACTTTATGATCAAGCTATGACTTTGCAATGCCACAGTAGCATTTCAGGAGGATGGTAAGGCTGAGGTTGGGTTCTGTGAAGACTCTGAAGTGTCCAAAACAAGATAAAATTACATGGGCCAATATGGCAAGACCCTTTTACCCCACTTTGGCTTCAAGGCATCTCTGGCTTATGCAGTGGGCTGCAGAATAAGTTTTGATTTGAAGAAAGTGTTTAATTGCTAAAGTTTTTTTGACTACTATTAGTCCAAACCTTCATTTTAAGGGAGAATAGTAATGAAGCCACACTCGAGTCTACTTATTCTGAGACCAGAGATTGCCTCCCTCTCAGAATCACTTATTTATACTGATGTATTTTATGAAAATAACTCCGCTCTTAAGATAAATGCAAATATAGAATAACATTCCAATTTACATTAAATTTACTTAAAGTAACACTTAAATTGAAAATAACGTCTAGATTTCAAAGATTTTTCCCTTTGTTTATATGTTCTTAATTACATAATAATGTGATACTAAGATTGGTGACCAAAAATTCTTAGAAAGCCTCAAGGTGGTTTCTATTCTTTATTCCTCTATGGTTGTCTCTGTGCTCATCTTGTGAATGAGGGTCTTCCAAGAGGATGAGAAAAGCAATTTCATTAAGACATGGTGTCTGATATAAAGTATTTGCTATAATTATCATTTAAGACACAATTCCAAATCCAGCACCATTAATCAATGTTCTATATATAGAACATCATTCAGGAAATTGCCTGATCAGGAGATTGTAAAGGAAGCAGAAGATGAAGACCTGCAAATGAGAAAATGTGAACATTTTGATCAAAGGCAGACATTTTTTAAAGATAACCAAGGCAGTAGAACAGCAAAGGGATCCATGTCAGACCTTTTTGAACCATTCTGTCAGAAGGAGCCATGCTCTCTCCATTACATAGTTATCATTCTTGTTTTTTCTTCATAGCGCTAATTGATAACTGAAGTTGTGTTATTAATTTTGCCTCCCATACCAGGATATAAGTTTCAGGAAAATGGAGATATTGTTTATTCTGTTCTTTTTTTTAATCTTCTGAGACTATAACAGTCCTTAACAAATGAAAAGGCATTTAATAAGTGCTTAGTGGATATATGTTTATACAGATGGATGGATAGGTGGACTAGATAGATAGATAGAATAGCAAGCTGAACCTAAGAATTAAACAGAATTGGGTAGATCTCTTTTGACAAAAATTTCCTAGAACATAGAATTCGAGCAGAATTTTTAAAAAAGGAGTTATATAAAAACAATAAATAAAATTGGAATATAGAGTCATAAAATTAAATAGCCACACAGGCAGGCTGAGGTTAAATTCAATTAGATCACTAAGGAGAACAAAGAAATTCCCTTTTGTGGGATATCACCTTATTTTAATTTTTTTTCATCTGAATCTATTTTTATGTTTACATTTTTGCTTAGAAAATATATCTGAAAATTTAAAAATGTGTTTTTTAAAAGGTAAAGAATATTGTGTTAAAAAAATGTTCTGAGTTCAATTTTTTTTCTCTCTTTGTAAAGTGCTTGCTATGGTTTCTCTTCCTTTTTTTAAAACTTCTTTCTAAAAGGCCACATAATGAAGAGTTATCCATTAAATCCTTTGATCTTCTATTGCAGTGCTGCATAAAAGTTATGGTTTGTGATTTTTTGTGATGTCAGAGTCCAGGTATAGCGTGAACTGAGCAGTCAACCTTTACTGGGGGCAAAGGACTCATGGAAAGTCAGTATAATAGAGTTGATGTTGCAAGCTCATAGGTGTTTATTGTTTATGAAGGACAAATATGTCATGCTCAAATCATCAAACTAATATAGCACCACCCTTTGCTAAGCTTTCAGTGCCTGCAAATGCTTCTGTCTGGAGCCGATACGAACAAAAAAAGAAGGGCTAAACTGATCAAAACTTCCTAATTTTGTAACTTGCAGTATAGCCTCTCTATGCCTTCAACTTTTAGAATGAGAAAATTTGAGTATTTTAGAACAACAGCCTTCCTGCCACTTCTCATGAGTCCCTCTTGTTGCTTCACTCCTCTTGGAAAGCATGTGGCTTTCGGCATTTCAAGAGGCAAAGTTGGATGCACCGACCACCGCCTGCCTTTGACCCCGGGAACTTCAGTCCCCTCCATACATGGCTTAACCTTACACCCTTCAAAGGAAAATAGAGCCAGTCTTCATCTTCAGACTTTTGAGAACGAATAACATCAGTGTACCACTACCTTCTCAAACGGACAAGATGAAAATTAAGTGGACTTTTCATATTCACATAGCAACATTTTTCATGCCTGTGTTTCTCTCTCACCTTTTAATAGTATATTTTTATGTGATGAATATAAGAAAAAATCCCTTAATCTCAAAAGAAATATGGTCTCTGAATACTTTTCTGATTGTCTGAATCCTTTTCTGATTGCAGGGTTCCCAGCGGCATTTATTACAGCCTGGGCTGTGGCACGAGCAACTCTGGCTGATGCAAGGTGAGTGGAAACAAGAAGAGGTAAAGCAAGAGCCTGGGATTTTCTCAAGACTTGCTGCTGTTCTTGATGACATTGCCCTTTAGGGACGTTATGTGGGAAATTACCTTGTAGCCTCTGATACATTACCAGCAAGCTATCCATCCCAGAGTCATGGGACAGAAAGACTCACAGACCCGATTAGGATGGTCATAAACTCCATGGTTTATGAAATCAATTTGAAACATACAGTGAGAAGCAAAGGGAAAGAGATGGGTAAGTTAACACACTTAGGATACCATGCACACAGAAAGGACTGCACTACCTGAGTCCTGGGATAGGCAGTGCTCACATCTCCTCTCGGTCTCTCTCTCACTCTCTCTGCCACATCAGCCTTCCCCACTGATGGTGTGGTTATGAGGACCAGAAATGTGGTTGCAACAAGGGGACCCACAGACAGAAGGTGCCTTGGGCCGGAGACACACACTTGCTGTCTCAGAGAGATATAAGGGCGAGTTCACCTGGCCATGGCTCTAGCTTGCCACTTAGCCTGCTGAGCAGCTCTGGGTTTTTTTTGCGTTCTTTGGGCAAAGGATATGTGGCCATGGGTTCCACCAATCAGTGGCTGAATTAAGACATCAAGACTATCAAGTACTTCCTGCATATTTGGGGATACTTTGTGCCTCTTATATATTTAGTGCATCGTGAATATTTAGTGCTCAGTTGCCCCAGATATTTAGTACCTGTGCTTAACATGCATGTGCTCTACATTTAATGCAAACTGTAGGTTTAATCCACCCCATTTGTTCTCTTGTCTTCTATAGCATAATTAAATATTCTTAAATGATAAAACAAATGCACATTAGAAGTGGAATCCATCCTAGGGAATCACTAGCCCCCCAGTTGTCTGTTTCTCTTCGGATGATACATGATGAATGGAGACTGAAACATTCATTTTTTCATATTATTTCTGTTTTTAGTAATGGTGAGTCAAAGAAAGAAAAGGAGAACATGGAGAAGCATTCAGTGCCTGCTCTTTGCTTTCATGGTCAAACTTATTGCTTGGAATGAATTGTGTCTCCCCAAAATTCATATGTGGGAAGCCCTAATCCCCAGTGTGAGTGTATTTGGAGATACGGCCCTTAAGGAGGTAATTAAGGTTAAATGAAATCCTAAGGGTATGGCCCTGATATGATAGGATTAGTGTCTTCATGAGAAGAGACGCGAGGGAGCTCCTTCTCTCTGTGTCTGCACATGAAGTAAAGGTTTTATGAGTACACAGCAAGATGACAGTGCCTTGCATTTTGACCTCAGACTTTAGCCTCCAACTGTGAGAAAATAAATGTCTGCTGTTTAAGCCCTCAGTCTATACTACATCGTTATGGCAGCCCGAGCAGACTAATACACTTATGATACATGAAAAGGCGATTTAAGAGAGACACTTTTAACTTATAGATGTAGTAATGCTGAGCATTCTTCCCTGTTAACAGAATACAGTTTAATATCCACAGATCGTGTACATTTCCTGACAGCAACTCCTTTTTGTTTGCTTCTTTCTTTCATTGAGCCCATACCTTTGTTTTGAGTCACTGAGTATTTCCTTCAGAA
The DNA here is from genome assembly GCF_963455315.2 of Globicephala melas. Classification (NCBI taxonomy): domain Eukaryota; kingdom Metazoa; phylum Chordata; class Mammalia; order Artiodactyla; family Delphinidae; genus Globicephala; species Globicephala melas. The sequence continues at coordinate 27,749,427 of NC_083320.1, read as the reverse complement.
GCATTTTGTCAGTTGTGCAGTGAAAAAAATGCCACATTATGTGAGCACCTGAATTCTACAAAGAACTACCACTGTTCCACAAATCTGAAGTCTACAGATCATTATCTTTAGGTGCAGCCTTGCTCCAGAACTCCCCATTCATCAGCTTTCCCTCAGTTCTAGAACTTAACTGGCTTTGCTCTTTTTTTTTAACATCTTTATTGGAGTATAATTGCTTTACAATGGTGTGTTAGTTTCTGCTTTATAACAAAGTGAATCAGCTGTACATATGCATATATCCCCATATCTCTTCCCTCTTGCGTCTCCCTCCCTCCCACCATCCCTATCTTACCCCTCTAGGTGGTCACAAAGCACCAAGCTGATCTCCCTGTGCTATGTGGCTGCTTCGCACTAGCTAGCTATTTTACATTTGGTAGTATATATAAGTCCATGCCACTCTCTCACTTCATCCCAGCTTACCCTTCCCCCTCCCCGTGTCCTCAAGTTCATTCACTATGTCTGAGTCTTTATTCCTGTCCTGCCTCTAGGTTCTTCATAACCATTTTTTTTTAAGATTCCATATATATGTGTTAGCATATGGTATTTGTTTTTCTCTTTCTGACTTACTTCACTCTGTATGATAGTCTCTAGGTCCATCCACCTCACTACAAATAACTCAATTTCGTTTCTTTTTATGGCTGAGTAATATTCCATTGTATATATGTGCCACATCTCCTTTATCCATTCATCTGTCGATGGACACTTAGGTTGCAGCTTTGCATTATTTTTACTGAGCTGAACTTTGGGTTCACTCACCCGATGAGCAGCAAAGCGAATCTACTGACACTGGATTGTAGTGAGGAAAAGTACAGCTTTTATTTGCAGGACGCAAAGCAAGGAGAATGGGCAACTAATGCTCAAAAGACCTTAACTCCCTGTTGCTTTGGAGCAAGGGTTTTTAAAGGCAACATTAGGAGTGAGAGTCATAGGTGCATGGTTAGCTCATGGACATTCTTCTGACTGGTTGGTGGTGAAGTAACCAGGTGATGTTTTAGGAATCTTAATCATCAGTTTTCTGGTTCCAACCAGTCCAGGGTCTACATGCTTGTGGTCAGCATGTAGTCAACATCCTCCACAGGGTAGGGGTCTTAGTTTCTGCAGAACAATGCAAGATATGCATCAGATTGTTACCTGTATCCCTTCAGGAGGAACTAGGAGTCCTGTGACTCTGCTCTTCAAGCTATTATTACTTTTCTTGCTTGACTGCTTTTCCTTTGTTTCTGCATTTTCTCACTTCACTAATTAGTAACTGTTTGAGTCTGCTCTTTGGAACTTGGGGAAACCCTTGGAGACTAGAGCTTTTTTCTACAAACAAGAAGTGGGGACACAGAGGGGCTTGTACCCAGTAGGGTCCCGCAGGGTTTTATTTTTACTTACTTTATCTCTTTATGCCATTTGGATTTGTTGACAATTGGGGGTTAACGTTATCTACATTGTTATCATTATTGTTACATTTACACAGCGATATTGGAAATCTCAAAGAAAACTTGCAGCATTGCTGTTTGATTTCTTAGAGGAGGGAGGGAGGTTGAGTCAGTAAAGAGGTGCTAAATAATGCTAAATAATTTTACCCTGAGATGTGTAACCATATCACTTAGATTTGGAATTTTAGAGAAGGTAGAACGGAAGGCATTGTTTGGTCCAATCCCCACATTTGAGAGATGCATAGAATGAGACCCAGAGATATCAGGTTACATCTCCAAAGCCTACAGCTAGCCTGGAGCAATTTTGACACATTCATCCATTCAACAGCTATTCTAGGCCTTGAGCAAGGAAAGAAAGCAAATATATTCATAGTACATTTTATATTGAATTAATTAGTTTTCTTAGTTATCTTGCATTTTTAAAAAAATCATAAACTAGATATTAAGTCATTAATAATCATAAGTCTTTTTGCTGAAAAAATAAGAAATACATGTTTATCATTTTTGAGGAAAAATCCATTAGGTACGTAATACTTTGAAAAATACAGCTGATACTAAATATTGCTCTAAACCAGATGTATTAATGTAAAAATATTAAATATAAGTTAGATCATGTGACTCTTTTGCATAAAATATTTATTCCTACCTTACTTAGAATAAAATCTTGAATTCTATAGTGCCCTGATCTGAGTGCGATAATTGGGTTAAGGGGTCATTTTATATTTATTTTGCATAGAAAATAAAACTGTATTACCACATTCATGGCATGATTTTATAATTGCCAGATTTGATTTTTCATGAAATTCAGCTTGTCTAAGTTAAAAAGTTTTTGTGGGTTTTCTTGAGTGTCGTCATCTGACCTATGTATAGTGCCATGTCACAAAGTTCAAGTGGAGAGAGCAGACTTGGAGCATCTCCAAAGGACAGATGGGGCCCCTGCTCATGTCTCTTATAGTTGTGATTTATCTTTTTCTGATCTGGCCTTTCAAAGCTAGAACTCTGATTTTCTCTGTATCTTGGACATTTAGAGATAAACAGATAAGACCCAGTTTTAGAAGGTACTCTAAACTCTATAGAATATACAAAAGAAGTCTCTTCCAGTTCTAAAATTCTATCAAAGTGTTATTTGACTAAGGTAGGGTAAGATAGTTGGGTAGTTTAGATGGGACAAATGATTTAAAAAGTGAATAATTTTGTTTTTCTTTTGACTTACAAAAGCAAAAGCACCTTACAAGATACCTTATTACCTTTTCCCTGCTCATTCAAAGGAGATAAGAGATGCCAGCAGGAACCTTAGGGCTTGCAGTTGAAAGGACCAAGAAAAGATACACTCCATCATTCCTAGGAAATCTGCATGGCTCTCAGGGAACTTCACTTCCTCTACTCTTATCAGAGTGTGAGTTGTGGAGACAATGCAGTATTCAATCAATATAATTCCCTGGATCCCTCTGGTGGAACAATGCATTTCCTGTTTCCAGTCCTGGCTGCAGGAAATCCTACTTTCTAGTCTGTCAGCATACCATTCAGCATACAGACTACTGTGTTTCATGCTCTACCATTCAGAACTACGTTTTTACCGACATTTAGTCCTGCATTTCCTAGAGTGTTAAAATTTATTTTAAAAAAATCTGGACAGAGGGTAGTTTCTCAGCCATGTTAACAAACACGGTGTGAGCTGGGACATTGAACAATTAATGAAAAATAAGGATTAATAGCATTTTCTTTAAAATATCTGAAACCTCAGTTGCCTCTTATCAAAGGGCAAATTTGAAACTTTGACACTGAAAATGATCAGAGTCAAGTTTTTCCTGTATTTAGAAGTAGCTGGTTTGACCTTCTTCCAGATAAAAGTATTTTGTAGAGCTGAAATTGTGTAATTGAATTCCAGTGTGTTAGGAGACACCACGATGAAATGTCATTGAAGCAAAGAGGGAAGATTATGAAGATATTACCAGATGTCAAAGCTGAAAAGAAAATTTATGAAATCCAAATTTATGAAATCCAGAATTTAGTGAATCAATGTTCAATTTATATTCTCACAATATGTACCACTTTCCTAACAGTGGGAAGCCTTTTTAGCGTAGTGTGATAGATGTTTTGCATGACTCTAACACTTTTATCTTTCTTGTCTGGCTGAACAATGTGGAAAATAGATGCATACAAATAATATGGGCAATGTTCAATAATGTGTAAACAAGTAAGGTGTATGCAAGTATGAAATGTCCCTGTGTTTGATTTCCATTCTTATTCAGTCTTCAAGCCCATTGACTTTGCAGATTTCAGTGTGGCTGGACCAGAATTACACTTTGGTCTAGGGGTCTGTTTGATTTAACTGTGGTACCTCTTTCCAATGGAATGCTGGGCTACTAAGCTCTTCTTGGTACTGATATGGAAAGAAATTAAAAATATACTATTAAAAGGAAAGGGCAAATTACAGAAAAGAGTGTACATTGCATTTTTGTAAGATGGGGAAAATAAGATTATAATATTTGTATGTGTTTGTATATGCATAAAGAAATACTGAAAGCATATACAATAAAGTAATAAAAGATGTTATCTGTACGGAGAAAGGTGAGGTCAGAGGTATACAGGAACATGGGGAGGACTGAGATGTCTCAATGTCTATCTTTTTATATAGTTTGTTTTTTGAAATGAGAATGTATTGCCTATGTACAAAATTATATTTAAAAAATATGTTGTTATTACATGTGTACTGAAAATGTTTTACCTTCAAGGAATAGTTGAAATAGCTTTTTATTATCCATAATTTGTTCATTAATTTAAAAGTAACTTTCTTAATGTTTATTATCCAGAATTTAAAAATTATCATTATATCATTAAAATTTCTTTATAAAATTTCATTTACTGTTGCCACAATCAATGCTAGGTTTTGTCTAAGGAGAAAGAAACTGAAGGCTTTTATTTATGTATCTTTAATTTAAAAAAACCATTTAAAGTGCTACATTAAAGTTTCAAGTGGAACTAGTTTTTCTCAACTCTGTTCCATTTATTCTAGTGTAAGACCTTTACCACAAACCAGATTGGGTGAGGTTGGGTCTAACTTACTTTGAATTCAATTCGATTCAACAAATGTTTATTGACCTCCTACATGCTATGTACCGTTCTAGGCACTTGTAACAGAAAACAAAACCAACAATGATCCCTGCCTATGTAAACTTAAATTCTAGTTGGAGTGAGCAGGAAGCAGAAAATAAATATAACAAATAAGTAAATCAAATAGTGTTTTTATTAAGTACTGTTAAAAACTAACTTTTTAAAATAGAAGATAAAATCATGATCTAATGCAAATATAAAATGAGCACCTATCAAGATTTTTTAACTCACTAATTAATGAGGAAACCAGTAAGATGTTGTAACTTGTTCAAAGGAGAAATAAAAGAATTACATGTTTATATCTAGTAATATGTACACTGAAATAATTTTACAAATAAATGTAAAAACTGGTCAATATTCACAGATCACTGAGCAATTACATTCCACCAAACACAGCTAATTTTCCTTTCTATGGACAAAAATCATTTGCATTCAGTTTTCTTCTACATTCCTATCAACAAGAATCATTTGCATGATTGTCAGTTTTCTGTTGCATTTCTGTGGATAAGAATGTACTAATGTCAATGTTCTACAACCAAGGGGGTAAATTCTGAAAGTGAGAGGACTTTCTCTATCAACAAGGTTTAATTGTTATGGATCTTTCCAGTGATAACAAAAATAAAGAATCAGTGGTACCACATTTAGAAGACTAATTTTTTTGTGGCTCTAGAAACATAGTTTTGACTCTTTCATAAAAATAATAAACCACTATTTATAATACTTTACTTATCCCCAAGGAGTAGCTAATAGTATGGAAACCAGGACTGTTATACTTTTTTTTTTTTTTTTACTGTTTTGGGTGTTTTAGGAGATTTTTTTTTTTCCCTGTCTACTTGTTTCTTAATCAAAAACCTGGGTCTGGAATTTTTGGTAAAACAAAATGTTACCTCTCACTGCTTATTTGCTTTGCTGATTCTTTAATGGAAGTTCTTTTTCATGTCTCAGATGCTGGGAACTTAGTGCTGGAGACATCAAGTGGATTTATCAAGCCCCAATCTTAGCAGCTATCGGGGTAAGTTTAAAAACCTGTATAGTTTAAATAAAGAAGAAAAAGATGCATAATTAAACTACTGCTAAAACCCAGAGAAAGTTTGTCTGTCACTTTGTTTCCTAAACCTCACATTACAGCAATAGCTGTTGGGAAAGTCTGGATTGGGGATCAGACCCTTATTCATGGCTGACACTGCAATCCATGAAGAAAGCGCATACCCTCCCTTTAATCTGCCAACATGTAGGGAAAATTCCGGGACTTCAAAATATCTATGAGCATTTATAGGTTCAAGCAGTTGGGGCGGTCCTTAAACTCTTCCCCCTTTTCAGCCATTATTTTATAAAGTTCTGACCACCTGATCACCTGGTAATAGGTAGGAGGAGAGGGCAAAGATGTAATAGCAAGAGAAGAGAGGAATTATCGAGAGAGAAAAATGATAGTGTGATTTATTATAAAACATTGCCTAAAGCTTTTATTTCACATACTTTCCCCAAGGAGTTAAGAGGATTCCATACTCTTTTGGACTGTCTAGTCCAAAAAAGACTAGAGTTGGCAGTCGTATTGCATGGGACTTATCTGCCTGTATATTATGTCTGTGTTACAAAAGAAAACAAAATCACACACTTTGTGTCTAACAAAACTCACCAAAATGCTCAATATTCTGTAATAACCTAAATGGGAAAAGAATTTGAAAAAGAACAGATACGTGTATATGTATAACTGAATCACTTTCCTCTGCACCTGAAACTAACAACATTGTTAATCAACTATGCTCCAATTTAAAATAAAAATTAAAAAAAAAAAGAAATGTTTACTCTTGACCTTTCCTGAAGAGTTTATGGTATTAGCTTCTCTGTGGTTTGATGAAGAAATTATACCACCTTGTGTTTTCCTGGTTTTCTTGTATTAATCCAAGATTATATACATCTTTAAAAAAGGACTGATGTCCCAATATTAAATGTTAAATAATTTGAAAGTAATATAGCAGCCTGATTTTTTCTATTTTTTAATTGAAATATAGTTGATTTACAATGTTATGTTAGTTTCAGGTGTACAGCAAAGTGATTCAGTAATACATATCTATTTATATCTATCTATCTAGCTATCCTTTTTCAGATTCTTTCCATTATAGTTTATTACAAGATATTGAATATAGTCCCCTGTGCTATACAGTAGGTCCTTGTTGTTTATCCATTATATATATAGTAGTGTGTATATGTTAATCCCAAACTCCTAATTTATGCCCCCCCAACCTTTCCCTTTTGGTAACCATAAGTTTGTTTCTATGCCTGTGAGTCTATTTCAGTTTTGTAAATATTTTCATTTGTATCATTTTTTTAGATTCCACGTATAAGTGATATCCTATGATACTTGTCTTTCTCTGTCTGACTTACTTCACTTAGTATGACAATCTCTAGGTCCATCCATATTGCTGCAAATGGCATTATTTCATTCTTTTTTATGGCTGGATAGTATTCCATTGTGTGTGTGTGTATACATATATATACACATATGTATACACACACACATATATATATATGTGTATATATATATATATATATATATATATATATATACACACACACCACATCTTCTTTATCTATTCATCTATTGATGGACATTTAGGTTGCTTCCATGTCTTGGCTGTTGTAAATAGTAGCAGCCTGATTTTTAACCAATTTTTTCAGTCTTTCTTTGTTCTCCAGTTTCCTACTTTTCTCATTTTGTTTTCTTTTGGACAAGGTGTGTCAGCATGTTGGCATGATGGATCCAGAAGGACAGCCATTAATGTGGTTGAGGTTTTGTAAGATCTATCCAGATAGTCAGGTAAAAGCTTATTTATCTCATAGGAAAAATGCAGATAGCAAGGTAGAAGAGATTGAAGAGGAATCTTCACTTCAGAAGCTCATTGATGTAAATATTTAGAGGGGAAAATAAAGTATAGAAGTTTTAGAGAAGCCAGTTTGTACCCTTGCTACAGCAGCCTGTTATCAAATTAGACCCAATTCTAAGTCTTAGGGGAAGCTCAAAAATGGATTGTGGAAATGAACATATCTACAAAACAAAAACAGACTCACAAATATACAGAACAGACTTGTGGTTGCCAAGGGGGAGGGTGTGGGGGAGGGAAGGATTGGGAGTTTGGGATTAACAGATGCAAACTATTGTATATAGGATGGATAAACAACAAGGTGCCTACTGTATAGCCCAGGGAACTATATTCAACATCTTATGATAAACCATAATGGATAAGAATATGAAAAAGAAGATATATGTATAACTGAGTCACGTTGCTATACAGCAGAAATTAACACAACGTTGTAAATCAACTATACTTCAATAAAATTTAAAAAAATGGATTGTGGATAAATGAATGAATGAATGACTTCAGTTTAGAAACTCATATTAATTTTAATGAAGTGCTGCTGTATTAATGTAGTGATAAACCATCCCATCAAACCTAGTGATAAACTAGATCCCTGAGAGATTATCAATAAACTTAAAGAAGATAATTAACTTTATAAATTAACTGGGGTTTACTACTCTGATTTCCCTTTTATGCCCTGATATGCTAACCTTATCTGCATTTCCAGGCCTTTAACTTTCCTTTCTCTCTCTTCCTCCTTTATTTTGTTTGCTCCTCCATCTCTTACTACCATCTTTTTAAAGGGATAACCCATGTCTTAATACTTTTTGTGTCTTCAGTACCTTGTACTTGAATTGATAAATAAGAGATAATTAAATATTATAAAAATGAGGCAAATTTAAGAACATTAAGTTTGTGTTTTCTTTTGATGAAAAGGAAGGGCTTATTAAAATCTAAGGGATCTTTGTAAAATTATTAGGAATTGAAGCAAAGAACAGTGGAGAAAAAAGTAAATCATAGGACATTTTCCACTGAAATAGTTGAATTTTATCCAAAGCTTTGTTGTTTATTTACAGATCTTAGTTACTCACATCAGCAGTGTGGATGAGAAGTTTATTTGCTGAGGTTTCTAAATTGCAATGTGAAACAGTACAGTTAGGTGATTATAGAGGTTCTGAAAGATTCACCATTTATGAAAGAGAACCAGAAATGATGGTACACTCAATACATTTTGAAGGAAACTTAGGTGGGATGCCATTTTCGTCTTCTAGGACTAATATTATGAGCAATGCAAAGCAAGAATTCTTAAATATTTTCCCAATATCATAACATCCATTTAATCTCAAAAATCAGAGAAGAGATTCAAGAGCACCTTTCTGTTCACTTAAAGTTACCTTTTTGTTTCTTTATTACAATTCAGGGTTATCTCAGTTCCTTTTAAGGTTTCCTCACTTTACTGTGGAAACAGCCTGTATGGGAAGAGATGCACCTGGAGCCCTGGTCTCAGCACCTGGAGTGTAGTACTCCTTCCTCTGAGCTCTTCTGTGTCCTGAAGCCAGGAAGAATGATGCTAATAATAACAACATACACAGCAAAGTGCTTACCACCATTGGGCACTGTTTTAAACACTTCATTTACATTGATTGATCTAATCCTCCCAATAACTCTAAATGAGGAAACTGCCCAAGGTCACTCAGCTAGTAAGTGGTGGAGCTCAGATTCTAATTTCAGGGTCAATGTCCCTACCTAGTGAGCTCACAGTAAATAATGTGAGCTCTTATAATAAAAAGCTTACATCCCGCACTTATAATAAAAGCCAACATCCCTGATAGTCCAGAGGAGACCCTGTCACTCATGCCTGCACCCCTTTATGCTCTCTGCCTTAGCCTCGTTGTTTCCCTTTCGGTTCCTTGAACTTGTCCATGTCTGCCCCTCTCAAGACTATTCTTCATTTTGCCCTGTACCCCTGGAAGGCTGGGATATGCTTCCTTCTACTCCTCACTTTAAATGTCACTTCTTCATTGTGGCTTCCTTGTTGCCCCCAATCAAAATTAGGTCACCTATTATAATCTGCAGAGCACGGTGAGGTTTTTATTTCTCAAGATCATCATCAAGTATAATGCTTCTGATTGTTTGTTGAATGTCCATCTTGCCCACTAAACTGAAAGGCTTTTGTGAACAAGAACCATATTTTTCTCAACTTCTATATTCTAATGCCTTGTAATTTTCCTGGCACAGAGTGGACACTCAATAAACACTTGCTGAAAAAATAAAACATGCATACAAAGTAAATATTCTGGGACACGGTAAGAGGGAAGAAGTGAACTAAGAGCAGAAAGCCAGTATAATTACAGAACTTTTGAGTCCATTTTACCAACCTTTTTATTTTCTAGAGAAGAAAACTAAAGCCCACACAGATAAAGGTCACACAGCCAGTGTAACAAAACAAAGACTATAACCTGCATTTTTGGACCATGTTCTTTTCACTTAACATTCCAAAGCATGTCAAAATTTTTTCTTGAAGTTATGGGAAAATAATCTTTTCAATTTTATGGCTACATTGATAATTTTTTATATGTTAACTTTAGAATAAAAGGTTTGTTTGTTTTTTAGTCTTGCATTTCGTAGTATGGATGAGCGTTCATAGGTTCTAACTTGAAGAAATCATATCAAGAGAATTGAATTTCAGAGATAATCACAGACTTTAGTACAAATTTGGAAGGAACAACTTGATTTTGGAATCATAGAATCTAAAATTGTAGCACGATGGTTTTCTGTGTTTTGTTCATATGTGGTAAAATTATGTTTAAGAGAATTAGGGTAATTTGAAACATTAATTTTTGTTCTGAAAATAAATGTCTCTAAATATAATTAATTATTCACCCTCAACATCTTGCTGTTGATTTGAAGATGATTTTAAGTTCTATATAGCATTAAAATATGAAAGGAATGGGCTTCCCTCGTGGTACAGCGGTTAAGAATCTGCCTGCCTAGGGGACACGGGTTTGATCCCTGGTCCGTGAAGATCACAGATGCCGTGGAGCAACTAAGCCCGTGCACCACAACTACTGAGCCCGCGTGCCACAACTACTGAAGCCCGCATGCCTAGAGCCCGTGCTCTGCAACAAGAGAATCCACCACAATGAGAAGCCTGCACACCACAGCGGAAGAGTAGCCCCTGCTCACCGCAACTAGAGAAAGCCTGTGGCAGCAATGAAGACCCAACGTATCCAAAAATAAATAAATTTATTAAAAAAATATGAAAGGAATATTTCCTAATTGACAACGGGACATGAAGCATTGTTTTGGTCCTGGGCCTCCCAGAGCAGCATTAGGAGGAACAGTGTGCTTGGCCCACAGAGCAGGAGAAGCCACAGGCAGGGCAGAATGGATTAGAAGTGGTGAAGGTGAAGTTGGCAGAGGTGATAAATCCTGACCAAGCGGGACACTGCCCCCTGACACCCGAGAACCTACGTTTTCACTGGTGTCAACCAGAAGAGACTATAATAGCTGAAGAGAAATAAAACCACAGACATAAAAATACAGATTGTAAAATTGAGCAGATTTGCTCCTGAGCATTTACAAGATGGTCTTTGAAGAGGCCAGTAATACGGGGTGGAGAGAGCTTTGGTCTTAGTAGAAATCTGAGATCTTGGAATTACAGGTTAGGGAAAAGAAAAACAGAAACTCTGTGGTATTTGTCTTTACTTGTTTCCTTCATCCTGTATTAGTCGCCTTCATCCCTCCATCCTTTCATTTATCATCCTCTGATGTGGGATCAAATGGTCTTTCTAGTCCCTGCTCAATTTCATTTTTACCAAAGTGTCTTTTCTTTTGTCCCTTGACAGAGTTAAATCTCTTTCTATTTATCATTTGATGAATAAATATTTTGGAGTGCATTTTTTGCTTCATGTTTTATCTCAAAACATTTTCTTCATTAACCCTCAAACAACTTTGAGATTGGTATTTTCATTATTCTTTGTTTGAGTCCAAGAGCAGTTATGCAACTAGCTTAGGTATATACATTTAGAAAGTGCTGTAGTCGGAGTCAGGTTCAGGCAGCGTAGTTCCAGAGCCCACAGTTTTCCCTGTTTGTGGTAATTGAATTTAAGCTCTGCCAGTGTTTGTCAGGGTGAGAGCACATACCCTGGTGCATACGTGCAAGGTTATTAAGTAAAATCAATTAACATTGAGAATATTGGTCCCTCTCCAACCCTTCTGAACACATCTTGGAGGTCTCATTTTGATACTGGTCTTTAACACTTTTCTAATGTGTGTGGTGTCTTCCTTTGGGGGATGGAGGTGGGGGACAGGCAACCCAGTCTAGGTAAAATTTCATATGACTTGTTTCCATTGTATTTTTACAGTTGCCTCTTGCTTGTAGCAGCTTCTATTGGTTTTCCACTGATGGTAATGATATGAAATTTAAATTTTAATAATTTAATAAAATGGATTGCTTGAAGAAGGGTATTAAGTAAATAATAGTAGATGAATAATATTGATATGGCCAAAATCATGGTGGTGACACCCTAAGCCACTTGGAAAACGCTGAACTAGATCAGTTCCTTTGACAATGAAATTTGGAGTTACTGAAAAAGGCCTGACCAGTGTAACCAGTGAGTGTCCACATGGTTGTGGGAGGACAGACATGTGTCATGTGTTCAGGAACGTTAAGGGTGTAAATGGACAGGTCATGTTTTCTGTGGCTGGAAGGATGGGTGCATCTGTGGAAAATGCAAGAGATCAGACTGGAAGTGGATGGGGGTTGAATCATGATTGGACTCGTATTCTGTGCTATAAGGACATTGGAATTTTCCTTAAAATTATAAGACGTTGAAAGATTTTAAGCAGGATAGTGATCTGATTAGATTTGGGTTTTGGCCTTATGGGGATGGTGCCCCAGGCACAAGATGCTCCTAACCCTGGAGATGCTGCAGAGAAAATCTGTTCACCGCAAGCTCCCAAGATGAAGAAGGATAGGCTGAGTCAAGCAAACTCGGTATTCTTCCCACATTCACTCATCAAATACGTCAACCCATCCTCTCCAGGGATGGAGACAGTATGGGGGACTGAGGAGCACAGACATGCACATCAGTTGAGCTGCCTTCCCTGGAAGGAAAAATCAGGAACGGGGATTAAATGAACTAGTCTGGAGGTATGGCAATCTATCTAAGAGAGCTATTGGCTATTCACTTTTTTAAAAAAATTTATTTATTTTTGGCTGCATTGGGTCTTCATTGCTGCACACGGGCTTTCTCTAGTTGCAGTGAGCAGGGGCTGCTCTTTGTTGCGGTGTGCAGGCTTCTCATTGCGGTGGCTTCTCGTTGTGGAGCACAGGCTATAGCGCGCAGGCTTCAGTGGTTGTGACACGTGGGCTCAGTAGTTGTGGCTCGCAGGCTGTAGAGCGCAGGTTCAGTAGTTGTGGCGCACGGGCTTAGTTGCTCCACGACACGTGGGATCTTCCCAGACCAGGGCTCGAACCCATGTCCCCTGCATTGGCAGGCGGATTCTTAACCACTGCACCACCAGGGAAGTCCTGGCTATTCACTTTTAAGTACGTAATTCTATCTGACTGACTCTGACATCAATTATGATATTTTAAAGGTCCTCAGATTTCTATATGAGAGGTCATTTTCTTGATGCAGGCTTCCAAAGAAAGATACAGGAATTAAAGAGTTGCATTAAAATTGGAACAACCAGGACTTCCCTGTGGTCCAGTGGTTAAGACTTTGCTCTCCCAGTGCAGAGGGCCCAGGTTCGATCCCTGATGAGGGCAGTAGATCCCGTATGCCACACCTGAAAGATCCCGCATGCTGCAGCTAAAGACCCCGCACGCCACAACAAAGATCCCACGTGCCACAACTAAGACCCAGCACAGCCAAATAAATAAATATTTAAATTTGGAACAACCATAAACAGTGTTAAACTAAGGTGAGCAACAAAGGGACATCAGTGCTTCAGCAGTTGGTGACCATGAGCAGGGTGACAGCAATCCATGTTTTTTTCTTCTTTTGATAGGAGTCAAGCCCATATCTTCAATTCATATAAATCCATTCCTTTGGAGAGACCACAAACTCCCAAAATATTTCTCTATACAATGTGTTGCTTCATCTTAGCTGAACTAAAATGCAAATGTGCAGTAAGAACTATTTTTTAAAGGTGCCAAGAAAAGGTAAATATCATCAATAAAAATGTAAATGTATTACTAATTTAATTACTAATTTTAAAGTATTACTATTTAATAATATATCTTTTATACTTGGAGGGTCGAAATTTCTTCCAGTTACTTTTCTTACGGTACATACATCTAAGCAATGTTTATACCGTGGGAGTGGTAAAATAGAAAATCCAAGATTCAGTCTTAAATCAACCCAAAGCTTTCATTTATTAAAGACACTGAAATTGGAAATCAGGGCCAGTCACTCATGGAGACGTTAGAATTTATGTACTTGTTTTTCTATAGGCAGTAGTTCATTTTCTGGTAACTCCTCAAAAGTAAGCCATAGAATCAAAAAATGTCCATGTTGGCAAGCATTCTGGGGGGGCTCTTGCCTGATGTTGATCTGGCAACACTATTGCAGAAATTTTTGAGCTTTAAATAACCCTACAGAGAACTTATAACTGTGAGAGTTTATAGTTTGCTTTATATATGTTGATGGATTTTAGGAAAATACAGGGCAATAGTCTGTCCCTCCTTCCCTCTCCCCTCCCCTCCTTTCCTCCCTCCCTTCCTCCCTACCTTTCTCTTTCTTTTCCTTCTTTCCCTCCCTCCCTACCCCTTCCCTTTTTCTTTCCCTTCCTTCCTTCCTTCTTCCCTTTCGTTCTTTCTTTCTCTCTCTCTCTCTTTCTCTCTTTCTTTCTTTCTTTCTTTCTTTCTTTCTTCCTTCCTTCCTTCCTTCCTTCCTTCCTTCCTTGTTATTGGTATATTTGCTTGTTTTTAGATGTCTACCATGGCTTACAGCACCACTGTGTACCCAAGCTAAGGACTAATGTCTGTGGTCAACAAGTAGTTTGTGGTGTTTGTCATGGGCTTGCTCATTCTATGAATAATGATCTAATTTGAATGACTAACTAAGTAGTGGCCCCTGAGGAGACTGCATGCTACTCAGAGTGCATTAAATGGAGAGCTCCAGACTTTCAATTTTTTTCTTATATATGTTTTGTTCCATGTACCTGTCAAAGGATATCTCAGGGAATTCTGGCAGATGGAATAAGATGGTACTTCTAATAAATTCCTTTAAGAAGAATTCTAAAGTGATATGTTTAAAAAATCATATCCAGTGCATTTTATAAAATATGAAAAGAAGGGGACAAACAGAACATAAGCTTCTCAGCTGCTGTTGAGTCAGTGATTCATTTCCACCCAGTTGTTATTACAGGAGGCTCGATCATGAAGCACAAGAAGGGAGCATGAGAGGGATGACTGGTAAGGGAGAAGTTTTAAGTAAAATGGATAAAATTTAATCTCTGATCTTTGATGGAATTACAAATACAATTTTTTTTTTTTTTTTACCCAGAGGAAAATCTCTGCTCCATAATCTCTTTCCCCTTCTAAATCACTCAACTATAGAACCTTGAGTGAAATGAAAGCTCTAGCATTTACCCCTAAGTTATAAATTGAATTCCAACGGATAAGAAGTGAACTACATATTTTGTCTTCATATCTATTATACAGATAATCAAATTATAGTAGCTGATATAGATTAAGGAGTTTATTATCTATCACTTAAATGTTCAACATTTAGAATTGATACACATATAAACAAAGCAAAAATGTTTCTCATGTTCATGATATTGAAAAAGAAACCAATATATGGGGTGAGATGTGATGTATTCAGAGAATCTCTGAGGGCAGCTAATACATAGCATCCCTCTTTGCTGCTCAGATTCTCAATAAGTCGAGATATAAAACAAAGGAGGAGAGAGAGAAACAAAGTAAAACCCTTATAGCTGTTAGAGTCTGGGTTGGAAGTTGTGATCTTCGGTCTGTTAGCCAAGTGGGCCAGTTGAAGAACCCCATAATTAGGCAGGATCTGCCCACCCAGGCACATATTGCTGAGGGGCAGGCTCCTAAGCCTGGAGATGCTGCAGAGAAAGTCTGCTCACTGCAAGCTCCCAAAGAAAAGAAGGATGGGCTGAGTTAAGCAAACTCAGTATTTGTCCCATTTTCACTCATCAAATACTTCAATCCATCTTCTCCAGGGTTGGAGACAGTAAGAGGGAGTAGGGAGAACAGAAGTGCACATCAGTTGACCTACCTTCCCTGGGAGGAAACATCAGGAAAGGGGAGATAGCAAATCTTCCCCATCGTGTATCCAAAGGCATTGATGAAATTTTTAAGTGTAAATAGATAGTTTTAAATATATTTTATAACAGTGGAATTCCTTGTACATAAATTTTGACTTCTTTCTCTACTTATGTCTTTTGTGATAAACACCTAGAAGTGAAAATTCTACCTTGAAGGGGGATATGCTGATTTACCTCAATATAAGTAGGGTTTAGAGAGTGCACGTTTCATTCACTCATTTATTCATTCACTCATTTAACAAATCTTGATTAAACACCAAGAACATGGCAGGTGCTGTGTGAGGCAGTGGGGATGAGATGGGGGAAACAGGCATCAATTTCTCCTTAAACTTAAGCATAGTGGGTGAGACAGACATTGAAATGTGACGAGTGCTGTGGTGGGGCTTGGGTGTGGGGAATAGCTTTTGAGAAGTGACATTCAGCTTAAATCCTGAGAATGAGCTGTCCTAGTAAGGGTGAGAGAGTGGAGGGAGTAGGGCGAATGATCCAGCCAAAGCTGATTCTAGGAGCAGTCTCTGAGATGGCCTGAGGAGCCAGAGGTTTCATGGCTGAAATTTTGACTTTGAAATTCATCTGTGGTTCACTTTGAATAAATCTTTAAAAATTTAATTGACAGAGACTCTAATGTTTATATTTGCATTATTTTAAAACCACACTTGCATAAAATTTATTCTATGCACTACTGGCTTATTAAAACCACCCTTGCATAAAATTTATTCTATGTGCTACTGGCTTATTAACAGCTTTAAGCAAAATTTTTCCTCCAAGAAGATTACTTGAGATATGCAAGGACTCTCTAAATGATTTTTTTCTCTTTGAATGATATTTCACTTAAAATTTTTAAAAAAATCTCATGAGAATGTGTTGTTCTTTTTCATTCCATTTACCCATATATAGAGTCATTTTTCCTCCTGCAGACTTGGATCTTTCTTTAGAGCAGGATTTTTTCTTTTATGTCTTCATTGATTTGTTCTATTTATCACTTCCTTCAGAAAGAGAAATAATCTTCATAATGACTCTGAATTCCATGCTCTCCATGTAAGCATCTATCCCTCATCACAGAGGTCTTTGTTCTTCATCCCTTCATTTGGGAAGATTCTTCGAGTGTCTTCTAAATTGCTAAATCCACTTTCCTACTCTGTTAGACCTAATGTTTAGGTTTCTAATACTGACTTTAAAACTGGGTTATAAGTTAGATTCTTTACAATCTTTTCTTAACCCATCCTGCTCTTTAAAAACTTTCTGTCTCCATCTCAATCTGCTATTAACTCTATTTTATGGGCAGTTTGGTGCAGTGGTTAAGAGTCCATGCTATGCATCCAGGCTGCATGGGACTAATTAGGGCTCTGCCGCTTGCTGGCAGTGTGATCATGCATAATTTGTGTAAGCTGTGACTCAGATTCCTCATTTGTATAATGGGGGCAATACGCCTATCTCATAGAGCTGCTGTGAAGACTAAGTCAATTCACCTAAAACACTTAGAATAGTAAGTAAGTAGTAAATAGCTTAGTTTCTAGTTAACCTATATTCTATACTTTCCTAAATTATTTATAATAATTTTTTGGAAATTCATTCAACTGTTACTGCGTGTATCAATATGTGTGTGTGCATGTGTGTGTGTGTATGTGTGTATTTTGTTTACCTATCTTTTAAGGCAGCAAGTTCTATTTTTCTTAATTCTTAATTCTTTCCATAATCCACTTTGCTGTCCTTTGAGTTACAAAACCTATGGACTAATTGGTTTGTGTCTTCTTTAATAAGTTTCTGGGAGTTTGCAGTATTTACTTAGTATGGTCTACTGACTTGAGTACAGAGTCCCTGGTCATGGGCATTTTAATATGGACGGAGTTTAAGGTTGGCCCATCTGAAGCCATTTGTAATTCTTTATTTTTTCCAGGAATAAGGAATGGCAAATGACAATACCCAGCTAACATTGCTTCCACAGCGCTGCCAGCTTCAGCTCCTAGCACTTGGTCCTTCACACAGTAGTTACACAGCATCACTCCCCACTATTTTCACTCCCAGCTGCATTTGTATTGCCAGGGAGTATAGTCTTAGGGAGAGAGGAATTAATGAAGCATGAAATAAGTTTGGCCATATAGAAAGTAGCACTCATGTGATAGACAAGTAGTAGTTTCTCACCTTCTTATTGAAAAAGATTATGTGGACATCAATCAGGTGTTGTAGTGGGTGAGGATGAATGAAAATCCTCAACTCTCATGTTTTTATCCTCCTGAAACGAAAGTATAAGATAGTGGTTAAGAGTGACATCAGCATCATGGCAGTGTGTGGCACTCTCTTTGCCTTTCCCCTTCAATCTACAACCAGTAAAAACATCCATAACTCAACAAAGGTGCCTTTGCTCAACACAGCAGGACATCAGAGAATCCCACACATCTAAAGGTGGGTGGGCTGAAACACATGGAAGAGGCAGAACCGGGCAGAACAGCAGAGGTGGTGCCTATGATCCTGGACCCTCGGCCATGGTAACTGAGCCTGCAGCCCCAGAGAACCTGGTAATATCAGGGGAAGCAGAACATATGACTCCAGCCCTCCAGCCAAAGTGGTGCCCCTGGCCAAAGAGATCCAGGCAACAGTGACAGTGGGCCTATGACCCTGTCCTTCCAGTTATGGAGATGCCTATTACTCTGGCTCCCCCTGCCTGCCCCTATCCACAGTGGCAGTGCCTATGAGCCTGACAACCCTGGACATGGTAAGGACACCTGGGACCCTGGCTACCTACCCTCCCCACCCTGCCGGGGGTAGTGGAGCATGAGCCCATGGACATAGCAGAAGTACCCACCAACCCAATGTCCCAGGTAGTGATGCCAGTAGCAGCAATGCATTAATGACCCCAGAGGCACAAGCAGCGACAACCAGGGCAATGGATGACACCTCTGACAGAGGTGGTGGAGAGTGGAAAATGCTGATGCTCAAATATAACCAGAAGCAGCTCAGATAAGTGACCAAAAATTTGTGCTATATCACCCCTACTGGAAAACAAGAGAGGCCTCTAGTTACTAATCTGTTGAATCTTTTGAATCAAGTTTTTTTTTTAAAAAAGCTTTACCTAAAGAAGAAAGGTGTCCTCTACTTCAAATATGCTGGTAGAAGAACAACTCATCAAGCTCAATGAAGAACCATGGTAACACTGTATCACAAAAAGAAAGTGACAGTTCTCCAAAAACCAAACTTAGAGCCACAGAATATTGCAATCTTACTGATAGAGAATTCAAAGTAGCTGTCATAAAGAAACTCAGTGAACTAAAGGAAAATACAGGAAGGCAGTTCAATAAGCTCAGGAATAAAATTGATGAACAGAAGGAATATTTTTCCAAAGAGACTGAAACTCTAAGAAAGAACCAAAGAGAAACTCTGGACCTGAAGGACTTGATAAATGAGATGAAGAAAGCACTGGAAATAGAGCAGATGATATGGAAGAGAGACTAGTGAGCTTGAAGATAGGAATCTAGAAATGATACGGACAGAAGGAAGAGAGAATTAAAATCTTAAAAAAAGAAGACATTCTTTGAGAACTATTTGACTCTATTAGGAAGAGCAGCATTATGTTAATGGGTATCCCAGAAGGAGAAGAGTGGAAGAAGGGAGGAGAACGTTTATTTAAAGAAATAAGAGCAGAGAATTTTCCAAACCTGAGGAAGGAACTGGATATAGAAGTCCATGAAGCTGGGAGAACAACTAATTACTTCAATGTGAAAAAGCCTCCTCCACAACACATTATATTAAAGCTGTCAAAATAAATGACAAAGAATTTTAAAGGCAGCCAGAGGAAAAGACTGGCAACCTACAAAGGAACCCCAGTTAGGCTATCAGCAGATTTCTCAGCAGAAACTCTACAAGCCAAGAGAGAGTGGAATGATGTACTCAAAATATTGAAAGATAAAAACTATCAGCCAGAAATACTCTTTCTGGCAAAGTTATCATTTAGATATGAAGGAGAAATAAAATTTCTCAGACAAACAAAAGCTGAGGGAGTGCATTTATATCAGATTTGCCTCATAAGAAATGTTGAAAGGAGCTGTTCTTCCTAAACGAAAAGGTAAAAGTGTGCAAAACTTTGAGTAAGGTGATCAGTAGAATCAGAAAATTGCAACTCTATGTCAGAATAACGCAGAGGTTAAAGGGGAAAAAAGCAGTAAAAACAACTATAGCTATTGCAAGTTGGTCACAAACTCACAACATATAAAGGGATAATTTGAGATGACAGAAACATAAAAATGGAAGAGGAAAGTACAGAAGTCATGTAGTCAAATGACGATAAGATGCTATCGGCAGAAAAAGAACAATTTTATCTATGAGAATTTTAAACAAACATTATGGTAACCAGAAAGCATAAATCTAGAGCAGAGACATGAAACATAAAAAACAGGAAACTGAGAAAATATCATAGAAAACCATCAAACTAAAATGGCAGTCAGAAACACAAGGAAAAAGAAATAATGGAGATACAGAGCAACTTGAAAATAAAAGATAAAATGGCAGTGCTAAGTCCTCATTTATCAATAATCACTCAAAATGAAAATGGATTCAGTTCACCAATCAAAAGACACAAAGTGGCCGGATGGATTAAAAAAACATGACCCAATGAAATGCTGTCTCCAGGAGACTTATGTCAGCTTTAAAGACAAACATAAACTCTAGTGAAGGGATGGAAGATGATACTCCAAGTAAATGGCAGCCAAGCGAAAGTGGATGTAGCCATACTCATAACAGACAAAATAGATTTCCAGCCAAAAGAGGTAACAAAAGACAAAGATGGACATTATATAATGATAAAGGGGACAACACCAACATGCACCTAACATATGATCACCAAAATATATAAAGAAATTAACAGACCAAAAGGAAAAAAGTGACAGCAACACAGTGATAGTTGGGGACTTTAACACCCCACTTACATCAATGGATAGATCATCCAGACAGAAACTTAACAAGCAAACAGCAGCTGTAAAACATTATACCAGGTAGACTTAGTAGATTTATACAGAACATTCCACCCAAATGTAGCAGAATACACATTCTTCTCAAGTGCACATGGAACACTTTCAAGGACAGACCAAAAGTTGGGACCCAAACCAGTCTCAATAAATTTAAGAAGATTGAAAAAAATAACAGCATCTTTTCTGATGAAACTAGAAATCAACTACAAGAAGAAAGCTGGAAAAATCTTAAATATGTGGAGACTAAACAGCATGCAACTGAACAAATATTGAGTCAAAGAAGAAATCAAAGAAGAAATTTAAAAATACCTTAAGACAAATGAAAGTGAAAATACAACATGCCAAAATCCATGAGATGCAGCAAAAGAGGTACAAAGAGGGACGTTTATAGCAATACAGGCCTACCTCAAGAAAGAAGAAAAATCTCATATAAACAATCTAACTTTACACCTAAAAGAACTAGAAAAGAAAAACAAATGAAGCCCAAATTCAGCTGAAGGAAGGAGATACTAAACATTAGAGTGGAAAGAAATGAATAGAAACTAAAAAGGTAACAGAAGAGATTAATGAACCTAAGAGCTGTTTCTTTGAAAATGTTTAAAAAAATTAACAAATCTTTAGCTAGATTCACTTAGAAAAAGAGAGAAGGCTCTGATAAATAAAATCACAAATGAAAGAGAAGAAATAATAATGGATATCACAGAAATGCAAAGGATTAAAATAGAATATTATGAACAGGTATATGCCAACAAATTGGACAATATAGAATAAATGGACAAATTTTTAGAATTATACAACCTTCCAAGGCTGAATCATGAATAAATAGAAAAATTGTAATAGACTGATCACTATTAAGGATATTGGAACAGTAATCAAAACCTCCCCAAAATCAAAAGTCCAGAACCAGACGGTTTCACAGGTGAAATCTAGCGAACACTCAGAAGATTTATTACCTATCCTTCTCAAGCTCTTCCAAAATATTGAAGAGGAGAGAATGCTTTCTAACTCATTTTATGAGGACAACATTACCCTGACACCAAGGACAACACACAAAAACAAAACTTATACGCCAATATCTTTGATGAACCTAGATGCAAAAATCCTCAACAAAGTATTAGCAAGCTGAATGCAATAGTACATTAAGATTATCATATCTTATAATCAAGCGAGATTTATTCCAGGGATTCAAGGATGATTCGATGGCTGCAAATCAGTCATGATACACCACATTAACAAAATAAAAGATAAAAATCATATGATCATCTCAGTAGATGCAGAAAAAGCAACTGATAAGATTCAACACCCATTTATGATAAAAATTCTCAATAAAATAAGTATAAAAGGAACATACCTCAACATAATAAAGACCATATATGACAATATCATAATCCCAGCTAACACATTCAACAGGGAAGAACTGGAAGCTATCTAAGATCAGGAACAAGACAAGGATGCTCACTCTTACCACTTTTATTCAACATAGTATTGGAAGTCCTAGTCAGAGGAATTAGGCAAGAAAAAGAAATAAAAGGCATCCAAATTAAAAAGGAAGAAGTCAAACTGATGCTACTTGCAGAGGACATGATTTTATATATAAAAACTCATGAAGACTCCACAAAAAACCCTGTTAGAACTAATAAACAAATTCAGTACAGTTGCAGGATACAAATCAACATACAAAAATCTGTTGCATTTCTATACACTAACAATGGACTAGCAGAAAGAGAAATTAAGAAAACAATCCCATTTACAATTGCAACAAAAAGAATAAAATACCTAGGAATAAATTTAACCAAGGAGGTGAAAAACATGTACAGTGAAAACTATAAGACAGCCTGAAAGAAACTGAAGGCTATGCAAAGAAATGGAAAGATGTTCTATGCTCATGGATTGGAAGAAGTAACATTGTTAAAATGTCTACATTACCTAAAGCAATATACATATTCAGTGCAATACCCATCAAAATCCCAAGGACATTGTTCAAAGAACTAGAATATAAAAATCCAAATATTTGTATAGAGCAACAAAAGACCCCTGAATAGCCAAAGAAATCCCAAGAGAAAAGAACAAAGCTGGTGATGTCATACTCCCTGATTTCAAACTGTATTACAAAGCTATAGTAATCAAAACAGCATGGTATTGGCAGAAAAAGAGTCACACAGATAAATGGAACAGAATTGAGAGACCAGAAATAAAACCACACATATATGGACAATTAATTTAAAACAAAGGGGCAAAGAATATACAATGGAGAAAGGATGGTCCCTTCAATAAATGGTGTTGGGCAAACTGAACAGCCACATGCCAAAGAATGAAAGTGGACCACTATCTCACACAACACACAAAAATCAACTCGAAATGGATTAGACTTAAATGTAAGACCTGAAACCACAAACTCCTAGAAGAAAACATATGCAACATACTCTTTGGCATTGGTCTTAGTAATATCTTTCTGAATATGTGTCCTCAGGCAAGGGAAACAAAAGCAAAAATAAACAAATGGGACTACAGCAAACTAAAAAGCTTCTGTATAGCAAAGGAAACTATCAACAATAAAAAAGACAACCTACCAAATGGGAGAAGATATTTGCAAATCTTGTACCCAATAATGGGATTAATATCCACAATATATAAAGAACTTGCACAACTCAACAACAAAAGTTGGGTAGAGGAGCTGAATAGACATACAGATGGCAAACGAGCACACAAAAAGATGTTGAATATCACTAATTATTTGGTAAATGCAAATTAAAACCATGATGAGAGGGCTTCCCTGGTGGCGCAGTGGTTGAGAGTCTGCCTGCCGATGCAGGGGACACGGGTTCGTGCCCCGGTCCGGGAAGATCCCACATGCCGCGGAGCGGCTGGGCCCGTGAGCCATGGCCACTGAGCCTGCGCGTCCGGAGCCTGTGCTCCACAACGGGGGAGGCCACAACAATGAGAGGCCCGCGTACAGCAAAAAAAAAAAAAAAAAAAAAATCACAATGAGATATCATTCCATGCCCATTGGAATGGCTATTATCAAGAAAAATGAGAAATAACGGGTGTTGGAGAGGATGTGGAGAAAAGAGAACTCTACATATTGTTGGTGGGAATGTGAATTGGTGTAGCTATTATGGAAAACAATATAGAGATTCCTCAGAAAATTAAGAACAGAACTACCATATGACCTAGCTATTCCACTTCTAGGTATTTATATGAAGAATACAAAGACACTAATTCGAAGTATATGCACCCCTATATTCATCACAGCACTTTTTACAATAGCCAAGATATGGAGATAACCTAAGTGCCTCATCACAGCACTTTTTGCAATAGCCAAGATATGGAGATAACCTAAGTGCCCATTGAATGGGTATAGAAGATATGATATCCATATCTATATCTGTATCTATATATCTATATCTGTATCTATCTATCTATCTATCTATCTATCTATCATCTATCTATCTATTCAGACACAATGAAATACTACTCAGCCATAAAAAGAAGAAATCTTGCCATTTGTGACAACACTGATGGACCTTGAGGGTATTATGCTAACTGAAATAAATCAGAAAGACAAATATTGTATGATTTCACTTACATGTGGAATATAAAAACAAAAACAATATCTCCCCAAAACAAAATAAATGAACAAACCAAATAAAAACAAACACCTAGATATAGAGAACACAGTAGTGTTTACCAGAAGGGAAAGGTGTGGGGAGGACGAAATGGGTAAAGGGGATGGATAGAAACTACCTTTTGGTAGTGAGCACGCTGTAGTATATACAGAAGTCTAAATGTTGTACACATGAAACATACAATGTTATAAACTAATGTTACCTCAATAAATAAAAAGTTAAATTTAATTAAAAAATAAAGGTAGTGGTTAAGAATTCACAATACAGACTCACATAGGCCTGGTTCAAATTCCAGCTGATAGCTGGGTAGTCTAGGTCAAATCAATTAATCTCTTTGAGCTAGAGTTTCTTCATTCATAATGAATAGGCATAATAAAAATTCCTGTATCATATTTATGTGAGCATTTACACTAGGCAGTGTTCAATAACTAGTAGCTCTTATTAACCTGAAAACATCCTTCTTCCACAATTTCACAGCACAGCTCTGTCCTTCCCCTAGGGTATGGGGCTCAAGACCCAGCCCCCAGTTCTTTTTTTTTTTTTAGTCTTTATTGGAGTATAATTGCTTTATATTTTTGTGTTAGTTTCTGCTGTTTAATAAACTGAATCAGCTATATATATATATACATATATCCCCATATCCCCTCTCTCTTGCGTCTCCTTCCCACCCTCCCTATCTACCCCTCTAGGTGGTTACAAAGCACCGAGCTGATCTCCCTGTGCTATGCGGCTGCTTCCCACTAGCTATCTGTTTTACATCTGGTAGTGTATATATGTCAGTGCCACTCTCTCACTTCGTCCCAGCTTCCCCTTCCCCCTCCCCGTGTCCTCAAGTCCATTCTCTATGTCTGCATCTTTATTCCTGTCCTGCCTCTATGTTCGTCAGAACCATTTTCTTTTTTTCTTTTTAGATTCCACATATATGTATTAGCATACGGTATTTGTGTTTCCCTTTCTGACTTACTTCACTCTGTATGACAGTCTCTAGGTCCATCCACCTCGCTACAAACAACTCAATTTCATTTCTTTTTATGGCTGAGTTATATTCCATTATATATATGTGCCACATCTTCTTTATCCATTCATCTGTTGATGGACACTTAGGTTGCTTCCATGTGCTGGCTATTGTAAATAGTGCTGCAATGAACATTGTGGTACATGACTCTTTTTGAATTATGGTTTTCTCAGGGTATATGCCCAATAGTGGGATTGCTGGGTCATATGGTAGTTCTATTTTTAGTTTTTTAAGTAACCTCCATACTGTTCTCCATAGTGGCTGTATCAATTTACATTCCTACCAACAGTGCAAGAGAGTTCCCTTTTCTCCACACCCTCTCCAGCATTTATTGTTTGTAGATTTTGTGATGATGGCCATTCCGACTGGTGTGAGATGATATCTCATTGTAGTTTTGATTTGCATTTCTCTAATGATTAATGATGTTGAGCATCCTTTCATGTGTTTGTTGGCAATCTGTATATCTTCTTTGGAGAAATGTCTATTTAGGTCTTCTGCCCATTTTTGGATTGGGTTGTTTGTTTTTCTGATATTGAGCTGCATGAGCTACTTGTATATTTTGGAGGTTAATCCTTTGTCAGTTGCTTTGTTTGCAAATATTTTTTCTGATTCTGAGGGTAGTCTTTTCATCTTGTTTATGGTTTCCTTTGCTGTGCAAAAGCTTTTATGTTTCATTAGGTCTCATTTGTTTATTTTGGTTTTTATTTCCATTTCTCTAGGAGGTGGGTCAAAAAGGATCTTGCTGTGATTTATGTCATAGAGTGTTCTGCCTATGTTTTCCTCTAAGAGTTTTTTAGTGTCTGGCATTGCATTTAGGTCTTTAATCCATTTTGGGTTTATTTTTGTGTATGGTGTTAGGGAGTGTTCTAATTTCATTCTTTTACATGTAGCTGTCTAGTTTTCCCAGCACCACTTATTGAAAAGCCAGCCCCCAGTTCTTGTAGGAGGCTGTGAAATTGGTGAGAGTTGCCTATGGGGTAGTCAGTGGTAGGATGGCCAAGAAGGTGGTTGGAATTAAGGGCTGATGCAGATAATCAACTAGTTTGGGCAGTGGGGCACATGAATCACCCAATACCAAAATTCTCCAAATTCCAGAAATGATTGGAGACTCTGCAGGATAATTTATCCCCAGGAATGCAGAGTTGATGGGTCCTCTCTTCTAGCTGTTGCTCTGGCATTAACAGAAAGCCACTCTTGGCAATCCACAATTCCATTATTCCTAAGTACTAGCGCTTCCTGGACTGTAGACATCTCCCTGAATTAAGGGACCCAAGGGGTTCGGGCTTCTACCTCCTTATGACCCCTGACCTGGAGATCTTTTCTTCCTCTTCATTTTGGACCTCTTCACTGATCCTTGAGGCCCTTGGACATAAAATGTCTTATCCCACCAATACTTTCCCTTCCCTCCCTCCACCTTTTTTTTTGTTTTTTTTTTTTTGTTTGTGGTACGCGGGCCTCTCACTGTTGTGGCCTCTCCCGTTGCGGAGCACAGGCTCCGGATGCGCAGGCTCAGCGGCCATGGCTCACGGGCCTAGCTGCTCCACAGCATGTGGGATCCTCCCGGACCGGGGCACAAACCTGTGTCCCCTGCATCGGCAGGCGGACTCTCAACCACTGCGCCACCAGGGAAGCCCTCCCTCCCCCTTTTTAAAGCCAGAATGTGATTGTCTGGTGGTTCCCACACCTCAATTTAATTGCCTACACTGAGACTATTTCTTATACAGCATCTTACCTGGCTTTTTTTTTTAACCTTGTATACTTCACCCAGTGCTTTTCATACATCATAATAGAGACATCATCCCCAAAGCAACCCTATTATTCTTCTCCCTAAAATAGATACAGAAGCTGGGAATTCATTTCAAAAAGGGCTGTCAATTACATTTGTATAATAACTATTATCCTTTATCCAGCAAGTCTGCCACAGAAGTTCATCTAAACTTTGGTTTGGAAATTCCCCATGGATTCTGGCAGATTATCCTCTGGTATTTCTAGTTTCTAGTGCTGTTGAACTTTTATCTCTGTGTTTTCATGAGGGCAAATCCAGAATCCCTATCTTTCCAATATCTTACCTCAGATTTCCTCATTCACATTTACAGAATGGGTAATGTTCAGTCTTTGAATACAAAGAGGTGCAATTTATGTAAATTTTTACAAACAACTTGAAGACTAACTTAATAATTCTTTGTAATATTATCTTCTCTTTCAGCTGAATTTTATTCTGTTTCTGAATACCGTTAGAGTTCTGGCTACCAAAATTTGGGAGACGAATGCGGTTGGGCATGACACAAGAAAACAATACAGGTAATTCCAGGACATACATCCATCAGAGGAAATATTTTGGTTACTATTTAGAGTAAAGGACAGATATCAGTTGATCTGAAATGTTTCTAAGAGACTAAATTGTGAACGTGTATTTTCGTTTGGTTTAACTGTGCTTGTGCTATTTATCAGAAAAGTATATATATTTTAGGAAAATATAAATAACAACAAACCTTCCCAATATGCTTAAATTCTAAGTATATTTTTAAAAATCTGTTCTTAGCAGCGGGGATTTTACCATTAACTATGTAACCTATGTAACTATGTAATCTCTTGTTGATGATCTTGGCTGACAATTTCACTTGCCTTCTTAAAATAATGTCATAACTGAAAAAAATCAAGAAAGTGTATTTGCTATATTGTTTCCAATCTTCCCATCAAATTGGTACCTCCCAAATATTGATTTTTAAGAACTTTCAAATGTACTGATTGAAGGAGGTCTGTTATTCAGTCTTTGCTGAAGAAAAGGACAAATTAAGTATTTATAATCATTATCAAACTGTCTTAAGAATGTGTCCATTTCTCCCAATGATCATTTTGGAAGTTCTGAATCGTTTTGGAAGTGGCTTCTATCCACCTGAACATATGCACCACTAGTCAGGTGCATGTGGATTAGTTTTTGTAATCCCCAAACAAGAATCTATTTCTTTCTGCCTCACATTGTCATGAAATGCTATCACAGACACAGAAAGGAAGAAATCATAGTCAACATTTCGATCTTCTCTCACAAACGTTCTCTAAGTCCTTTGTGGAATCATTCCCGTGCACCGTGTAGGCAGCGTTTACTGTCAGGGAGAAAAGAGTACAGATACAGATGGACTGAAGTCTAGAATAGGATGCACAGTATGAACAAACCATCAGCTGCTAGCTCCAGTCATTTTCAATATGCTGCAAGTGGTAGTATTAAAATCATGCCTGTGTTTACAGTGAAGGGTCTGTGCTATACTAGAATAGCTTGTCTCATGTCACATTCCATTGGTGAAGACAAAGGTCAAAGGATGATAAAAAATGGAAAATGTAAGTAGCCTTTCATTCTTCATAAAATGAAAAAGTGCAGTGGTGTTTGAAAGCTAATTATTTCTCTAGTTCTGAATCAAGGCTACTTATTTCTCTTATTCTGAATAAAAGCTACTTATTTCTATAGTTCTGAATAAAAGCTACTAATTTCTAGAATATCCGAATGATGTGAAATTATACTTTCAGTAGAAAGTTGCTCAAGAGATTTGAGAAACTCTGGAGAGAACAGAGTGGATTATCTTTAAA
This sequence comes from Globicephala melas, assembly GCF_963455315.2. Classification (NCBI taxonomy): domain Eukaryota; kingdom Metazoa; phylum Chordata; class Mammalia; order Artiodactyla; family Delphinidae; genus Globicephala; species Globicephala melas. The sequence goes on along the minus strand of NC_083320.1, from coordinate 27,720,501 downwards.
CCAAGACAGAATAGACAGCTTATTTGCAAAAAAAAAAATAATAAGTAAGTAGGGAAAGAAAGAAAGAAAGAAAGAGAGAGAGAGAGAGAGAGAAGGAAAGAAAAAGAAAGAAAGAAAGAAAGAAAAAGAAAAGAAAGAAAGAAAGAAAGAAAGAAAGAAAGAAAAAGGGAAAGAGAGGGAGAGAGGGAGGGAGGGGGAAAGGAAGAAAGAAACTGAAAGAAAGACTAGTGAGGAAAGGAAGAAGATTATAATCATTTGAGATTACTGGGGCATTAATGATTCTTAGAAAAAGAGGGATATTTGAGAAATAAAGAAGAAGCCTGATTTGGCTGTTTCTTGGATAAAAAATGCAAAAAAAACAAAACCTAACTAGAAAATGATGTGCTTGCGTCATAGACTAGCTCTTTATTGCTGCAAAATGAATTACCACAAACTTAGTGGCTTTAAAACAACACACTGGCTATTTCATGGTTTGTTTGTCAGAAATCTGGGCGTGGCTTAGCTGGGTCCTCAGCTTCTGGGTCTCTTTACAAGGATATAATTGGGATGTCAGTTGGTTGGACTGGGGAAAAATCCACTCTTAAGCTCAGGTGATTGTTGACAGGATTTATGTTCTTGCTGGGTTGGTCAGATGCCACCTCTCCTTGCCACATGGGCCTCTCAGTAGAGCAGCTCACAACTTGCTTCACTGAATCAAACAAGGGAGAGAGTCTGCTACTAAAATGTATGTTACACTCTCGGACAACATAGTCACAGAAGCGGCATCCCACCATCTTGGCCATAACTGATTGGTTAGAAGTAAGTCCCAAGTCCTGCCCACACTCAAGCAGAGAGGATTAACAAGGATGTAAATACCAGAAGGTTGGGAATCATTAGGGGCCATGTTAAAGTCAATCCATTATATTGGAAACTGGGATTCCTCTAAATACACAAGAAAATGTGTATGAAGAAGCAGTTAAAGGAAATAAAGGTCACATTGCTTAGTTTGTAAACAAACAAACAAACAAACCTACAACTATAGATAATTTGAGACAGAATATTTGACAGAGAATATTTAGGGAAGGCAAGAGGCATTGACCACATGTAGCTCATAAGAAAATATGAAATGATAAATGAAGATCCAAGTGTAAGAAGAGACCAGGGAGTAGTTGGTTCTAAAATGAACAGAACAAGCCAAAATGCTGCCTGTGAAAGTAAAGACAGTTATTGAGGATGGAGGTGGTACCTCTTTAAGTCTCAAACATAGAAGTTAAAGACGACTTAGGACAGAGAAAAAAAAAAGGCATTTTACAATTTTATGAAAATAGTATCCTTTAAGCAAGAAGAGTGGAAATGAGATTAAAGAGACTTAGGGGATAGTAATCATGGGAAGTGAGAATAAACTACCTGATTTAGTATAGAAGTGACAGGAAGAAGAGGGAGAGGGAAAAAAACTAGCAGAAGCCGTGGATCCAAAGAGATGGGGGAACGTCAGCCCCTGGTAGCTCTGCTAAATAAGCTTTATGTTTTCCAGCAAGCTGTCTCTATGGAAAGGCACTCTACATTGACTAATTAAAAGGCTTGCCATTCTCTTCCAGGAAACTCGCCAAATCAACGCTGGTGCTGGTGCTGGTCTTTGGAGTGCATTACATCGTGTTCGTGTGCCTGCCCCACTCCTTTGCTGGGCTTGGGTGGGAGATCCGGATGCACTGTGAGCTCTTTTTCAACTCCTTTCAGGTAGAGAGTGCTACTAGTAATTTGATTCCTGTATTTTGCTTTTTTCCTTCCTCTGCCCCTCCCTCTGGCTTTCACACACCTGTCTCCCAAGGGCCAGGAAAGGGGCTATTTTCTGGCACCTGTGCATTTCTGTCCTGCAGTGGTCAGTCAGGTTAACCTCCAACCACAGCAGGAGCTGTTTCTCACAGACAAGCTTGGGCTATGAGACAAGAAAGCACATTGTTGTAAAATATGTGACACCTACAGAGCAGGAATCTGTGTGTGTGTGTGTGTGTGTGTGTGTGTGTGTGTGTATGGAAAGTCAATGAAAGCAAAAGAAGGGATAGGCAGGGGAGACGAAAAAAGAGAAAGGGAGACAAGTAAGAGGAAGAGGTTGCTTCCTTATATTTGATCTCATTTGAAAGCATGATACCATTTCCCTCACGTGGAGGCTACAGGCGCCTCCTAACTCTTCCTCCTGCTACTCCTTTGCTGCCACCTCCTGCCTTCAATCTAGTCTCCATACAATAGTCTGAAGAATCTTAAAAATAAATCTGATAGGGCTTCCCTGGTGGCGCAGTGGTTGAGAGTCCGCCTGCCGATGCAGGGGACACGGGTTCATGCCCCGGTCCGGGAAGATCCCACATGCCGCGGAGCGGCTAGGCCCGTGAGCCATGGCCGCTGAGCCTGCGCGTCCGGAGCCTATGCTCCGCAACAGGAGAGGCCACAATAGTGAGAGGCCCGCGTACCGCAAAAAAATAAAAAATAAAATAAAAATAAACAAATAAATCTGATAATGTCACTGAACTGCTGAACATATCCAGAGGCTTCTCATTGCAGTCAGAATAAAATCCAAACGCAGTTTCCTGGTGTGCACAGCCCTCCCTGGCAGGGAGCCTGTCCAGCTGTGACCTCACCTCACACCATGCTCCCTGATGCCCACTAAGTTTGAGCCACACTAGCTCTTCCACAATTTCTGTACCTCAAGTTCATTTCTGCCTCAGGGGTTTGTACTTGCTGTTTCCTTTGCCTGGAGTGCCCTTCCCTCTAATATTCACATGGCCTGGCTTCTTCTTCTCACTCAAACCAGCTTAAATGTCTCCCCCTCAGGGAGGTCTTCATTGAGTTCCCCCTTTGATAGATCTTCTCCATCTTCTTTTTCAGTACCACTCGTTTTGCCTGCATGGCCTTTATCTTATCATCATACATTTTTCTCCTGTGGCTTTTTGTTTATATTTTAATTAATTCATTTATTTTTACTGTGTTGGGTCTTCGTTTCTGTGCGAGGGCTTTCTCTAGTTGTGGCAAGCAGGGGCCACTCTTCATCGCGGTGCATGGGCCTCTCACTATCACGGCCTCTCTTGTTGCCGAGCACAGGCTCCAGACGCGCAGGCTCAGTAGTTGTGGCCCACAGGCCTAGTTGCTCCGCGGCATGTGAGATCCTCCCAGACCAGGGCTCGAACCCGTGTCCCCTGCATTAGCAGGCAGACTCCCAACCACTGCTCCACCAGGGAAGCCCCTATTTGTTTATATTTTATCCATCTGTATTTCCTACTAGGATGTAAGCCCTAAGAGAACAGGGACTTTGTCTGTCTTGATTAAGTTGTTTATCCCTGTCATGCTGAGCATTTCACACTGTATAAACTCAATAAATATTTTTGAACGAGTGAAAAAAAAGTTTCTGTGTGTTTTTACTTGATAAGACCCTATGTCTGTAGTTTCCAGCATTCACAGTGTAAAAATTTCACTTACTGACTGGGGGATGTTCTGTGGCCCTGGCGTGGCAACACATGAAACGAATGTAACAAAAACCAGTTCGTGTTTTATTTAGTTATTTGGTTCAGTTCATACCAAGGAAAGATCTCAGACAAATTTCATGTATATTTAAGGATTTTGAAATATTAGGAGAGATAATTTGCATAATTTTCTGGAGGAATCATTAAAAAAGAACCCAGTTTTTCAACTTACGCATTGTGGCACAAGATACTTTAGTGCTGTGATCTTTATAATTAAAATTAATTAATTAAAACATTCTATTTTCTCCTCCAGGGTTTCTTTGTGTCTATCATCTACTGCTACTGCAATGGAGAGGTAAGTTTGAAGGAACCCCATACCTCCTGCAGGTCTAGCTCCGAGTAAGCTCGTAAATGGCCATCGCAATGTGACCGGAATCTCTTTAGAATCCTCAGGGGTTACAGGACAAAGTGGACACAGAGAAGGGAGATATTTTAATCATAAATTATTTTGAGAAAGGAAGAATTCATGTAAATAAGCCAAGGTCTTCCTCTTCCAGCACTTTTCAATGTCAATTCAGTTGCAACCCTTGATATCAAAAACCCAACTTAACTGGAATGCAGATTGATACTTGGAAGGACCGTGAACTTCATATTCCAGTCGATGCTTCAACTTATATTTTATTTCAAGTTCTATAAGAAACTCAAATATAACTTTCCCTGGGAATAATCCATTAGAACATTTTGACATTTTTTAAACTACAAGATGGTGATGGGACAATTTCAGTTCATTTAGGAGTTGGCTGGAGAGAAAGAATGGTACCGATCTTTTAGATGACATCAGCTTACCAGGTTTCCACTGCTTCCAATGGAACTTTCAAAAAGCTCCCTTCTGGAAAGTTGCAATAGCAAAATTGAATCTTCAGCAGCAAGAATGGAAACAAGAGCCCCACCCTACAACGAATGCCCTTGCAGCACCCACTTTTCACCATCCAATCCTTTTCTCAATTTCCCTCCTTCAGTATGCCCATGCAGAAGCGATGGTGTTACAGTTACATTTCCAGCTGAGTACCTTCCATGCCCTTCCACAGCCTGAGCTGGCACTATTTATCCCATTTTCTCCTCCAACCCCGTGTCCTCTTTTCCTCTCCCATGAGTCCGATATATGTATTGGCTGCATTTCAATATGTACTACAGTACTGCACCATCTGGAGTTGGTTGAATCCACCAATGCAGAACCCCAGATATAGAAGGCCAATTGTGAAGTCATAGGGGATTTCAGCCCTGTGTTCTTCAAGGGTCAACTGTATATATAAAGTCCCTGGCACACAGTGGAACCTTAGTGATTATTACTATCATTGAAATCAGGCAGACATCCATCTAACAAGGTTCCAGGATCTCTGATGGTTTCTGATGCACAATATGGTCCTTGCGGTTTAGGTTCAGTCTGAGGTGAAGAAGATGTGGAGTCGGTGGAATCTCTCTGTGGACTGGAAAAGGACGCCCCCATGCGGCGGCCACAGATACGGCTCCGTGCTCACTACCGTGACGCCCAGCACCAGCAGCCAGTCGCAGATGGCGGCCAGCACACGCATGGTGCTCATCTCCCGCAAGGCGGCCGAGACGGCCAGCCGGCAGCCCGACAACCACGTGACTTTACCCGGCTACGTCTGGAGTAACTCGGAGCAGGACTGCTTGCCACACTTGATCCATGCAGAGACCAAGGAAAGTGACAGGAGGCAGGGAGATGCGATTCCAATGGAGGAGTCATCCACGCCATTAGAATTTAACCCAGACCTTGAAGGAAGCAAAGGAGAAACCGAGGATGCGCTGTGAATAAACATTTGTGTCTTGAAGGAGCTGATCCATCTGGCTGTGGCAGAGGAGCTTGGCTAGCGTCCCTCTGCTTGAGCCCCAGAGCTGAACAGTCAGGATTCAAGTGTTCATAGCCTTTTTAGGCTCTATGAATTGGTTCCTGTAAATACTAAAGCCACAAAAGGAGAAGTGTCAGTGGAATAATTACCTTATTTTGGCATCACATTCTCTTCTGAATTGATGTGTAGTACCTGTAGTACTTGCTCTGTGATTGTTCATTTTTCTGCTACTTTTGGGTAGAACAAACGTTTCAGTTGCTCGACTCTAGTTTTCTCTCATAAATATCACTCGAAATATGATAGAGATCACTTAGTATGTGTCATTTTCTTTTTAACAAATTAGTATTCTCTTTCTCACTTTAAGGGACCTCTATCATTGCATTCATTTAGCCTGTTCATTGGAGCAATTAGGATCTGAAAATACGTTGAAAGATTAAAGATCTCGGAACAAGTACACACTGGAAAATAAGCTCGCTGGACTTTGTTAAAATAATAACTGTGTGAGAAACTTGTTTCTGGGAATAAGGAAAATTACTCAAAAAAGAATACTGCACATATTCCTCTTTTTGAATGTCCCCTCTGTGACCAGCCAAATCTCAAGTCTTCACTCTTTTGTAAACCTTGACATGTCACAAGGTTTTCTTAGTCAGTGAGCTTGTGTCTGCAAGCTGATTTTGTTTATAATCATTTATAGTGATAGTCACACTGCTTCTATGTTTTTTTTCTTTGTTCTGTTACTCTATTCCAGATGGCATGTGGGATAAATTAAAAGTTTGTTTTAAAAATATATTTTGGGTCACTTTTTTAAATGTTCTCTTAGCACCTACCTTTGTTTTTGGGAATCAACCAAATGTCTCTTCTCCACATCTACAGAGATCAGCATGTAGCCCCAGAACTTCACTGAGCTTGAAATTTCAGTGTATTGCAGTACTGAAACATTTACTGAGTGCATGTTAGGTACCCAGCATCCTGCTAGGTTTTTACAAGCATTAAGTTATTTAATCCTCACCACAAAGTTATGGAGTAAGTCTTATCACTGTCCCCCTTTTTACAGATAACAGCGTGACTCACAGAGGTGGAATGACTTGCCCAAAGTCACACAGCTAGTGATTGAGAGAACACGGTTTCAGACACAGATCTGACTTTAAGTCCCATGTTCTTAGCCATATGCATACTGTTGCCAATGTATATATTGCCCATTCACAAAAAAATAAATGAATTCCTTCTGGGTAGAGAATGCTTTAGGAACTCTTATTGTGGTATGGTCTAGCCTCTGACCCTCATGAAGTGTCCACTCTAATGGGAGAGCCAAATACACATAGGAAATGAAAACATCACAGAGTAATGTGTTTTTAGGTGAAATGACACAGGTCAAGCTGGTCCATCTTACTTTGCTGAATGGTTTAAATATACAAATAGTGTTATGATGAAAAAGGTACTCTGATGTCTACATGCCCTCTTGAAAACTATTGCACTTTTCTCCCATGTTCATTCTTTCCTTCCTCCCCTGTGACAGACAGAGGTCATTTCCTTCCCATCCTGTTTACGAAGGTGCCATGGTGCATACTTAATTCATTTGATTCAATGCTATATTGAATGCACAGGTTTTGATAATGTTTGCATCCAATTAGACAGCTAGGACTGTAAGTTATACCTGTGCATTGATTTTATCAAGTAAAATATCGAGTACTTACCAAGGATTGTCATTGAACTAGTACTCTTTTTTTTGTAATTTTTATTCTTTTATTAAAGTGTGGTTGATTTACAATGTTTCAGGTGTGCAGCAAAGTGATTCAGTTATACATATACATATATATGTGTATATATATTTTCAGATTCTTTCCCATTATAGATCATTAGTATATTGTCACATATTAATGCTACCTCCCTGTTAGGAGAACCATCATGGGCTGAGCCAGAGATTAAGTTCAGTTCCATTGCTACTTTTGTGCAAGGCTTTATAAATCACTTACTTTTCTTTGTAGTTCAAGTTCTCTATCTTTAAAATGAAGATATCTGACTACCTTAGAGAAATGTTCAGGTGATAAGAGAAATCACATATTGAAAGCACTTTGTAAAATAAAAATTCCATACAAATATTGATACTTGGTTTAGGTTGTTTACTGTTTAAATTTCATTTTGCCCCATTGTATTATAAAAGGACTCATTGGTCATTGCAACATAATAATTATAAGAATATATATATTTTGATAATATGGAGAACATTCTAAGCCACCCCCAAATTCCAAGGCTAGACCACTATTTCTTTACAATAACAAGTAAGAATAAAGCCCTCAGACTCACCAAAGTTTAAGTGAGTCACCAAGTGACTCAAAGTTTAGTCATTCACAAATTGAGTGAACATTTACTTAGAGCCTATTATGTGACAGATACTATGCTATGTGCTAGGGACATAACAAAAAGTAAGGCGTAATCTACTCCTTCAAGGAACAAACAACCCCTCAGTTGCTAGGAGTCTTTATCTCAACTGTGTACACACATTTTTTCTTCTAGGTTTTGATAATGTTTGCATCCAATTAGACAGCTAGGACTGTAAGTTATACCTGTGCATTGATTTTATCAAGTAAAATATTGAGCACTTATCAAGGATTGCCATTAAACTAGTACTCTTTTTTTGTAATTTTTATTCTTTTATTAAAGTGTGGTTGATTTACAATGTTTCAGGTGTGCAGCAAAGTGATTCAGTTATACATATACATATATATGTGTATATATATTTTCAGATTCTTTTCCATTATAGGTCATTGCAAGATATTGAATATAGCTCCCTGTGTTATACAGTAGGTCCTTGTTGTTTATCTATTTTATATGTAGTAGCCTGTATCTGTTAATCCCAAATTCCTAATTTATCCCTCCACCACTTTCCCCTTTGGTAACCATAAGTTTGCTTTCTATGTCTGTGAGTCTATTTCTGTTTTGTAAATAAGTTCATTTGTCTCATTTTTTTTTAGATTCCACATATAAGCAATACCATAAGATATTTGTCTTTCTCTGACTTTTACTTCACTTAATATGATAATCTCTAGGACCATCTATGTTGCTGCAAATGGCATTATTTCATTCATTTTTTATGGCTGAGTAATGTTCCATTGTGTGTGTATGTGTGTGTGTGTGTGTGTGTACACACACACACACATATATATATATGACATTTTCTTTATCCATTCATCTGTTGATGGACATTTAAGTTGCTTCCATGTCTTTGCTATTGTAAATAGTGCTGCAATGAACGTTGGGGTGCATGTATCTTTTCGAGTTAAGAGTTTTCTCCAGATATATGTCCAGGAGTGGGATTGCTGGATCATATGGTAACTCTATTTTTAGTTTTTTAAGGAAACTCCATACTGTTTTCCATAGTGGCTGCACCAATTTACATTCCCACCAATAGTGTAGCAGGGTTCCCTTTTCTCCACACCCTCTCCAGCATTTATTATTTGTAGACTTTTTAATGTTGGCCATTCTGACTGGTGTGACGTGATGCTGCATTGCAGTTTGATTGCATTTCTGTAATAATTAGTGACACTGAGCATCTTTTCCTGTGCCTTTTGGCCACCTGTATGTCTTCTTTGGAGAACTGTCTATTTAGGTCTTCTGCCCATTTTTTGATTGTTTTTTTTTTTCTTTTTGATATTGAGCTGTATGAGCTGTTTGTATGTTTTGGAAATTAGTCCCTTGTTGGTTGTATCACTTGCAAATATTTTCTTCCATTCCACAGGTTGTCTTTTAATTTTTTTTATAGTGTCCTTTGCTGTGCAAAAGCTTTTAAGTTTAATTAGGTCCCATTTGTTTATTTTTGTTTTCATTACTCTAGGAGACATCCAAAATATATTGCTATGATTTATGTCAAAGAGTGTCCTGCCTATGTTTTCCTCTAGGAGTTTTATAGTATTCAGTCTTACATTTAGGTCTTTAATCCATTTTGAGTTTAGTTTTGTGTATGGTGTTAGAGAATGTTCTGATTTCATTCTTTTACATGTAGCTGTCCAGTTTTCCCAGCACGACTTATTGAAGATTCTGTCTTTTCTCCATTGTATATTCTTGCCTTGTTTGTCATAAGTGACCATAGGTGTGTGGGTTTATTTCTGGGTTTTCTATCCTGTTCCATTGATCTCTGTGTCTGTTTTTGTGCCAGTACCATACTATTTTGATTACTGTAGCTTTGTAGTATAGTCTGAAGTCAGGGACCGTGATTCCTCCAGCTCTGTTCTTCTTAATTTTAAGATTGTTTTGGCTATTCGGGGTCTTTTGTGTTTCCATATAAATTTTAAATTATTTTGTTCTAGTTCTGTGAAAAATGCCATTGGTAGTTTGATAGGGATTGCATTGAATCCATAGATTGTCTTGGGTAGTATGGACATTAGAACTCACTTTCTTACCAGCGATTATTTCATTTTAGAAAAGTAAATATTTATATGGTTGAGTTTATTCAAAAATCTGTGGAGGACAGTCTCATTTTTTCTAATGAGTTATTAAATATTTTAGTTCATTTTTTCTCTCTTTAGACCTGTTCTGCCTATGTCCTCCACTCTTGGACCCTCTCCCTAAGACACACAGGGAAGCAATTGCTCAGTAAATCTCTAACCTGCTCTTCCCAGAAGTTCTATGCTGAACAGATGGGCAGTTTAGAAATCGCATAGATAAACAATCAATATACATTGGCGTTGTTTTAAGAACTGAGCTCAGTATTTTCAGTATATTTTATCATATAATCTTCGTCACACACTATGATGCAGTTACCACCATTTCAAAAATGTCATGATAATCAGAAGTTAAATGATTTGCTCCAGATCAAAGTAGCTGAGTTAGGATTTGAACCCAGTTCAGTTTGACTCCAAGGCCCCTGATTGTTCTCTCACCCATGTGGCCCTTTTTTACTTTCTTTATCGAGAGCTTAATAGTATGGCAAGTCAATGAGGAAATAAAAAAGATTTAGTTTCAACTATTTTGATGGTAGAATTAGCAATAGTTACAAGAATGTAAAAAAGAAATAATAACATGATTATGGTTTTTAATAAAAGCATTTTTATCTCCCAGTATTTCATGACTATCAAAATAGAAAAAAAACTTTTGACTCTAAGCTCTTTTTAAAATTTCACCCAAAATATCTAACTTAAGTTTATAAAGGTCTAAATCCTATTTTTTAAGAACATATGCATACTGTGTTTATTGACAGTCGGTATGTAAAGTAGTATTTTGTTAACTTTTAAATTTGATGTACAGTAAACAAGGTAAGTTTCCCTTAATGCCCCACAGAAGAAAACATAAGAACTGAATTTTATTAAGGTCTTTTTCAGAAACAATTTGTATAACAAGTATCAGCATATATTTTAAAGTAAAGTGGATTTCAAAGTGACAATTTTATTTACTAACCAAATAGCTGATCCCTGTTTTCCTAAAGTCTTCCTTTGGAATTAATAGTTAAAAGTTATTAATATATTCAATCACTTTGATTCACAATAATGACAATTTTATATTGTTAACCTATATTGTTAGGGAAGGTAGTAATAAATATTACAATAAAGTCAAATTATTAAATGATAAATTCAACATTGTGTAAGTATAAAATTTTTTCTCTTTGGTCCCTTCTAAAAACTTACTGACCTTAATGTAGGAGCTAATATTTACATTATAAACAGTAAGGAGGGATAAAAAAAAAAAGAGAAGGTCATATAATTAAAGGCACAGAATGCAGAAGAGCGTCTCTAAAAGCTCTGACTCCTAAGGAATTCAGTTATTCTTCACCAGTTAACATGCAATACTCCAATCTTTGCACATGATCTGTTCTTAGTTACTTATTTTACAAATGAAATCCCAGTTTTCTACCCAGAGAAAGGCCACAAATCATGTTTTGTTTTGGATTCTTCAATCCTGGTAAAAATAAAGTATTATTATTATAAAAAAATAGGTGCAACATCAATGACTCGTTATTAAAGGAAATGTAGTTTCAGTAAATATGTAAAGAGGAGGATCTGCTTCCCATGATGTATTTCTTTTCTGAACATACAATATATTTTTAAACATAAGGAACATTCTTTTTACTTTCATATTTGACACATAGATTACCAAGCCATTAAATAAGTGTTTCTGTCCTGTGTATATAGCTAAAGAATCTTGATAATATCTAAGTCCTATTCTTAAGCTGCCTAATGAGGCCATGGAAAATTTGTCCCCGTATTGTTGCAAAAATGACTTTAAACAACTTTACCTTTAGATTACTCATCTCTCTGGCATTTAAAGAGAACTTTTATGTAGGGCTTCTATTTATTCACTATTATAAAAATCACTCACAGCAATGGAAGTATCTGTAAATGGTGTAGAGCCAGGCAAAATGGTAAATGTCCTTATCTCTCACCGACTCTTAATTTAATGCTGTTAGCATTTAAATTCAGCCCCTACTTAGATCCTTAATCTCTTTCAAAACCACATTCATTTGGGTGGCTTACGTGGCTCATTTGATTAATGATTTAAATGGCTAAATAGGAAAACAAATTTAGTAGATGAAGCTCTGAATTTGTATAACATTTTTCCTGCAACTCTAGCACATACAGCAGATTCTTGATGACCAAAGACATTTCCAGAGTCTGATCTTGACCCCCCCAGAGCATGGCAATAGGGTTCAGTGCCTCAGAAAAATGCCAACCTGAGCTGGCAAAAGGCGGGCACCCCCAATTCAGCTTAATTGAGGGGCGCTGGCAGCACTCCCAATTCCATTCCAATTGACAACCAGAACATCTAACATTTTCAAAGCTACTGTAACTTGGAAAAGAGTGCCTGAATAAATCATAACAACTGTTTAAAATAAAAAATGGCAATTGTGATTTAATCTTGCTGGATCTTATTTTGGGGTCTGACTAGGGGCTGAATAAACTAAGAAGGATTTCACAGGCTTTTATGGCACACAAAGAAAAGGGCTTCTAAAAATGACTACTTAAGCAAGTGCTAGTTCCCTGAAAAATCTCATTTTGTCTCAGTTTAGTCATTAGAAAACAGACGAACCTAGATTGGGGAACATTTTACAGAGTACGTGCCTAATATTTCTCAAGACTGTCAATCATGAAAAGAGAATAGACTGAGGAAACTGTCATGATCAGAGGGGACAGAGAGACAGGACAACTCAATGCAATGTGTGCATGTCAATCCCAAACTCCCTAACTATCCCTCGCCACCACCCTTCCCCCCTGGTAACCATAAGTTCATTCTCTAAGTCTGTGAGTCTGAATTCTGTTTTGTAAATAAGTTCATTTCTATCATTTTTTTTTAAGATTCTGCATATAAGCAATATCATATAATATTTCTCTTTCTCTGTCTGACTCACTTCACTCAGTATACACTGCTATATTTAAAATGGATAACCAACAAGGACCTACTGTATAGCACAGGGAACTCTGCTCAATATTCTATAACAATCTAATTGGGAAAATAATTTGAATAAGAATAAAAAAAATGTTCTCACCACAAAAAAGGCATGATAATTACATGATGAGATGTTAGCTAATGCTATGGTGGTAATCATTTTGCAATGTAGAAGTGTATTAAATCTACACATTGTACACCTTAAACTTATATAATGTTATATGTCAACTACATCTAAATAAAGCTAGTAAGATACTTAAAAAATAAAAATGCAATGTATCACCCTGAATGGGATCATGGAACAGAAAGAAGAGTCAAAGGTCAAAAACTGGTCAAATCCAAATAAAGTCTGAAATTTTGTTAATAGTAAATGTGACAATATTAGTTTCTGAGGTTTGACAAGTATACAATGGTAATATAAAATGTTAACAAACGAGGAAACCCAAAGTGAGATGAGGGGTGCACTGGAACTCTCTGTATTATCTTTGCAACTTTTCTGTAATACAACACTATTCCAAAATAAAAAGTCTTAAAAAAATCTCATTTTAGCAAGTTAGAAATAAATTTAGGAAATCAGGATAAGTACTATAGTCTAACTCCACTTGAATTTTTTTGAACATCGTTATTGGAATATAATTGCTTTACAATGGTGTGTTAGTTTCTGCTTTATAACAAAGTGAATCAGTTATACATATACATATGTCCCCATATCTCTTCCCTCTTGCATCTCCCTCCCTCCAACACTCCCTATCCCACCCCTCTAGGTGGTCACAAAGCACCAAGCTGATCTCCCTGTGCTGTGCGGCTGCTTCCCACTAGCTATCTATTTTACGTTTGGTAGTGTATATATGTCCAGGCCACTCTCTCACTCTGTCCCAGCTTACCCTTCCCCCTCCCCGTATCCTGAAGACCATTCTCGAGTAGGTCTGCGTCTTTATTCCCGTCTTGCCCCTAGGTTCTTCATGACCTTTTTTCCTTTCTTCTTAGATTCCATATATATGGGTTAGCATACGGTATTTGCTTTTCTCTTTCTGACTTACTTCACTGTATGACAGACTCTAGGTCCATCCACCTCACTACAAATAACTCCATTTCGTTTCTTTTTATGGCTGAGTAATATTCCATTGTATATGTGTGTCACATCTTCTTTATTCATTCATCTGTTGGTGGACACTTAGGTTGCTTCCATGTCCTAGCGATTGTAAATAGAGCTGCAATGAATATTTTGGTACATGACTCTTTCTGAATTATGGCTTTCTCAGGGTACATGCCCAGTAGTGGGATTGCTGGGTCATACGGTAGTTCTATTTTTAGTTTTTTAAGGAACCTCCATACTGTTCTCCATAGTGGCTGTATCAATTTACATCCCCACCAACAGTGCAAGAGGGTTCCCTTTTCTCCACACTCTCTCCAGCATTTATTGTTTGTAGATTTTGTGATGATGGCCATTCGGACTGGTGTGAGATGATATCTCATTGTAGTTTTGATTTGCATTGCTCTAATGATTAATGATGTTGAGCATTCTTTCAGGTGTCTTTAGGCAATCTGTGTATCTTCTTTGGAGAAATGTCTATTTAGGTCTTTGGCCCATTTCTGGATTGGGTTGTTTGTTGTTTTGATATTGAGCTGCATGAGCTGCTTGTAATTTTTGGAGATTAATCCTTTGTCAGTTGCTTCATTTGAAAATATTACCTCCCATTCTGAGGGTTGTCTTTTCGTCTTATTTATGGTTTCCTTTGCTGTGCAAAAGCTTTCAAGTTTCATTAGGTCCCATTTGTTTATTTTTCCATTTCTCTAGGAGGTGGGTCAAAAAGGATCTTTCTGTGATTTATGTCATAGAGCATTCTGTCTATGTTTTCCTCTAAGAGTTTGATGGTGTCTGGCTTTACATTTAGGTCTTTAATTAATTTTAAGTTTATTTTTTGTGTATTGTGTTAGGGAGTGTTCTAGTTTCATTCTTTTACATGTAGCTGTCCAGTTTTCCCAGCACCACTTATTGAAGAGACTGTCTTTTCTCCACTGTATATTCTTGCCTCCTTTATCAATGATAAGGTGACATAGGTGCGTGGGTTTAATCTCTGGGCTTTCTATCCTGTTCCATTGATCTATATTTCTGTTTCTGTGCCAGTACCATACTGTCTTGATTATTGTGGCTTTGCAATATAGTCTGAAGTCAGGGAGCCTGATTCCTCCAGCTCCATTTTTCTTTCTCAAGATTGCTTTGGCCATTCAGGGTCTTTTGTGTTTAAATACAAATTGTGGAATTTTTTGTCTAGTTCTGTGAAAAATGCCAGTGGTAGTTTGATAGGGATTGCATTGAGTCTGTAGATTGCTTAAGGTAGTAGAGTCATTTTCACAATGCTGATTCTTCCAATCCAAGAACATGGTATATGTCTCCATCTATTTGTATCAATTTAATTTCTTTCATCAGTGTCTTATAATTTTCTGCATACAGGTCTTTTGTTTCCTTAGGTAGGTTTATTCCTAGATATTTTATTCTTTTTGTTGCAATGGTAAATGGGCATGTTTTCTTAATTTCACTCTCAGATTTTTCATCATTAGTGTATAGGAATGCAAGAGATTTCTGTGCATTAATTTTATATCTTGCTACTTTACCAAATTCATTGATTAGCTCTAGTAGTTTTCTGGTTGCATCTTTAGGATCCTCTATGTATAGTATTATGTCATCTGCAAACAGTGAGAGCTTTACTCCTTCTTTTCCAATTTGGATTCCTTTCATTTCATTTTCTTCTCTGATTGCTGTGGCTAAAACTTCCAAAATTATATTGAATAATAGTGGTGAGAGTGAGCAACCTTGTCTTGTTCCTGATCTTAGTGGAAATGGTTTCAGTTTTTCACCATTGAGGACGATGTTGGCTGTGGGTTTGTCATATATGGCCTTTATTATGTTGAAGAAAGTTCCCTCTATGCCTACTTTCTGGAGGGTTTTTATCTTAAATGGGCGTTGAATTTTGTGAAAAGCTTTCTCTGACTCTATTGAGAGGATCATATGGTTTTTCTCCTTCAATTTGCTAAAATGGTGTATCACGTTGATTGACTTGTGTATATTGAAGAATCCTTGCATTCCTGGGATAAACCCCACTTGAACATGGTGTATGATCCTTTTAATGTGTTGTTGGATTCTGTTTGCTAGTATTTTGTTGAGGATTTTTACATCTATGTTCATCAGTGATAGTGGCGTGTAGTTTTCTTTCTTCGTGACATCTTTTTCTTGTTTTGGTATCAGAATGATGGTGGCCTCGTAGAATGAGTTTGGGAGTGTTCCTCCCTCTGCTATATTTTGGAAGAGTTCGAGAAGGATAGGTGCTAGCTCTTCTCTAAATGTTTGATAGAATTCACCTGTGAATCCATCTGGTCCTGGGCTTTTGCTTGTTGGAAGATTTTTAATAACAGTTTCAATTTCAGTGCTTGTGATTGGTCTGTTCATATTTTCTATTTCTTCCTGGTACAGTCTCAAAACATTGTGCATTTCAAAGAATTTGTCCATTTCTTCCAGGTAGTCCATTTTATTGGCATAGAGTTGCTTGTAGTACTCTCTCATGATCCTTTGTATTTCTGCAGTGTCAGTTGTTATATCTCCTGTTTCATTTCTAATTCTACTGATTTGAGTCTTCTCCCTTTTTTTCTTGATAAGGCTGGCTAATGGTTTATCAATTTTGTTTATCTTCTCAAAGAACCAGCTTTTAGTTTTATTGATCTTTGCTATCATTTCCTTCATTTCTTTTTCATTTATTTCTGATCTGATCCTTATGATTTCTTTCCTTGGCTAACTTTGGGGTTTTTTTGTTCTTCTTTCTCTAATTGCTTTAGGTGTAACGTTAGGTTGTTTATTTGAGACGTTTCTTGTTTCTTAAGGTAGGATTGTATTGGTATAAACTTCCCTCTTAGAACTGCTTTTGCTGTATCCCATAGGTTTTGGGTCGTCGTGTTTTCATTGTCATTTGTTTCTGGGGATTTTTTGATTCCTTCTTTGATTACTTCAGTGGTCTCTTGGTTATTAAGTAGTGTGTTTTTTAGCCTCCATGTGTTTGTATTTCTTACAGATTTTTTCCTGTAGTTGATATCTAGTCTCATAGCGTTGTGGTCAGAAAAGATACTTGATATGACTTCACTTTTCTTAAATTTACCAAGGCTTGATTTGTCATCCAAGATATGATGTATCCTGGAGAATGTTCCATGAGCACTTGAGAAGAATGTGTATTCTGTTGTTTTTGGATGGAATGTCCTATAAATATCAATTAAGTCCATCTTGTTTAATGTATCATTTAAAGCTTGTGTTTATTTATTTATTTCCATTTTGGATGATGTGTCCATTGGTGAAGGTGGGGTGTTCAAGTCTCCTACTATGATTGTGTTACTGTTGATTTCCCCTTTTTCGGTTGTATTTGCCTTATGTATTGGGGTGCTCCTACGTTGGGTGCATAAATATTTACAATTGTTATATCTTCTTCTTGGATTGATCCCTTGATCATTATGTAGTGTCCTTGTCTCTTTTAATAGTCTTTGTTTTACAGTCTATTTTGTCTGATATGAAAATTGCTACTGCAGCTTTCTTTTGACTTCCACTTGCATGGTATATCTTTTTCCATCCCCTCACTTTCAGTCTGTATGTGTCCCTAGGTCTGAAGTGGGTCCTGTAGACAGCATATATACGGGTCTTGTGTTTGTATCCATTGAGCCAATCTGTATCTTTTGGTTGGAGCATTTAGTCCATTTACATTTAAGGTAATTATTGATATGTATGTTCCTATTACTATTTTCTTAATTGTTTTGGGTTTATTATTGTAGGTCTTTTCCTTCTGTTGTGTTTCCCGCCTAGAGAAGTTCCTTTAGCATTTGTTGTAAAGCTGGTTTGGTGGTGCTGAATTCTCTTAGCCTTTGCTTGTCTGTAAAGGTTTTAATTTCTCTGTCAAATCTGAATGAGATCCTTTCTGGGTAGAGTCATCTTGGTTGTAGGTTTTTCTCCTTCATCACTTTAAATATGTCCTGCCACTCCCTTCTGGCTTGCAGAGTTTCTGCTGAAATATCAGCTGTTAACCTTATGGGGATTCCCTTATGTGTTACTTGTTGTTTTTCCCTTGCTGCTTTTAATATTTGTTCTTTGTATTTAATTTTTGATAGTTTGATTAACATGTGTCTTGGTGTGTTTCTCCTTGCATTTATCCTGTATGGGACTCTCTGTGCTTTCTCGACTTGATTAACTATTTCCGTTCCCAAATTAGGTAAGTTTTCAACTATAATCTCTTCAAATATTTTCACCGTCCCTTTCTTTTGCTCTTCTTTTTTCTGGGACCCCTATAATTCGAATGTTGTTGTGTTTAATGTTGTTCCAGAGGTCTCTGAGACTGTCCTCAATACTTTTCATTCTTTTTTTTTTATTCTGCTCTGCAGTAATTATTTCCACTATTTTATCCTCCAGGTCACTTATCCGTTCTTCTGCCCCATTTTTCTGCTATTGATCCCTTCTAGAGAATTTTTAATTTCATTTATTGTGTTGTTCATCACTGTTTGTTTGCTGTTTAGTTCCTCTAGGTACTTGTTAAATGTTTCTTGTATTTTCTCCATTCTATTTCCAAGATTTTGGATCATCTTTACTATCATTATTCTGAATCTTTCAGGTAGACTCCCTATTTCCTCTTCATTTGTTAGGTCTAGTGGGGTTTTGCCTTGCTCCTTCATCTACTGTGTGTTTCTCTGTCTTCTCATTTTACTTAACTTATTGTGTTTGGGGTCTCTTTTTCGCAGGGTGCACGCTCATAGCTCCCGTTGTTTTAGTGTCTGTCCCCAGTGGTTAAGGTTGGTTCAGTGGATTGTGTAGGTCTCCTGGTGGAGGGGAGTAGTGCCTGTGTTCTGGGGGATGAGGCTGGATCCTGTCTTTCTGGTGGGCAGGTCCACGTCTGGTGGTATGTTCTGGAGTATCTGTGGCCTTATTATGATTTTAGGCAGCCTCCCTGGTAATGTATGGGGTTGTGTTCCTGTCTTGCTAATTGTTTGGCATAGGGTGTCTAGCACTGTAGCTTGCTGGTCATTGAGTGGAGCTGCGTTTTGGTTTTAAGATGGAGATCTCTGGGAGATTTTCACCGTTTGATATTACGTCGAGCTGGGAGGTCTCTTGTGGACCAGTGTCCTAAACTTGGCTCTCCTACCTCAGAGGCACAGCCCTGATGCCTGGCTAGAGCACCAAGAGCCTGTCCTCCACTTGGCTAAGAATAAAAGGGAGAAAAAAAAGAATGAAAGAAGAAGATAAAATAAATTAAAGTAAAATAAAATAAAGTTATCAAAATAAAAAAAATTATTAAGAAAAATATTTTTAAGTAAAAAAAAAGAAAACAAAAAACGGACAGACAGATAGAACCCTAGGAGAAATGGTAAAAGCAAAGCTATACAGACAAAATCTCACACAGAAGCATACACATATACACTCAGAAAAAGAGAATGGGGGGGGGGAATATATATCATTGCTCCCAAAGTCCACCTCCTCAATTTGGGATGATTCGCTGTCTATTCAAGTATTCCACAGATGCAGGGTACATCAAGTTGATTGTGGACGTTTAATCCGCTGCTCCTGAGGCTGCTGGGAGAAATTTCCTTTTCTCTTCTTTGTTCGCACAGCTCCCGGGGTTCAGATTTGGATTTTGATCCACCTCTGCGTATAGGTCGCCTGAAGGTGTGTGTTCTTCGCTCAGACAGGACGGGGTTAAAGGAGCCGCTGATTCGGGGACTCTGGTTCACTCAGGCCGGGGTGTTGGATGGGTACGGATGCGGGGCGGAGCCTGCGGCGGCAGACACCGGCGTGACGTTGCGCCGGCATGACGTTGCACCATCCTGAGGCGCGCCGTGCGTTCTCCCGGGGAAGTTTTCCTTGGATCACGGGACCCCGGCGGTGGCGGGCTGCACAGGCTCCCGGGAGGGGCGGTGTGGATAGTGACCTGTGCTGGCACACAGGCTTTCTGATGGCGCAGCAGCAGCCTTAGCCTCATGCCCGTCTCTGGGGTCCGCGCTGATAGCCGCGGCTCGCGCCCGTCTCTGGAGCTCCTTTAAGCAGCGCTCTTAATCCCCTCTCCTCACGCACCAGGAAACAAAGAGGGAAGAAAAAGTCTCTTGCCTCTTCGGCAGGTCCAGTCTTTTTCCGGGACTCCCTCCCGGCAAGCCGTGGCGCACTAACCCCTTCAGGCTGTATTCACGCCGCCAGTCCTCTCTCTGCGCTCTGACCGAAGCCCAAGCCTCAGCTCCCAGCCCCGCCCGTCCCGGCGGGTGAGCGGACAAGCCTCTCGCGCTGGTGAGTGCTGGTCAGCCCTGATCCTCTGTACGGGAATTTCTCTGCTTTGCCCTCCGCACCCCTGTTGCTGTGCACACCTCCGTGGCTCCGAAACTTTCCCCCTCCGTGGCTTCGAAACTTTCCCCCTCCGCCACCCGCAGTCTCTGCCAGCGAAGGGGCTTCCTAGTGTGTGGAAACCGTTCCACCTTCACAGCTCCCTCCCACTGGTGCAGGTCCCATCCCTATTCTTTTGTCTCTGTTTTTTCTTTTTTCTTTTGCCCTACCCAGGTACGTTGGGGGGGGAGGTTCTTGCCTTTTGGGAGGTCTGAGGTCTTCTGCCAGCGTTCAGCAGGTGTTCTGTAGGAGTTGTTCCACGTGTAGATGTATTTCTGATGTATTTGTGGGGAGGAAGGTGATCTCCGCATGTTACTCTTCCGCCATCTTGAAGCTCCTCCTTGAATTTTTAATATAAGTTGACATATAACAAAAATCACACACCAGGATCCTTTGTCTTATAAATATATATCTAATATTAATCCCGCTTTTGTGAATAATTAATAATTACTGAATGCCTTTATCTTAAAATGTTAAATGTTTGTTTTTAGCTGTTCCCATCACAAACCTTTTACCTCTTTCACATTCAGTTATTACAATGTAAAATTTCTAGTTACGATCGAACCTTAAGGTTTTTGAAAGCTTTGGGAAAAAACAGTAAATTCTGAAAGTGTGGTCTGGAGGCCTTATCTTTTGGAGTTGTTATTTTGTCACCATTCCTTCTCTGGTAAGGCCTCTCCTCCCATCTTTTGAATGCTGTTTTTATTCTAGTTGAATTTCTGTTACACTGAAGAGAGTTGCTAAAAGGTCAGACTTGGAGCTCAAATCCGGTAGTTTTATTATATTAGCTGTGACACCATCCAGCACATAATATGTGCTCTTCTGCATGTTTCCTTTTGGCAATTTCCCTTTTATGAAAGTATCAGTTTCTATAATGCAATCTAGATTACATATTTCCCTTTGTAATGAAATAGTCACAATAATTCCATGTTTTCCTTTCATCATAATTGTTGTACATATATACATTGATTGACTAGAGTTGGAGTTAAGTAATGTGTGGAATTTCATCTTTGTCGAGTTTTAGGCTGTGCCCTTACAATCTTGGAAACTTCCAACTGAGCAACAGTGATTGTCAACTCTTTTGTTTGACCAACATCTATTGAACTCTGATTAAAAACCCTAAGTGTAAGATACAGAAATAACAGGTTCTATTCCTACTCTCAGGAAGCTCACAGTCAAATGTAAAGACTGTTATGAGAGAAGATAGTTATGGGGCCACAAAGAGGAGGCACTTGGTTCAGACACAGAGTGAAAAGGAGGCTTCCTGGGAGGTAAAGTAGAATCTCTAAAGAAGAGTAGAAGTGAGCAGTCAGAGAAGGAAGGAAGGTGTCCTAGGCAGTTGAAACCGCAGGTGAAAAGCCACAAAAGTGTGGGAGAATGTGGTACTTCCAGGGAGATTCCAGGGTTTCATGATCACGTGTGAGCTGTGAAGGAGTAGCTGTAAGAGTTGAGGCTGGAGAGAGAGACAGGGCAGATACTTGGAAGGGCTTTTATCCTTTACTATAATCTAAAGAGAGTAAGGCATCTCTAACAGATACAAGCAGGAAAGAAGCAGGTGTGTATTTTTGAAATAACTCTCAAACTGTCTGAGAATGAGCTAGAAAAGGTTAAGTAGGAGCAAAGAAAGCAGTTAGGAGGTGACTCAATGACACAGATGAGATACAACATGAGTCTGAAGTATGACAAGGGCAGTGAAAATGGAGAGAAGGTACTGGTATTCCCCACCCCCTTCGAAAGTTCTCTATAGGCCATTTCGCTATTAGGAAAGACCTACGTTAGCATGTACTGTTTTCGTTAACTGAAAGAAATTTAAAGAGAATTTTCGCTTTTATGGAAAAAGGCGAAAAGCAAAATTAGCGTTCAGCCTTTGTTTTCCAGCCAGAGGCAGCGCACACCCTGAGCAGTGAAAGTGGGACCGCCAAGCTGCTTTACCTGGAACTACACTCAGCATCACAGCATCAAGTCACCAGAGCTTTGAAATGGGTTTGAGCGTCTGTGTTTTATCTCATTTCATTGTGTGCATCCCTTAGCAAGATGTGTCCTAAGGTACGTGCTTCCTTGCTTTCTATCATTTTATGAAAGGTTTCATAAAAACACTCTACTTTTGGATAGCGGGGGGAAAACCTGTATTTAGAACGTAGAAGGCAGGTAGAAGTACTACTGAGAGAAGCTGGTAGTTCCAGTGTTGGACATGCTGAATTTGAGAGCTCTTTAAGTCGAGGTAGCCTGAGGATGGGAGCAGAAAGAAAGGCAGAGGAAATTTCCTCCGAGGCAAAGGAATTACTGTCTGCCATGGCTCTAGCAACCAGAGCTTTGCAGGCTGTACCACTGAGACTTTCCTAAGTATTATATATCAGGTTTCAGCTAAAAGAAAAGAGTCATGGTCCCATAATTTAAGGCTGATAAAGGATGGAATGAGCCTCTATGGGGATGGTGATCTCCCTCCCTGTGGAGGTGTTAGGGCAGAGTGGTAACCTGCTGTTAGGAGCTGTAGAAATATTCATGAACAATGAAAGGAATATTAAGTAACATAGCCTCTGCCCTCCTTTCTGTTTTCCTTATTCTGATCAGAAATAGCAGCACTGTGTAAAACTAAATAACATTCAAATAAAATGCTAGGTTTGAATCTAGCTATCATTGATGTCAATTAAAGGATTCAAAGAAAGGTACTGTACAGAGCATCTTGTGTTTGCTGCCCAGCATCTGTTCTCTTTCATTCTGGTAATAATACTCCAAATTTCCTTTGGGAAACCACCCCTCCGCCATTCTCAGCCATGTGATTTGGGTGGGATTGCTGCCACTTGTGACTTCCAAGAACCAACTGTTAGGTTTCAATTAAGCAGGCTCTTTCTTCTGGCCGGTTATTGGGTTGGTGACAAGGGTGTAACGAAGAAGAAATAGGTTGGGCTCTTGGGGAAAAGAAGCTCACTCCCTTATTGAAGCCGCCATCATACAGAGCTTGACAATGGAGCTGGCCCCAAAGAGGCAAAGCTGACGCATGCGTCCTGGTGACATTGTTTTGTGGTAAGAATCCCTTCACTTCATGTATGAGCTCTTTAATGATGAAACCAATACATTCCTTATTTTTCTGCCACTTGAGGTTTTTCTGCCTTTTCAGCCCAAAGTATATTGATATAAAAAGTCACACTTTATTCAGAAGTTTATTTGTTCAACAAATATTTCACATGTGCCATGTGTTCAAGGAGTTGGGATTAAAGCAGTGAACAAGATTGACGGGGTCTTTATTCTCAAGGTGATTATATTCTTTGGGAAAAGAGCATAGACAGTAAACAAATGAAGTCTTACATAGATGAGGTAATTTCAGATTAAGTTAGCTGCTATAAAGAAAATTAATAGAGTGATGTGACAGAGAGTAATACTGGGGAAGATGCTTAAGATACAGTAGGTCAGGGAAGGTCTTTTTCTGAGGATATGGCTTCTGAGTTGAAACCAAAAAGCCAGCTACGGAAATATGTTTGAGGAAGATGGCACAGCAAGAGCAAATTCTTCAGCAAGGAAGACCTTTGAGTATTCTAAAAATGCAATGAAAATCAGTATTATTTGAAGATAGTGAGTAAGAAAGAAAGATGTGACGAGAGAGGTGAGCTTGGTGTCCCCCCCCGCCCAAGAAACAAATCCTACCCCTTATTTTAACCCAAATGGATTTCTACTTCATTCACATATTATTCATTCAACTAACACTTAGACCTTTTATGTGCCAGGCTCTGTGGTAGATACAGCAAATAAAGGGATGAAAACCTCAGAATTCCTATTCCAGAGGATCTCACAGTCTTTGAGAGTTCTTTTCACTCACAGCCTCTAGAATTTCATGCACCTTCCTGGTTCTGTGTTGACATCGTAGTGTTCTGAGCTTGAAGTCTACCTCCTCACATTCGTCACCAGTTCAACCAAGCATTGTCTTCTTGCCCTGTATCCCATCCTATCTTTCATGTTACTGTCTCAGACCTAAATGTCTTTGCTTACCTCTGAGCTCCCCACTTTCTGGGCTGTAAGTAGTTTTCTAAAGCAAAGCTGTATGTGCTATTAAATAGCACAAATGTCATCAAATTTGGTATATAATTTGTTGTAGTTGCTGTGGTCTTACCACATGCATGCTTGTTAATGTAAATTTTTATAATATATCATTTTAAGACAGCCTCATTTGCAATAATAAATTCAGGAATTCTGTACAGAATCTAAGACTATTCTAATGATGTTAATGAAGACTATATGTTTATGAGGTTTTCAAACGGAAAGCCAGACTAGCAGATAGGTGATGAAAAATAACTAGAGAAGTTTGCACACACACAAAAATCTGCCCTCTAAATTAGGAGACTCAGGAGAAGTAGGCTTAAATATTTATCATCCAGAAGATACTTCATATATTAATAACAAAGAGAATACCAGAAAAGCAATGATAAAGGCAAACAAGATAATTTTCATTGGCAAATATTTATCAAGTTATTTTATACAAAACACTGAAGCAAGATTGACATTGGACTATTCAATGGACATAATTTTGTAACTATGAAAATAATATTTGAAGGCAAAATGATGAGGAATCATAAGACAGTTTCAAATATTGAAAAGTTTGAAAGCTTAGACATCCCAAATTTTATTTCAGGCAGTCATTCAGAATGCTAAGACAGGTATTTCACACCAGCCTCTAATCACTGTCCTAGTGGGAAAATGAATATAATTTAATTAGCTTCACCTTACTTTCCCTCCTTTATTATTTAATTTTCCTTAGGTTTCTAAGAAACTGTCATCAAGTAGTAGTATGCATATAGATATATAACTATGAATTTTATGTGTGTAGATAGATACATTTAACTTAGGTGCCACCTCTTTTATTGTTTTTTTCTTGTAGAAAGCATGAGAAAATGAAAAGCATATCACAAACAGGCACATCACAATGAAAAATAGTGATGTTCAAAAGAAAGAAATAACATGTAACTCTCCAAAAGGTGATTAAGCATGAAATACTGCATATAAAATGAATCATGTAAATCATGAAACATAAGCTAAAGTTGGATAGCTACTGAATTTGTGTGTACATTAAAAATGTGTGTCGAGTTAGAAAGAAAAAAGAAAGATAAATCAAAATATGCCAGCTCATAGCATGACCTATCAATACTGCTTCAGATATGTGGTCTGTGCCTCTGTGATGATAGACTTGCTTGTTTGGTTGGGGATGGGACATATGCTAATAGGATGAGGGAAGAACTTGGTGATCTGAACCCCCCACTATTAATGAGATACTACAGTCTATTTTCTTTATGATCAAATTGTTATTCTCTCCAAAGGATACCATTGTGATTGAAACATCATTTTACTTAAAAGCATTTGTCTCTGTATTATTGTAAACAAAAGCAGACATTATTACAGAAGTAACAGTGAAAATTCACATTTTTCATGCTAAATTTTCCAGTGACTCTACTTCCTTAAAAAAGACAATAAAGTGTTAAAATAAAACGTACCTGTTTTAAAGGTACATTAATTTTTAATATTTTAATACAATTTTTAAACATTACTTTCCATTTATAGTTATTACAAAATATGGGCTATATTCCCCACGTTGTACAATACATCCTTGAGCCTGTCTTACGCCCAGTAGTTTATAGCTCCCACACACCCCCATGTTGCCCCTTCCCCCACTGCTAACCACTGGTTGGTTCTCTATATCTGTTAGTCTTCTTCTTTTATGTTATGTTCACTAGTTTGCTATACTTTTTAGATTCCACATATAAGCAATATCATACAGTATTTGTCTTTCTCTGTCTGACTTATTTCACTTAGCATAATGCCCTCCAAGTCCATCCATGTTGCTGCAAATGGCAAAATTTCATTCTTTTTTATGGTTGAGTAGTATTCCATTCTATATATATAGCACATCTTTTTTTTTTTAAACAAGATTGTATTTATTTATTTATTGATGTGGACCGTTTTTAAAGTCTTTATTGAATTTGTTGCAATACTGCTTCTGTTTTATGTTTTGGTTTTTTGGCCCTGAGGCATGCGGGGTCTTAACTCCTTGACCAGGGATCAAACCCATACTCTCTGCATTGGAAGGTGAAGTCTTAACCACTGGACCACCAGGGAGGTCCCCTACATCTTCTTTATCCATTCATCTGTTGATGGACACTTAGGTTGCTTCCATATCTTGGCAATTGTAAATAACGCTGCTATGAACATTGGGGTGCATGTATCTTTTTGAATTAGTGTTTTTGCTTTTCTTGGATATATTCCCACCACATATTCTACCGCAGAGTGGAATGGCTGGGTCATATGGTAGTTCTATTTTTAGTTTTTAAAGAAACTTCCATACTGTTTTCCACAGTGGCTGCACCAATTTACATTCCCACCAACAGTGTACAAGGGTTTCCTTTTCTCCACATCCTTGCCAACATTTGTTATTTGTGTTCTTTCAAATGAGCCATTCTGATAGGTGTGAGGTGATGCTTCATTGTGGTTTTGATTTGCATTTCCCTGATTATTAGCGATGTTGAGCATCTTTTCATGTGCCTGTTGGCCATCTGTATTTCCTCTTTGGAAAAATATACATTCAGTTCTCCTGCCCATTTTTTTTCTTTCTTTCTTTCTTTTTTTTTTTTTTGGTGGTACGCGGGCCTCTCACTGTTGTGGCCTCTCCCGTTGCGGAGAACAGGCTCCGGACGTGCAGGCTCAGTGGCCATGGCTCACGGGCCCAGCCGCTCCATGGCACGTGGGATCTTCCCGGACCGGGACACGAACCTGTGTCCCCCTGCATCGGCAGGCGGACTCTCAACCACTGCGCCACCAGGGAAGCCCTGCCTATTATTTAATAGGGTTGCTTTTTTGATGTTGAGTTGTATGAGCTGTTTGTATATGTTGAATATTAATCCCTTATCAATCTTATCATTTGCCTATTTTATGTACTTATTAATGTACCTATTTTAAATACCTATTTTAAGTAGACTGTGCAGTGAGTTTTGATAAAAGCGTATACCTGTGTACTACCACCACAGGTTATGGAGACTTATTTTATGGAGCATTAAATGGCCTATATTTGTTAATGCTCCACATCCACTTGAAAAGAATGTATAGTCTGTTGCTAAAAAGTCAATTACAGGGATTATAGAGTTATATCAAAATTTGTATCATTAGTCATAGAATATGGTAATATTAGTCACTGAGGCACACATTAACACTGTTGACGGGAGTTTTGAGGATCTCACAGGAAAATACTTTTTAATGTTAAAATACACCCATCCCTTAATTAATAATCCATGTGATATTCATCTGGAAATAATTAAGGAAGCAGGTGTGGTAGAATTTTTGAAGAGCAGTATAGTCACACTCAGTTTGCACCTGAATCTTCCATAGCTGCTAAAAATGGTTCAGTTCTTAATTAAATTTTTATTTTGAATGGGAGCAGGTTTTCCCACCAATCAGGGAAAAGCCAGGACCATATGCTTGGAACTTGTGAGAGTGGCTTTTATCTTGTGCATCAATAGGATAAACAATCTCGGGTGGCAAATGCATTAATATAAATCACATAAAATATATAAAAAACAACAGAATCAGAGCAGTGCTCTGGGGGAGGGGAGACTGACCGGAAGTGGGTATGAAGGAATTTTGGGGGGTCATGGAAATGTTTTAGTGCATGATAAGGGTATAGGTTACACAGGTGTATATACTTGTTGAAATTGTACACATAAGATTTCTTTAAATCCTATTTGATGGTTAAAGCACAAAATAATATATTGTGAGATTTATGACATGTGGAATTTTACTTAAAAAATCCATAAAAATTTGTTTTTAAAAAACCCTTAGTGTGCATATTAATTTTCTGGACATTTGTTAAATATTTTATTTAGATTACCATGTTCCACAGCAGAAGTTCTAGTTAATTAGGCCTAGGGTGAAACTTAGGAATTGGCATAATTAGCAACCATACCAGGCACTTCTTAAGAGAAAGTGACACCCTTTGAGAAATAATGGACAGAAAAAATTCCAAAGAGGGTTCCAGGGAAAGACATACTGTGTTTCTAGTAGTTGGGAAGAACTTTCTGAGAGAAGGACTTAGGCATTGTAGAATAGAAATAGTTAAGTAAACAGCAAGCAGTTATATCCATTTTGTAGAGGAAGAGTCGTTGCCTAAAAATTCTAAATTGTGAGGATCCATCAACTTTGTAAATTTCAGTCCTATTTGGTTTATAGCAAGTTAAAAAAAAAAAAAACAGGCTGGCTACTGACTCATGTGTAACCATAGTTACCTTTTTAAAAGCATAATTCTCCTGAAAAGGAAGTAGCAAAAATGACAATGTAACCAGTAAAATATCTCTTTTAAACATTCAAATGAAAACTAGTTGAAGAGAGGAATTGATTGTTAGTGAGGCATGCAATTGCAAATCAAGAAAATACATGATACCACGGTTCGTACTAATCTCTCACACAGCCTTCACTCAGAGATAATAAGCAAGATAAGGCAAGTTTTATTTTTTTCTTCAAATATACTGTCACGGTGATTGATTAGTAGTAAGTTAGGTGTCCTGACCTACATTAAAGTGAAGAATTAAACTTTGTACAGGTGCCTGTAGAATTTGAAGATGAACATGGATATATAATTCACATACAAACGATGTATAATTCATATTAGAGTAGGTACATCATATATTAAAACTGAATGGGGATTTCAATATCAACTAGGAACTTGGGTGATGAAGAGGTTTTGGGAAATGTCAAGGAGCACCACTTTAATCTCCATATCTAGTGATGTCGCATATTCAAAATCCATGCACTTAGTTGTGAGTAATAGAAAAAGAGCACATAATCATTATAATAGTGGAAAGAAGCCATGACCCCAAATTAATAAAAACTAAACTCAGATACTAAGGAAACAGGCATAAAACATTTCCCTCTTCCTCGTTTTAACTGTGTGTGTGTGTGTGTGTGTAGGTATCAGAGTGTGTGTCTGTATTTGTATGCTTTTGAATAAAGGTGGTAGGAGAGATATGGGTACAGATAATAACGTTGACATAATTTATTAAATTCGGTATCAATTAGATAAACATGGTAAATACATAGTGATTTTATTAAAAGTTGAAAATTGAAAAATAACCAAAGAAAGCTCAATTAACACAAAAATATATTTGAATTAATTTATGAGCTGTCACATTCAGAGAGAATATTTCCATAGTAAGGGTGATTAGTTTTAAAATTTCTGCTTAGATTTAAACATCTGAAGCACCTGGAACATATTACAATGATACTAGATTGGAAAATGAAATGTCCTCACCAAATAATGTGCATGATGGTGAGTTAATGGCTTATTGAAAGATGCCATTAAAATATAAAAAGGAAATTAAAGTAGAATACAAGAATATATGTTCATGTTCATACTCAGGGATGTTAAGAATCTATAAAAAAATGGAGTCATTATCCCTGAATAATAGTAATGGGATTTAATCAAGACATTTCAGAATAATGAGGATATGGTAAGAGCTGGTCAGTTACTTCTTTTCATGTTGCCCTTTCATTCCAGAAAACGATGAAACCTTGGTGAAATGAAGTGCCTGAACGTGAATAGGGAATAAAATATAAAATATATTTAAATATAAGAGATATGACCAATGAGTGCCTCATGCAGAAAGTCCCTAAATCAGAGAGTATGTCTATATGGAAAGGGAAAATAATATTTTTATCATCTTTCTTTAATCTGTCCTTATTGGATCCTCAGTGGGTTCAGAGTTCTACACTAGACATAAAAGCTCAAGGCTTTAAGGAGCAGCTGCTGAGACATGAAATATTGCCTTCTTTAACATCATTGTTTACATGAGTTACCACTGGATCTTATCTATAGCTTGAATAAAATATTTCTTTTGTAAGCAATAAATAATACCACTTATTGAGAAATTACCTTGTGCCAGGTGCTTTGTGTTTTACCCGTGTTAATCCTCACCACAGCCCTGCTTTACCATAATGAAATTGGTGCCCACAGAGTGACCAGGCAGGATTTAAAGTTCATTATCCACAGGTTATTAATAACGTTCACATTGATCGTTGATTTGCTGTAATTGCTAATTCCTTTTTCAATGGGAATTCAACCAGAAAAGAAAGAACTAACCTCATTTAAGTGGAAGTTATTCAGGGCTGGGATTCACAGGACTTGTTCTATTTCAGCCCTGGAGCAATTTGGCCCTGCAGCCCCTGTAAGATTGCAAGATATTCTGTTTTAAAACAGGTGGGCCAATATTCCAACTTTCCATCTGAAATCTTTCATGTCTAAAAATATTCTATCTGGATAATACTTAATCTTTCCATTTAGAAAACAATTTGAGAAAATCCCAAATTTAGCAGTGTGTTTTTTTGTCAGCACTGTTATGGTGTTATGTCATGACCCCTGTTAGACTAGTCCAACTCCCCGCCCTGATTTTTCACTACTGGTTACCACAGTGGGGAACTGCTGGGTGAAATCAGGGTCCTCCAGGGGCCTAGAGCAGGCATTCCCATGTAGCACAGTCTGCTGCACACCTGGGCAGCAACCAAGGGCACTTTGACTCTGTCAGGCAGTGGCAATCACACAATAGCCCGGGAGGTTTGAAACATTTGGTTTGCTCCCCTGTAGTCATTAGTCTAGTTTTTAGATTACCCCAGTGTTCCATATATAAGTAATAATTAAACTCTTTGTCAGATATATGTTGGTTGCCTTAGTTTAAAAATTAATAAAATGCAAATATAATGAGAACATTTCTTGATACGAAGATCAGTGATAATATTTAAGGTATGAATGTGATATTAGTGCATAGAATTGATACATTTTCTATTGAAGCAGTGAATCTCTTCTTTTGATACTAACATGTCGAAAAAGTGATTTCCTTTTGAAAACTCACTGAAAAAACCTCTGACACCACTTCCTAGAATACGGGGATGTCAAGATTCCATTTCGAAGCAAAGTGGTCATGTTTAATACTAGGTTCAAGGGGGTGAAGATATGGTTGGTTTCCCTTATCTTTGCTGTAAATTTTAGTAATACCTTCGATTAGCTCTTTATTTGGTCCTTGGTGAAAAAAAAAAAAGCTTAGTATTTTGTAAATGGATTAATAAGACCAAGTTATAGGTGTGTATAATTATATGTGTTCTCTATCATAAATAAAGCCATTTGTCTTTTGGTGTTGCTCTCCTCAGTAATATTTTATTGTAAAAATGAAGGAAAGCTAAATGTGGTCTCTATTTTTTTATATCACTTTTTTTTTGTTGTGGCCTCTCCCATTGCATAGCACAGGCTCCGGACGCGCAGGCTCAGTGGCCATGGCTCACGGGCCTAGCCGCTCCGCGGCATGTAAGATCTTCCCGGACCGGGGCACGAACCCGTGCCACCTTCATCGACAGGCGGACTCTCAATCACTGGGCCACCAGGGAAGCCCCTAGTCTCTATTTTTTAAAAGCCTCATGTTTTAAAAGCTTGTTAAATCAAGGAAGAATGTGATTTTAAAGTGTGAGGGAAAATGGAAAGTCCCTCAGGAAATTAGGGCATGTGGATGTAGGCTTTTAGTGCACTTTTTCTAAGCATTTGTCAATATTTTAATTTTTCTTCTTACTATGAATCAGCTAAAGAACTCTTAGGGAGAGTTCATTATAACCCTCTCAGCAGAAGCTGCGTTACAAAGGTGAAGTTGTGATAGTATGAGGGCTGGAAATATCTGTGTTTCAGCATACACCTACTACAATATTTCATCATGCTCCTAAATGCACTTTCCCTAACGAGTAAAATTGCCCAAAAATTCAACTTTTAGATTATATTTACCTGTCTGTGGGTTGTTTTGTTTCGGTGCACTTTCTCTTCATCAATTTCTCTTCATATAGGTGCAACAACTTTGCTTCCCATTACTGTGAAAGTTAATGAAACGAAAAAGCATATGTTTTAGTCAGCTACTCCCCTCTTTCAGCAGGCATTTTACTAAAAGGGCAGGAATTATGCAAACATTGCTCCCACCTACCACTACAATGTGGGCAAATACAGGCCTTCTAATTTTTCTGTCAGTAACACAATTTACCACTCAAACGAGAATTTGAAATGGTTAGTCAGAACTCCAGGTACGGAAAATATTCTTTATTTTTGTATCACAGGGGTAACTCCTCCATTTCAGCTGTTTGGTCTGCTTTAGAATGGCTCTTCTCAAGGTGTGTTTCCAGGACCACCAGAGCATCCCCACGACTTTTCTCAGGGCCCATGAGGTTCTTCTTTTTCCAATTACGTATCTAAGTGAGGCCATAGTTTCTTTGTGTACCGCAATCAAAAATAGCACACCACAACAAATTGGATACAAAAGCAGATATGAAAATCCAGCTGTCTTCTGTTAAACCAGACATTGAATACATTTTACAAAAATGTAAGACAATGCTACTCTCACTCTTTTTTTTTTTTGGTTTTGGAAAATATAGTTATTTTTCATTAAAGTGTTTACTATTATGCATACTATAGAGAATATGTATACTACCATTATTTTCAATGCGTTTAAATAAATATTTTTAAATGCCACAGTATTAATTTCTAGTATGGTAAATATTGATGGATAATAACTGACACAAACAAAAGCTCTTTGGTGTTCTCAGCTTTTAATAGTGTAAAGGGTCCCAAGATCAAAAGGTTTGAGGTCTGAATCTTTACAGCATGTCTTCTATCAATTAAAGCAGAAGGAAAAATTATTTTTCTCTTTAAAATAAAAATCCATGTAAATACAATTCTGGGTTTATTGTCTCAAGCATATATTTTAAAGTAATCTTCATGGCATTAAATGGTATGAAGTTCTGAGAATATCATTGTTAAAAATCAACAAATGAAAATATTTTGAACTTAAAGTATATCTTTTTATCCTAGTTGTCTAACTTAAACTTCTATATAAGTGAAATTAACACTGCATGTGTACAACATCATATTTCTACTTCCGTATACCCTACAGCGTGCTCACCACCAAAAATTTAGTTTTCATCTGTCACCAGACAGTTGATTCCCATCACCCATTTAGCATTCCCACCTCTGCCTCATCTCCTCTGGTAACCACTACTTGCTCTCTATCTATGTCTTTGTTTGTTTTGACTTGTTCCTTTATTTTGTTTTGTGTGTTTGTTGCATATGAGTGAAATCATACGATACTTGTCTGTCTCCATCAGAATCATTTCACTTAGCATAATACTCTCAAGGTCCATCCATACTGCTGCAAATGGCAAGATTTTATCTTTTTTTTTTTTTTAATAGCTGAGTGGTATATCATTGTATATAGATACTACATCTTCTCTATCCATTTATCGGTTGATGGGCACTTAGGTTGTATCCGTATCTTGGCTATTGTAAATAATGCTGCAATGAACATAAGGGTGCATATATCTTTTCAAATGACTGTTTTTGAATTCTTCAGATAAATACCAGAAGTTTAATACAAGAATATTTTAATTCTTTGAGGAATCTCCATACTGTCTTCCATGGTAGCTGCACCAATTTACATTCCCACCAACAGTGTATGAAGGTTTCCTTTTCTCCACATCCTTGCCAACACTTGTTAATTCTCACCTTTTTGATTACAGCCATTCTTATGGGCATAAAGTGATAGCTCATTGTGGTTCTCTTTCAGGTCTTGTAGTTTCTTTTTGTCTGGAACTAATTTATTTTTATTTTATTTTTTAGCATCTTTATTGGAATATAATTGCTTTTCAATGGTGTCTTCTTGTAGTTTCTTGAAGCCTGAGATAGTCATATTTTGAGTCCCATTTTCTCTTGGAAACAGATGTTAGGACTCTTCTCCTCATTTGCCTCCTTTCTTATTTTCCTCGAATCTTTAACTTGACGTCTGATGTAAAGGGTTTAGAAATATTGCTGGTCCACAGTAGAACTTTCATTGGAAACCTGCTCTGGAGGATGTGATCCTCAAAATTTTCAAAGGTTATGTTTGTGAAACATTGAGTGTGTTTCTAAATCTTCTCTGCCATCTGAAATTTCGTTGCTGTCTCTTTAGCAACAGAAAAATTTCATTCTTCCCCATAAGAATCATTTCTTGTCAAACTCATCAAGACCCTATGTCAAAGAAAGTGTAAGCAGTTGAAGCAATGCTGTTATGACCAAAGAACAAACTCCTATCCCTATACTAATTCTAAATAGATTTAATCACCTCATGTAAGAAGCAGAGGGACATTTTCTAGTATGTTAACTGATTTCCTCTACTGATGAAAAACACTTTGGACTGCTTATTTCTCCAGAGCAAATATCTAAACTACATTAATAATTTCTGGATTACTAAAGATCAGATTTAAAAAAAATGCTCTTAGAAATTTGTTTGAATTTCTATGACTTCTTCTATGAATAATATTTCCAAAAGAGACAGTAGTACATCCCCATGGGTAGTTTCTTATAACACAGGCACATAGTAGTAGTCTAATTCTTTATGTTTACTTATTTTTATGTTTATGACTCTTTTAGAATGATGGATTTCTCAGAGTATATGCCCAGTAGTGGGATTGCTGGGTCGTATGGTAGTTCTATTTTTAGTTTATTGAGGAACCTCCATACTGTTCTCCATAGTGGCTGTATCAATTTACATTCCCCTCAACAGTGTAACAGGGTTCCCTTTTATCCAAAACCTCTCCAGCATTTATTGTTTGTAGATTTTTTGATGATGGCCATTCTGACTGGTGTGAGAAGATACGTCATTGTACTTTTGATTTGCATTTCTCTAATGATTAGTGATGTTGAGCATCTTTTCATGTGTTTGTTGGCAATCTGTATATCTTCTTTGGAGAAATGTCTATTTAGGTCTTCTGCCCATTTCTGATTGGGTTCTTTGTTTTTTTGTTATTGAGCTGCATGAGCTGCTTGTAAATTTTAGAGATGAATCCTTTGTCAGTTGCTTCATTTGCAAATATTTTCTCCCATTCTGAGGGTTGTCTTTTCGTCTTGTTTATGGTTTCCTTTGCTGTGCAAAAGCTTTCAAGTTTCACTAGGTCCCACTTGTTTATTTTTGTTTTTATTTCCCTTACTTTAGGAGTGGGTCAAAAAGGATCTTGCTGTGATTTATGTCATAGCGTGTTCTGCCTATGTATTCCTTTAGGAGTTTTACAGTGTCTGGCCTTACATTTAGGTCTTTAATCCATTTTGAGTTGATTTTTGTGTATGGTGTTAGGGAGTGTTCTAATTTCATTCTTTTACATTTATACGTCCAACTCTCCCAACAGCACTTATTGAAGAGGCTGTCTTTTCTCCATTGTATATTCTTGCCTCCTTTATCAAAGAAAAGGTGACCATATGTGCATGGTTTTATCTCTGGGCGTTCTATCCTGTTCCATTGATCTATATTTCTGTTTTTGTGCCAGTATCATACTGTCTTGATTACTGTAGCTTTGTAGTATAGTCTGAAGTCAGGGACCCCGATTCCTCCAGCTCTGTTTTTCTTTCTCAAGATTGCTTTGGCTATTCGGGGTCTTTTGTATTTCCATACAAATTGTGAATCTTTTGTTCTAGTTCTGTGAAAAATGCCATTGGTAATTTGATAGGAATTGCATTGAGTCTGTAGATTGCTTTGGGTAGTAGAGTCATTTTCACAATGTTGATTCTTCCAATCCAAGAACATGGTATATCTCTACATCTGTTTGTATCATCTTTAATTCCTTTTATCAGTGTCTTATAGTTTTCTACATACAGGTCTTTTGTCTCCTTAGGTAGGTTTATTCCTAGGTAATTTATTCTTTTTGTTGCCATGGTAAATAAGAGTGTTTCCTTAATTTCTCTTTCAGATTTTTCATCATTAGTTTATAGGAATGCAAGAGATTTCTGTGCATTAATTTTGTATCCTGCTACTTTGCCAAATTCATTGATTAGCTCTAGTAGTTTTCTGGTAGCAACTTTAGCATCTGCAAAGACTGACAGCTTTACTTCTTCTCTTCCAATTTGGATTCCTTTTATTTCTTTTTCTTCTCTGATTGCTGTGGCTAAAACTTCCAAAACTATGTTGAATAATAGTGGTGAGAGTGGGCAGCCTTGTCTTGTTCCTGATCTTATTGGAAATGGTTTCACTTTTTCACCATTGAGAATGATGTTGCCTGTGGGTGTGTCATATATGGCCTTTATTATGTTGAGGTAAGTTCCCTCTATGCCTACATTCTGGAGAGTTTTTATCATAAATGGGTGCTGAATTTTCTCGAAAGCTTCTTCTGCATCTCTTGAGATGATCATATGGTTTTTCTCCTTCAATTTGTTAATATAGTTTATCGCATTGATTGGCTTGAGTATATTGAAGAATCCTTGCATTTTGCTAGTATTTTGTTGAGGATTTTTGCATCTATGTTCATCAGTGATATTGGCCTGTAGTTTTCTTTGTTTGTGACATCTTTGTCTGGTTTTGGTATCAGGGTGATGGTGGCCTCGTAGAATGAGTTTGGGAGTGTTCCTCCCTCTGCTATATTTTGGAAGAGTTTGAGAAGGATACGTGTTAGCTCTTCTCTAAATGTTTGATAGAATTTGCCTGTGAAGTCATCTGGTCCTGGGCTTTTGTTTTGTTGGAAGATTTTTTTTTTTTTAATTTTATTTATTTATTTATTTATTTATGGCTGTGTTGGGTCTTCGTTTCTGTGCGAGGGCTTTCTCTAGTTGCGGCAAGTGGGGGCCACTCTTCATCGCGGTGCGCGGGCCTCTGACTATCGCGGCCTCTCTTGTTGCAGAGCACAGGCTCCAGACGCGCAGGCTCAGTAATCGTGGCTCACGGACCTAGTTGCTCCGCGGCATGTGGGATCTTCCCAGAGCAGGGCCCGAACCCGTGTTCCCTGCATTGGCAGGTAGATTCTCAACCACTGCGCCACCAGGGAAGCCCTGTTGGAAGATTTTTAATCACAGTTTCCATTTCAGTGTTTATGATTGGTCTGTTCATATTTTCTATTTCTTCCTGGTTCAGTCTCGGAAGGTTGTGCATTTCTAAGAATTTGTCCATTTCTTCCAGATTGTCCATTTTATTGGCATATAGCTGCTTGTAGTAATATCTCATGATCCTTTGTATTTCTGCAGTGTCGGTTGTTACTTCTCCTTTTTCATTTCTAATTCTATTGATTTGAGTCTTCTCCCTTTTTTTCTTGATGAGTCTGGCTAATGGTTTATCAATTTTGTTTACCTTCTCAAAGAACCAGCCCTTAGTTTTATTGATCTTTGCTATCATTTCCTTCATATCTTTTTCATTTATTTCTGATGTGATCTTTATGATTTCTTTCCTTCTGCTAACTTTGGGGTTTTTTTGTTCTTCTTTCTCTAATTGCTTTAGGTTTAAGGTTAGGTTGTTTATTTGAGATGTTTCTTGTTTCTTAAGTTAAGATTGTATTGCTAAAAATTTCCCTCTTAGAACTGCTTTTGCTGCATCCCATAGGTTTGGGGTCATCTTGTTTTCATTGTCGTTTGTTTCTGGGTATTTTTTGATTCCCTCTTTGATTTCTTCAGTGGTCTCTTGGTTATTAAGTAGTATTAAGTAGTATATATATTAGTCCTTTAACCATGTCTGAATAAAATGTCTCTTTCCAGAATGTGGATATGGTGTTGTTTTTATCCTTTCTGATACAATATATATGTATATTTAAATTCATCTTCAGCTGTCAACACCTACATCAGTGTGATAAAACATTCTTAGGGGAAATCATATTTTTAATAACTTATCGTCAGAGAAATTCCAAAGAACACCATCTTATTTTCAAAAGTCAATGTTACCAAAAGACAAATATTTATGTGTTTTAAACTTCAGCTTTATTTTGCTGGTCTCTCAGCTAAAATGCAAGCAAGAAAGAAATGATTGTTTCAATGATGCAGGAGAGCAACGTAAGGAACTAAGCTATAAAAATCTCTGTTGGAAAGTAACATCAAGTTTTGACATCACACAAAGATATACAGAATTCCTGAGATAGTCTGATTTATAGTTTTGCTGAATATATATAGTAATTGACAATAGTCACTGAGGAAACATCTTTACTTCCTATATCTGAGCTGGGTCTTTAAAAAGTCTATAGACTTTCAGTTATAGAAAGTTTTAGAGTTCATCTAGTTAAGCTACCTCGTTTACCGATAAAATTATTGAACTCAAAGACTAAGCAACTTTTCCATGGTTACGTAATTGTTTAGAAATAGCTGGTCATAGGCTTCTGACCTCCAATTTCATTAAATTTGTTTATGTCTGACCTCTTTCTCAAGTGCATTTAATTTTGTTCTTTCTAAGTATTCTCTTAACTACAGTTGGTGCTTTTGGATTTCTCTCATTTAAGAAACAAATTATACTTTTCCAAGGATGCAACCTTCTGTTTCCTTAGGGATGTAGTGTTCAGTGTTTGTTAAAAGTATAAACTTGCAGTGAAACTGACCTGAGTTAACATCAAGGCCCCATCACTGACTATCTTTGTGATTTAGGGAAATTATCTAACCTTTAAAAGCTTTAGCTTATCCAAAGATAATAAGTCAAACTATTGCTTTTATTTTTATGGTAAAATATAAAATTATGTGAGCCATTATTATATCACTCAATCAGTATGCATAGTGTTAACCCTTAATATATATGAAGATGATTTTCAGATATTTTGGTGAAAAAGCCAGAAAATCAAATAACTTGCTTTTAGATAATGCCGTTCAATACCACTTTTTGCAAGTATGTATTGTTGCTATGATGAAATTTAAAACCAAAGTAACAAATTTGCACCATCCTTGAGGAGTTTATCATTTACTGAAGAAGACAGCTAAATGAAGATAGAAGATAGCAGTATGGTTTTGGGATTCAAGAGTAGAAAATCAAAATATTTGAGAAGTGTTAATTTGTAAAATGTTCATGGAGGATGGAAACTGAAAGAAGAAAAGTACACAGTTTGCCAACATAAAAGAAGGACATTCTACATAGGAAGAACAGCAGGTGAACTAGCTCAAAGATTTGATTAGAGGAACCAGAGGTACAGTTTCTGACTGTAGTATACCTCACACAAAATCAGTTTTAAAATTCATTTATTCCTTATTTCCAAAAATTATTTAAAACAGTGAATGCTGAAAAAGCACAGATATTATGAAGCAACATAAAAATAAGCATAGGGGTTCCCTGGTGGCGCAGTAGTTGAGAATCTGCCTGCTAATGCAGGGGACACGGGTTCGAGCCCTGGTCTGGGAAGATCCCACATGCCGTGGAGTGGCTGGGCCCGTGAGCCACAACTACTGAGCCTGTGCATCTGGAGCCTGTGCTCCACAACAGGAGAGGCCGCGATAGTGAGAGGCCCGCGCACCGCGATGAAGAGCGGCTCCCGCTTGCCACAACTAGAGAAAGCCCTCGCACAGAAACGAAGACCCAACACAGCCAAAAATAAATAAATAAACTCCTACCGCCAACATCTAAAAAAAAAAAAAAAAAGCATAAAGTGATATAAGAGAGAATCCAGAGGAGAGGCATTTGACCATATTTACTACCAAGAGAAACTTTTTTTGAACAAACATTGCTGCGATGAGAAGCTTTGTTGTGGCCCCTTGAGAGGCTCTAGATCTTTCCCCAGCCCAAGTTTTACATCCTTGTTCTTCACTTCCTTCTTCCTTATTGTTATTCTATTCCTAAGTAAATGTTAAGTCAGTAATAGTTTGTCAATCATATATTAACGTGGTGCTGAACTCAGAATACAGAACAAATAGAAAACATGCTTATTATCTTCAAGATGATCAACATCAAATTGGGGTTCTAGACTATTACATTGTTTATGTGGTAATTTACCTCAAAATACTTCATTTGAATTGTGTGATGTAAGTGGGTATTTTAACTTTAATGTGTAACCTTTTCTGTATTGTATAAACTATAGTATGATAGTACCATTTGGAAGACCTTGATTAGAAATTCTTACTCCAATTGTGTTTGCATATGTTCTTTAAATAGTATAGTAGTCTACTCCAAAGGATTCACTAATTAGCATCAGCAATGTTAGAAAAAAGTTTCCTTTGGTGAAATGAGTGAAGTTCAAGGTACATGATTGCCTATAAAACACTGATGTAGGTGCCATCACATTTCATGATCCAGATGTAAGAGTCCATTAAGCCTAGATGCCTAGCACTTATAGTGTGCAGTGTTGTAGATCTCAGAGATTCATTCGGTAGTGTGTATACTGCATTTTGTTTGTTTCTTGTCCCAAAAGAATTTGGATGATATGGTTAGGTATTATTCTATGTGCCTTAGAATAAGGATCTCCTGTGGTAGGCT
Source organism: Globicephala melas (assembly GCF_963455315.2). Taxonomy (NCBI): domain Eukaryota; kingdom Metazoa; phylum Chordata; class Mammalia; order Artiodactyla; family Delphinidae; genus Globicephala; species Globicephala melas. The sequence continues at coordinate 27,680,216 of NC_083320.1, read as the reverse complement.
TGTTGGAGTGTATATGCATAGACATTACTTAGCATCTGAGCATGAAATGATAAGTTGTATGACTGTTTTGGGTCTTCTTGCTAGTAAATGTTTATAAGTTTGTCAGACTTTGCTCTGACACTTACTTTCACTATAATACAGCAGAAAGATTATTGGGGAAGGAGATGCACAGATTCCTCTTTCTTCATATCACCAGAGGCCACTGATATTTACAGTAAAGAACTTGGTATTACTACCTTCCAAATTGGTTGAGATAAGTACATAGCAGACAGCCAAAAAAAAAAAAAGTCTTTGAAAAAAATACAAGAATACATTCAGCATTTTTTTCTACCCCTCTGTTAATGAACTGATTTTTTACTCCTCTGCCATGAATACATGTGATTTCAACTACAAAGAAAACTATATCATATACTTACTTTTTAGAATATTTTGATAAAACCAAACTATGGAACTGAAATAGAATTGTGTCTTTTTAAAATACAGATGTATAAAGATCTATTAAGAGAAACAAAGGTGGGAAGCAGCCGCATAGCACAGGGAGATCAGCTCGGTGCTTTGTGACAACCTAGAGGGGTGGAATAGGGAGGGTGGGAGGGAGGGAGACGCAAGAGGGAAGAGATATGGGAACATATGTATATGTATAACTGATTCACTTTGTTATAAAGCAGAAACTAACACACCATTGTAAAGCAATTATACTCCAATAAAGATTAAAAAAAAAAAAGAGAAACGGAGGAGTTCAAGATGTCAGACGTGGAAAATTTTTAGATTTTCTTGGCTAGTAGGGTGAGAGTAGGAAAAGACAGAAAGAAGCCATGACACAATAGAACAAAGATCATCATCTTGAACAACAGAAATTTTTGGAGTTCCTACTGTATAGAGAACACTGACAAAGAGGTGAAAGATTTAAAATAAAAATCTGTGCCTTTAAGGGGTGATAATAACAGAAATATAAGTAGAAGACAATGAGGATGTCTAAGATGAGAAATCAGTGTGTGGTAACTGTTAGATGAAGACTAAACAGCATTTTCCTTTCCTTTTCTTTGTTTAACCAAAGAAAAGTTTCATCTCCTCTGCAGAAAAAGGATGACATTAAAACACTTATTTGGAACTGAGGTGCAAGGAATGATTGAAATGACTATGAATGGGACAAGGATCTCTCCAGAAAGGTCCCTTCTCCTTTGAGCTCCTATTGTCTGTTTTGAGAGCACACTGGCTTTTTGTCCTTTTATTTATTACCAGTATTTCTTGAACCCCAAAGTACACTCAACACCCAAATATAATTTTAATACCAATGAGTGGAAGCCAGAGAAAAATTAGCTGTCACCCAACTGCTTTATCTACTTCCAAGAAGTCATTCTTTCAGGAAAGAGCAAACAAGACATTTTTAAATTAAAAACTCGGATGAAGAATTATTCTTTTCACTTTGGGTTGAATGAGCTGTGACTTTTATAGTGTATTATCTAAAGATATGGAGTCATAATTCACATACTGTATTCTTAATAGCACATCCTTCTGACTATATTTCCTAGCTTTTTAATGAAGGCTAAAAATACCCTTCCGTCTTCCCCTTGTTCCATATACAAAGACACATTTGTTTAGTTGTTCAAGACCTGAAACCTTTTAAGATCTATCTTTCCAGTGTAAGCCTTATTTAATGCAATTAGGACTTAAAAAATAATATATCAAATGAGATAAAATTATGGCAATAATCTAAAAGAGAGGGGATCTGTAATGTTAGTTCTTAGATTAGTCCAGGATGCCTCATGGGACAAATTTAAAATATCATCTGATATCTCTGGTACTTTTCATGCCTAAATCATCAATAAAATAAATATTACTTGCATATTAATTATGTGCCCATTTCTCTTTTATATAATTTAATAATAGGAAACAAAAAATAAGAAATAGTCTGTGCCTCATACTCCAGCACTTCTGACCTATTGGAATCTATCGTTTTTTATTACTAATACTCTTTTTATTTTTAAATTTTTTTAATATATATTTTTTAGTCTATGGGTTATAACTTCCTTATTGGAGTATATTTGCTTTACAATGGTGTGTTAGTTTCTGCCCCACAACAGAGTGAATCAGTTATACATATACGTATGTTCCCAAATCTCATCCCTCTTGCATCTCCCTCCCTCCCACCCTCCCTATCCCACCCCTCTAGGTGGTCACAAAGCACAGAGCTGATCTCCCTGTGCTATGCGGCTGCTTCCCACTAGCTACCTATTTTACGTTTGGTAGTGTATATATGTCCATGCCACTCTCTCACATTGTCACAGCTTACCCTTCCCCCTCCCCATATCCTCAAGTCCATTCTCTAGTAGGTCTGTGTCTTTATTCCCGTCTTGTCCCTGGTTCTTCATGACCTTTTTTTTTGTTGTTGTTCTTAGATTCCATATATATGTGTTAGCATATGGTATTTGTTTGTCTCTTTCTGACTTACTTCACTCTGTATGACAGACTCTAGGTCCATCCACCACAGTACAAATAATTCAATTTCCTTTCCTTTTATGGATGAGTAAACTTCCATTGTATATATGTGCCACATCTTCTTTATCCATTCCTCTGTTGATGGACACTAAGGTTGCTTCCATGTTCTGGCTATTGTAAATAGTGCTGCAATGAACATTTCGGTACATGACTCTTTTTGAATTATGGTTTTCTCAGGGTATATGCCCAGTAGTGGGATTGCTGGGTCATATGGTTATGACCTATTTTTAGTTTTTTAAGGAACCTCCATACTGTTCTCCATAGTGACTGTATCAATTTACATTCACACCAACAGTGCAAGAGGGTTCCTTTTTCTCCACACCCTCTCCAGCATTTATTGTTTGTAGATTTTGTGATGATGGCCATTCCGACTGGTGTGAGATGATATCTCATTGTAGTTTTGACTTGCATTTCTCTAATGATTAATGATGTTGAGCATTCTTTCATGTGTTTGTTGGCAGTCTGTATATCTTCTTTGGAGAAATGTCTATTTAGGTTTTCTGCCCATTTTTGGATTGGGTTCTTTGTTTTTTTGATATTGAGCTGCATGAGCTGCTTCTAAATTTTGGAGATTAATCCTTTGTCAGTTGCTTCATTTGCAAATATTTTCTCCCGTTCTGAGGGTTGTCTTTTCGTCTTGTTTATGGTTTCCTTTGCTGTGCAAAAGCTTTTAAATTTCATTAGGTCCCATTTGTTTTTTTTTGTTTTGTTTTTATTTCCATTTCTCTAGGAGGTGGATCAAAAAGGATCTTGCTGTGATTATGTCATAGAGTGTTCTGCCTATGTTTTCCTCTAAGAGTTTGATAGTGTCTGGCCTTACATTTAGGTCTTTAATCCATTTTGAGTTTATTTTTGTGTATGGTGTTAGAGAGTGTTCTAATCTCATACTTTTACATGTACCTGTCCAGTTTTCCCAGCACCACTTATTGAAGAGGCTGTGTTTTCTCCACTGTATATTATTGCCTCCTTTATCAAAGAAAAGGTGACCATATGTTTGTGGGTTTAACTCTGGGCTTTCTATCCTGTTCTGCTGATCTATATTTCTGTTTTTCTGCCAGCACCATACTGTCTTGATTACTGTAGCTTTGTAGTATAGTCTGAAGTCAAGGAGCCTGATTCCTCCAGCTCCATTTTTCTTTCTCAAGATTACTTTGGATATTCAGGGTCTTTTGTGTTTCCATACAAATTGTGAAATTTTTTGTTCTAGTTCTGTGAAAAATGCCAGTGATAGTTTAATAGGGATTGCATTGAATCTGTAGATTGCTTTGGGTAGTAGAGTCATTTTCACAATGTTGATTCTTCCAATCCAAGAGCATGGTATATCTCTCCCTCTCTTTGTATCATCTTTAATTTGTTTCATCAGTGTCTTATATTTTTCTGCATACAGGTCTTTTGTGTCCTTAGGCAGGTTTATTCCTAGATATTTTATTCTTTTTGTTGCAATGGTAAATGGGAGCGTTTCCTTAATTTCACTCTCAGATTTTTCATCATTAGTGTATAGGAATGCTAGAGATATTTGTGCATTAATTTTGTATCCTGCTACTTCACCAAATTCATTGATTAGTTCTAGTAGTTTTTTGGTAGCATCTTTAGCATTCTCTATGTATAGTATTATGTCATCTGCTAACAGTGACAACTTTACTTCTTTTCCAATTTGGATTCCTTTTATTTCTTTTTCTTCTCTGATTGCTGTGGCTAAAACTTCCAAAACTATGTTGAATAGTAGTCGTGAGAGTGGGCAACCTTGTCTTGTTCCTGATCTTAGTGGAAATGGTTTCAATTTTTCACCATTGAGGACGATGATGGCTGTGGCTTTGTCATATATGGCCTTTATTATATTGAGGAAAGTTCCCACAGTGCCCACTTTCTGGAGGATTTTTATCATAAATGGGTGTTGAGTTTTGTCGAAAGCTTTCTCTGAATCTATTGAGATGATCATATGGTTTTTCTCCTTCAATTTGTTAATATGGTATATCACATTGATTGATTTGAGTATATTGAAGAATCCTTGAATTTCTGGGATAAACCCCACTTGATCATGGTGTATGATCCTTTTAATGTGCTGTTGGATTCTGTTTGCTAGTATTTTGTTGAGGCTTTTTGCACCTATGTTCATCGGCAATATTGGCCTGTAGTTTTCTTTCTTTGTGACATCTTTGGTTTTGGTATCAGGGTGATGGTGGCCTCGTAGAATGAGTTTGGGAGTGTTCCTCCCTCTGCTATATTTTGGAAGAGTTTGAGAAGGATACGTGTTAGCTCTTCTCTAAATGTTTGATAGAATTCACCTGTAAATCCATCTGGTCCTGGGCTTTTGTTTGTTGGAAGATTTTTAATAACAGTTTCAATTTCAGTGCTTGTGATTGGTCTGTTCATATTTTCTATTTCTTCCTGGTTCAGTCTTTGAAGGTTGTGCATTTTTAAGAATTCACCCATTTCTTCCAGGTTGTCCATTTTATTGGCATAGAGTTGCTTTTAGTAATGTCTCATGATCCTTTGTATTTCTACAGTGTCATTTGTTACTTCTCCTTTTTCATTTCTAATTCTGTTGATTTGAGTCTTCTCCCTTTTTCTCTTGAGGAGTCTGGCTAATGGTTTATCAAGTTTGTTTATCTTCTCAAAGAACCAGCTTTTAGTTTTATTGATCTTTGCTATCATTTCCTTCATTTCTTTTTCATTTATTTCTGATCTGATCTTTACGTTTTCTTTCATTCTGCTAACTTTGGGGTTTTTTTGTTCTTCTTTCTCTAATTGCTGTAGGTATAAGGTTAGGTTGTTTATTTGAGATGTCTCTTGTTTCTTAAGGTAGGACTGTATTGTTGTAAACTTCCCTCTTAGAACTGCTTTTGCTGCATCCCAAAGGTTTTGGGTCCTCGTGTTTTCATTGTCATTTGTTTCTAGGTATTTTTTGATTTCCTCATTGATTTCTTCAGTGATCTCTTGGTTATTAAGTAATGCATTGTTTAGCCTCCATGTGTTTGTATTTTTTACAGATCTTTTCCTGTAATTGATATCTAGTCTCATAGCGTTGTGGTCAGAAAAGATACTTGATATGACTTCACTTTTCTTAAATTTACCAAGGCTTGATTTGTGACCCAAGATATGATGTATCCTGGAGAATGTTCCATGAGCACTTGAGAAGAATGTGTATTTTGTTGTTTTTGGATGGAATGTCCTATAAATATCAATTAAGTCCATATTGTTTAATGTATCATTTAAAGCTTGTGTTTCATTATTTATTTTCATTTTGGATGATCTGTACATTGATGAAAGTGGGGTGTTAAAGTCCCCTACTATGATTATGTTACTGTCTATTTCCCCTTTTATGGTTGTTAGCATTTGCCTTATGTATTGGGGTGCTCCTATGTTGGGTGCATAAATATTTACAATTGTTATATCTTCTTCTTTGATCGATCCCTTGATCATTATTTAGTGTCTTTCTTTGTTTCTTGTTATAGTCTTTATTTTAAAGTCTATTTTGTCTGCTATGAGAATTGCTACTCCAGCTTTCTTTTGATTTCCATTTGCATGGTATATCTTTTTCCATCCCCTCACTTTCAGTCTGTATGTGTCCCTAGGTCTGAAGTGGGTCTCCTGTAGACAGCATATATATGGGTCTTGTGTTTGTATCCATTCAGCCAATCTATATCTTTTGGTTGGAGCATTTAATCCATTTACATTTAAAATAATTATCAATATGTATGTTCCTATTACCATTTTCTTAATTGTTTTGGGTTTGTTATTGTAGGTGTTTTCCTTCTCTTGTGTTTCCTGCCTAGAGAAGTTCCTTTAGCATTTGTTGTAAAGCTGGTTTGGTGGTACTGAATTCTCTTAGCCTTTACTTGTCTGTAAAGGTTTTAATTTCTCCGTCAAATCTGAATGAGATCCTTGCTGGGTAGAGTCATCTTGGTTGTAGGTTTTTCTCCTTCATCACTTTCTTGCCACTCCCTTCTGACTTGCAGAATTTCTGCTGAAAGATCAGCTGTTAACCTTATTGGGTTCCCTTGTGTGTTATTTGTTGTTTTTCCCCTGTTGCTTTTAATATTTGTTCTTTGTATTTAATTTTTGATAGTTTGATTAATATGTGTCTTGGCATGTTTCTCCTTGCATTCATCCTGTATTGGACTCTCTGTGCCTCCTGGACTTGATTAACTATTTCCTTTCCCATATTAGGGAAATTTTCAACTATAATCTCTTCTAATATTTTCTCAGTCCCTTTCTTTTTCTCTTCTTCTGGGACCCCTATTATTCAAATGTTGGTGCGTTTAATGTTGTCCTAGAGGTCTCTGAGACTGTCCTCAATTCTTTTCACTCATTTTTCTTTATTCTGCTCTGCAGTAGTTATTTCCACTATTTTATCCTTCAGGTCACTTATCCGTTCTTCTGCCTCAGTTATTCTGCTATGGATCGCTTCTAGAGAATTTTAAATTTCATTTATTGTGTTGTTCATCACTGTTTGTTTGCTCTTTAGTTCTTCGAGTTCCTTGTTAAACGTTTCTTGTATTTTCTCTATTCTACTTCCAAGTTTTTGGATCGTCTTTACTATCATTATTCTGAATTCTTTTTCAGGTAGACTGCCTATTTCCTCTTCATTTGTTAGGTCTGGTGGGTTTTTGCCCTTCTCCTTCATCTGCTGTGTGTTTTTCTGTCTTCTCATTTTGCTTAACTTATTGTGACAAATGCACACTTGGAACAGAACTTGTTCATATGTAGGGGACTTACTGGTCTGTGGTCCCCAGGACTGTTGCGGCTTCGGCTGCTGGGTCACCTCCAGAGCTGGCAGCCTCAGTAAGGCCCCCCTCCCATCGGGCTCCGGGGTAGTTCAGTGACGGCGGAGGGAAGAGACCCCGAGCCAGGAATTCCAGCTCTGCAGAAACACGGGCTCCATTCTGGGTGCAGGGGGTGGGACTGCTCTGCTATACTCTTTTTAAAGTACTAGTTTATGTAGTCCAGTAGTCCCTAAGTCTTCCAGTATTCTGATGTCTCTCTGTCTTTCAATGTCTAAATGACATAACTCACACTTCATGTCATATAAAAATGGAAAGCACAAACCCCTTGTCTATTTTTTTTTCAAGATTCTAAAGATGGCACTTATCTTTTCCTGGTGGTTTTCCATCACTTCTTGTCTTGAATTTTCTCTTCCTAACTCAGTTATTGATTCCTGTCTGTCATGATGGACACCTTTCTAGGTTGCTGTCCCACTTTGCCTTGTTCTTCAAGTGGCCTCTTTACCTTCATGGCTTATAGTACCACTGACACAGGGCTATTGTGTAAGCATCTTTTGCTGAAAGTTTGTACACAATGCAAGGACTTAAGCAAAAAAAATAAAAATATTAAAAAAATAAACAAATGAAAACAATATCAAATATCCTGAATTTTGCTATTCAGTTCCTTCCCAGAAAATCAGTTTTCTTTTTTAAGCACTGGCTGCTACCCCATTACTGGGACTCCTTTACTCAGTTTCAGTCTTTTTTCTCACTCTCAACTTTTCTCACACATTTTCTTCTCCAAATCCCCAAGCAACCAAGACTTCCTTCTTGAGCCCCCATGAAACAAATTACAAATCTGTTTTTTTTTTATCCAAATAAGCAATTTAACTCCCTTTTGTCAATTCATTGCTTAGTCCACAGTTGTTCAGGATTTCACTCTCAAACAGAATGCCCTTAAGTAGGCCTTTCCAAACTAGAAGCATTGTTTGTTGAAATGAGGAAATAAGTTTGAAGGTAGGTTCCATTTTTAATGGTACTATTTTCTTTTGAACCTCCTATCATAGTTACATCATTGTAAATTAAAATCAGTTTGTATATACTGTTTACTAAGTTTTTACAAGAACACTGTAGACAAGATAATTATAACACTTCTATTGGAAAATGTACACAGGCTGTCCACATTTATCCCCAGTCTCTTCTAGTGGCTATGGTGTAAAGACTAAAATCCAATAACTATGTGTTCTTGACTCCTTTGTCAGAAGGGTTGTGCCAGTTGAAAGTAGAAGATATGGAAAGCAGAAGGGAGGTAGCAGTCATTTTTCCTCTGACGCTAGTAAGTTTTAGCAGACATGGAGTTTATGTAGCAACGCAACTCCCCATTTCCCTGGTTGGGGCACTGTGGAGAAGTGGTTTCCTGAAGTTTTCTGTTATCTGGATATTTGTACCAGTTTCCTAGTGTTTGGATTGCATCTTCTCTGAGCATTTCTTAAAGGTTTAGTGATTTCCCAGTTCTTCCAAAATATTTGTAAGCATTTAATTTCTACATTCACACCTGTACCAGTTAACTATTTCTTCACAAATACTGCTTAATGTGGCCACCCCCAAGTCCAGGGGCTTAAAACAACAATCCCCTGTTCTCATGAATCTGCCACTTTTTATGGTTGGCTGACCTAATCTGTGTGTGACTAAGCAGTGTGGTTCTGCTTCAAGCTGTCTGTCCGGCTGGGCTGGGCTTGGGCAACTTCACTGCACATCTGTTACATCTTGGGTCTATGTGGAAGAGGCAGCAACTACCTAGCTGGAGGGGAAGTCTTCCTATGGCAGTAGCAGAAGTACAAGGGGGCAAACAGAAACATGAAAGGGCACTTAAACCCTTAGCTCAGAACTGGTACCTTGTTACTTTTGTCTATAAACCACTGGCTAATGCAACTTACATGGCCAAGCTAAAAGCCAAAAACTGGTGGAGCATACTTGTGGAGAAATTATACCAATGGTGTTAATCACAGGTGTTAAATTATTGAAAACACTTACGAGACTCTGCAGAATATATTCATGCAAGGCTTTAATAATGGTGAAGGGTATGGTGAAGCAGGAGAAACAATGCAGAGTAGAGAGGATCAAGTTACCCAGGATAAGCTTGGTCTTTGGATGATAAACCACCAAGAGATGTGTGAGATACCTTGATTTCAAAGAAGCCAGTCTCATCTGAGCAGGAAAGGTCTTTTACACGTCATTGGTCATATAGCTAAAACAAAGCTGCATGAGCAAGCTCAATAAGAGAAACTCAGGTAACGTAACCAATACCAGGTATAAACCACTGATATGCATATTTTCTATAAAACATAGTGACAAGTTCATACAGGCTTCCCTTTGGTATGTTTTGAATTTTAGCTCAGGACAGGGCTAATCACTTGTTTGTGTATTCTATTCAGGTTTGCTTAAGGGTCTGTACCCTGACTCCTGGAGTCCTTGGAGAAAAGCACAAACTTGCAGTGCATACGCTCTGCTAATGATGAGGTCATGACTAAGGTGTGGAGAATTGGAGCCATTCATTCTGTCTTCTACAAGCCTAGTCGTACTTGAAAACATAGAGGTGTTCTGTTTCTTTGCAGTGAACTCTGATGGACACAGACCCAATGTTTAAATGAAGACCTTGAAGGTAAAGTTAACCTAGTTAGTTAGTTGTACGGATGAACTTTGGAACAAGGTTTTCTGATTGTAAAAATAGTGCCCTTATTACTCTATCAAGTGTTTGAATCAATATGTGACTAAGATTTGGTATGATCAAGAGCCAGTGCAAATTGATAAGTAAAACTATGAAATGGGAAAACTATGAAATGGGCGCTTAGCATTGGCCTCAGCATCTCGCTGACTTTCCTCCTGGTAGCTTTATAACCAACATGTCCATCTTTGTCTCTCTCTTTCTCACACACACACACACACACACACACACACACACACACACACACACACAGAGTCTTGGAGCCCTTTTTTTTTTCTTTGCTGTACGCGGGCCTCTCGCTATTGTGGCTTCTCCCGTTGCGGAGCACAGGCTCCAGACGCGCAGGCTCAGTGGCCATGGCTTGGAGCCCTTTTGGTATACTGTAGATACTAACATATCTAGTCAGCTATCCCATAAATCTGTGCTTTTCAAACTTTAATGTATAAATGAATTACCTTCTTATCAGGTTAACATGGAGATTTTGATTCAGGGAGTCTAGGGTGGGCCTGAGTTTCTGCATTTCTAATATACTTCCAAGTATTGTGATGCTTCTATGCTGATGGACTACTCTTTAAGGTTCAATGCACTAGAATAACATTTCCCTACATCCCTAATCTTCTTCCCCTACTTTAAAACTTTCTCTTTCTGTTATCACATTCCTTCCAGGTTCTTTTTGAGGTGACAATAAAAAGTGTTTCAAGTGTTTCTCTTATGATAAATGAAAAATGTTTTTCTTGTAGATATAGCTTTATTCATAGCCCTTAAATCTTCTCAAACATGCCAAGGAAGATTATTTTTAGGGCTAGATACAACTCTGAATGTCCTTCAGTTGTTGCATCTCTGTTAGGTCAGCGCACGATGTGGACAAGGCTTATTTGGACTAGACTGTCTGACTCTCTGCTCTTCATCTATGGGCAGCTAAACAAATTTTCCTCTGAACATCTGGTTTGGTATCAGGAGTAATTGCTTCTTCTTTTGAGTCTGAATTCTTGCCCCATTCTGACAAACTGGGATATTTCTTTTCATGTTCCCAAGCAGGAGTCTTGACTTTGAAGCTTAGTCCAAGAGGTGGGTAGAGCCAATCCAAGCCCACGTCTCACCTCCCAGGTGGCCTGGATCTCTGCATATTTCCTGGGCCCTGACTCCTGGTAATCATTGTCTGTCCGCCAGGATAGCCCTTCTTCTTTCTTGCCAGAATTCACAAACATCAGTGGCTTGATCAGTCTATCACTCTGTGCACCAGACTGTATTCTGACGTGAGCATCCAGTTTAGAATTCCTCATTGGCTTCCTATTACCCGAAGAGCAAAGTCCAAGCTCCTCAGCATTGCTTACTATAACCTTTATGACTTGTCTTCTACATATCTATCCAGCTCCACCCCTCACTGTGACCCCCTCATTCTACCATCCTGACATAGTGAACCACCCGTATTTCTGAGATTGCCTCAGCTGTGTCCTTCTTGCCCACATTTGTTCCTGCCTATTTCCTTTTCCTTTTCCTATCCAGCCTTTACTCATAATTTATCATTATTTCTCAGACTGTTTAGATGCCCCCAAAATACCCTGTTCTTAGTTCTTGCATAGACACTATCATACCTTGTAATAGTGTTCTTCTTGTCAATATGTGTACTTGGAGACTGAACTATTTAAAGGCAATGAAATGCTCTTTTATATTCCCTGTACCTAGCACAGCAATTGCTATTTATTTTTTCAACAAATATTTATTGAGTAAATAAATACAATGTGCCTGTAGCTGGGCTAGGTCCATAAAATACACAATGAACAAGATGCTCAAGGAACTCCCAACAGGTGAGATAAGTCGTAAACAGATATTTAGGATATGGGTTGAGAAGTAAAGGAGAGCTGCTATAGGATTATAGAAGCAAAGATGTGGGTTGCCTCCTCTAGTTCTGAGGGGTATCAGAAGGAGTCTGGCAGGCATATAGTGGGAGCTTAAGTTAATACTATACTTGTGGGTTAAATGAACCCTTGAATGAATTATCTAGATGAATGAATGGATGAAGATACAGTTTTACCTTTTTGAATGAATTTTTTTTCCCATGAACCAGTGAAAATGACAGCTAGACTTCAAAAATAAGGAATTCAATTCATAGGACTCTATTTTCATTAGTGGCTGTCCAACAGAGATAATTTTGGCTTATAATGACAAGATTTAAGAGCTTGCCTCTTGTAAGTTAATCTGAATTACTATGACTTAATAAGGGTATCTGGGTATTTCTTTGTATCAATGGAGGCTCCTATGAAATAGGTAGGATCAGAACCAAAGAAAAGAATTCAAAGGCTACAAAATACTTATTGAATACTTGTGTGGAAGATGTTAGAGAATGTTAGCAATGTGCTTCAAGCACTTTCTTAGAGATAAACATTCCATATATATATTAACATTTTTGTCAAATATTAAAATGCAATACTTGGTAAGGTGCAAACTCTCCAGATCTGTAGGGTCTGAACTTTCTTCTAATTAGCTACTTTTCCTCTCTAAACTTCAAATTCTCTATTAATTATTTGTGATCCATCACAGAATACTTTTTTTTTTGGTTCTAAAATTCAGTGTCTCTGATACAATGGGTGTATTAATTTTCTACTGCTACATGAAATATTGCTGCAAACTACTGGCTTAAAACAATACATTTTTGTTGACTGCACAGAATGTTAAAATATCTTAAGTTCTGTAGGTCAGCATTCAGGTGGGCTTGACTGGGTTGACTGGGTTCTCTCCTTAGTGTCATGTAAAGCTGAAATCAAGGTGTTGGCCAAACTGCATTCTCATCTAGAGAATCTGAAGGAGGATTAACTTCTGAACTAATTCGGGTTGTTGGCAGAATTTAGCTTTTTTGTGCCTTTAACTGAGATTTCTGTTTTTTTCCCTTTCTTTCTTTCTTTTTTTTTTTTTTTTTTGCGGTACGCGGGCCTCTCACTGTTGTGGCCTCTCCCGTCGCGGAGCACAGGCTCCGGACGCGCAGGCTCAGCGGCCATGGCTCACGGGCCCAGCCGCTCTGCGGCATGTGGGATCTTCCCGGACCGGGGCACGAACCCGTGTCCTCTGCATTGGCAGGCAGACTCTCAACCACTGTGCCACCAGGGAAGCCCTCTTTTTTTTTTTTTAATGAACTATCAGACAGGGTTTGCTCTCAGCTCCTAGAGTCTGATCTTAGGTCCTTTTGAGGTAGCCCCCTCCATCTTTAAAGCCAGCAAAGTTGCGCCACATCCTTCTTGTCCTCCAGATCTTTCTGACTTCTTCTGCAACCAGCCAGAGAAAGCACTCTGCTTCTAGGGGCTCATGCGGTTTGGTTAGGCCCACTGAGGTAATCTTCCCTATCTTAAGGTCAACTGTGCCACATAATATAGTCACATGTTCTGCCTACACTCAAGGAGAGAAAGTCATTCAAGGACAAGTGTCATTTGGGGGTCATTTTAGAATTCTGCCTACCACAGAGTGAGGTGTTGGTAAAACTTGTTTCCACCTAGAGGAATGTCACAAGCCAGTCTTTGTCCTCTGAATTTCTCATCGTAAAAAGGAAAAAACCCAGTCTTTCCTTCCTATTGGAGGGAAAGACCTCAGTTCAGTCTATCTCCTGTGTGTTTCTTTCCTGTGCGTCTTCTTTACTTTTACACAGAAAATTTCACTTCTGACACTTCTGGTCACCAAATGTGTGGAGGTTTTGCCCACATCAACAAGAAATTCTTGGACACCCTGCTGGTATCTGAGAATTCAACTCAATAGTGACACTGTCTACCTGGAGATAGCATCAGGTTCTACAGATTAATGGCTCAGTCCCTCAAGACTGTCCATCCCCCACCCCTCACACAATTCAGATTTCAGTTGCAAACCCAGGTTGTCACCTGGGCTTCTGATCAGTCAATCATAGATGGAAGGTTCCAATGACTCCTCTTCAGGTTTGGTTAATTTACTAGAGTGGCTCATAGATGCTGAGCTTCCGTGTCCTCTCCAGGCTCCCACTCTCCCATCGCCTCCATATGTTCACCAGTCTGGAAGCTCTCTAAACCCTGTCTTTTTGTTTTTTATAGAGGCGTCATTACATGATCACGATTGATTAAATCATTGGCCTTTGGCAACTGATTCAACCTCCAGCCTCTCTCCCCTCCCCAAGGTCTGGGTAGGACTGAAAGTTCCAACCCTGTAATCACGGGGTTGGTTTCCCAGCAACCAGCTCCCATTCTGAGATTCAAAACTTACCTAATTAATGTAACAAAACATACTTTTTATTGTTCTCATCATTTAGGAAACCCCAAGGGTTTTTGGAACTCTGTGCCAGGAAGTGGGGGGCCAAGCCCAATTTACATTTTCTATTATCTCACACATCTGAAAGGGCCACCTAGTGAATTCACCAACTGAGAAATATTAATTTCATAGAGAGGACTGTTTCTGTAGAGGTAATTCCATTTTTGATAGGGGCCTTGATTTTCTGCAATAGCATCCTAAAGGAGAGTATTGCCAGACACCAAATTCTAGGATAGAAATCAGAAAGTCTGTACTCTGGTCTCACATCTATTACAAATCAAGTAAGACCTTGTGTAAGCCACATATATATTCTGTCCTCTATTTATTTAGAAAGTAGACCTTGGCATTATCCAAAGGCTAAAGGATTAAGTTTAAGAATCAACTTGGAGAGTAGGAAGTGAAACTGTTTACCTGAAAAGAAAAAAGAAAAAGCAAAGATAGCCAGCTGTTTCTCCAGCAAAGATGAGTTTACTCAAGATTAGCAGAGAATTGCAATTCAGGGTCTGCGACCATGGTGAGCCACGTGCAAGTCTCCACACAGAAAGGGAAAGAGAACGCTTTTATAGAGGGGAAGAGGAAGTTGGGAGGGCTAGAGTGAACAAAGAGTCCAGGGCTTTTCATTGGTTGAGTCCTTGCCAGGAAAGAAGAGGAGTCTTTCTTCTTCCTGTTGGGCTCTGCTATCATCTCAGGGTGTGAGAGCTGCCCTTTCTGGTCTCCCAACTCTATTTAATTGAGGCTTCTGTTTATTAATTTTTTACAAAAGAAAGTGATTATCTAGAGTAAATAAATTACCTATAATAAATTTATCTAGAATAAACTCTTTTTGACCTTAGAAATGTAATAAAAATACTCAGAAGCATTCTTTGATTTTATCAAGATACTGTTTTGGGACTCTGAGTCATTGCACAGAATTTTCTTTATTTGACTAAGGAAGGCATCCATCTAGTTTCCAGATTCCACGTACTCCGGGCTAGTCATAACAAAGCTCCACGTTCTTTAGTTTGTAAACACGAAAGCCCTTCTGACAAATGGCAGCCTTATTGGAAACATTATTTAGCCACCTAGCAAGACTACTTTGAAAAGCCAGTACACATATTTTTAATTAACTTACTTAAACATTGAGACATAGACAATGTTAAGTTAAGGAATTCAGTGATATGAGGTTTTGTCATTTTTCTAACGTAGTTCATGAACTCCTGATGCCTGATCATATAATAAACAAAAAAGCATGCTGAAAATCTCTTACCTCCTGCAGTTTGACTCGTGACCTTAGGAAAATTCAGTGAGGAGCTCCCTACCTGTCTCTGACCAGTCCTGCCCTCTACTTGTGTGAGTTGTGCAAGGATGAGATCCCAGACTCCTCTGGACTCTGACTTAAATTGTTAAAAGGAAGAGGGGTTTTGTCCATTTTCTTGCATTATTTTAGGTAAAGCCACTTTTATTTTTCTGTGTAAAGATTTCTTTTAAAAATGTGATTGTGGGACTTCCCTGGTGGCGCAGTGGTTAAGAATCCGCTTGCCAAGGCAGGGGACATGGGTTCAAGCCCTGGTCTGGGAAGATCCCACATGCCACGGAGCAACTAAGCCCATGCACCACAACTACTGAGCCTGCGCTCTAGAGCCCGCGAGCCACAACTACTGAGCCTGCGTGCTGCAACTACTGAAGCCCGCAAGCCTAGAGCCCATGCTCCACAACAAGAGAAGCCACTGCAGTGAGAAACCCGCACACCGCAACAGAGTAGCCCCTGCTCGCCACAACTAGAGAAAGCCCGCGCACAGCAGCGAAGACCCAACACAGCCAAAAATAAAATAAATAAGTAAATAAATACATTTAAAAAATAAGTAATAAAAATGTGATTGTTTCTGATCTTTCAGGACCTGTAAAGACTGGTTGCTATTCAAAACCTAGTTGCTGGGCTTCCCTGGTGGCGCAGTGGTTGAGAGTCCGCCTGCCAATGCAGGGGACACGGGTTTGTGCCCTGGTCCGGGAGGATCCCACATGCCGCGGAGTGGCTGGGCCCGTGAGCCATGGCTGCTGAGCCTGCGCGTCCGGAGCCTGTGCTCCGCAACGGGAGAGGCCACAACAGTGAGAGGCCCACGTACCGCAAAACAAAAACAAAAACAAAAACAAAAACAAAAACAAAAACCTAGTTGCTATCAGGATGTTGATCACACACACAATGAAAACTCATGGAAATACATGTTTAGAGATAGAACTGTATCATTTAGGAAGCTTTCATCTGCAACTTACAGAAAACTCAATCTAACTTAGTTTAAGAAAAAAGTTTGGAATTTATTGGCTTATGTAACTCAACAGTCCAAGGGTAGCTATAACTGTAGGGGAGTATTTATCCAGGATTTAATCAATATAACCAGTTCCAGCTTCTTTTTTCTCTCAATTTCTTGGCTCATTGTGAACAGATAGAGCCTGTTCTGTTCAGACAGAGCCAAGATTTTTTAGAAGCTGACTCTGAGACATGATTAAATGTGCAAGAATATTATTAGGGGAAGTGATTATGTGAATGGAAATAGGGAGGAAGCTGGGAGTGTCTGGAGAGCCATCAGACCTCAGTGCAGTGAAGGAGAGAGAGAAAGAGAGAGAGAGAGAAAGAGAAAAACAGAGACAGAGAATAGGTAGAAGTGTCATAGACATCTGTTCAGTGTAAGGAAAGCTCAGTGAGCTTTCTGGGAGTCCTTGAGCTGAAGTCAAAAAGCAAAGAAATTCTGTGTCTCTTAGGAGTTCATTTTAGAACTCTTAACTTGGTAAGGAGCTGCACTTGGTAGGCAAGACCTTGGCACCAGTCTGGTAATGAATTTTAAAGTGCAGCGCTTGAGGTGCTCTGTCACTCACGTTCCTGTAGCAGAAGATCTGTAGGCACGTTCTCATGGATGCCACAGGCAAGTTGTCCCATCACAGTGCCAAGATAGCTGTCAGTAGAGCCTAGGATGATGTGTATCCTTATTTACATTCACTTCGAAATAAAAAGAAAGTCACGTGCCCAAAGTTTCAAGATTCAGATTCAAATCTCTTTAATTATGATTGGCTGAACCTGGCCATGTCCTCAATCCTGACTTATTCACTGTGACTGGGGTTTAGATACGATATTGGCTTAAGCCCAAGAGGCCCTCCCAAGGAACTGAAAGAAATATTAGTCCTATCCTATATCTGTTAGGTTGCTTTTGACTGCATGTGAGAAAAACACCAACTGGAATTAGATTAAACAATGAAGACATCTATAATCACATATAACAGAAAGTCAGAGAGAAAGTGGGTTCCAGGTATGGTTCAAATAAGATATTGGCTCCATCTTTTTACAATTCTTCAAAGGTTAGCTTTACTATCAGGCTGACTTCCTATGAGGTTTCAAGATGTCTAACAGCAATAACTGAGACAAAATACCTCCTTTTTTATAACAAACATGGGAAAGAGAAAATGCCACTAGCCATGATTAGATTAGGTGCCTTAAGCCATATGGGCAGTGTGATGATTAATTTTATGTGTCAACTTGGCTAGGCTATGGTGCCCAGTTGTTTGGTCAAACATCAGTCTAGATGCTGCTGTGACAATAGCATTTACAATCAGTAGACTGACTAAAGCAGATTATTGTCGATAATGTGGATGGGCCTCATCCAAACAGTTAAGGGCCTTAAGATCAAAGACTGAGATTTCCTAAAGAAGGAATTCTGCCTCAAGACTACAACATAGAAATCTTGCCTGAATTTCCAGTTGCTGGCCTGCCTCTCATATTTCATACTGAAGACTATGTCAACTCTTATCTGAATTTCTAGCCTGCTTGCTTCTCCTACCATTTCAAATTTGCCAACCCTCCTCACAATGGCATGAACCAATTCCTTAAAATAAATCTCTCTTTCTCTATATATCCTATTGGTTCTGTTTCTCTGGAGAATGACTAATAAAGACCAAATGGGGGAAGATTAAATGTTAGAACAGAATTTGAATTCTGTGAGAAGCAAAAGGAGTAAATGGATGTGGGGTTGTCAACAATAATATTTACACTGACAGGAGCTCCACAGTCAGGAAATTCAGAGGAAGGTAGAATGGCTATGGAGAAGACTGACAACAAATAATCCTACAACAATATAGGTTTGTCACATCAGATTTGTTTAAGAGTATGCATAAAAGTTTACTAAATTTTGATAACTCAAGACTAGTCACTCCTGAAAACCTCCACAGATTTCAATTTCAAGTGAGCTATACAGGGAACCACTGGCTCATCTAGTTTTGATTTGAGTCTTAGGACATGCCAAGACTGAATTTGACACATCATTTGTGAGGGAAAGAAGAGGGAAAGTGTAACTAGGATTTGAACTAATGACTAATAACTAATAAGCTACACACATAATAAACAGTGTAGGTTATATCTTTAAAGTTATTGTATTTATTGTTATTATTACCTGATCTTATGATGGCTAAATCATTTTCTCAGAGTTGATCATCTTTTTTTTTTTTTTTTTTTGCGGTACGCGGGCCTCTCACTGCTGCGGCCTCTCCCATCGCGGAGCACAGGCTCCGGACGCGCAGGCTCAGCAGCCATGGCTCACGGGCCCAGCCACTCCGCGGCCTGTGGAATCTTCCCGGACTGGGGCACGAGCCCGTGTCCCCTGCATCGGCAGGCGGACCCTCACCACTGCGCCACCAGGGAAGCCCTGATCATCTTTTTAGTCTTGGAACGTTTGATGGAGTGAGCACAAACTTATCAGACAAAAAGCGTGCTTTTTGTGCCCTTCCATCACTCTCTAACTTGCCACTTCTTCACTTTGGTCTTGGTGATTCCTAACAGGGGTCACTGGAACAAAATTTGACAGTCCCTGATGAAAAGAAGTAATTTTTTTACAGTGAACCCTTAAGTGAATCACTCGCTCTTGTGTTGAGTCACACTTCTTGTCCTGAAACAGACCATTGCTTTCAGCTGAATGCACAGTATTGCTTTAGTGTTTATTCCCTGATCTCCCAAAGGGAAAATTCCATTTCATTCCAGCACTTGTTTCATGTTGTATCATACTGACTGGCAAGAGTGGCTATGGCTAAAAGACAAAATAAACCAGAATTTTGTTTCTCAGATCAGACCAGGTTTCAGTTCAAATGTTCACTGTCTGTCCTCTCCCTGCAGAATCCCTCAGGGAGGGCTTATTTCTTTCCCTTTCTTCCCCATCATGTTTCTGGTTAAAAAAAAAAGAAAACAAAGAAAAAGAAAAGGGTTAGCACAAGTGATATTTTAAAAGTAGATGCTAAATCCTGAGGTTATTGTACTGTGAGAACATTTCCTGGGCTGTGAAACAACTTCCCGACAAACTTAAAATAGAAATGCATTGGGTGAAATCCTATCAGTATGTCATGAAGCATTGTCAGGGTTCAGGGAACCAAGAATTTCTGTTCTAAGCTAATTTTTTCTTACTTTGTTAGTCAGTGATGGCAGTTCAGGGAAAACCAGCTACAGTAGGATAATTTTTCGTTTTCATGTGTCCTAGCAAACTACTGTAGTCAGTTACAAATTTCAAGTACACTAATTCTAAATGAATAAAAGAAATTAACATTCGTTTGGTTGTTACTCTGTGCCAGGTGCTTTTACTTCTCTCAATATCCCCATTTTACTGATGAGGAAACAGAGGCTCCAAGAGGTTAAGCAACCTGCCCAAGTTCAAACCAGGGTCAGTCTTCTACAGCTTGATGAGTTGAATTTTCCAGTGCCTTAAATGTGATTCCTCATGAATCCCCACATTAATAGGATGATCATTTTCAGGGAGGTGGGAAAGTCATCCACAGTTACTGAACACCCAGTTTTCACCTGGCACCTGCTGGGCAGTTTCATTTATGACATCTTAAATTTCCCATTTTTGTAGATGAGGGAACTAAGAATTTGAGAAATGTAGTAAGCCCAAGATCACATAGTGTGCATAGAGGAACAAAGAATTAAAATCAGATACTTCTGACCCCACCTCCCTCCACTGGGCAAAATCTGCCTCACTTTGGATGAACGTTTACAAGGCTTCAATGTACCATTGTTATTGGGACTAAGTTATTAGTAAACTTGAATTTCATTTTGTAAATCAGCAAAGCACCTAAGAGCAATTAATGACAAGGACATGGAACAGACATACATAAATTCATAGACTGGGAAACATATTGTGTCCTCTCTCCACTTGTGAATGGGCTGAGAAAGTGTAGGTCCTGAGAAAGTGGTTTAGAAAATGCTCCACACCCTTGTGTTCATAAAACCAGTATAGTTAAGTAAAGTATTAATCCTTCTGAGAGAATCCATTTTCCTCCCTGCATATTCCTTCTCCCTCTCTTACATGATGTCAATATCAGGGCATTTTTACTGTGAAATTGCAATTATAAAAGAATTAATTGCTGTCTTCTTTACAATGAATTAAGCCATCCTTCCTTCCTTGGAGTTACTATGTAAATGACACTTAGTTGTGAATGTCTTTATTTTTTAAAATTTTGTATTGGAGTATAGTTGATCTACAATGTTGTGTCAGTTTCAGGTGTACAGCAAAGTGAATCAGTTATACATATACATATATCCACTCTTCTTTGGATTCTTTTCCCATACAGACCATTACAGAGTATTGTGTAGAGTTTCCTGTGCTATACAGTAGGCCCTTATTAGTTGTCTATTTTATATATAGTGTGAATGTTTTTAAAACCCATAAGTATGTTTGAATTGGGAGCCTAGTTTTTATAGCAAGATATGAAAGCTATGTGACATATTTCTATATTGATAACTCCTATTAAGTTGGATAACAAATTATGCTAACAATTACAGTTTATTTCAGCTTAACAAATATTTGTTGGACATCTGTCATGTTTCAGGTACTGGACTAATGGCTGGGGATGTTTAGCTGAACAAAACTGTGCCTGTCCAGTTGTCCTAAAGCAACAGATGAATAAACAGATGGTTCCCACTTTCTGAGATAAGAGATAAGACAGAGGAGGGCACAGAAATGTGGACATGTACAGGTGGTAGACTTCCCGGGAGCAAATGACCAAGATTCCCAATTCATAGATTTGCTCACGGTCCATCCTTTCTGTGGTCATTTGTTCTTAGAAAAGGAGGACAGGAGCATGATAAACTCTGCTTCCTTGCATACATTATTTGCATGCTTGTGTCTTTCCTGCATAACTTGGTAAGTTAACTTGGTAGGAGGAAGACTCATTTTCCATTTGATTTACTTTGACCATTAGAGTGAGATGGATTTCTAACGTTACTTTGGGATGAACAAAACCATTAAGTACACACCATACCTGTGGTATGCATATTACATTAAATTTGAACTGGAGATTTCTGATTTGGTCCTAAAAAGGGGCTTTTCAGAGTACTATTTTTGAGTGGAGAATCAACCATATTGATTTATCTCATTCCTATTGTTCAATAAATAGGCTATTCAGGTCTTAAATTAGAGCAAAGAGTTTTCATGAAATTAATAGAGTCCATTAGCTCTTGCAAAAGCAATTCATTAGGGTGAAGATATAAGAAATTTAATAAATAGGTCAAAATTTTGGGAAGCTTACCTTAAATCATGATTTTAAATTAATTTCTGTTCCTTTGTTGGATATGCCTAAGTGCTCTGATAAACATGCTAATGGTGTACAAGAAAGCAAAGTTTTTGATGAAATCACAAACTGGGTGATGCTTAATCATCTGAAAAGACATTCAACCTCATTTATAATGAGTGATGCAAATAAGGCAACACTGATATGTTGTATTTTACCCTTTAGATGGGAAAAATCCAAAATTTCAACAACATACTCTATGGCAAGCAGGAATTAAATACTCTCACATATTATTGTTGAGATTACAAAATGGTAAAATACCAACAGAGGAAAATCTGGCAGTTATGTAGTATATAAATTAATTTGCTGGGTAACAAACTACACTGGCAATAATTAATTTATACACTATATTTAGTAGCTTAAAACAATAGCCATTTATTCAGTGTACAGTTCTGTGGGTTGGAAATTTAGGCTGCCCTCAGCTGAGCAGTTCTTCAAATCTTTGCTTAGTTCTCATATGTCTGTTGTCTGTTGAGGATCAGGTTGGCTGACCATGGCTAGGCCATCTCACATATCTGGGGGGCATTGGCTGAGAAAATCAGGTTGACTTGGCTCTTCCGTAAGTGGTGTTTTATCATTCAATAGGCTTGACTGAACTTGTTCATCTCTTAGAGGCAATGATCCCGAGAGAGGGAGCAGAAGTATTGCAAGGCCTTTTGAGACCTGGGATCGGAATTGCACAGGATCACTTTCACCACATTCTATTTACCAAAACAAGTCTCAAGGCCAGCTGATTCAGTAAGTGCGGAAATAGACTGTATTTGTTGATGGGAGGAGTCACACTGTCTCAAGGCAAGTGTGTGTAAATTTAGGCAGGAGAATAGTTGGGGTCATATTTGCAAATAATTTACCACATCTAGTAAAATAAGAATTGCTTTGACCCTGTCACAAAGAAATCCCAAGTCTAGGCATCTCCCCACAGAAAACATGAAAAAGTCATATGTATAAAACTATTCATTGGAGCACTATTTATGATCTCCTAGCAAAAGACGGAAAACAGCACAGCAGTCCATCAACAGTCGATTGGTTCAGTAAAGTATGGTGCACCCACACAATGGCATATTGAGCAGGAGTATATGTGGAACAAAAATGCCTAGGAGTTGAAAATTGTTGAAGCCAGATCTTAGTACATTATGTTTTCTTCTCTACTTTCATACATGTATCAAAATTTTCATAATAAAAAGGAAAAAAATGGACCTGATTCCTTTTTTCATGACCCATAAACACAAAACCAAGAAATAAAATGAAACAGAAAATGAACCCTACTACCTACTTTTTGTCAGAGGGTAATGCTATGTTTCCAAGAGGTAAGCTATTTACATCTGAAGTGCTGTAAACAGTTTAGCAGCAGTCAAAAAATATTCATCAATATTCGAGTTTTCTTGGCTAAGGGAGAATTCCATCAGTAGGCAAGCCTGGCAGCATCTCTCTAGAGGCACAGGGAGAAAATAATTGCATGTTCAGAGTAAACATTCTCAAACTTTCTACAGCCTGCATCTTGTTAAATAAACTACTTGAACTGAGTTTTAGAAACCAGCAGCTGAGGTAAAAAACAGTTTCCCTTTTTGACATTTTTTTTTTTTGCCTTTGCTATATCAGCACTTTGTTTAAAGCATGAATAAACTTCTACTGTTTGAGACCCCATGAATCCAAAAGTTCAGGTTCTTTCCTGAACATGTTAACAAACTGTCCATAAATTTCTCAAAATAGTCCTGATTCTCATATTTCAAGTTTTACAAAAAGCTTCTCTCAATCAGCTCTTTGACAAATATCTCCAACCACACCAGTTGCTGGAAAATATCAGAAGTGCCATATCTTTAAGGGGAGTTGAGTTCCTTTTTATTGGGTGTTGAGGAGCAGGGTTCTGTTGTCATCCCATATTTGGAATGGAATTTATTCTGAGGACTGGGTAAAGGCTTATAGATGTGCTAGACCAATCAATAGAGCAAGAAGCATTTTGTGTCCTCAGTTTGTAAAGTTATTCTTCTGGTCTCACACGCTGAAAATTATAACAGTTCCAGGGAGTCTTTAATTGTACTCTACATTTTCTGACTTGTTTTGATAGGTGAATGAGTACAACGAGCAGCTAGCAAGAAGATGACACGTGAAAGTGACATTGAGCTTTTCTAGCATTTGCGATTGATTTCTTGACTCACTATGCAATTGAAACTTTTAATGATTATTGGATGGTATAGCTTCTTCTCCATGTTTATTTTCAACTGATTTGCCTTTTAATTTCTTCATCAATTTATTTTCATTAGATCACCAAGAACCTCTCTCATCTGTTTTGTAAGCCACACCCCTCTCCAATCTTCATCACTTATCCCACACTCTCCTTGGACATCTCTGAAGTATTTATGGGTTAGCCATCAAACTCTTGCTTGAGTTTGTTTGTTATAAACATTATGAAGTATATAGTATCCAAAAATGTGTAAAATATCATGTTCTTTGGAAATATAGTATCTACTCGCAAAGCATTGGAAAACAGGTGTTAGAATGAGGACATCGGATCATATGGATCTCTAGTCTTTGAAAATACAATTACATATCTGATGAAAATATATTCATCAAAAAGAAATTCTAACATTAAGACAGATGGGGTGAGGGGGAGGATTTTAATAAAAAGGAAAAATTAAAGTATATGAATTTTCATTCTATTTTATAATTGCTGAACTATTTTAACCAAGGACTAAAATACAATAATTTTTTTCTGCTATGAACATACTCATTCTACTAGACTTGGTACTTGAAGAAGTTAATCAAGCCCAAGAGAAATAAAAATGTAGGCAAATGAGAGTTTCAGTAGAAGTCAAGTTCTTATCTGGCACTGCATTTCTTTGAATTACCAGCATTCAAGTCTTTAGAAGAATCATCCTCATGACATATACATTAGCAAGAACATCAAAGTATTTTTGCAACCTGGGGAAAATGTGTGCCAATTAATTAACCTGTTTTTTTCTGTTACTCTCTCACATGGTAAATTAAATAGGTAATTATTTAAAGCAAACTCCTCAAAAATAGAAGCCTGTTTTTTGAAGAAGGAAAATAAAAATACTGAATTTAGCTTAAAGTTAACTTAGCGTTCAAAGAAAATACAAGAAAATTTATCATATAAAAAGTGAGAAAATAATTAGTATTATTTTTCTAAGGATATTGTGGCAGAGAATATTTAAAATGAGTCAGAGTTAGGCTGTTAATTAGGCGAATGACCCTAGGTAGCTCACATAATCACTCTGGTTTCCCTCTCTATAAACTGAAGTGTTTGAGCTATTTAAATTCAGGGGACATCCTTGAACTGTTATTTTATTTCATCATGGGGGAAGATTTAAAATCAGGCATCAGTATGGATATACACCTGGAGTAGTTGTATTACGCTGTCTTCTTGCATGGGATCGGGTTAAAAATCAAATACATTAGCCTTACTCATGTTCTCCAGATTACCTATTATTTTAACAGACACATTAACAGGTCACTCTGATGAAGATCACATTAACAGAAAAATATTATTCCTTAGAAAAATGTGTTTTAAAGCCTTGCATTATTTTAATGGGTCTCAAAATATTTTACTCTTATGAATACTTCCCTTCCAAATTCCACCATAGTTAACCTCTAATGTTCAGAATTCTTCTTGAATGTCGCCTTGCTATTTATCTTAAATAGTTTCCACCTGAAAATATGTAACTCATTTTTCTTTATCAGAGTTAAATCACCATGATTACAAGTTCTTTAATAGTGAAAGTCAAAAGAGGAGTTAAAACATTTTCCTTGTTATTAAAATTCAGAAAGAAGAGTGACATCTCCATAAAGCATGCAAATGTGATGGGAAATAAAATTCTATAATAGCTACTTTATTCAGTAATTCAGTTGGTTTGTCAACAAATATCTATTGAGTGTCTTCCATGGGAAGGGCACTGACCAATGTAAGAAATTTCTTGTGCTTCAGAAGATTATTACTTTGTAACAGAAGGAAACAGGCAATTAACAACCAAACAGAATAAATGTGTATGTTATGTAGTATGTTAAAGGTGATCAGTGCTGTAGAAAAACGATGGTCCAAAGCAGGAAAGGGTGATCAGGAGCGCTGAGGGGCAGGGTGAAGAGAGTCAATTGCAGACTTAAATGGATGCTCAGGGAAGAAGAACTCATTGAGGAGACATCTGAACAAACACTTACGAGGCTAGAGAGTTAGTCATGAGGGCCTTTCAGGGGAGGGGCATTCACAGTGGGGAGAGCAATCTTTGCAAAGGCTCTAAAATAAAGTGTGCCTGGTTTCTTGGAGCAAAGAGGAACATTGGGGCTGGTGAGTGAGGTGGGGAGTGGTCAGAGTAAGAGTGAGATGGATAATAGGGGAGCAGGAGGCTTTGAAAGTCATTGTAAAGTCCTTGGCTTTTGTTCGAGTAAAATGTAGAGCCTTTAGAAAATTTTGAGCAGAGAAGTGATAAGATCTGACTTTCATTTTTAAAGTATCAGATCACTCGGCTGTGTTGATAATAGAATGAGGAGGCAAGGGCAGAATGAGGGAGACCAGTTAGAAGGCAACTGCAGGAATCCAGTGACATGATGATGGTGGCTCACACCAACATGGTAGCATAGAACTAGTGAGAAATGGTCACATTTTAAACATGCTTTGAAAGTAGAACAAAAAGATGGTTGTATTTACTTCCTGGGGAAGGTTGAGCTTGTACCAAGGGTCCTGGTTCTGAATTGAATTCTGCTGATGGAGTTGAAACTCCAAGTGCGCGGGCCTCCTCTCCTCTTCCACTGATGAAGGTAGAAGGCCTAGGGGAGCCATGGTCTCAGTCCAGTGTAGGGTTACTTTTGACCCCCATTAGGGATGGAATGAATTTGCTTCAGGTGTGTCAGCTTCATCTTGCACCCTGCTGATGGATGTTCTTTTATCAAAACAGCTAATGTGTGCTTCATGGTGACATAAAATCAAAAGTTCATTCAGTAAGAGTGTCAGTTATAGACCTCTAAACATAATTCGTATAAAAGTTTGTTCACTAAAGCATTTAGAGGCAGTGTAGAACAGGGGTTAATCGTTTGACTTTTAGAGCCAGTTTGCCAGTTGCAAATCCCAGTGTGGCTATTTTGTTATTCTATCTTACTTGCTTTACTAACTCTGCCTCATAGGGTTGTGAGCATTAAATGAAGTGACATACGTAAAGCATTTAGAACACT